>NW_027361730.1:2230000-2975000 GCF_039654945.1 Dendrobates tinctorius | reverse complement strand
ATTGCTTGGGCGCCCAGGGCCACGGACCGGGTCACCGCTGCTGTGACATATCCCCCTGACACCGGCCCGGTACCGAGTACCCCACAGCCCTGGGAGGGCGACCCATAGACATCACATGGGCTGATCACGTGACCATGACATCATCGCAGGTCCTTATCTTTAGGGAAAATCCTGGCCAAACATTAACCTGCTGGGAGAAATGAATCTCCCATCCAGTAAAACACCCTTTGCTTTACCACATACATCCCTGTTGTGAGTTCATTTTTCCCTTCACCATTGAGGTCTGATGAACTTCCTCCTCTGGTGAAGGAAGGTAGTGAGGCTGATTATCAAACACCTGGCAGCTAGATGATGACTGGGTGGCTGGAATTGAGGACTGGATATAAGGCTGCGGACGCCCTTCTTCCTGGCTGGTGACTTTCCTGCTGGATTCTTGGAGACCAGTCTGATTCCTGCATCTCAAAGCTAAGTTTTTCTGCTCTGCTTTGTACTCTTCAGTTTTGTTTTTGTTTTGCCTTGTTTTTTGGGAGTTCTGCCATCCCCGGCCGGGGGTGAGCTGAATTCCATTTTTGTCTCTGATCTGTTGATCTTTTGCTCTGTCTTCAGAATATACCTGAGTGCTGATATAGTCTTTTGAAGCCTAGCGACTTCAGGGCCTGTTTTTCCTATCAGTCGGTTGGCTCATTTTGATAGGGTTTTTGCGGATGGCAGACAGCAGCTTTCCTATCCTGTCCTATGTAGTTAGCTTGGGCCCCATCATTTGCTCAACCTATCTTTCTATCTGTGTTACTGTTTTCATCTTGCTTCACCGTCATTATATGTTGGGGGCTGCCTATTGCTTTGGGGTCTGCTATGGGGCAGTTTAGTTTTTCCCCTTTCTGTCTTTAGGCTATGTAGTTCTCCGGCTGTGATTGAGGGGTCTAGGGCACCGTAGGAACCCCCCACGGCTACTGCTAGTTGTTGTGGATAGGTCCAGGGGTCTGCAATCCGATAGCTGCCAACCTCTCTGGTTTCTCTGGACTTAGCTGGTATTTTGTTTTCTCCTCCTTCGGTGACTCATCATAACAGAATCACCAGCCATACCGCAGATCCTAGGGTACTCAATAGCAGGAGAGAATTATAAAAAAAAAAAAAAAAGTGTCAGAATTTTTTTTTTTTGTGTGCATATTTTTTCCTCTATATCTCTGAGGCCATAGGGGGAATTTTTCTCTCAATGGAGATGAAGCAATTGTCTGATCGTGTGGAGCAGCTCGCTGCTGAAGGGTGGGGAATTTCCGCCTATCTTGCTCATTCACATGCTGCTGAACCAAAGATTCCCACTCCTGATGTGTTTTTTGGGGATCGGTCTAAATTCTTGAATTTCAAGAATAATTGTAAATTATTTTTTGCCTTGAAGCCTAACTCGTCAGGGAACACCGCGCAGCAGGTTAAAATTGTCATCTCTTTGCTGCGCGGTGATCCCCAGGATTGGGCGTTTTCTTTGAAACCTGATGATCCTATTCTGAATAATGTGAACGCATTTTTTCAAGCCTTGGGGTTGTTGTATGATGAACCTAATGCTATTGATCAGGCTGAAAAGACCCTGTTGGCATTAAGCCAGGGTCGGGATTCGGCAGAGTTGTACTGTCAAAAATTCCGAAAGTGGGCGGTCCTTACTACCTGGAATGATGGTGCCTTGGCAGCCCACTTTCGGAAGGGTTTGTCAGAAACTGTAAAAGATACTATGGTGGGATTTCCTGTTCCCTCTGGTCTTGACGATTCTATGTCATTAGCCATTCAGGTGGATCGGCGTTTACGTGAACGCAAAACTACACGAGAGATGTTGCCACCTGTTGAACAAATGTCTGAACCTATGCAATGTGATAGAGTTTTGTCTAGGGCGCAACGTCAGGAGTTCAGAAGGCGTAATAAGCTGTGTTTTTTTGTGGCGATGCCTCGCATATTATTTCTGTCTGCTCTAAACGAGAGAAACGTTGTGCACACACGTTTTCTGTGGGTGGTGTTCAACCTAAGTTTCTTCTGGCAATTACTCTGATCTGCTCCCTGTCCACATTTTCCGCCAAGGCTTTTGTGGATTCAGGAGCAGCTCTTAACCTGATGGACTTGGATTTTGCTAAACGTTGTGGATTTCCTATGACACCTCTGCAGACGCCTATCCCTTTGAGGGGTATTGATGCTACTCCTTTGGCGAAGAATAAACCTCAGTTTTGGACCCAGGTGGTAATGCGGGTCGCCCCAGACCATCAAGAAAATTGCAGATTTTTGGTGTTGCATAATTTGCATGATACCATTGTTCTGGGGTTTCCCTGGTTGCAAATCCATAATCCAGTTCTGGATTGGAAATCTTTGTCTGTGGTGAGTTGGGGTTGTCGGCGTGCCCTTAGTGATGCTCCTGTTTTCTCCACCTCTCCCCAGTCGCATGATGTTCCTGACTATTTGGCTGACTTTTATGATGTATTTAGTGAGAATGAGTCTGCGTCTTTGCCTCCTCATAGAAGTTATGACTGTGCAATTGAGCTGAACCCAGGGTGTAAATTCCCCAAGGGTCGGCTTTTCAATTTATCTGTACCCGAGCACGAGGCTATGCGATCCTATATTAAGGAGGCATTGGAGAAGAGTCATATTAGACCATCCTCTTCACCCTTAGGTGCTGGGATTTTTTTCGTGGCTAAAAGGATGGTTCATTAAGGCCTTGTATTGACTATCGTGCCCTCAACAAAATTACTGTTAAATATCAGTATCCGTTACCCCTGATTTCTGATCTATTCTCCAGAGTTAAAGGTGCTTGCTGGTTTACCAAGCTTGACCTCAGGGGGCGTATAATCTTATTCGCATTAAGCATGGGGATGAATGGAAGACGGCGTTTAATACTCCGGAGGGACATTTTGAGTACCTGGTGATGCCTTTTGGGTTCACTAATGCCCCTTCTGTCTTCCAGTGCTTCATGAACGATATATTCCGAGACTTTGTGGATAAATTTTTGATTATCTATCCGGATGATATTTTGATCTTTTCCAAGAATTGGGACTCTCATGTGGAACATGTTCGGACTGTGTTCCGGATTTTGAGGGAGAATTCCCTGTATGTCAAGGGATCGAAATGCCTTTTTGGGGTACAGAGGATTTCATTTTTGGGATTTATTTTGTCTCCGTCAACTATTGAAATGGACCCGGCCAAGGTACAGGCCATTTATGATTGGGTTCAGCCCACTTCTTTGAAGGCCCTCCAGAAGTTTTTGGGTTTTGCTAATTTTTATCGGAAATTTATAGCTAATTTTTCTGGTATTGCCAAGCCATTGACGGATTTGACTAGGAAGGGTGCTGATGTGCTGAATTGGTCTCCGGAGGCTGTTTCTTCCTTTCAGGAGTTGAAGCGAAGATTCACTTCTGCTCCGGTTGTGCGACAACCTGATGTCTCACTCCCATTTCAGGTGGAGGTGGACGCTTCTGAGATTGGTGCAGGAGCGGTGTTGTCCCAAAAAGATCCTGTGACATCTAAAATGAATCCTTGTGCTTTCTTTTCCCGAAAGTTCTCCCCATCCGAACGTAACTATGATGTGGGGAATCGGGAACTGTTGGCCATGAAATGGGCATTTGAGGAGTGGAGACACTGGTTGGAGGGAGCCAAACACCAAGTCGTGATCCTTACTGACCACAAGAATTTGATTTACCTGGAGTCGGCCAAGCGCTTGAATCCTAGACAGGCTAGGTGGGCCTTGTTTTTCACACGTTTTGATTTTGTGGTCTCTTTTCTTCCGGGCACTAAGAATGTCAAGGCAGATGCCCTCTCTAGGAGTTTCCTTGCTGATTCTCCTGTTGTGACTAAGCCTGCTACCATCTTAGGCGAGGGGGTAGTTCTTTCTGCCATCTCGCCTGATTTGAGATGTGCTCTGAAAGAGTTTCAGGAGGACAAACCTGAGCGTTGTCCCAGTGGAAAGTTGTATGTTCCTGACCAGTGGAGGAAGAGAGTGATGTCTGAAGTTCATTGCTCTGCATTGGCTGGTCATCCAGGTATTTTTGGTACTAGAGATCTGGTGAGTCAGTCTTTTTGGTGGCCCGCCTTGTCTCATGATGTGAGGAATTTTGTGCAGTCCTGTGGGACTTGCTCCCGGTCTAAACCTTGTTCTCGCTCTAGTGGGTTGTTGATGCCTTTGCCAGTGCCCAGGAGGCCATGGACCCATATTTCAATGGATTTTATCTCTGATATGCCTGTCTCTCAGAGAATGACTGTTATTTGGGTGATTTGTGATAGATTCTCTAAGATGGTCCATCTTGTACCACTCCCTAAGTTGCCATCTTCCTCTGAGTTGGTGCCCTTGTTTTTGCAACAGGTGGTTCGCTTGCACGGGATTCCTGAGAACATTGTATCTGACAGAGGAGTTCAGTTTGTGTCTAGATTTTGGAGGACTTTCTGTTCCAAGCTGGGAATTAAGTTGTCCTTCTCCTCTGCGTTTCACCCTCAGACCAATGGGCAGACGGAGAGAACAAACCAGACTTTGGAGTCGTATTTGAGATGTTTTATTTCTGCCGATCAGGATGATTGGGTTTCATTTTTGCCCTTGGACGAATTTGCTTTAAATAATAGAGCTAGTTCTGCCACTTTGATGTCACCTTTTTTTTGTAACTTTGATTTTCATCCTCGATTTTCTTCAGGGCAGGTGGAGCCTTCTGCCTGCCCAGGTGTTGACACTGTGGTGGAGAGAATGCACCAGATCTGGGACCAAGTAGTGGATAAGTTGTCTCTCTCCCAGGAAAAGGCCCAGCGGTTTTCCAACCGGTGTAGGACCGTTGGTCCCCAGTTTAAGGTGGGTGATATGGTTTGGTTGTCATAAAAAAATATCGCTATGAAGGTGGCTTCTCCTAAGTTTAAGCCTAGATTTATTGGACCTTACAAGATTTTGGAGATTATTAATCCGGTCTCTTTTCGGTTGGCTCTTCCTGTCACATTTAAAATTCATAATGTGTTTCATAAGTCCTTGTAGAAGAGGTTTGTTGAACCAGTAGTTCCTGTGGTGGCACCTCCTGACCCTATATTGGTTGAAGGTAACATGGAATATGAGGTAGAGAAGATACTGGATTCCCATCTGGCTAGACGGAGACTCCAGTATTTGGGTAAGTGGAAGGGTTATGGTCAGGAGGATAATTCCTGGGTCTCTGCCTCTGATATTCATGCCGAAAGATTGGTGCATGCCTTTCATCGGGCTCACCCGGATCGCCCTGGTGGCATGGATGAGGGTTCGGTGACCCCTCCTCAAGGGGGAGGTACTGTTGTGAATTCATTTTTCCCTTTACCATTGAGGTCTGATGAACTTCCTCTCTGGTGAAGGAAGGTAGTGAGGCTGATTATCAAACACCTGGACAGCTAGATGATGACTGGGTGGCTGGAATTGAGGACTGGCTATAAGGCTGCCGACGCCCTTCTTCCTGGCTGGTGATTTTCCTGCTGGATTCTTGGAGACCAGTCTGATTCCTGCATCTCAAAGCTAAGTTTTTCTGCTCTGCTTTGTACTCTTCAGTTTTGTTTTGCCTTGTTTTTTGGGAGTTCTGCCATCCCCGGCCGGGGGTGAGCTGAATTCCATTTTTGTCTCTGATCTGTTGATCTTTTGCTCTGTCTTCAGAATATACCTGAGTGCTGATATAGTCTTTTGAAGCCTAGCGACTTCAGGGCCTGTTTTTCCTATCAGTCGGTTGGCTTATTTTGATAGGGTTTTTGCGGATGGCAGACAGCAGCTTTCCTATCCTGTCCTATGTAGTTAGCTTGGGCCCCATCATTTGCTCAACCTATCTTTCTATCTGTGTTAGTGTTTTCATCTTGCTTCACCGTCATTATATGTTGGGGGCTGCCTATTGCTTTGGGGTCTGCTCTGGGGCAGTTTAGTTTTTCCCCTTTCTGTCTTTAGGCTATGTAGTTCTCCGGCTGTGATTGAGGGGTCTAGGGCACCGTAGGAACCCCCCACGGCTACTGCTAGTTGTTGTGGATAGGTCCAGGGGTCTGCAATCTGATAGCTGCCAACCTCTCTGGTTTCTCTGGACTTAGCTGGTATTTTGTTTTTTCCTCCTTCGGTGACTCATCATAACACATCCCTCCTTTGTTCAACCCTAGGGGGGTGGACACATGACATACAGTGAACTCTGGACAGGGCATCTGCGTTCCCCTGTAGTCTGCCTGCCTGATGTTCTACTGAAAATTTAAAATTTTGCAGGGACAGAAACCACCTGGTGACCCGTGCATTCCTCTCTTTAGTTTGACTCATCCACGTAAGAGGGGAGTGATCTGTCTCCAAACGAAATGTTCTCCCCAGCAAATAATAGCACAATGACTCAAGTGCCCACTTAATGGCCAGGTACTCTCTCTCCACAATACTGTACCTGGTTTAACCTGGGGTAAGCTTCAGGCTTAGGAAACTAACGGGATGCTCTTCCCTGTTAACCTCTTGAGACAGCACGGCACTGAGCCCTATCTCAGAGGCATCAGTCTGCACAATGAACTCTCTTTTGAAATCGGGTGTAATCAGAACTGGTGTACCACACAGTACCAATTTTAACTTTACAAAGGGTTCTTCTATCTGATCATTCCAGCGGACCATCACAGACTTCCTCCTTTTCAAACAGTCTGTTAAAGGCACGGACAGGGTTGTAAAGTTGGGAATAAACCGCCTGTAATAGCCCACTAAACCTAAAAAGGCTTTTACCTGTTTTGTTGTGAGGGGACATGGCCATTTCTGGATTGCCGCCACTTTGTTTACTTGGGGTTTAAGAACTCCTCTCCCAGTGAAGTAACCCAAGTACCGAGCTTCCGCCAACCCTATGGAACACTTCTTTGGGTTTGCAGTTAGCCCTGCTTGTCGCATAGAATCTATCACTGCCTGTACTTTTGGTAAGTGACTTTCCCAGTCTGTACTGTACACAACAATATCGTCCAGATAGACTGAGGCATAATAGCGATGGGGATGGAGAACAATATCCATTAATCGCTGGAACGTCACTGGCACGCCATGTAACCCAAAGGGTAATACTTAATACTGTAACAGCCCCTCGGGTGTTACAAAAGCCATTTTTTCCCCTGCCGCCTCTGCTAGGGGTACCTGCCAATATCCTTTTGTGAGGCCAAAGGTTGAAAAATACCATGCCTGCCTAAACCGCTCTATCAACTCATCGACCCGGGGCATGGGGTAGGCGTAAAATTTTGACATTTCATTAAGTTTTCTAAAGTCATTACAGAACTTTAACGTCCCATCAGGCTTGGGTATTAGGACTATTGGGCTGGCCCACTCACTTTGTGACTCTTCAATGACCCCTAACTGCAGCATAGATTTAACCTCCTCCGAGATGGCTTGTCGCCGGGCCTCAGGCACCCGATATGGCTTTAGTCGGACTTTGGCCTGTGGCTCCATGACAATGTCATGTTGGATTAGGGAGGTACGTCCAGGGAGCTCCGAAAAAACATCTGTATTTCGGCTAACAAACTCCCGGACCTCCTGAACCTGTAACTTTGTGGTTTATTCAACATTTAAATAAAAAAAACAACCTATACATGTTTGGTATCTACAAACTTGTAATGACCTGGAGAATCCTAATGGCAGGTCAGTTTTAGCATTTGGTGAACATTATAAGAAAAAAATTCAAAAAACAGTTGTGGAATTGCACTTTTTTTGCTATGTCTCCGCACTTGGATTTTTTTTCCTGTTTTTGAGTACACAATATGATAAAACCAATGGTGTAATTCAAAAGTACAATTTGTCCTGCAAAAAACAAGCCCTCACATGGCCGTTTTAACGGAACAACAATGCTATCCGGACGTCCTTGGTCAAAGAGGGGGAAAGGCCCCTCTCACATCCTTTTTGCTGTCCTGACCACTCCCCTGCCTGTCACTCCCCCCCACCCCCTGCTTTTTCCCAATTCCCATCTGTTCTTTCGTCACTCGCTCCCTGCCAGTGTCATGCCCGCCTCCCTCCAACCCTCCGGGTCTCGTCCGGCGGCTACTTGACCCTGGAAAGGTCGACCTCCCGTGACTCTCACCCCAACACACCTAAACCCCTCCCCTTCTCTGCATACCCTCCCTCTGTCCCCGAAAAAAGGACACGCCACAACATTAGTCTTTGGATATGAATGGCCACAGCAGCCAATTTTATTAATAATTAAAGACACTCGGTGGGGCCCTCGAAGCTACCATTGTCCTGGTCTGGTGATTGTTTCGTTGGCATTGCCCCTTTCCTCCCAGCCTTACTTCCAGCCACATCTCTTTCCTGCTCGGAAGTGCCATGAATCGAGGGAAGAGGTTGCCTCCACAACGTTAACCTGTAACCGTCTTCCGTCGTCGGGTACCCAACATCTTTACCGTGCACCCAACTTCCATCGGGTAATGTGTAATGGGAAATGTGATCCCGACTTCCTCAGCGGGTATCACCCGAGTTTCACCAGACCACCACCAACACATCACCATCCACGCAATGCCGGAATCCCCCATTCCATCATTTTTTACCAGCTTCGAGGACCCACCGCCACACCGAGAGCATCTTGACCCCTTTCAAGTGCTCGAAACCCCACCAACCAGCAATGCTGTGGCCCTTTGTATACCCTCCTGTAACCCCCCGATCCACAAATCCGTCCTCTGTGCGTTCAAGTGCACTCCGTCTGCCGACCAGTAATCTTTTTCCATGGAATCCAACCCAGCATGGCATACCACCACTCCCCCGTTCCGTACCACAAATTTGGATATCTCCTTGTTGACCTTAATACGGGCATTGTTAATCTTCTGCACTGATCGCGCCCCCCGCCAACTTTTCCCAGATACCATGTCGGACCACACCACTTTCATATTTGGGCGTGTCCACCCCAGCTGCCTTAAATCCTTTTTGATGTTGATGATCAGACCCTTTCCCGAGCTAGATCCCAAATCATTTCCCCCATATGTAACACAACTATATCCAGGGTTCTATGGAGGTACATTGCCCGATAGTCAAACCCCTATACCCCAGCCACCTAATTACCGCCCTTTCCCTTGCGCAACCCAACTGTCTTCCGTCCGTCCGTCTGTCAGCCTGCTGTGCTCCCCAAAATACATAGGAATGTCCTAAGATCCAGACCACGATTGGGACTTGTTCTGCAACAAAATCAAAGAAAATTAGTGAAGTATCCTATCCCCTAGAAGGATGCTTCCTTCATATCCACAGCTTTGCTCATATCCAAGGGGTCGCACGTAGGATCTGTATCGTTGCGACTCCCATCGGCCAATTCTCCGTATTATTTCCGGGCTGAGCCCTCCCTCCACTACCTCAGGTGCAGCCCCGATGTGGAATGAGTGGCTCGTGTAGTTGCCCGGGTCCACGCCTGCCTTCACCAAGCACACTTGGAACACTCTAACGAACTGGTACCAAGACAAAAAGAACCCGTACTCATGACACAGCAACGGTCCACCCTGTCGAGGCCTAGTGGCCATGATTCCCCCATTCTCAATGCCTGAAAAATGCCAACGAAAACGCCTACCTAAACAACCCTATCTTTAAATGTGACCTGCAGACCGCCTCTAATTGTAAGCTTAAATTCTCCAATAACCTGAATGACACTGGCTGCCTGTTATCCATTTGGCTTTTTACTTTCTGAGAACCCTTAAGCAGCTGTCTGACTAAAATTTCTTTGTCAAGTCAGTTCTATTCCGAAGGAAGGGGGGGGTTGCAACAGAATACATACCTGTATAATGACATGTGTCATCCTTCAAAACTATTATGCTGCTAGTATTGTAGCCAGCTCACTAATTTCCAGATTTTGGTTCTAGAAACCTCAATATGTACAATAGCTGAGCAGTAATAATTTTTAAATCTACCTACTACTATTCCCGGAAAAGTGATGAGTATATATAAAGAGGAAGATGTTTTAAATAGAGAGTACTTAAAAGCTATACCCAATGTAGCATCAACATTATAACCGATTATTACATAACCTTCATAATACCTGGTCATAGTAATTGAAATAAACCTATGCTACTTATTTTTCATCCACTTGATGACATTCACTGTTAACCGCTCCTGCTGGGTTCAAGTCATCGGGGATGGGCATATTGCCCTTCATGTTAATGTATTTAATTACATTACCCTTAGCTGCTCCCCCTGGCTGACGGGCACTGGGAATAGGCATATTGCCCTTTGTGTTAATGTACTTGATCACTTCTTTCTTTAGTTGCTCCCCCTGACTGAAGGTCACCCCGATTAGGTATACTGCTCTTCATTTTATTGCACTGGATTACTGCTGGTCCAGAGGTCAGCCTTAAAGAAACAAGAGTTGGTCAATATAACAGTCAAGATCCGTGCTGCAGCATTCCCAACTCACATGAACAACAAGAGGGGGTCCTCCTTTCTCTGACCATTGGGCTCACCCACTGAGGCCACTATAATTATTATGATTTTTTCGTCCTGGACAAAGCCATTGCCATTTAATAGAAAAATTTATGCTGAGCGCACCACAACATCGGACTATACCCATTAGTCACCGAGCCCTGTGTTGACTCATTCCTCACCCACCATGTTACTTAAATTATGGGAATTCATATAGGATAAAGACACCACTCATGGCTCTGCCCGCAATAAGTAATTGCCGGCACTGTTGTGTTTTTATCTCTGCTAGCCCTCAATAATGGATAGCACTGTTGTGTTGTCCATGCTTCTGCCCGACCTCAGTAATGGCCGACACTATTGGGTCCCTGACTATGCTGGCACTTGTGTTTATGGCTCTGTCTCTTGGCAGCAGCAACAACTATACCCATTAAACACCAAGCCTTTTTCCGACCAATTGCACACCCATCTTATTCCTTGTATTATATGATTACCTATAGGATAAGGCTCTAGGTAAACTCTTACCCGCAGCACTATCCACCATCATATGCAGATAAGCGAATGGTGGGTATATAGCATGACTGTTAAGGTACTGTAATGACAATGCATCACCACTAGGGCGAGGCATCAAGCAGGGCACAATATAAAAAAAACTAAATGCCGCCATATATATACTGTATATATACACTCACTGGCCACTTTATTAGGTACACCTGTCCAACTGTGTGTTAAGACTTAATTTCTAATCAGCCAATCACATGGCGGCAACTCAGTGCATTTAGGCATGTAGACATGGTCAAGACAATCTCCTGCAGTTCAAACCGAGCATCAGTATGGGGAAGAAAGGTGATTTGAGTGCCTTTGAACGTGGCATGATTGTTGGTGCCAGAAGGGCTGGTCTGAGTATTTCAGAAACTGCTGATCTACTGGGATTTTCACGCACAACCATCTCTAGGGTTTACAGAGAATGGTCCGAAAAAGAAAAAAAATCCAGTGAGCGGCAATTCTGTGGCCGGAAATGCCTTGTTGATGCCAGAGGTCAGAGGAGAATGGGCATACTGGTTCGAGCTGATAGAAAGGCAACAGTGACTCAAATTGCCACCCGTTACAACCAAGGTAGGCAGAAGAGCATCTCTGAACGCACAGTGCGTCGAACTTTGAGGCAGATGGGCTACAGCAGCAGAAGACCACACTGGGTACCACTCCTCTCAGCTAAGAACAGGCATCTGATGGCTACTTTCAGCAGGATAATGCGCCATGTCATAAAGCTCGAATCATCTCAGATTGGTTTCTTGAACATGACAATGAGTTCACTGTGCTCAAATGGCCTCCTCAGTCACCAGATCTCAATCCAATAGAGCATCTTTGGGATGTGGTGGAACGGGAGATTCGCATCAGGGATGTGCAGCCGACAAATCTGCGCCAACTGTGTGATGCCATCATGTCAATATGGTCCAAAATCTCTGAGGAATGCTTCCAGCACCTTGTTGAATCTCTGCCACGAAGAATTGAGGCAGTTCTGAAGGCAAAAGGGGGTCCAACCCGTTACTAGCATGGTGTACCTAATAAAGTGGCCAGTGAGTGTATATATATACACCGTATATATACAACGGATAGCCCTATACAGGTTTATAATGATTGAAGAGGTGTGTAGCTATATTTACTGGTCTTCCGGAGTATAAATACATCATGTATATACCAGGGTAGCACTATAATTCTGGGGTCCAACTATACACATAGATGAAGTGACATATATACTGAAGTCCACCCATATACTGTGGAACTCCTATAATTCCGGGGTACAACTATATATATAGAGGAAGTGCTATACATACTGGGATACACTCGTATATACTGGGGTACTGCTATAGCTCAGGAGGTACAACATATATAAGATGAATGCTATATATGCCGAGGTACAGTCATATTTATACTGAGGTGCAGCTATACTCAGGGGTACAACATATATAGGTGAAGTGAATATATTCCCGGCAGCACAGGCATGGATAGATAGAATCCGTATGCACCACATGTTAAGTATATAGCACAGGGCAGGATGACAAACACAGGTACTACATAGGAGGAAAGTAATCTCGCCATTTCCTTGGCTGCATCAACCATCCCACTTTACAGCTCCCCCCCCCCCCCCGTGTACAAGCTGCAGCCCTCCCTTCTCTCCCTGCTAGCACTGTGTAATTCTATCTTTTACCTCCTCCCTCAGGATATGTGTGTATAATTCCCCTCACCCCTCTCCCCTGCATACAGCCAGGTGTAATAACCGAAAGGAAAAGTTGGGGCACATGGTTGGAAATCTCTTTGTTCCTTTAAACTATAAGTAATAGCGTTTCATCAGTAATGGCGTTTTGTTGCAGTATATACATAACTGTATCCCATACGCTAAACTGAATTAACCGATATATCAGCAAAGCATTATGTAAAATATCTGTTGGTTCGCCACATGTATTATACAAAAGCATATATATATACGACAATCGGCCATGTATGATCCAGAAATATCAAGATAATGGAACATTGATATATCAGCCATGAATCCTACAGCAATATGTATATACCATCGTGTATTATACCCTGTGTCTATGATATATAATAATAATAATATATAAAGATATTAATGGATAGTGATATTCATATACAGTAGATATATGTATATACTGTAAATATAAAAACGAAGAGCCATATATAGGATAGTTATAATACAAAATGTATTTCTGCTTAGTAATATTTGTGATATATATGCTATATATTACACAGCAGTGTCTATACATCAGCCATAATAGTCCAATATTATTTATGTTGTATTGGGGAAGTTATTTAAAATAATAATAATCTTTATATAGCGCTAACATATTCCGCAGCGCTTCACAGTTTGCACACATTTTCATCACTGTCCCCGATGGGGCTCACAATCTAAATTCCCTATCAGTATGTTTTTGGAGTGTGGGAGGAAACCGGAGTGCCCGGAGGAAACCCACGCAAACACGGGGAGAACATACAAACTCCTTGCAGATGTTGTCCTTGGTAGGATTCGAACCCAGGACCCCAGTGCTGCAAGGCTGCAGCGCTAACCACTGAGCCACCGTACTGCCCAATAAATGTAAAATGTATCTATACAAGCGCCATGCACCATATTGTGGTATCCATATATACCCCTACACTAAATTGCAGTATATACATATACACCATGCATTATATTGAAGAATCACATACATTCACCATGCCCTACATTGCAATACATATACATAACCGCTATGCACTATATTGCAGTATCTATATATGAAGGCCATGAATCAAATTACAGTATCGATAAATACCCTATGCACTATATTGCAGTACTAATATATACACCATATAGCAGTATATATGTATCTGCTATGAATGATCGGGCAGTAATCCATGGCTGCCATGCAGTACATAATATCACAGCTCTGTATATACATATATATATACACACACATACATATATATATACACATGTATATACACACACATTATCACACATGTACCATGTCTGCAGCAATGTCACAGGCACACAGGAGAGGATCTGCCATGTGGGAGATAGAAATCCCTGAGGAGAAAGATCTCCCAGGATATAATGATCCTAAACACAGGATCAGATACTGCAGCAATGCATGGTGTATGGTTAATGTGCTCACATCCCCATGAGGCCTGATATCCAGAATATTATACTCCCTAAAGAAGCAGAAATGTTTCCTGTTGTCTTCCTTTGTTTGAATGTTTGTGTATGTGAGATGATGAGTGGAGTAGTAGTCTGGGGATTTCTGTAATATCTCCTTCCACTTGTATCTTCAGGAGGTGAGTTATCTTGCTTGCTGTCCGGCCGTCCTTGGTCAAAGAGGGGGTATGGCCCCTCTCACATCCTTTTTGCTGTCCTGACCCCTCCTCTGCCTATGTCACTTCCCCCCACCCCCTGCTTTTTCCCAATTTATTCCCATCTGTTCTTTCATCACTCGCTCCCTGCCAGTGTCATGCCTGCCTCCCTCCAATCCTCCGGGTCTCGATCGGCGGCTACTGTATTGGAAGTTATTATCCGTGCTGCTGGGGATAACATGTGACTAGCGTCGTATATTACGTGTATGTGTGTTATACATGATAAAATCGGATAACACGTACTAGTAACACCAACATGTAAAGGAAGATTAAGGGTATGTTTCCACAGACAGTATTGGCAGCGCTTTGGTTGCAGCTACATAGTAATAAATACAAAACCACGAATTGGGCGCTAAAACGCACTAATATCAAGGTAGAATATAAGGTAGTAAACGTCTTAATGATATAGCAGGGGTTGGGGTAGCCCCCCCTCATAGAATGTAATGTAGCTACCCTATGATGCAGCCCCCTCATAGAATATAATGCAGCCTCCTCTTAGACTATAAAGCAGTCCTACTCATAGAATATAATGCAGTCCTACAGTATTATGGCCACCACGTACTCACTTGCTCACTGATATATACTGTCGGGATCCCTCAGATTACTCTTTCATCTGAAGGACCGATGTTCTTAGGTGTGAAGCATCATATGTCTCTAATTAAATCAGCTCCGTCGAGAAGAACTACACAGACACCAGCTGTATAATACCACTCGGGATGCCTGCCAAGACGCCTCTGGCTTATCAGTTAGGCTTCCGTCTTTTATAGTAAAGAATTTAAACATTTTACAGACATGCGCAGTACAAATGATTTTACAACTTGTTTTAGACAAAGAAAGTCATTTAGGCGAAAAAGCAGAGGTATTTGACCTTGGTTCACAAGGGAGATGTCTGAGACATCTCCTCGAAGAACAGATAAGGTTTTAAACAAGAGAATGCAACATAGACAGAACTCAATTTAACTCCTTCAGTTCCTATCATTCCCCCCTTTGACATCTTCATTTTCCACAATCTGGAACACTGGATCCTGCAACAACAGCGGATAGTGGCTCGTTCACCAGGTACTATCCCAGGCCGACGGGTTGCCTGAGGGAGACAGGTCTTCTACCTTCTCCATCCCCCAGATACTGAAGCCACGTCCATCATTGCAAGAGTACGCTCCTTCATGCCAGAAATGAGATGTCAATCTAGGACTCAAAGGAATAATAGTTAAATTCTTGTTGTTTACAGTCAAACTTCCTTATCTATTTCTACATCTTTTCTTGCATACAGAGATACACCAAAAAACAAGTTTCAATAGCACATATATTACGAAGATACAGACAACAATGATTTTGGACAGCAACGGTGGTGTCCAATATATCCAATATATCCCATATTTGGTCATCTAAGTAATCTGTAGCCCTGACTAATTTATCCCACATTTGAGTAATCATAGGATAAATAAAAATAGAACTGACAATTTTATTAGCCACACTCATCTGCACTATATGTGGTCTCCCAGAGAGGCGAGGTGTATTGTCAGCAGCTCTTTTGTACAACGTGTGTTTAGGTATGCTCTGAGTATTCAACTGGTCATTCGGAATAACAAAGGTAGCTGGAGTCAAACGACCCAGAGTACAAGCACCTTTTACCCCTACTGGCAACCATTTATATGCATTGTCTCCACATACCCAGTACATGTCACTAGGTAGGTCCCATAGGGCTGAATGTTGTAATACCAGTCTATGAACTAAATCTATGAACGCAGATACATTCTGAAGCATACACCAATTTGGAAGTTGTCCTAAAGGGCTACAATACCCTACATCGGGATTTCCACAGGTGGGAGTTCCTTTCTCATATCCAGATGACTCGTTGCAAGGTATATTACCTGAAATATTAAAACAAGTTTCATTATTGCCCTGGGGAAATAAATTGGAATACTCCCAGGACGTATTATGCAACCTTCTTTCTAGCAGTATTGGTTTGAAGGCATCAGTAGAGTGGGAAGTTACATTAAAACTAACTTGTAGGCCATACATTGGAATTTGCCCCAGGTAGGTTAATCGAGTTCTATTCCTGGGTACCCAAGCCCCCCCTTTATATGCCAGATATTGAAGGTATGTATTACCTCCTGAAAGATTACCCTGCCACCAAGGGTATCCTACCCATCCCACAATAGGTATACCAACAGTTGTGTTCCATAACTTCACATTATTTGTGGCATTATTAGCAAGTGTATCAGAACAACTGGTCCAGGCAAATAATTCCTCGGGTGGCACAGGAATAACAAGGAACGGAATACTAGTGGCTGATACTGGTGAATGTGTGCAGATCCAGCAATCTGCTGGAGACTGAGTGTCTTTTGACCAATCATTTAGTATTTTTTCATGATGTTGTATAAACTTATTATTCAAGGACATTGGAGAATTTAGATTGTCCCACGCAGCTACCATTATTACAGATAATGCAACAAAACCAAACCAAAACATTATGCACTCTTATGCTTTGTTAATTAATGTGGCTAGTTTGCAATGCGATGCGTGGATCCAGGTTGGTCGTCCTTCCAACTTAACAGAAGTAGGCGTTGTTAGGAGTACTTGGTAAGGTCCTTGATATCGGGGTTCAAGGGTCTTTCTGGAGTGTTTCTTGACATATACGTAATCACCAGGTTGTAGACAGTGAGTTCCTTCCAAACTATCTGGATCTGGAATGGAAGAGAAAACTAGAGAATGCATTTGAGTTAAATGCTTTTGCAACTGGATTACATAACTTGTCAAATTATCCACATTGAGTGTTAAGACCTGTGGGTAGTACAACCCTGTGTTCGGTGGTCTTCCAAACAGTATCTCGAAGGGTGACAGTTTAGCTTTCCCCGTGGGTGTGTACCTTACTGAGAATAATGCTAATGGGAGACACTCTGGCCATGGTTTATGGGTTTGTTCCATGGTTTTCTGTATTTTCAATTTTAGTGTCCCGTTCATTCTCTCTACCTTCCCTGAACTCTGTGGGTGGTAGGGTGTATGAAATGCTTGTTCTACACCTATCATTTGCATTACATTTTGCATTACCTCAGCAGTAAAGTGTGTACCTCTGTCTGATTCAATTGTTTCAGGGACACCGAATCGTGGTACTAGTTCCATCACCAGCTTCTTTGCAGTGGCTCGAGCTGTAGCCGTTTTCACCGGGTAGGCCTCTGGCCATCCAGAGAAGAGATCTACACATACTAGGATATTTGCATACACTCCTACCTTGGTAGCTGTATGTCGTCAATCTGCCGTCTCTGAAACGGGTAGAGAGGCCTAGGTGTCGCTTTCTTAGGGACTTTTACTGTTTTACCTGGGTTGTGCTGTGCACAGATGAGGCATGATTGTACAAGTTTCGCGGCTGCGCAACTGAAGCCAGGAGCGATCCAGAAGGCATCTACCATGGCACACATGTGACTTTTTGAGGTGTGATTGGGGCCATGTGCTGCTTGCGCCATGATTGGGAACAGGGACTTTGGTGGGCACATTTTATCCTTATTCTCCCATACTCCATTTGAGTTCAGCTCAGCTCCCAGTCTCCCTCGGTGTACCTTCTCTGTTTGGGCAGCCTTTTGCTGGAGGGATTTCAGGACATCTAGACCCAATGTGGCTGGAATACGCTGACTCCCCGCCACCGTCCACTGCTCTCTCTAGGCCGCCTTGCGCTATTTTAGCAGCCTCGTTCGCCCTTCTATTGCCCTCTACCTCCACGGAGTCACCTTTGTGTGTGCTTTTACCTTGACAATGCCAACCTGGACTGGTAACATCAATGCCTCCATCAATTGTTTCACCAGCTCTGCATTTTTAATGGGCTTCGAATCTGTGAAAATATTAGCGACTTTACCTGCAGCGGCTCTACACGCCTCAGTGAGTGCCTTCAACTCTGCCTCCTGCGCCGACATGTGAGGAGAGAGTGGTTCCGCTCGGATTACCTCATGTGAGGATACTACTGCATATCCAGTGTAGAATCGTCCATCCTGGTGGTATCTGGGGCCATCTACAAAAAAGAAACTCAAAGTCTGCATTAGGAACATGTTTTTCATGAATGTGTGCAAACCCAACTGTCTCCTGACTCATCAGTTCTATGCAGACATGTTCATGCGTCATGTCAAAGTATCCTTCCTCACTTGCCAATACGGTCACCAATTCCCCCTTTTCTGAATCCACAGGCAGGAGGGTGGCTGGATTCAGAACGTTACATCTTTTGAGGAGTGACATACTCAGGAATTAGTAGAGCACACTCAAGTCAGAGCTGTCTGGCCATAGACAGATGTTTTGGTTGAACTTGTAGGAGTATGGCATGGATGTCATGTGTCATCTCACATGCCTTTCCTATTACGTCTCCACTTTTTTCCTTGTGCTCCAGCATACATGACAGGTCGTTTTATTGTCCTTGTTTGCTCAATTTCTTTAGCTACCTTAAGGAGGTCTTTCGGATCTACATGTCTCCATTCAGGTCTGGCTGTCTGTACTGCGTCTCGTAAGTCTTTGTTCATACCATCAATGAATGCATTCACCAGTATTCTAACATCAAGTGGGTTTATGCAAACGTACCCCATGTCTGCCCATTTCAGCTGTAACCGTCCAAGGTATATCTCTACTCTCTCTCCTCTTTGCTGTGTCACATTAGTCAGGAGTACAGACTGCTCTGATTGTTCCACTGCAGCCCATTGTCTTAGTGACTCACAGTACGTCTCCCCAGATCGTGCAGATTTATCATCCATGCCCCAAGCCTGATTCTTTGTCACATCTGTGTGTCTTAATTATATGATCTAGTGCGTCACCTGCCTTTAAACTCACCAACCTCTCTAAGTCTGCCCAGGTACACTTATATGTTTGCTGTACTTCCTTTATGTGTCTGTAAGACGGGAATGGTTGGTCTTCAGGGGCAGGCAGCTGCTTCAGCAAAGCTAGCTGGTCAGAGGGGCTCCAGGGATAATACACCTGTATCTTTCTTATTCTAGTCACACTTCTAGGTCCTGATGGGGTTGGCCGTCTGATGTCTACTGTCAGCTTACTCCTCAAGGGCCAATGTCCCCACTACCCACTATCCACACTATTATGTCAGCTTCTTATGATCTTGTCTGGATAGGATTTAGTGCAATTCTCTTAGGTCAGTAGCACAGGTCACACAAGTAGCTATTCAGTCTGGGTTTGTCTGAGTCTGACCACAGTGTTTACAAGTCCATCTATTTTGTCTGGGTCTCTGGTTACACTTTGTCAATCAAACATTCATAATACACCTTCCATACTGCTGCACATTCTCAAGCATCATTTATTCACTTGCTATTTTCTTCCCTTGTCTGTGCCTTTTTGTACATCCAAACATTCACACTCTGGTATTTTTGCCTTTTTCAATATTTGTCCCACTTGTTTTACTGCTTCCTTCCTTCTCTGTCTTTTGTAATTTGACACAATTTGCTATACAAATCAATCACACAACTAGAAGCAGGTTCAAACACATTAATGACCAAGCAATCACTTACAATTCCCTTCTAAATTAGGCACCATATCTTACTTTTAACTTCCAATCTTCAATTAAGTACTGTTGCTTTAAAATGCACAAATCTTTCAGCGTGTACCTTACGGATAGAATTACAGAGAATTTTGAGCACAGCTCACACTCAGCAGAGATAAGAGCGAAGGGAGAAGAAAAACTACGCAGCTCCATCCTTCACCCCTCCCGTCAGAATGCAGCGTCGTCCTTCACAGAATTCTGTAGTTCTTTAGACTTATCAAAATCAATTTCTACAAAGAAACTCAAAATCACGGGATTTCACTGTAAGGGCAGATAACTGTATAATGAGATTAACCATGCCTTGCCCTTTTTCTGGCCAAATGCATTCAGGAAACTTTACAATGTAATGCCACATATAACACGAACTATATCATTACTCAATTCATTCAGTCTCAGATGTAGATTTGAAATATCTATAACGCATCTGTCCGGGATTCCACCACAACTAGAAAGGTCACAAATCTCTTGACACAAAAATGATGTGTGATGATTCATTCATACGTGCTCATTCACTGATTTTTTTTTTTTTTTTTACTCAATTACTCATCTCTCATCTTATTCAGAGGTTCTCATAGACATATATACAAGGATTCACACAGCCTGCCTATCTTGCACTTTGGATTTGATTAATACTTTTTCCAGGTTCTTTGCTGCACTACTTCCATATCTATCCTCAATTATATCACATAACCGATTTCCTTCTTCAGGTGTCTTTCCCTGACTGTTCCCCATCTTATCTTTTATTCTTATCCTGTCTCTCTTGTTGTCTTCCTGTTAGTCCCCTGCCTTAGGTGGTGTATTGGGTAAGCTCAAGACTAGGCTCTACTATACCTCGTTACCTTCTTCCTAAGGTGCTAACAGGCTAAATGGAGTGTCTGTTCCTCGGTGTACTACGTGTTTCGTGTACTTATATGCTATGTAGCATCCGAACAGAAATACTCCCACAACACACAGGATTGTAAATAAAGTGTCCATCTACTGGGGTTCTTCAGTCATATCCTGTCACAGGCTCATTTCACGGTCCTGTGCTCATTCGGTCACACTCTTATCTGTCACAAGGTTTATTCGTAAAGGGTGTTGATTTAAGCTTAGGCGGTGACCTCCCCGAAAGGACGCTGTCACATGACCCAGTTAGGCAATATCACCACTCTTTGAACGAATACCTACTGTGCAGCTTATTTTTCTACTTTCCACAGCCTTTCAAATCAAAGTAGCCATTCAACAACCTCCTCTATTCCTAGTGCGGAACCGTCTATTGTGAAAAACTTGTCCGTCCGGGCTGCGCAGTATGAACTGTTCACCCAGCCTTATATTCCATAATGTCAGACCTCTCCCATTTTGATTTGCATCAGCTCTTTTTCTAAAAATAGCTGTGCACAGACAGAACCTACAGTAACCTCTCATTCGAGCAGAAATTACATATGCGTGTCACACCCGATTTCCTCAGAGTTCTTATATGGACCTGATTTTACGGCCCCCTCCTCTACTAGATTCCCCTTTATACGGACCTTAGTTATAATGATAGATTATGAAGAGCAGAGAAGAGAAAAATTGATCTCTTACCTGGCCAGGTGTTTAGGTCTGCTGTTCACAATTTCATCAGTAACTGGAGTGGTCTGTAGATCGGGTAGTCTTGGAGAGGTGCCTATATCAGGTCCCTGTTTCGGGCGCCAGTAAACTGTCGGGATCCCTCAGATTACTCTTTCATCTGAAGGACCGATGTTCTTAGGTGTGAAGCATCATATGTCTCTAATTAAATCAGCTCCGTCGAGAAGAACTACACAGACACCAGCTGTATAATACCACTCGGGATGCCTGCCAAGACGCCTCTGGCTTATCAGTTAGGCTTCCGTCTTTTATAGTAAAGAATTTAAACATTTTACAGACATGCGCAGTACAAATGATTTTACAACTTGTTTTAGACAAAGAAAGTCATTTAGGCGAAAAAGCAGAGGTATTTGACCTTGGTTCACAAGGGAGATGTCTGAGACATCTCCTCGAAGAACAGATAAGGTTTTAAACAAGAGAATGCAACATAGACAGAACTCAATTTAACTCCTTCAGTTCCTATCAATACCATATTTTTTGGACCATAAAACACAATTAGGCTTTAGAGAAGGAAAATGGACAAAAAATTGAAGTAAAAAATATGGTCAATTTTGTACTAATGTTCCCATCCTGGTATACAAGTGCTTCTTACTAAATTAGATTATCATCAAAAACTTATTTGAGTTCTTCAATACAAAAAGTGAAACTCATACAGTATATAGAGTTATTACAAACAGAGTGATCTATTTCAAATGTTTATTTCTGTTAATGTTCATAATTATGGCTTACAGCCTATAAAAACCCAAAAGTCATTATCGCAGTAAATTAGAATACTTTATAACACCAGCTTGAAAAATGATTTTAGAATCCAAAATGTTGACCTACTGAAATGTATGTTCAGTAAATGCACTCAATACTCAGTCGGGACTCCTTTTGCATCAATTACTGCATCATTTCAGCGTGGCATGGACACGATTAGCCTGTGGCACTGCTGAGGTGTTTTGGAAGCCCAGGTTGCTTTGATAGCAGTCTTCAGCTCTTCTGCATTGTTGGGTCTGGTGTCTCTCATTTTCCTCTTGACAGTATCCCTTAGATTCTCTATGGGGTTAAGGTCAGACGAGTTTGCTGGCCAATCATGCACAGTGATACTGTTGTTTTTAAACCAGGTATTGGTACTTTTGGCAGTGTGGACAGGTGCCAAGTCCTGCTGGAGAATGAATTTCCATCTCAAAAAAGCTTGTCGGCAGAGGGAAGCATGAAGTGCGCTAAAATTTCCTGGTGAATGGCTGCGCTTACTTTGGCCTTGATAAAATACAGTGGACCTACTGTACACTAGCAGATGACATGGTTCGCCAAACCATCAGTTATTGTGGAAACTTCACACTAGACCTCAAGCAGCTTGGTTTGTGTGCCTCTTCACTCTTCCTCCAGACTCTGGGACCTTGATTTCCAAATGAAATGCAAAATTTACTTTCATCTGAAAACAACACCTTGAACCACTGAGCTACAGTCCAGTTCTTTTTCTCCTTGACCCAGGCGTTGTCTATTGGTCATGAGTGGCTTGACAAAAGGAATGCGACACTTGTAGTCCAAGTCCTGGATACGTCTTGAGAAAGGCACCGCCGAAACGCTCGTTGGGGTAGGCCTGCACATCCCCCCGGACCTCACTTGGAAGCCTGAGCCTGTTACTTCTATCCAGGTAATACACTTATGGTGCTAGCAAGAAAGCTATGTATTAAGAGCTCACCTATTTGGCTAGGATATTTATCCTAGCTATTGATACCCGGCATACTGGCTCTACAATATGATTAATTTATTAATATGATTTTTGGTACTTGTTATATAAGCTTCTCTTATGGGTCCTAGGGAGGTGTGCGGCCACTTTGTTTATACAGCAGCATTCTTTGCACAATTGTTCCATCAGTCCCCCATACCAATCCGTGTGTCGATTTATTTATACTTGTTTTGTATGAATTTGAATTAATAAAGTTTTGCCTATCTAATAGAACTATTTTTGTGGGCTAGTACATCCTTGTTGCCATTGGCAACTGCTTTTCTTTGAAAATGTTTTGGTGTATCCAGCACTACAATCCCGCACACTGTTAATTGTACAGAGATTTACCATGTGTGTTTATTGGTGGAGTGTATTATGTCTTGATAAAATACAGGGGACCTACTGTACACCAGCAGATGACATAGCTCCCCAAACCATCACTTATTGTGGAAACTTCCCACTAGACCTCAAGCAGCTTGGACTGTGTGCCTCTCCACTCTTCATCCAGACTCTGGGACTTTAATTTCCAATGAAATGCAAAATTTACTTTCATCTGAAAACAACACCTTGGACCACTGAGCTACACTCCAGTTCTTTTTCTCCTTGACCCAGGTAAGATGCTTCTGGTGTTGTCTATTGGTCATGAGTGGCTTGACAAAAGGAATGCGACATTTGTAGTCCATGTCCTGGATACGTCTGAGTATGGTGGTGTGACGTCCGTCTGCGGTCTGGGCTGCTGCCAGCCAACACCCCGAGAAACACTGATACCCTTTACCCCTATACAGGGATCTGGATTTATAGCAGAGCCCAGGAGGCGCTGTCTGAATAGGAGCAGTGGCCAGAGCAGGACGGTAGCCAGAAAGGTGTTCCAAAACAGGACAAAAACGTAGTAGTATCCGGGTCTAAACCAGTCGGGCAGCAAGGTACAAAAACAGTAGACAGTAGCAGAGTCAGATTCAGGCCAAGGTCAGAGTCATAAACCAGGAGGGCAGCTGAGGTACAGAATCGTTAGGCAGAAGCAGAGTCAGAAGTCCAGGCCAAGGTCAGAGTCAGTCAACTATAGCAATTCACACAGTAACACGCAGGGGAACCAAGAATATATCCGGCGGCTTGCAAGCCCAGTCCCAAGGTATTTGAGGGATCAGGTCATCCCTCACAGGCTCCCGGGCTGATGATGTCATCAGGACCGCCCCCAGGACCAGACCTGATGACGATGTACCAACCCCTTCATGACTGACAGAGGAGCGGAGTCTGCGTCCACTAGACGCCTGCGCAGAAGCCCTTTCACTGTTGCCGCCATCACTCGGGCGCGAGCCACGGCGCCTCCTAGTGGCTGAGGGTGGAACAGCAGACCCCGAGTTCGACGACGACATGTCAGTCCGGCGCCTCCTGATGGCCGAGTCCTGGACAGCAGGCCCTGAGCCCGAGGGCGGCGTGACAGGTGGCTCTTGAAGTACTGACTCCAGCAGCAGTCCACTCCTTTTGAATCTTCCCAAAATTTTTAATCTTTTCAAGGCTGCAGTTATTTCGGTTGCTTTTGCACCTTTTTCTACCACACTTTTTTCTTCCACTCAACTTTCCGTTAATAGGCTTGGAAACAGCACTCTGTGAACATCCAACTTCTTTAGCTATGACCTTTTGTGGCTTACCCTCCTTGTGGAGTGTGTCAGTGACTGTCTTCTAGACATCTGTCAAGTCAGCAGTCTTCCCCATGATTGTGGAGCCCACTGAAACAGACTAAGGGACCTTTTTAACCCCTTTACTCCGAAGAGTGGTTTGCACGTTAATGACCGGGCCAATTTTTACAATTCTGACCACTGTCCTGTTATGAGGTCATAACTCTGGAACGCTTCCATGGATCCTGGTGATTCTGACAATGTTTTCTTGTGACATATTGTACTTCATGTTAGTGGTAAAATTTCATTCATATAACTTTGTGAAAAAAAACGGATATTTGGTGAAAATTTTAATAATTTCGCAACTTTCCAACTTTGAATTTTTATGCCCTTAAATCACAGAGCTATGGCAAACACAAAAAATAATAAGTAACATTTCCCACATGTTTACTTTACATCAGCACAATTTAGGAACCACATTTTTTTTTTGTTAGGAAGTTATAAGGGTTAAAAGTTGACCAGCGATTTCTCATTTTTACAACACCATTTTATTTTTAGGGACCACATCACATTTGAAGTCACTTTGAGGGGTCTATATGATAGAAAATACCCAAAAGTGACACCATTCTAGAAACTGCACCCCTGACGGTACTCAAAACCACATTCAACAAGTTTATTAACCCTTCAGGTGCTTCACAGGAAGTTTTTTTGAATGTTTAAAAAAATGAACACAACTTTTTTCACAAAAAAATTACTTCAGGTCCAATTTTTTTATTTTACCAAGGGTAACAGGAGAAATTGGACTGCAAAATTTATTGTGCAATTTGTCCTTAGTACGCTGATACCTGATATGTGGGGGGAACCCACTGTTTCGGCGCATGGCAGAGCTCGGTAGGGTACGAGCGCAGTTTGACTTTTTCAACGCAAAATTGGCTGAAATTGAGATTGGGCGGCATGTCACGTTTGGAGAGCCCCTGATGTGCCTAAACAGTGGAAACCCCCCACAAATGACACCATTTTGGAAACTAGACCCTCCCAAGGAACTTTTCTAGATGTGTGGTGAGAACTTTGAACCCCCATGGGCTTCACGTAAGTTTATAACGTACAACCGTAAAATCATATTTTTTCCTCAAAAATGATCTTTTCACCGCCAATTTTTATTCTCCCAAGGGAACACCAAATGTTATTGGGCAATTTGTCTTGAGTACGCAGATACCCCAAATGTAGGGGTAAACCAATATTTGGGAACATGGCAGAGCTCTGAAGGTAAGCAGCGCCATTTGACTTTTTTGGCTGGAATTGAGATCGGATGCCATGTTGCATTTGAAGAGCCCCTGATGTGCCTAAACAGTGGAAACCCCCACAAGTGACCGCATTTTGGAAACTAGACCCCCCCAAGGAACTTATCTAGATGTGCGGTGAGAACTTTGAACCTCCATGGGCTTCACATAAATTTATAACGTACATCCGTAAAATTAAAAAATCATATTTTTTCCGCAAAAATGATCTTTTCACCCCTAATTTTTATTTTCCCAAGGGAAACAGGACCCCAAAAGTTATTGGGCAATTTGTCCAAAGTACACTGATACCCCATATGTGGGGGTAAACCACTGTTTGGGCTCATGGCAGAGCTTGGAAGGGAATGAGTGCCATTTGACTTTTTCAACGCAGAATTGGCTTGATGCCATATCGCATTTGGAGAGCCCCTGATGTGCCTAAACAGTGGAAACCCCCCACAAATGACACCATTTTGGAAACTAGACCCCCAAGGAACTTATCTAGATGTGTGGTGAGAACTTTGAGCCCCCAAGGGCTTCACATAAGTTTATAACGTACAGCTTTAAAATTAAAAAATCATATTTTTTCCAAAAAAATGATCTTTTCACCCCCAATTTTTATTTTTCCAAGGGAAACTGGACCCCAAAAGTTATTGTGCAATTTGTTGTGAGTACGCTAATACCCCGTATGTGGAGGTAAACCACTGTTTGGGCGCATGGCAGAGCTCGGAAGGGAAGGAGTGCCATTTGACACAAAATTGGCTGGATTTGACATCGGGCGCCATATCGCGTTTGGAGAACCCCTGATGTGCCTGAGTAGTGGAAACCCCCCACAAGTGACCCAATTTTGGAAACTAGACCCCCCAAGGAACATAGCTAGATGTGTGGTGAGCACTTTGATCCCCCCAAGTGCTTCACAGACCTTTTTAATGCCCAGGCGTGAAAATAAAAAAATCATATTCTTTCCACAAACATGATCTTTTAGTCACCAATTTTTTTTATTTTCCCAAGGGTAACAGGACCCCAAAAGTTGTTGCACAATTTGTCCTGAGTATGCTAAAACCCCATATGTGGGGGGTAACCCACTGTTTGGGCGCATGGCAGAGCTCGGAAGGGAAGGAGCGCCATATGACGCAAAATTGGCTGGATTTGACACCGGGCGCCATATCGCGTTTGGAGAGCCCCTGATGTGCCTGAAGAGTGGAAACTCAGCACAAGTGACCCCATTTTGGAAACTAGACCCCCCAAGGAACTTATCTAGATGGGTGGTGAGCACTTTGATCCCCCAAGTGCTTCACAGACGTTTATAATGCCCAGGTGTGAAAATAAAAAAATCATATTCTTTCCACAAACATGATCTTTTAGTCCCCAATTTTTTTTATTTTCCCAAGGGTAACAGGAGAAATTGGACACCAAAAGTTGTTGCACAATTTGTCCTGAGTATGCTAATACCCCATATGTGGGAGAAAACTACTATATGGGCACATGTCGGGACTCGGAAGGGAAGTAGTGACGTTTTGGAATGCAGACTTGATGGAATGGTCTGCGGGTGTCATGTCGCATTCGGAGAGCCCCTGCTGTGCCTAAACTGTGGAAACCCCCTACAAGTGACCCCATTTTGGAAACTAGACCTCCTAAGGAACTTATCTAGATGTGTGGTGAGCACTTTGAACCCCCAAGTGGTTCACAGAAGTTTATAACGCAGAGTCATACAAATAAAAAAAACATTTTTTCCACAAATATGATATTTTTGCCCCTAATGTTTTATTTTCCCAAGTGTAACAGGAGAAATTGGACCCCAAAATTTGTTGTGCAATTTGTCCTGAGTAGGCTGATACCCCATATGTGGGGGTAAACCACTGTTTGGGCGCATGGCAGAGCTAGGAAGGGAGGGAGCACTGTTTGACTTTTTCAACGCAGAATTGGCTGGAATTGAGATCAGACGCCATGTTGCCTTTGGAGAGCCCCTAATGTGCACAAACAGTGGAAACCCCCCAATTCTAACTCCAACCCAGTCCCAACACACCCCTACCTCTAATCTCAGCCCTAACCCTAGCCCTAATCCTAACCGTAACCTTAACCCTAGCCCTAACCCTAATGGAAAAATGGAAAAATGGAAATAAATATGTGGCGCCCCTGAGGCTTCAGTCGCCATAGAAGTACTGCACCTTCTCCTAAGGTGTAGTGCCCCACCATCCAGGTAAGGTGGGAACTCCTGACCACGCTCCACACCTGCATTCCACACACAAGATAGTTCAGTGGGGCCACTTAACAGCTTCATGCTGGGGGTTAGCAGAGCACCCCTCGTGGAACCCTGCTTCGTAACACGAGATGTGCTGGGAGGCGGGTGGAGTGAGATGATACAAAAGAGAAGAGTCCCAGAGAAGGAAGTCAGACGAGGGTCTGAGAGAGAGAGAGCAGGCTGACAGCAGGTCAGCCTGAGAGGAGCTCAAGGCGGAGGAAGGCAGTCAGTCAGGAGAGGCTGAGGACTGGTCTTAGTGGAACGAGCTCCTCAGGGAAGGAAGAGAAGGAGAAAGAGACATAGACTGAAGACTACAGATTCCATAAGAGAGATAAAACAGATCGGAACGAAGGAGAATAGAAGGACGGTGGGAAGCTTGTTGAAGAAAGATAGAGAGCCCTTCCAGTCCAGAAAGCGCAAAGGCAGGGGCCCGGTCCCCGAGGTTGATTGGACCTTTATGTCCGGCAACAGACACCGGAGGAGTAGTGAGCCACTAACGCCTTGCTCCCACCATAGACTTAGGACACAGCAGCAACTGAATAGTGAGCCGGGACTCTGGAGCTAGAGTTCCCCGAAGCAGGCTACAGCTGTCTGTCATACAAGTAAAGACTAGGAACACCTAGAGAGAGGCATTCCAGGGTAACTAAGTACTGGAGTGCTTCGCACCTAAAGGCGCATTGGAGGAGTCGTTCAGTAAGGTACATGTTGGCGTGTGGAAGGGAGAATCCTATCCTGCCTGGAGGTTGGCTGGAGCCCTGACCTGGAGAACACAGTACGAAGGCAGGCAGTTGTGTGAACTGCAAACAGTGAGTAAAGCTTTGGAACCGCATACTATGGTGTCCTCCAGTTATTCCAGCACCGCTACATCTGAGTAACAACACCTATACCATCCTGCTCCTCTCCTCATCCATTGCACCTACACTGCCCTGGGACTACAGCTCCACCCGTGGGGAACTACACCATCTCTGCTGCACCACACCATCAGTCCCAGTCTGCATGCAGCGTTGGCCTAACCCCATACTTGCCAAATACCACGAATGGCGTCAAGAACTATTCTAATAAACTCTAACACCAATTAACATCACCGCCATTGATATTGGGCGCCCATGGCCACGGACCGGGTCGCCGCTGCTGTGACACCTCCCCGCCTCGACACCGGCCCAGTACCGGGTAACCCACTGCCCTGGGCAAGCGTGGGGCATTCTAAATTTTGGCGTCACGAACAGGATGGCGAGACCCGATGCCAACGGGTTCTGTGTGCCTTGGATTTACAACTTTTGAAAATGTGTAGAAGACCAAATTTAATAGACTGCAAAATGGACATTACAAATGGCCGCTGGCGCGGAGAAGAAGGGCGTGAAGAGATGGGAGGTTCTAAGAAAAGACCGCGAAGAGTCTTGGGCCGTCCCTGCCTGAATTGCTATGTGACAGATGCATGGCCCACCCCCTGAGGGGTTCGTATACTGGGTTGGTATGGAGGCGCGGGAAGAAGATGCCGCCCCCGGAAGGAGGGGCAGAGAAAGCCAGTGGCGAGCAGAAGGGCGAAGCAAGAAGAAGAATGCCAGAACGCCATTTTGGAGAGTGAGGGAAGGAGGCCTGCGGAGTGCGGGGAAGTGCAAAACCCCCGGCGCCATGACTGATGGCTCCAACCCTGATTCCGGAATGAACTGCCGGCAATTAGCCGAAGAAATAGTCACACTGACCACCCGGCTGCAGCTGAGGCAGGAGGCCTTGGGAAGACTGAGCCGGCAGCGCGCCCAGGAGGGGCCTACACCTGCGGTACCCGTGACACCGGTACCCACCGCTACTGCACCGGATCTTTTCCTAGCATACCTTGCGGAGCTTGGAGCCGCTGCCATGCCATCGGCAGTGTATACTGTCCCCTCTTTGCCGCTGATACTGGAGGAGTTGTATGCAGCCGAGGGAGCCGAAGCAGAGGAAGAGAAGCTCCTGCTCAGACCTGGTGCTGCGCAGGCCTCGCTGGCGACTCCCGTGGAACCGGAGCTGTCATGGGTTCCACTGCCATCCCCGGTGTCTCACCAGGCAGCGCCCGCCACCACCACGCCTGCACCAGAGCAGAGGTCGCACCACCGGGAACTCCCAGGTATATATCCTGGCCTTCCTAATGGGTTGATGAAGAGAAGGACCTTGCTGCTGGGGGTACGGTTGGAGCCGGCGTGCCAGATCCGACATCTACAGACCAGAAGGGGATCTGGATCGTTTTGGGACAGTGATTTCGGGATCCCTTCACTACTAAATCCCCAGGCAGTTGCTCATCAGCACCAGCACACTGCAGAGGCCCTAGGAGCTAGACCGCGCACCAGAACAGTGGAACCACCTATTGAGGAGGATACCACATCAGGGAACGGTTCCAGTTCAGCTACCAGAACCCCAGGAGGGTACCACAATTAAGAAGAAGAATTTAAATCTCGTTACCCAGGAGGGTTTTGTTTGCACCAGTTGTGCTTTGTTGTTTTGCTATCATGTTTTTCCGGTAGCACTTTTGTTGCCTGCTTTTGATTGGCAGTGGTTTTCTACAATGGAACTGTGGAGATCATGAACGCTGTATGATCCAAAACTTTCTTGTAAATAGTTTGCACCTCTTTAGGTGCCCTTTCTTGGTTTTACATACAAAGACTCTTTGCGAAGATAATGTTTTTGCATGGACACTTTTCAAAGAATGATGTCTGCCTCAAGGGACACTGCAAGAAATCCTGGCTGGGAGCAGTGTTCAGCACCTTACAAGAATTTTGAATGTTTTATGATAACGTATTTGATAATATTGTGCTTTATGAAAAGTAAATGTCTTTTATAGAATATTTGATAGAGAATTAGAAAAGTTTTGAGATAGAATGTGAGAATTGAATAAAGACTGAAGAATTGAAAGTGACAGGTGACAGGCCAAGAGCAGATGGTCAGTGTCTTGCGTCCAGCAGTAGAAAGAGAGAAAGAAAAAGAATAATTGATATAAAATGTAATGAAGAAAATGTGTTGAGTATAGCACTTTGAACTAGGAATTGCACTTAAAGTAAATTTTTGATACTAAGATAGGAAGTTAGCCTGTTTGTAACGTTTAAGAAATGTGCCTCCTACAATAGGAAGATTAGATAAGTATTGTTAAATAGCATTTAAAAATTTTTGTGTGTTCCTGTATTGTACCTTTTCTTGTCTTGCAGCCCGCGGATGTGCTGTGTTTAACGGGGGGTATGTGGCACCCCTGAGGCTTCAGTCGCCACAGAGGTACTGCACCTTCTCCTAAGGTGTAGTGCCCCACCATCCAGGTAAAGTGGGAACTCCTGACCACGCTCCACACCTGCATTCCACACACAAGATAGTTCAGTGGGGCCTCTTAACAGCTTCATGCTAGGGGTTAGCAGAGCACCCCTCGTGGAACCCTGCTTCGTAACACGAGATGTGCTGGGAGGCGGGTGGAGTGAGATTATACAAAAGAGGGGAAAAGTGTAGGATTTGAGGTCAGTCAGTCTGGGGTGAGTCCCAGAGAAGGAAGGCAGACGAGGGTCTGAGAGAGAGAGAGCAGGCTGACAGCAGGTCAGCCTGAGAGGAGCTCAAGGCGGAGGAAGGCAGTCAGTCAGGAGAGGCTGAGGACTGGTCTTAGTGGAACGAGCTCCTCAGCGAAGGAAGAGAAGGAGAAAGAGACATAGACTGAAGACTACAGATTCCATAAGAGAGATAGAACAGATCGGAACGAAGGAGAATAGAAGGACGGTGGGAAGCTTGTTGAAGAAAGATAGAGAACCCTTCCAGTCCAGAAAGTGCAAAGGCCGGGGCCCGGTCCCTGAGGTTGATTGGATCTTTATGTCCGGCAACAGACACCGGAGGAGTAGTGAGCCGCTAACGCCTTGCTCCCACCATAGACTTGGGACACAACAGCAACTGAATAGTGAGCCGGGACTCTGGAGCTAGAGTTCCCCGAAGCAGGCTACAGCTGTCTGTCATACAAGTAAAGACTAGGAACACCTAGAGAGAGGCATTCCAGGGTAACTAAGTACTGGAGTGCTTCGCACCTAAAGGTGCATTGGAGGAGTCGTTCAGTAAGGTATATGTTGGCGGAGTGTGGAAGGGAGAATCCTATCCTGCCTGGAGGTTGGCTGGAGCCCTGACCTGGAGAACACAGTACGGAGGCAGGCAGTTGTGTGAACTGCAAACAGTGAGTAAAGCTTTGGAACCGCATACTATGGTGTCCTCCCGTTATTCCAGCACCGCTACATCTGAGTAACAACACCTATACCATCCTGCGCCTCTCCTCATCCATTGCACCTACACTGCCCTGGGACTACAGCTCCACCTGTGGGGAGCTACACCATCTCTGCTGCACCACACCATCAGTCCCAGCAGATCTGCATGCAGCGTTGGCCTAACACCATACTTGCCAAATACCACGGGTGGCGTCACGAACTATTCTAATAAACTCTAACACCATTAACATCACCGCCATTGATATTGGGCGCCCAGGGCCACGGACCGGGTCGCCGCTGCTGTGACATCTCCCCGCCTCGACACCGGCCCGGTACCGGGTAACCCACTGCCCTGGGCGAGCGTGGGGCAACCCAAATACATTTTTTAAATTTTTATTATTTTTCCTAACTAAGGGGGTGATAAAGGGGGGGTTTGATTTACTATTTATAGCATGTTTTTATGTTTGGCAGCGGTCATACGCTAAAAGACGCTTTTTATTGTAAAAATAGTTTTTGCATCACCACATTTTGAGAGCTATAATTTTTGCAATATTTTTACCCACAGAGTCATGTGAGGTCTTATTTTTTGCGGGACGAGTTGACGTTTTTATTGGTACCATTTTCAGGCACATGACATTTTTTGATCGCTTTTTATTCCGATTTTTGGGATGTAGAATGAGCAAAAAACAGCATTTCATGAATTTATTTTGGGGGTGGCATTTACACCATTCCACGTGTGGTAAAATTGATAAAGGGATTTTATTTTTCGGTTGAGTACGATTACAGCGATACCTCATTTATGTCATTTTTTATGTTTTGGCGCTTTTATACAATAAAAACAATTTTATATAAAAAATAATTATTTTTGCATCGCTTTATTCTGTGAGCTATAACTTTTTTATTTTTTCGCTGATGATGCTGTGTCGTGACTCGTTTTTTTGCGGTACAAGATGATGTTTTCAGCGGTACCATGTTTCTTCATATCCGTGTTTTTGATCGCGCGTTATTGCACAATGTTAGGCGGTGTGATGATAAAGCATTGTTTTTTGCTTTGTTTTTTTTAAGGGGTTCACTAAAGGGGTTAACTAGTGGGACAGTTTTATAGGGCAGGCGTTACGGACGTGGCGATACTAAATATGTGTACTTTTATTTTTTTTTATTTACAAAAAAAAAGAATTTATTAGGGAATTTTTTTTTAACATTTATTTAGGATTTTTTTTTAAATTATTTTTAACCCTAGAATGCGTACTGGGGGCCCCCATGCTTACTTTTTTGCTATTATCTGCAAAATTACTTAAGTTAGAATTTTGAAACTCCAAGTAATCCTCAAGTATGTCGTTGTTGGTAATATCCAGTTGTTCATAAAAAACCAAGAGAGCAAAAGGAATTTGACCCTAAAAATTAACTTTTATTCCAATATTAAAAACCTGGATAGTACCAATATAGGGAGCAGGGTACATAATATTTTGGACATACAAATTGTGCAATATATCAGGGCACTACACTCACCCTAATAAGCCCTAGTGCATCCCTTCCTTGCCGCGGAGGTTGGCACCCTAATATATGCGATATGGCGCCCCCGCTCAACGTCGGTGACCCTAATAGCACCCTGTACAACCCTAGTCGACGAAGAGGATACACAGAAAAACACAAACACACACAAATCCCGAAAAAAATGACCCCTAGTGGAGAGACCATGTACTGTCTCTAGGAGTACACCTAATCTTAACACAGAGTGGAGGGTATATATCCACCCTAATATCTCGTAGTAAAAAATGCTTGTGGTTGCAGCTCAATTAGAACCTTATCTCGTAGGAAAAAAATGCCAAATGCTGCATAGGTGACAGACTGTAGCTTTCTAAAAAAAGTGTTTACACATAGCAACAATGCATAGATTAAATCCAACAGGAGTTCATCAGGAAAACATATTTGCTGATCTAGCGTGTCCAAGGGACATAATAGTCCTCAAAAAATCACAATAGACACAATAATCTCTTTTTATAAACAAGTATGGCAAAAAGCACCATTAAATTCATTCATGGGATGACCCAATTACCCAATAAACAAATTGCCATCCATCAGTCTGTCAGCATAAAAATTAAAAAAATACTTATCAGCCATCAGATGATAACGAGCCCAGCCCGACGCGTTTCCCCCTCTTAGATGTTGAGGGTTCATCAGGGGCAAAAGAGCGCAAGGGGTCTCATCACCCCAGCCGAATGATCAATGCAGTTGTTCATATAATTTTTTTCATAGGTATTTCAGTGTAACAATGCTTTTTTCGTGAAAACCACATCTGTACGGATTGGGGGCCTTTTAGGCCCCCACGTATTTTTTATCATGTTGTCAGTAGTGTTTGTTTCTCAAGTTACTTTATTTGTATTCAGTAATGCTGGTGGAGAGGCCAGGGTGTGGATAATGCCATACGAGGATGTCATGTGTCATGTGAATTATTTCTGGACCCAATTTTTGATCCACACTATAAGGCGACAATGTCAGTGGACAGATATGAGGAAATTTGAAGACACATTCAATTTGATGATAAGCAAACACGTGCATTGAGGTTTGAAACAGACAAATTAGCCCCTATCAGTTATATCTGGAACATATTTATCAAAAATTGCACCAAACTTTACAATCCTAGTACTAATGTTACAGTAGATGAGCAACTTGTACCGTTCAGAGGACGCTGCAAGTTGATACAATACATGCCCAGCAAGCCAGCCAAATAAGGAATCAAAATCTTCTGGATGTGTGATTCTGCAAATTATTATGGCATAAATGGCGTAATCTACTGTGGCAAAGAGGTTGGTGCACCAGTACAGAAGGATCTGGGGTCTGAAATTGTCAAAACTCTTGCTGTTCCAATATTCAATTCAGGTAGAAACATTACCATGGACAATTATATCACCAATGTTGAACTAGGCAATTTTCTGCTTCAAAAAGCTATTACACTTGTTGGTACTATCAAGTCAAACCGACGAGAAATTCCAGAAGCACTGAAACACAATCGTCAGCGAGCACTTTATGAGAGTGTCTTTGGATTCAATAACAAAGCGACTTTGGTATCTTACAAAGCGAAGAAGGAGAAATCAGTGATTTTACTCAGTACCATGCATCACAATTGCAGTATTGACAGCAATGACAGAAAATTAAACCTAGAAATCATCCTGCATTACAATAAAACAAAAGGAGGTGTAGACAAAATGGATGAGATGGTGGGAGAATATTCAAGCAAGAGGCAAACAAAACGATTGCCTGTAGTACTTTTTTGAAATATGCTTGATGGTAGCAGCCCTAAATTCATTCATCATTTATACAGAAACTCATCCAGAAGTCCATGCACAGAGGAAGGACAGGAGACGCCTATTTTTGAAGGACCTTTGTCATGAACTTGTCATGCCTCACATGATACAGCGAAGCGACGTGAAAGGCTTGCTAAAGCAAACTAAAGAAGCAATGAAACAGTGTGGCGTACAGTTTCAGATGATTCCAGGGCCAGGAGAAAGAAAAAGAAAGCGCTGTTTCATGTGTCCAAGAAACTTAGAAAGGAAAACTGAGAGATTTTATTCAATTTGTAAGGAAAATCTCTGCAAAGAACATTCTTCTGAAAAAATAACTTGTCAAAATTGTTTGGAAGACTAATATAATAGAAAAGAAACATAATAGAAATGTAGCTGCAGCTAGTTTGGTATAGATTTCTATGCGTTTTTGTGTGTTTTTTCATATGTTTGTGTGAAATTTGGAAAAAAAAAAATTTGGGGGGTGTTTTCGGTGAAAAATTATATTTAAAATTTTGTTTACTAATCATATTTTATTTAGCAGTTTTAAAATAAACTTGTAAAAGTTATATAAGTGTGTTTTTCCATATGACTTGCATGGGGGCCTAAAAGGCCCCCAATACGTTAATAATGTTTTTTTTTTTACTTTATTACTTTGTCCCAGGTGGGGACATCACTGTCTAGTGTCAGATCGCTGATCAGACACTTTGCAGTGCACTGTGTCAGATCAGCTATCTGACAGACATTGCAGCAGGCTTTCTCAGCGCCTGCTCTCAGCAGGCACTGAGGAAGCCGCCTCCCTGCAGGACACGAAGGCCCCCGTGGCCATATTGGATCCGTGGGCCTGCAGGGAGGAGAGTCTCAGAGCAGTGCGAGCACATCGCGCTGCTCCGAGGGTCTCAGGGAAGCACGCAGGGAGCCCCCTCCCTGCTCGATTCTTGCCTTTGCCCCCATTACACTGCAATCATGTTTGATCGCAGTGTGCCGGGGGTTAATGTGTCGGGGGTGGTCCGTGACCGCCTCTGGCACATAGTGCTGCGTGTCAGCTGATCTCGTGTGACGTACTAGTCCGTCCATGGGACTTAGGTCCCAGCTCCCATGGACAGAATAGTACGTCCAATGTAGGAAAGGGGTTAAATGCTTAGGAAGCCTTTGCAGGTGTTTTTTGCTATTTATTCTAATTTACTGAGATAATGACTTTTGAGTTTTCATTGGCTGTAAGCCATAATCATCAACATTAACAGAAATAAACACTTGAAATAGATCACTCTGTTTATAATGACTCTATATAATATATGAACTTCAGTTTTTGTATTGAAGAACTGAAATAAATTAATTCGATTTTTGATGATATTCTAATTTAGTGAGTAGTACTTGTATGTACAGTGGGGCAAAAAAGTATTTAGTCAGTCAGCAATAGTGCAAGTTCCACCACTTAAAAAGATGAGAGGCGTCTGTAATTTACATCATAGGTAGACCTCAACTATGGGAGACAAACTGAGAAAAAAAAATCCATAAAATCACATTGTCTGTTTTTTTTTCATTTTATTTGCATATTATGGTGGAAAATAAGTATTTGGTCAGAAACAAGCAATCAAGATTTCTGGCTCTCACAGACCTGTAACTTCTTCTTTAAGAGTCTCCTCTTTCCTCCACTCATTACCTGTAGTAATGGCACCTGTTTAAACTTGTTATCAGTATAAAAAGACACCTGTGCACACCCTCAAACAGTCTGACTCCAAACTCCACTATGGTGAAGACCAAAGAGCTGTCAAAGGACACCAGAAACAAAATTGTAGCCCTGCACCAGGCTGGGAAGACTGAATCTGCAATAGCCAACCAGCTTTGAGTGAAGAAATCAACTGTGGGAGCAATAATTAGAAAATGGAAGACATACAAGACCACTGATAATCTCCCTCGATCTGGTGCTCCACGCAAAATCCCACCCCGTGGGGTCAGAATGATCACAAGAATGGTGAGCAAAAATCCCAGAACCACGCGGGGGGACCTAGTGAATGAACTGCAGAGAGCTGGGACCAATGTAACAAGGCCTACCATAAGTAACACACTACGCCACCATGGACTCAGATCCTGCAGTGCCAGACGTGTCCCACTGCTTAAGCCTGTACATGTCCGGGCCCGTCTGAAGTTTGCTAGAGAGCATTTGGATGATCCAGAGGAGTTTTGGGAGAATGTCCTATGGTCTGATGAAACCAAACTGGAACTGTTTGGTAGAAACACAACTTGTCGTGTTTGGAGGAAAAAGAATACTGAGTTGCATCCATCAAACACCATACCTACTGTAAAGCATGGTGGTGGAAACATCATGCTTTGGGGCTGTTTCTCTGCAAAGGGGCCAGGACGACTGATCCGGGTACATGAAAGAATGAATGGGGTCATGTATCGTGAGATTTTGAGTGCAAACCTCCTTCCATCAGCAAGGGCATTGAAGATGAAACGTGGCTGGGTCTTTCAACATGACAATGATCCAAAGCACACCGCCAGGGCAACGAAGGAGTGACTTCGTAAGAAGCATTTCAAGGTCCTGGAGTGGCCTAGCCAGTCTCCAGATCTCAACCCTATAGAAAACCTTTGGAGGGAGTTGAAAGTCCGTGTTGCCAAGCGAAAAGCCAAAAACATCACTGCTCTAGAGGAGATCTGCATGGAGGAATGGGCCAACATACCAACAACAGTGTGTGGCAACCTTGTGAAGACTTACAGAAAACGTTTGACCTCTGTCATTGCCAACAAAAGATATATCACAAAGTATTGAGATGAAATTTTGTTTCTGACCAAATACTTATTTTCCACCATAATATGCAAATAAAATGAAAAAAAAAACAGACAATGTGATTTTCTGGATTTTTTTTTCTCAGTTTGTCTCCCATAGTTGAGGTCTACCTATGATGTAAATTGCAGACGCCTCTCATCTTTTTAAGTGGTGGAACTTGCACTATTGCTGACTGACTAAATACTTTTTTGCCCCACTGTATGTCCCCAATCCACGTATACATAGCCCCCTCACCACCATTCTGGTATGCACGGCCCCCTCATCCCTATCCTGGTATGCACGGCCGCCTCATCCCTATCCTGGTTTGCACGGTCCCCATCCTGTTAGGCATGGCACCCTCATCCCCAGGGACGTCTCCAAGTTTTCATGGGCCCCAGGAGAAAGATTCTCATTGCGCCCAACATATATACCCAATTACATAGTAACATGATAATTAAGGTTGAAGGAAGACTTTAAGTCCATCTAGTTCAACCCATATCCTATCCTAACTTGCCCTAACATGTTGATCCAGAGGAAGGCAAAAAAAAACCATGTGGCAATCAGTAAGCTTCACATTGGGGAAAAAAATTCCTTCCCGACTCCACATACGGCAATCAGACTAGCTCCCTGGATCACCGCAATGTCAAGAAAACTAGTGTATATAACCTGTAATATTATATTTTTAAAGAAAGGCATCCAGTCTCTTCTTAACCCCCTAATGTCTATGGATGTGCACAGCCCGTCTTGGCAGGAGGTAACTTCCCACACCAGGACAGACTGTGCACGTCATCCCTTTGAACTGTCACTGCGTATAAACATGCAGTGACAGTCCAGTGCTGACAGCTGTCTATGACAGCTGTCAGGCACGGCAAGGGGTGCAGGGACCCTTGCAGTCGGTCCCTGCACCCCAAGCACTGTGATTGGTCAGTAAATCTGACCGACCAAACAGAGCAGCGATCGAGCAGGAGAGGCTGAAATTTCAGCATCTCTTGCCCGATCTCAGTGCAGGAGCTCAGCGCCGCGGGTGGCTGAGCTTCTGCACTGACAGCTGGGAGCGCCCCAGGTGTTAACCCCTGAGTGCCACGATCGAGCGCGATCGCAGTGTTGAGGGGGGGAGGCAGAGAGTAGGGGGCTCCCTCTGCCTCAGGTCAGAGTCCCCACGATGTAATCGCGGGGCCCGACCTGTACCATGATGACCCGGAGGTGTCATGACAACCTCCGGGTCATCCACCTACGGAAAGCTGTTGAGACCATGCTCACAGCATGGTGTCAGCAGCTTTCAGCATAAGTATAATGCATTACAATGCTGGTGCATTGTAATGTATTCTACCGAAAGTGAAAGTCCCATGAAGAGACAAGGTAAAAAAACAAACATTTTTTTTTTAAAAAATATGTAAAGAAAAAATTTTAAAAAATCCCCTAAAAATACACATTTTTATGTAAAAAAATAAAATAAACAAAAAAAATACACATTTGGTATTGCAGCATCCGTAAAAATCCAATCTATAAAACTGTCACCGTAGTTAACCCCTTCAGTGAATGCCGTAAAAAAACACAAAAAAGTAGCACATTATACTTTTTCCAAGCGGTATCATTATACCGCTTGGAAAAAGTGCAATAACACGCAATCAAAAAGACGGATATAAATAAACATGGTACCGCTGAAAGCGTCATCTTGTCCCGCAAAAAACAAGCTGCCATAAAGCTCCATCAGCAGAAAAATATAAAAGTTATAGCTCGCAGAATAAAGTGATGCAAAAATAATTATTTTTTCTAAAACAGTTTTTATTGTGTAAAAAACACCAAAACATAAAAAAAAGATATAAATGAGTTATCGCTGTAATCATAGTGACCCGAAGAATAAAGCTGCCATACTAATTTTACCACACGCAGAACGGAAGGAAAAAAAAACAATTCCTGAATTTTTTAGTTTTTGTTCATTCTGCCTCCACAAAAATTGGAATAGAAAGCGATCAAAAAGCGTTATGTGCCTGAAAATGATACCAATAAAAACGTCAGCTCGTCCCGCAAAAAACAAGCTCACACATGACTCTGTCAGCCAGAATACGGAAAAATTATAGCTCTCAAAATACGGCCATGTAAAAATTTCTTACAAAAAATTCTTCCAAAAAAGCGTCTTTTAGTGACAGAAGCTAAATATGAAAAAACAATATAAATTTGGTATCGCTGTAATTGCACTGACCCGAAGAATAAAGTCGCCGTATCACTAATACCGCACGAGGAATGGCGTAAAAAATAAAAACAATTCTTCACCTTTTGTGGATTTGTGCATTCTGCCTCCCAAGGATCGCAGTAAGGCGATCACAGTGGTTCCCCCCCACATATGGGGTATCAGCGTACTCAGGACAAATTGCACAACTTTTGGGGTCTAATTTCTCCTGTTACCCTTGTGAAAATAAAAATTTGGGGGCAAAAAGATAATTTTTGTGGAAAACAATATTTTTTTATTTTCACGGCTCTACGTTTTAAACTTCTGTGAAGCACTTGGGGGTTCAAAGTGCTCACCACACATCTAGATAAGCTCCTTGGGGGGTCTAGTTTCCAAAATGGTGTCACTTGTGGGGGGTTTCCACTGTTTAGGCACATCAGGGGCTCTGCAAACGAAACATGACACCCACAGACCATTCCAAAACGGCGCTCCTTCCCTTCTGAGCTCTGCCATGCGCCCAAACAGTGGTTCCACCCCACATATGGGGTATCAGCATACTCATGACAAATTGCACAACAACTTTTGGGGTCCTATTTCTCCTGCTACTCTTGTGAAAATAAAAGTTTGTGGTCAAAAAGATCATTTTTGAGGAAAAAAATATGATTATTTTATTTTCATGGCTCTACATTATAAACTTCTGTGAAGCACTTGGGGGTTCAAAGTGCTCACCACACATCTAGATAAGCTCCTTGGAGGGTCTAGTTTCCAAAATGGTGTTACTTGTGGAGAATTTCCACTGTTTAGGCACATCAGGGTCTCTCCAAATGTGACATGGCGTCTGATCTCAATTCCAGCCAATTTTATGTTGAAAAAGTCAAACAGCACTCCTTTCCTTCTGAGCTCTGCCATGCACCCACACAGTGGTTTACCCCCACATATGGGGTATCTGCGTACTCAGGACAAATTGCACAATAACTTTTGGGGCCTTTAACCCTTGGGAAAATAAAAATTTGGGATGAAAAGATCATTTTTGTGGAAAAAATATTTTTTAATTTTACGGCTATATGTTATAAACTTCTGTGAAGTCCTTGAGGGTACAGAGCTCTCACCACACATGTAGATAAGTTCCTTGGGGGGTCTAGTTTCCGAAATGGGGTCACTTGTGGGGGTTTCCACTGTTTAGGCACATCAGGGGCTCTCCAAATGCGACATGGTGTCCGATCTCAATTCCAGCCAAAAAAGTCAAATGGCGCTGCTTCCCTTCCGAGCTCTGCCATGCGCCCAAATAGTGGTTTACCCCCACATATGGGGTATCAGCATACTCAGGACAAATTGCACAATAACTTTTGGAGTCCTGTTACCCTTGGGAAAATAAAAATTTGGGATGAAAAGATCATTTTTGTGGAAAAAATATTTTTTAATTTTTCGGCTCTACGTTATAACCTTCTGTGAAGCCCTTGGGGGTTCAAAGTGCTCACCACACATTTAGATAAGTTCCTTGGGGTTCTAGTTTCCAAACTGGGGTCACTTATTGGGGGTTTCCACTGTTTAGGTACATCAGGGCCTCTCCAAACGCGACATGGCGTCCGCTCTCAATTCCAGCCAATTTGACATTCAAAATCTCAAATGATGTTCCTTCCCTTCTGACCACTGCCATGCACCTAAAAGTTATTCTTCCTTCACACATGGGGTATGGATCTACTCAGGAGAAATTGCACAACAAATATTGTGATTCATTCTCTCCTGACAAAATCAAAAAATTGTGTCCGAAGAAAAATTTTGGGGAAAAAAAGTTAAATGTTAATTTTTTCCTTCCACATTGCTTCAATTCTTGTGAAGTACCTAAAGGGTTAATAAACTTCTTGAATGTGGTTTTGCACACCTTGAGGTGTGCAGATTTTTGAATGGTGTCATTTTGGGGTATTTTCTGTCATATTGACCCCTCAAAGTGACTTCAAATGTGAGGTGGTCCCTAAAAAAAATGGTTTTGTAAATTTTGTTGTAAAAATGAGAAATCGCTGGTCAACTTTTAACCCTTATAACTTCCTAACAAACAAAAATATTTTGGTTCTAAAATTGTGCTGATGTAAAGTAGACATGTGGGAAATGTTATTTATTAACTATTTTTTGTGTCATATCTCTCTAATTTAAGGGCATAAAAATTAAAAGTTTGAAAATTGCAAAATTTTAAAAATTTTCGCCATATTTCAATTTTTTTAATAAATAAACGCAAGTTATATCGAAGTAATTTTACCACTAACATGAAGTACAATATGTCCCAAAAAACAATGTCAGATTGAGTGGGATCCGTTGAAGGGTTCCAGAGTTGTAAGCACATAAAGTGACAGTGGTCTGATTTCAAAATTAAGGCCTGGTCATTAACCTACAAAATGGCTTGGTCGTTAAGGGGTTAAATTTTAGTAGGGAATCATTCATTGCAACATCATACGGCAGAGAGTTCCATAGTCTCACTGCTCTTAAAATAAAGAATCCGCGTCTGTGATTATGATTAAACCTTCTTTCCTCCAGACGTAGAGGATGCCCCCTAGTCCCCGTCACAGGTCTATGAGTAAAAAGATCATTGGAAAGGTCTTTGTACTGTCCCCTCATATATTTATACATTGAATAAGATCACCCCTAAGCCTTCATTTTTCCAAACTAAATAACCCCAAGTGTAATAACCTGTCTTGGTATTGCAGACCCCCCAGTGCTTTAATTACCTTGGTCGCTCTTCTCTGCACCCGCTCCAGTTCAGCTATGTCTTTCTTATACACTGGAGTCCAGAACTGTACACAGTATTCTAAGTGGGGTAAAATTATGTTCTCCTCATGAGCATCTATGCCTCTTTTAATGCATCCCATTATTTTATTTGCTCTTGCGGCAGCTGCCTGACACTAGCCAATAAATGTGAGTTTGTCATCCACCCATACACCAGGTCTTTTTCAGTGACAGTGTTTTACAATTAAGCACGTAATTATTAGTGTTGAGCATTCCGATACCGCAAGTATCGGGTATCGGCCGATATTAGCTGTATCGGAATTCCGATACTTAGTTACGATACTTTTTTCATATCGAATACCGGAATCGGAAGTTCCCATAATGCTAGGAGCCCGCTCGATTTGATTCAGCCAATGGGGATCCTCAGAAGTGTGGGCATATCCTGTTAGGCATGTAGGCATGTTAACTACTGGCATGGCTGTGATTGGCTGCTGAAATGATGTCATGATGCACTATAAAAAGCGCTGCAGCCGCCATTTCTGGTCACTCTGCTGTGAATTCAGTTAGGGACAGGCTGCTGTTGAAGACTGTGAGGGACAGTTAGAAATAGCGATTCTAAAAACAATATTGTGCTTTATCCAGGCTACATAAACCACCACTGTAGCTTGCTTTTCCCTAGCAGCGCTGTTTTCACAGCTGTCTGCAAGGGCTGTGTGAGTGCAGACCCACGCTGTGTAGTGTGTCCTGCAGGCACGTCTGCTTGTAGGCCGGCCAGCGTGTGTCTCTGCCTCATACACATTTTTCTTTTATTGCTGCTTTTTTTTTCTCCTCTATAGTGTGCTTCCATACGTATCCATATACGTTGGTTGCAAACACTAAAGGAGTGGACAGCGGAGCCTTTCAGCAGCCTTTCAGTGCTATAGCCCATTTCTCTGCACTGTTTTTGGCTGTCTGATAGGTCTCTCTGTGTGTGAGTGCAGCTCACGTTGCAGTGTGTTCTACAGCCACCGCTAGCTGTAGTCCGCTCAGCGTGCGTCACTGCCTCATACATAGTCCTTTTTTTGCAGCAAATTTAGCCAGATTTTTGCTCCTATATTAGTGTGCTTCCAACCGCATCCATTGTCATTGGTTGGTTGCAAACACTATATAGGATTAGATAGAGGAGCCTTTTTGCTGGCTTGTGCCCTTCCGGGCCCAGCCAGGCTAGTATCACCCTATTTTTTGGAGCCTCATCAATTGCATTGTAGGTTAGCTTCCTGCATTGTAATCGCTCCAAAAAGTTTGTGATACTATAGCTTTCAAACTTTGGTCACATCCTTTCCTTTCCTTTCCCCCCACCCAAAAAAAAAAGGAAATAAAGTTCACCAAACACTCCACTTTACAGTTGTCTAGGCCACATTAGATCATATTAAAGTGTAGTACACACACTCTTAGCCAAATTAGTGTTTCTTATACTGGTTAGCAGGTATTCAGGAATAAGAACACTAAGCCACCCCTTTTTTACTTTTTTGCCTATCTTTATCAGTCTACCAAGATGAAGAAGGCAGGGAGTAAGGCACGTGGTCGTGGCCGTGGAGTTTCAGCAGGGAGAGGACGGGGGGATTCAGCAGGGAGAGGACGTGGGGATTCGGTATCTGCTGCGGCCACCAGTGACCCGGCATCCCCCACTTTTACCAGGCAACAGTCCTTCATGCGCAGCTTTGTAGGACCTCGCCGTACCCCACTGCTGCGTGACGAACAAATTGAAGCCGTTGTCGGATGGATGGCAGCTAATGCATCCACTTCAATGACTTCCGCATCCTCCCAAGGCCAGAGCACTGGAGAGCAACCATCTGTCTCTTCACCACCTGCCAAATTGCCCGGGCAGTCTGAGAGCTATGGACAGGAGCCATCTCAATCTTTACTTCTGTTCTCAGAATCTGTTGGTTTGGAAAGAGGTGGCCAGCCAAGCAGCATTCTAGAGCGTGAAGAAGAGGGAGTATGCAGTGATGCGCAACTGCTTTGTCCCTCTGAATCTGAAGAGGCGGGTGGGCCAGTGCCTATGGTCAGCACACCTCAGTATGCATCAGATGATGATGAGACTCAGTTGCCAATTTCTGGTGCGTACGGTGCTGGCGAGACAACCCAGGACCAGCCGGTGCTTGAAGAGGGGAGTGGAGATGATGAGGTCCTTGACGCATCATGGCATCAGCCACAGGAAGGTGGTGGGAGCAGCTCTGAGGAAGAGATTCCCCGAACGGCCAAAAGAGGAGGGAGAGGGCGGGGGCAGACTTGGTTGCCTGTAGCCTCCACTTTGGCACCCGTGAGGAGCAATCCTCTTCCAAAACACAAAACGGGCGCTCCCAGGACTTGCAGTGCGTGGTCTTCTTTTGACACAGTTGCAGATGACATTTGCTTTGTCAAATGCAAGCTGTGTCATCAGAAAGTGAAACGAGGGAAAAATGTGAGCAACCTCAATGCCACAAATATGTGGAAACATGTGCGTACCAAGCACGAGGTGGAGTTACACAGACACACTGAAGATGTAGGCCAACCTTCAGCAGCACCTACCACCTCTTCAGCTCGTGTTGGGGCCTCTTCCTCCAGCTCACACACAGCTGGTTCGGCTTCCTCACTGGAACGCCATGGAAGTACCACTGCCACTGTTGTCCAGAGACCCAGTGAAATTCCACCCACTGAACCACGTCCGCAGTCATCAGCACCCTCCCAGGCCACTCACCAGCAATCGGTAGCACAGGCATGGGAGAAAAAGCGGCCATTCTCGGCAAACCATCCCCGAGCACTGGCTCTGAATGCCGGCATTGCCAAACTACTGGCCCTTGAGATGCTGTCATTCAGGCTGGTGGAGACTGACACATTCCGGAACTTTATGTCATTGGCAGTTCCACAATACAATGTGCCCAGCCGCTTTCATTTCAGCAGGCAAGCTGTCCCTGCCCTGCAAAAGCATGTGGAGGGAAAAATTAAAAATGCGCTGCTAAATGCCGTCAGTAGCAAGGTCCACCTGACCACTGATGCGTGGACCAGTAGCCATGGACAGGGACGATACCTTTCCCTCACTGCCCATTGGGTCAATGGTGTGGAGCCGGGTACAGATCTGAAGAGTGGCTCTGTACGTATTCTGCCAACTCCAAGGATTGCAGGAATGCAGTCTGTACATATTGAGTCCTCCTCCTACTCTAGTTCCTCGGAATCAGCACTGCGTGAGCCTGTTAGGCCAGATATGAGCACAGGTGTGGCCAAACGTCAACAGGCCGTCCTTAAATTAATTTCTTTGGGGAATCGGAGCCACACAGCACAGGAGCTCTGGAATGCCATCAAGCAGGAGAGCGATGTGTGGTTTGTGCCAGCGAATCTCCAGCCAGGTTTGGTAGTGAGTGACAATGGCCGAAATCTAGTGGCAGCTCTGGGCCTAGGCAACCTCACTCACATACCATGTCTGGCACACGTGCTCAATTTGGTCGTGCAGAGCTTTCTGAGGGACTATCCGGATCTTGATGCACTGATGCACAAGGTTCGCCTAGAGTGTGCTCACTTGCGGCGTTCCAGCATGGCAAGATCGCGCATTGCATCTCTGCAACGCCGATTCCGCCTGCCAGAACATCGCATCATATGTGACCTCCCCACCAGGTGGAATTCAACGTTACATATGTTGGAGCGGTTGTGTGAGCAGCAGGCAGCAGTAATGGAGTACCAGCTGCATCAGGCGCAAACAAGTCGCACTGTGCACCGGACACACTTCACCACCACTGAGTGGGCCACTATGAGGGACATCTGCCAAGTTTTGCGTGCCTTCAATGACTCCACGCGGATGGCCAGTGCAGATGATGCACTAATCAGCATGACTGTCCCCCTCATCTGTCTGCTTCAAAAAACCTTACAAGCACTAAGTGAGGAGGTTTTTGAAGAGGTCGAGGATGAGCAGTCAGAAATGCCATCTGCTTCTGGCAAGTCTGCGCAACGTGCTTCCACACAAAGGCCCGGGCAGGGGACACTTAGTGAGGAGGATGACGAGGAGTCAATGGAGGAGGAGGAACACATCTCTCCAGAGGAGGGAGGTACACAAGGCTCTAGTAGTCAGTGTGTACAGCGAGGGTGGGGTGATGCTGAGCAGGCAGAGATGCTGCCTCAAGCTGTGGACAGCGTTTCCGGTCCAGTTGGCAGTCTGCAGCACATGGTTGATTTCATGCTGCAGTGCTTGTTAAATGACCGCCACATCGCCAACATTCTCCACACGGCTGATTATTGGGTGTACACCCTCCTAGATCCTCGCTACCGGGACAACTTACAAAGCCTCATACCACAGTTGAACCGGGAGCGAAAAATGCGGGAGTACCAAGAAACACTTGTGCAGGCCATCATGTTCTCCATTCCCCCCACAAGTGTTGCTGGTAGTGCTTTTCAAAGCAGCCATGTGGGTAGAGGCAGTGGAGGAAGCTCTGCACAAAGAGGTAGCAGAGGCAGTGCCGCAGGACAAGGCAAGGCCAGTATGGCCCAAATGTGGAAAAGTTTTGAGGGACCGCCACAAACGGCTTCACCATCACAGACGGCTCCAGTCAGCAGGAGGCAACGTTTCCGTCAGATGGTGACAGACTACTTGTCGTGCCCTGTTAGTGTTCTCCCAGACGGCTCTTCCCCGTTCAAGTATTGGGTCTCTAAGCTGGATACATGGCCAGAGCTTAGCCAGTATGCATTGGAGGTGCTGGCTTGCCCTGCTGCCAGTGTATTATCGGAACGTGTCTTTAGTGCTGCAGGTGGTGTGGTAACAGACCGTCGCACGCGACTATCCGCCGATAATGTTGACCGGCTTACTTTTGTGAAAATGAACAAGGCCTGGATCTCACCTGAATATGCCAGTCCTCTTCCAGAATAAATAATTGGCTGGCAACAGGATCCAGGTCTCCTGTTGTGTTCATGTTTCTATGACCTGAACTTTATTTCCTGGGCTACAGCAACGCCCGTTGTTGCTCAGAAGTGCTGTCCGCACAGACAAAACACTCGCTCATGTGTAAGTGGGGTTCGGTAACGTCAGCTGATCCCCTGCTGTGTGTATGGCAAAGTGTCCTGCTCCCTACACAGTCAAACAACCTCAGATTTACACCTGGCTCCAAGTAGGCCTCGGCCTACTACCTCATTTTCCCTGGGCTCCGACAACGCCAGTTGGTGCTCGGAAGTGCTGTCCGCACAGACAAAACACTCGCTCATGTGTAAGTGGGGTTCGGTAGCGTCAGCTGATCCCCTGCTGTGTGTACGGCAAACTCTCCTGCTGCCTACAACTTCTGACTACCTCTGATTTAATATGTTCTCTGATTTGCCCTCTGTCTCCACTCTGTTTTGAGTATTTCCTCCGGCCTACAACACCGCCTGTTTCTGCTCTCAAGTGCCGTCTGCACAATCCACACTTGTTCCTGTGGTACCTGGGTCCTGTAACATCTGCTCATCTCCAGAGTTGAGCACGGCAATGTCTCCTGCTTTGTCTACATTCCCACTACTTGTAGTGGAAATGTGGACAGAGCAGGAGACATTGCCTGACTCACCTCTAGGGAGAAGCTGCTGTTACAGAACCCCAGTAACACAGGAACAAGTGTGGGTTGTGCAGACGGCATTTCAGAGCAGCAACTGGCGTGGTTGGAAGCCAGCGGAAATACTCGAAACAGAGTGAAGACAGAGGCCTAATTGGAGTACGTTGACAGTTAGTAGTAGTCTAGAAACAATCGCAAACTGCCACAAAGTAGGCCTCGGCCTACTACCTGATTTTCCCTGGTCTTCGACACCGCCAGTTGGTGCTCAGAAGTGCTGTCCGCACAGACAAAACACTCGCTCATGTGTAAGTGGGGTTCGGTAACGTCTGCTGATCCCCTGCTGTGTGGAGGGCAAAGTGTCCTGCTCCCTCCAAAGTCAAAATACCTCAGCTTTACACCTGGCTCCTAGTAGGCCTTGGCCTGCACCCTGATTCTCCCTGGGCTCCAACAACGCTAGTTGGTGCTTGGAAGTGCTGTCCACACAGAAAAACACACTCGTTCATGTGAAAGTGGGGTTTAGTAACGTCAGCTGATCCCCTGCTGTGTGGAGGGCAAATTGCTGCTGCCTCCAAATTGTAACTACTTCAGAATTAAACATTCTCTGATTTGGCCTCTGTCTCCACTCTGTCTCTAGTATTTCCCCTGACCTCCAACACCGCCAGTTCCTGCTCACAGTTGCCGTCCACGCATTCCACACGTGTTCCTGTGTTACTGGTGTTCTGTAACGTGAGCTGATCCCCCAATGTGTGTCCGGCACTGTCTCCTGCGCTGTCCACCTTCCCACTGCAAGTGGTGGGAATGTGGACAGAGCAGGAGACATTGGCAGACAAACATCAGGGGATCTGCTGACATTACAGAATCCCAGTAACACAGCAACACGTGTGGATTGGGCAGACGGCTACTGTACGCATAAACTGGCGGTGTTGGTAGTCACGTGAAATCCTGGAAACAGAGTGGAGACAGATGCCTAATTGGAGTACGTTGACAGCCTGTTGTAGCCTACAAACAATGTAAAACTGCCACCAAGTACGCCTCGGCCTGCACCCTGGTTCTCCCTGGGCTCCAACAACGCTAGTTGGTGCTCAGAAGTGCTGTCCACACAGAAAAACACACTCGTTCATGTGAAAGTGGGGGTCAGTAACGTCAGCTGATCCCCTGCTGTGTGGAGGGCAAAGTGTCCTGCTCCCTCCAAAGTCAAAATACCTCTGCTTTACACCTCGCTCCTAGTAGGCCTCGGCCTGCACCATGATTGTCCCTGGGTTCCAACAACGCTAGTTGGTGCTCGGAAGTGCTGTCCACACAGAAAAACACACTCGTTCATGTGAAAGTGGGGTTCAGTAGCGTCAGCTGATCCCCTGCTGTGTGGAGGGCAAACTGCTGCTGCCTCCAAATTGTAACTACTTCAGATTTAAACATTCTCTGATTTGGCCTCTGTCTCCACTCTGTCTCTAGTATTTCCCCTGACCTCCAACACCGCCAGTTCCTGCTCACAGTAGCCGTCCACGCATTCCACACATGTTCCTGTGTTACTGGGGTTCTGTAACATCAGCAGATCCCCCAATATGTGTCCGCCACTGTCTCCTGCGCTGTCCACCTTCCCACTGCAAGCGGTGGGAAGGTGGACAGAGCAGGAGACAGTGGCAGACACACATCAGGGGATCTGCTGACATTACAGAATCCCAGTAACACAGCAACACGTGTGGATTGGGCAGACGGCTGCTGTACGCATAAACTGGCGGTGTTGGTGGTCACGTGAAATCCTGGAAACAGAGTGGAGACAGATGCCTAATTGGAGCACGTTGACAGTCTGTTGTAGCCTACAAACAATCTAAAACTACCACCAAGTAGGCCTCGGCCTACACCATGATTGTCCCTGGGCTCCAACAACGCCAGTTGGTGCTCGGCAGTGTCTTTGGCACGGGGACTCCCTGTTGCCCAGCCTGGTTCCAGCATGCCTGCTGTTTCCGGGTAGTGTCAAGGTCACTATGCCACCAATCCGTTGTCCTGTCGTCTTGCGGCCGGGTTAGCCGACTCTACGGTGCCTGCAGTTTAGGTGACTCCTATGTGGGCTGTGGGAACTGGCACTGAAGGCTGGATCCGTAGTGCCAATGGGACATGGACCCCCTGTAGGACTGTGGGTTTCGGTAACTGCGGCCGGCTTGCGGCCTGGCTACTTTGCTTTCAATGGGTACCTTCTGCTACCCACCCGGGTTCCAGCACTGTCTGCTGGTTCTCGCCAGAGCCTTTGGCCTAGGTTCCTCCATCTCGGTAGCCGAGGTCCAGCACCGTCAGCTGGTCCTTGGTAGTGCTTTCTAGCACAGGTACCTCCTGCTTAGTAACCGTGGTCCAGCACCGTCAGTTGGTCCTCGGTAGTGCCATTGGCTCTTGTAGCTTTTGATACCCATCTGGGTTCCAGCACCGTCAGCTGGTTCTCGGCAGTGTCTTTGGCACGGGGACTCCCTGTTGCCCAGCCTGGTTCCAGCACGCCTGCTGTTTCCGGGTAGTGTCAAGGTCACTATGCCACCAATCCGTTGTCCTGTCGTCTTGCGGCCGGGTTAGCCGACTCTACGGTGCCTGCAGTTTAGATGACTCCTATGTGGGCTGCGGGAACTGGCACTGAAGGCTGGATCCGTAGTGCCAATGGGACATGGACCCCCTGTAGGACTGTGGGTTCTCGGTAACTGCGGCCGGCTTGCGGCCTGGCTACTTTGCTTTGGATGGGTACCTTCTGCTACCCACCTAGGTTCCAGCACTGCCTGCTGGTTCTCGCCAGAGCCTTTGGCCTAGGTGCCTCCATCTCGGTATCCGAGGTCCAGCACCGTCAGCTCGTCCTTGGTAGTGCTTTTTAGCACAGGTACCTTCTGCTTAGTAACCGTGGTCCAGCACCGTCAGTTGGTCCTCGGTAGTGCCATTGGCTATTGTTCCTTCTGCTGCCACTACGGGTTCCAGTACTGTCAGCTGGTTCTCGCATGAAGACAACCACCAAGATACAGAACAAAAGACAGAAGAACAAGATGCAGAAGAAGCAAAAGCAGAAGAACAGAAAGCAGAAGAACATTAAGCATAAGACAAAAAATCAGCATAGAAGAAATCAAAATTATAAGCAGAAGAAGACTAAGCAGTAAATGGGGGTGAGTCCGTTCCTCCTCGTGGTGCCCCTGGAAAATGCCTGCTGCTGCAGGCCAAACTGAACACTGACAAATCCTGTTGTAAATCTTTTGTGACAGGCAGAACGTAAGGTGTAATCTTATAACTTTTATAGATAAGTACTACAGGAATGCCTGTCACCATAAGAAAATGAAGAAAAAGAAGAATAGGAAGAAGATGAAGAAATAGCATATGAAAATTAATAATAGCTGAATAAGAAGAATATGAAGAATGGAAAAAAAAAATTAATGGGAAGAAGGTGAAGAAGAAGATGAATAAGGTGAAGAAAAAGTTGATGAAAAAATGCTACTGCTGCGGATCATGAAGGAGAAAGTGTGGGAGAAGTACAAAAGAAGGTGAAGAGCATGGAAGTTGTGAAACATACATATCTGACTAAATATAAAAAAGTTAACATAGTCAATATCTTTTTAACTCCGAACGTCTTGAAAAAAAAAATTGGAATTAATGCTATGCCATGTGATTTGAATAAACCACTATGCTTTTAATGTCTCCTCCACCTCCCACAATACATTCTACATGATTCTTATTTGTTTTCAATTATGTAGAATTAGCCAACAAGGAAATAAAGGCCTTTTTTTAATTCCGATACCGGAAGTCCCATTGAATTGAATGGGACTTCCGGTATCGGAATCGGCGATACCCGATATTTTTTTCGTATCGGGCGATACCATCCGATACGATATTTTTGGGTATCGAACGGTATCGCTCAACACTAGTAATTATACATCTTGTTTGTTCAACCCAAGTGCATGACCTTACATTTATCCCGTTTAAAGCTCATTTGCCATTTATCAGCTCAAGCTTCTAGTTTACATAAATCTTCCTGTAATATAAAATTGTCCTCCTGTGTATTGATTCCCTTGTAGAGTTTAGTGTCATCTGCAAATATTGAAATTCTACTCTTTATGCCTCCTACAAGGTCATTAATAAATATGTTAAAAAGAAGCGGACCCAATACTGACCCCTGTGGTACCCCACTGTTAACCGTGACCCGGTCCGAGTGTGCTCCATTAATAACCACCCTTTGTTTCCTATCCCTGAGCCAGCTCTTAACCCACTTACACATATTTTCCCCTGTCCCCATTGTTCTCATTTTATGTATCAACCTTGTGTGTGGCACCGTATCAAAAGCTTTTGAAAAGTTCATATATACCACATCCACTGCATTTCCTTGGTCCAGTCCGGAACTTTCCTGTTCATAAAAGCTTATCAGATTAGTCTGACAGGAACGGTCCCTCAACCCATGTTGATATTGAGTCATGAGGTTATTCTTCTTCAGATACTCCAGTATATTATCTCTTAGAAAACCCTCCAGGATTTTACCCACAGTTGAGGTTAAGCTCACTGTCCTATAATTTCCAAGTTCAGTTTTCTTCCCCTTTTTGAATATTGGCACCAAATTTGCTATACGCCAGTCCTGTGGTACAGATCCTGTTATTATGGAATGCTTAAAGATTAACCGGTTCCCGACCTGTGACACAGCGTATGCGTCATGAAAGTCGGTGCCAATCCGACCTATGACGCATACCCTGTGTCATGAATTCAAAGCCCCCCTGCGGGTCGGGTGACCGGGGTCAATGAAAGGTCACCTGACCCGCAGATACAGGGGGCTTTGTAATTCACCACAGGGGGCGTGGCTTCGCCCCCACGTGGCTACGATTGCTCTGATTGGCTGTTAAAAGTGAAACAGCCAATCAGAGCGATAGTAATATTTCATCAATGAAAATTGATGAAATACTACAATCCAGCCATGGCCGATGCTGCAGTAGCATTGGACATTGCTGGAGACACCGATTCGACCCCCCCCCCAACCGGCGATCGCCCCCCCGCAACTGAATGACAGCGGCGATCTGCCGCCGCTGTCATCATCTGCCCCCCCTCCCATTCCCTCCGCTCCCCGCCAGCTTCCGATAACCCCCTCACCCACTCTCACTGCCCCCGGCTCCTTCTAAGTCCCCCCGTCGCTCCCGGTGTCCGGTGGGTCCGGTTCATGGGGCCGCCATCTTAGAAAATGGCGGGCGCATGCGCAGTGCGCCTGCCCGAATCTGCCGGCTGCAGATTCCATTATTTCATTTTGATCACTCTCACAGTGATCAAAATGAAATAAAAAGTAAATGAACCCCCCGATTATCACCCCCATAGGTAGGCATAACTAATAAAATAAAGAAAATATTTTTATTTTTTTTTCCATTAGGGTTAGGGTTAGGGTTGGAAAGAGGGTTAGGGTTGGAAAGAGGGTTAGGGTTGGAATTAGGGTTAGGGTTGGAATTAGGGTTAGGGTGGAATTAGGGTTAGGGTTGGAATTAGGGTTAGAATTAGGGTTAAGGTTGGAATTAGGGTTAGGGTTAGAATTAGGGTTAGGCTTGTGGTTAGTGCTATGGTTAGTGTTGGGGTTAGGGGTTTGTTGGGGTTAGGGTTATGGATAGGGTTGGGATTGGGGTCAGGGATGTGTTGGGGTTAGGACTGTGGTTAGGGATGTGTTGGGGTTAGGGTTGAAGTTAGAATTGTGGGGTTTCCACTGTTTAGGCACATCAGGGGGTCTCCAAACGCGACATGGTGCAACCATTAACTCCAGCCAATTTTGCGTTCAAAAAGTCAAACGGTGATCCCTCCCTTCCAAGCCCCGACGTGTGCCCAAACAGTGGTTTACCCCCACATATGGGGTATCAGCATACTCAGGAAAAATTGCACAACAACTTTTGGGGACTAATTTATCCTATTACCCTTGGGAAAATAAAAGAATTGGGGGCTAAAAAATTATTTTTGTGGAAAAAAAATGTTTTTTTCATTTTCACATCTCTGCATTATAAACTTCTGTGAAGTACTTGGGGGTTGAAAGTGCTCACCATACATCTACATAAGTTCCTTGGAAGGTCTAGTTTCCAAAATGGGGTCACTTGTGGGGGGTTTCCACTGTTTAGGCACATCAGGGGCTCTGCAAACGTAATGACGACCGCAGACTATTCCATTAAAGTCTGCATTTCAAAACGTCACTACTTCCATTCCGAGCCCTGGCGTGTGCCCAAACAATGGTTCCTCCCCACATATTGGGTACCAGCGTACTCAGGACAAACTGGACAACAACTTTTGGGGTCCAATTTCTCCTGTTACCATTGTGAAAATAAAAAATTGCGGGCTAAAAAATCATTTTTTGAGGAAAAAAAAGATTTTTTATTTTCACGGTTCTGCGTTATAAACTTCTGTGAAGCACTTGGGGGTTCAAAGTGCTGCTCACCACACATCTAGATAAATTCCTTGGGTGGTCTAGTTTCCAAAATGGGGTCACTTGTGGGGGGTTTCCACTGTTTAGGCACATCAGAGGCTCTGCAAACGTAACATGATGCCCGCAGACCATTCGATCAAGTCGGTATTTCAAAACGTCACTACCTCCCTTCCGAGCCCCGACGTGTGCCCAAACAGTGGTTCCTCCCCACATATGGGGTATCAGCGTACTCAGGACAAACTGGACAACAACTTTTGGGGTCCAATTTCTCCTGTTACCCTTGTGAAAATAAAAAATTGCGAGCTAAAAATTCATTTTTTGAGGAAAAAAAAAGATTTTTTATTTTCATGGCTCTGCGTTACAATCTTCTGTGAAGCACTTCGGGGTTCAAGGTGCTCACCACACATCTAGGCAAGTTCCTTATGGGGTCTAGTTTCCAAAATGGGGTCACTTGTGGGGGGTTTCCACAGTTTAGGTACATCAAGGGCTCTGCAAATGTAACATGATGCCCGCAGACCATTCCACCAAAGTCTGCATACCAAAACTTCACTACTTCCCTTTCGAGCCCTGACATGTGCCCATACAGTGGTCATCCCCTACATATGGGGTATCAGCGTACTCAGAACAAACTGGACAACAACTTTTGGGGTCCAATTTATCCTGTTACCCTTGTGGAAAAAAAATTGCGTGCTAAAATTAATTTTTTTTTGAGGGAAAAAAAATGATTTTTTATTTTCACGGCTCTGCGTTATAAACTTCTGTGAAGCACTTGGGGGTTCAAGGTGCTCACCACACATCTAGATAAGTTCCTTGGGGGGTCTAGTTTCCAAAATGGGGTCACTTGTGGGGGGTTTCTACTGTTTAGGCACACAGGGGCTCAGCAAATATAACATGACGCCCGCAGACCATTCCATCAAAGTCAGCATTTCAAAATGTCACTACTTCCCTGCTGAGCCCCAACATGTGCCCAAACAGTGGTTCCCCCCCACATATGGGGTACCAGCGTACTCAGGACAAACTGGACAACAACTTTTGGGGTCCAATTTATCCTAGTACCCTTGTGAAAATAAAAAATTGCCAACTAAAAAATTTTTTTTTAGGAAAAAAAAGATTTTTTATTTTCACTGCTCTGCATTATAAACTTCTGTGAATCACCTGGGGGTTCAAAGTGCTCACTATGCATCTAGATAAGTTCCTTAGGGGGTCTAGTTTCCAAAATGGGGTCATTTGTGGGGGAGCTCCAAAGTTTAGGCACACAGGGGCTCTCCAAACACGACATGGTGTCCGCTAACGATTGGAGCTAATTTTCATTTCAAAAAGTCAAATGGCGCTCATTCCCTTCTGCGCCCTGCCGTGCACCCAAACAGTGCCCCCCCCACATATGGGGTATCAGCGTACTCAGGACAATCTGGACCACAACTTTTGTGGTCCAATTTCTCCTGTTACCCTTGTGAAAATAAAAAATAGCGTGCTAAAAAATCATTTTTGAGGAAAAAAAATGATTTTTTATTTTCACTGCTCTATGTTATAAACTTTTGTGAAGCACTTGGGGGTTCAAAGTGCTCACTACACATCTAGATAAGTTCCTTAAGGGGTCTAGTTTCCAAAATGGTATCACTTGTGGGGGAGCTCCAATGTTTAGGCACACAGGGGCTCTCCAAACGCGACATGGTGTCCGATAACGATTGGAGCTAATTTTCCATTCAAAAAGTCAAATGGCGCTCCTTCCCTTCTGGGCCCTGCCGTGCACCCAAACAGTGGTTTATGACCACATATGAGGTATCGGTGTACTCAGGAGAAATTGCCCAACAAATTTTAGGATCCATTTTATCCTGTTGCCCATGTGAAAATGAAAAAACTGAGGCTAAAAGATAATTTTTGTGAAAAAAAAGTACTTTTTTTTTTTTACGGATTAATTTGAGAAGCACCTGGGGGTTCAAAGTGATCACTATGCATCTGGATAAGTTCCTTGGGGGGTCTAGTTTCCAAAATGGGGTCACTTGTGGGGGAGCTCCAGTGTTTAGGCGCACAGGGGCTCTCCAAACATGACATGGCAAGCACTAAATATTCCAGCATATTTTCCATTCAAAAACTCAAATGGCGCTCCTTACCTTCTGAGCCTTGCCATGCGCCCAAGCAGTGGTTTATGACCACATATGAGGTATCGGTGTACTCAGGGGAAATTGCCCAACAAATTTTAGTATCCATTTGATCCTGTTGCCCATGTGAAAATGAAAAAATTGATGCTGAAAGAAAATTTGTGTTGGAAAAATTAAAATGTCCATTTTTTCCTTCCACATTGCTTTAGCTGCTGTGAAACACCTGAAGGGTTAATAATCTTCTTGAATGTGGTTTTGAGTAGCTTGAGGGGTTCAGTTTTTAGAATGGTGTCACTTTTGGGTATTTTTTGCCATATAGACCCCTCAAAGTGACTTCAAATGTGAGGTGGTCCCTAAAAAAAATGGTTTTGCAAATTTTGTTGTAAAAATGAGAAATCACTGGTCAACTTTTAACCCTTATAACTTCCTAACAAAAAAATATTTTGCTTCCAAAATTGTGCTGATGTAAAGTAGACATGTGGGAAATGTTATTTAGTAACTATTTTTTGTCACATAACTCTCTAGTTTAACAGAATAAAAATTCAAAATTTGAAAATTGTGAAATGTTCAAAATTTTCACCAAATTTCTGATTTTTTCACAAATAAGCGCAAAAATTATCGACCTAAATTTACCACTAACATGAAGCCCAATATGTCACGAAAAAACAATCTCAGAATCGCTAGGATGCGTTGAAGCGTTCCAGAGTTATTGCCTATAAAGGGACACTGGTTAGAATTGCAAAAAATGGCCAGGTCATTAAGGTCAAAATAGGCTGGGTCATGAAGGGGTTAAAAATAATGGTCTATCTATGACTGTGCTTAATTCCTGGAGTACTTGGGGGTGTATCCCATCCGGGCCCGGGGATTTGTCAATTTTAGTGATTTTTGCACGCCGCCGCACTTCCTGCTGGGTTAAGCAGGTGACATTTAATAGAGAATTTTTATCACTGATCATGTTATCCATCATGGGATTTTCTTGTGTAAAAACTAGTGTTGAGCGATACCATCCAATACCCTAAAATATCGGATCGGATGATATCGGCCCGATACGAAAAAAGTATCGGGTATCGCCGATTCCGATACCGGCAGTCCCATTCAAGTCTATGGGACTTCCGGTATCGGAATAAGAAAAACACTTTTCTCTCCTTGTACAGCCTCTCGGGGGGTGTACGGACCTTCCGGGGGTCTGTGCCGACTACCCGGGGGTCTGTGCGGACTGCCGGTGGTCTGTGCCGGCCTGCCGGTGGTCTGTACCGATTGCCCGGGTGTCTGTGCAGGCTGCGGGGGGCTGTGCCGGCCTGCCGGTGGTCTGTACCAACTGCCCGGGGGTCTGTGCGGACTGCCGGGGGGCTGTGCCGGCCTGCGGGTGGCCTGTACCGACTGCCCGCGTGTCTGTGCAGGCTGCGGGGGGCTGTGCCGACCTGCCGGTGGTCTGTACCGACTGCCCGGGGGTCTGAGCAGACTGCGGGGGTCTGTGCAGGATCGTCCGATGGGACTACAAGTCCCATCGGGCGATGCCTGCTACCATGACGGTGATTGACACATTAGCCAATGATGGGACAGTAGTAGTCCCATCATCCGGCCTACGTGTTGAATGTAAAAAAAAAAAAAATACATACTACATACATACTACATGCTGCATACATACATACTACATACATACTACATGCTACATACATACTACATACATACTACATATATACCACATGCATGCAACATGCATACTATATATATACCACATATGCCGGGGGGCTGTGCCGAATGTCCGGGGGTCTGTACCGACTGCCCAGGGGTCTTTGCCGGCCTGCCGGTGGTCTGTACCGACTGTCCGGGGGTCGGAGCGGACTGCCGGGGGTCTGTACTGGCCTGCCGGGGGGCTGTGCCGGCCTGCCGGTGGTCTGTACCGACTGTCTGGGGGTCTGTGCAGGCTGCGGGGGTCTGTACCAGCCTGCCGGGGGGCTGTGCTGGCCTGCCGGTGGTCTGTACCGACTGTCCAGGGGTCTGAGCAGACTGCCGGGGGTCTGTACCGGCCTGCCCGGGGTCTGTGCGGACTGCTGGGGGTCTGTACCGGCCTGCCGTGGGTCTGTGCCGGCCTGCCGGTGGTCTGTACCGACTGTCCGGGGGTCTGTGCGGACTGCCGGGGGTCTGTACCGGCCTGCCGGGGGGCTGTGCCGGCCAGCCGGTGGTCTGTACCGACTGTGCGGGGGTCTGTGCAGGCTGCGGGGGTCTGTACGGGTCTGCCGGGGGGCTGTGCCTGCCTGCCGGTGGTCTGTACCGACTGTTCGGGGGTCTGAGCGGACTGCCGGGGGTCTGTACCGGCCTGCCGGTGGGATATGCCGACTGTCCGGGGGTCTGTGCCGACAGCCCGGGGGTCTGTGCGGACTGCCGAGGGTCTGTACCGGCCTGCCGGGGGGCTGTGCTGGCCTGCCGGGGGGCTGTGCCGACTGTCCGGGGGTCTGTGCAGGCTGCGGGGGTCTGTGCAGACATCGTCAGATTGGACTACGAGTCCCATCGGGAGATGCCTGCTACCATGACGGTGATTGACACATTAGCCACTGATGGGACAGTAGTAGTCCCATCATCCGGCCTATGTGTTGAATGTAAGAAAAAAAAAAAAAATACTTACTACATGCTACATACATACTACATACATGCAACATATATACTACATGCATGCAACATACATACATACTGCATATATACCACATGCATGCAACATGCATACTACATATATACCACATATATACTACATGCATGCATACTACATATATACCACATATACCGGGGGGCTGTGTCGTCTGTCCGGGGGTCTGTGCCGACTGCCCGGGGGTCTGTACCGGCCTGCCGGGGGGCTGTGCCGGCCTGCCGGTGGTCTGTACCGACTGCCCGGGGGTCTGTGCGGACTGCCGGGGGGCTGTGCCGGCCTGCCGGTGGTCTGTACCGACTGTCCGGGGGTCTGAGCGGACTGCCGGGGGTCTGTACCGGCCTGCCAGGGGGCTGTGCCGGCCTGCCGGTGGTCTGTACCGACTGTCCGGGGGTCTGAGCGGACTGCCGGGGGTCTGTACCGGCCTGCCGGGGGGAGGTGCTGGCCTGCCGGTGGTCTGTACCGACTGTGCGGGGGTCTGTGCAGGCTGCCGGGGGTCTGTACCGGCCTGCCGGGGTGCTGTGCCGGCCTGCCGGTGGTCTGTACCGACTGTCCGGGTGTCTGTGCAGGCTGCGAGGGGTTGTGCCGGCCTGCCGGTGGTCTGTACCGACTGCCCGGGGGTCTGTGCGGACTACCGGGGGGCTGTGCCGGCCTGCCGGTGGTCTGTACCGACTGCCCGGGGGTCTGTACGGACTGCCGGGGGGCTGTGCCGGCCTGCCGGTGGTCTGTGCCAACTGTCTGGGGGTCTGAGCATGCTGCGGGGGTCTGTGCAGGATCGTTCGATGGGACTACAAGTCTCATCGGGCGATGCCTGCTACCAAGACGGTGATTGACACATTAGCCAATGATGGGACAGTAGTAGTCCCATCATCCGGCTAATGTGTTGAATGTACAAAAAAAAAATACATACTACATACATACTACATGCTACATACATTCTACATACATGCTACATACATGCAACATATATACTACATGCATGCAACATACATACATACTGCATATATACCACATGCATGCAACATGCATACTACATATACACCACATATATACTACATGCATGCAACATGCATACTACATATATACTACATGCATGCAACATGCATACTACATATATACCACATATACTGGGGGTCTGTGCCGACTGTCCGGGGGTCTGTGCCGACTGCCCGGGGGTCTGTACCGGCCTGCCGATGGTCTGTACTGACTCTCCGGGGGTCTGTGCAGGCTGCGGGGGTCTGTACCGGCCTGCCGGGGGGCTGTGCCGGTCTGCCGGGGGTCTGTGCGGACTGCCCGGGGGTCTGTGCGGACTGCTGGGGGTCTGTACCGGCCTGCCGGGGGTCTGTGCCGGCCTGCCGGTGGTCTGTACCGACTGTCCGGGGGTCTGTGCGGACTGCCGGGGGTCTGTACCGGCCTGCCGGGGGTCTGTATCGGCCTGCCGGGGGGCTGTGCCGGCCTGCAGGTGGTCTGTACCGACTGTGCGGGAGTCTGTGCAGGCTGCGGGGGTCTGTACGGGTCTGTCGGGGGGCTGTGCCTGCCTGCCGGTGGTCTGTACCAACTGTGCGGGGGTCTGAGCGGACTGCCGGGGGTCTGTACCGGCCTGCCGGTGGGATGTGCCGACTGTCCGGGGGTCTGTGCCGACTGCCCGGGGGTCTGTGCGGACTGCCGAGGGTCTGTACCGGCCTGCCGGGGGGCTGTGCTGGCCTGCCGGGGGGGCTGTGCCGACTGTCCGGGGGTCTGTGCAGGCTGCGGGGGTCTGTGCAGACATCGTCCGATTGGACTACGAGTCCCATCGGGCGATGCCTGCTACCATGACGGTGATTGACACATTAGCCACTGATGGGACAGTAGTAGTCCCATCATCCGGCCTATGTGTTGAATGTAAGAAAAAAAAAAAAAATACATACTACATGCTACATACATACTACATACATGCAACATATATACTACATGCATGCAACATACATACATACTGCATATATACCACATGCATGCAACATGCATACTACATATATACCACATATATACTACATGCATGCATACTACATATATACCACATATACCGGGGGGCTGTGTCGACTGTCCGGGGGTCTGTGCCGACTGCCCGGGGGTCTGTACCGGCCTGCCGGGGGGCTGTGCCGGCCTGCCGGTGGTCTGTACCGACTGCCCGGGGTTCTGTGCGGACTGCCGGGGGGCTGTGCCGGCCTGCCGGTGGTCTGTACCAACTGTCCGGGGGTCTGAGCGGACTGCCGGGGGTCTGTACCGGCCTGCCGGGGGGCTGTGCCGTCCTGCCGGTGGTGTGTACCGACTGTCCAGGGGTCTGAACGGACTGCCGGGGGTCTGTACCGGCCTGCCAGGGGGCTGTGCCGGCCTGCCGGTGGTCTGTACCGACTGTCCGGGGGTCTGAGCGGACTGCCGGGGGTCTGTACCGGCCTGCCGGGGGGCTGTACCGGCCTGCCGGGGGGCTGTGCTGGCCTGCCGGTGGTCTGTACCGACTGTGCGGGGGTCTGTGCAGGCTGCCGGGGGTCTGTACCGGCCTGCCGGGGTGCTGTGCCGGCCTGCCGGGGTGCTGTGCCGGCCTGCCGGTGGTCTGTACCGACTGTCCGGGTGTCTGTGCAGGCTGCGAGAGGCTATGCCGGCCTGCCGGTGGTCTGTACCGACTGCCCGGGGGTCTGTACGGACTGCCGGGGGCTGTGCCGGCCTGCCGGTGGTCTGTGCTATCTCTCCGGGGGTCTGAGCAGGCTGCGGGGGTCTGTGCAGGATCGTTCGATGGGACTACAAGTCTCATCGGGCGATGCCTGCTACCAAGACGGTGATTGACACATTAGCCAATGATGGGACAGTAGTAGTCCCATCATCCGGCTAATGTGTTGAATGTAGAAAAAAAAATACATACTACATACATACTACATGCTACATACATTCTACATACATGCTACATACATGCAACATATATACTACATGCATGCAACATACATACATACTGCATATATACCACATGCATGCAACATGCATACTACATATACACCACATATATACTACATGCATGCAACATGCATACTACATATATTCTACATATATACTACATGCATGCAACATGCATACTACATATATACCACATATACTGGGGGTCTGTGCCGACTGTCCGGGGGTCTGTGCCGACTGCCCGGGGGTCTGTACCGGCCTGCCGATGGTCTGTACCGACTCTCCGGGGGTCTGTGCAGGCTGCGGGGGTCTGTACCGGCCTGCCGGGGGGCTGTGCCGGTCTGCCGGGGGTCTGTGCGGACTGCCCGGGGGTCTGTGCGGACTGCTGGGGGTCTGTACCGGCCTGCCGGGGGTCTGTACCGACTGTCCGGGGGTCTGTGCGGACTGCCGGGGGTCTGTACCGGCCTGCCGGTGGTCTGTACCGACTGTGCGGGGGTCTGAGCGGACTGCCGGGGGTCTGTACCGGCCTGCCGGTGGGATGTGCCGACTGTCCGGGGGTCTGTGCCGACTGCCCGGGGGTCTGTGCGGACTGCCGAGGGTCTGTACCGGCCTGCCGGGGGGCTGTGCTGGCCTGCCGGGGGGCTGTGCCGACTGTCCGGGGGTCTGTGCAGGCTGCGGGGGTCTGTGCAGACATCGTCCGATTGGACTACGAGTCCCATCGGGCGATGCCTGCTACCATGACGGTGATTGACACATTAGCCACTGATGGGACAGTAGTAGTCCCATCATCCGGCCTATGTGTTGAATGTAAGAAAAAAAAATAAATACATACTACATGCTACATACATACTACATAAATGCAACATATATACTACATGCATGCAACATACATACATACTGCATATATACCACATGCATGCAACATGCATACTACATATATACCACATATATACTACATGCATGCATACTACATATATACCACATATACCGGGGGGCTGTGTCGACTGTCCGGGGGTCTGTGCCGACTGCCCGGGGGTCTGTACCGGCCTGCCGGGGGGCTGTGCCGGCCTGCCGGTGGTCTGTACCGACTGCCCGGGGGTCTGTGCGGACTGCCGGGGGGCTGTGCCGGCCTGCCGGTGGTCTGTACCGACTGTCCGGGGGTCTGAGCGGACTGCCGGGGGTCTGTACCGGCCTGCCGGGGGGCTGTGCCGTCCTGCCGGTGGTCTGTACCGACTGTCCGGGGGTCTGAACGGACTGCCGGGGGTCTGTACCGGCCTGCCAGGGGGCTGTGCCGGCCTGCCGGTGGTCTGTACCGACTGTCCGGGGGTCTGAGCGGCCTGCCGGGGTGCTGTGCCGGCCTGCCGTGGTCTGTACCGACTGTCCGGGTGTCTGTGCAGGCTGCGAGGGGCTGTGCCGGCCTGCCGGTGGTCTGTACCGACTGCCCGGGGGTCTGTGCGGACTACCGGGGGGATGTGCCGGCCTGCCGGTGGTCTGTACCGACTGCCCGGGGGTCTGTACGGACTGCCGGGGGGCTGTGCCGGCCTGCCGGTGGTCTGTGCCAACTGTCCGGGGGTCTGAGCAGGCTGCGGGGGTCTGTGCAGGATCGTTCGATGGGACTACAAGTCTCATCGGGCGATGCCTGCTACCAAGAAGGTGATTGACACATTAGCCAATGATGGGACAGTAGTAGTCCCATCATCCGGCTAATGTGTTGAATGTACAAAAAAAAATACATACTACATACATACTACATGCTACATACATTCTACATACATGCTACATACATGCAACATATATACTACATGCATGCAACATACATACATACTGCATATATACCACATGCATGCAACATGCATACTACATATATACTACATATATACTACATGCATGCAACATGCATACTACAAAATATACCACATATACTGGGGGTCTGTGCCGACTGTCCGGGGGTCTGTGCCGACTGCCTGGGGGTCTGTACCGGCCTGCCAATGGTCTGTACCGACTCTCCGGGGGTCTGTGCAGGCTGCGGGGGTCTGTACCGGCCTGCCGGGGGGCTGTGCCGGTCTGCCGGGGGTCTGTACCGACTGTTCGGGGGTCTGAGCGGACTGCCGGGGGTCTGTACCGGCCTGCCGGTGGGATATGCCGACTGTCCGGGGGTCTGTGCCGACTGCCCGGGGGTCTGTGCGGACTGCCGAGGGTCTGTACCGGCCTGCCGGGGGGCTGTGCTGGCCTGCCGGGGGGCTGTGCCGACTGTCCGGGGGTCTGTGCAGGCTGCGGGGGTCTGTGCAGACATCGTCCGATTGGACTACGAGTCCCATCGGGCGATGCCTGCTACCATGACGGTGATTTTCACATTAGCCACTGATGGGACAGTAGTAGTCCCATCATCCGGCCTATGTGTTGAATGTAAGAAAAAAAAATAAATACATACTACATGCTACATACATACTACATACAAGCAACATATATACTACATGCATGCAACATACATACATACTGCATATATACCACATGCATGCAACATGCATACTACATATATACTACATGCATGCATACTACATATATACCACATATACCGGGGGGCTGTGTCGACTGTCCGGGGGGCTGTGCCGGCCTGCCGGTGGTCTGTACCGACTGCCCGGGGGTCTGTGCGGCCTGCCGGGGGGCTGTGCCGTCCTGCCGGTGGTCTGTACCGACTGTCCGGGGGTCTGAGCGGACTGCCGGGGGTCTATACCGGCCTGCCAGGGGGCTGTGCCGGCCTGCCGGTGGTCTGTACCGACTGTCCGGGGGTCTGAGCGGCCTGCCGGGGGTCTGTACCGGCCTGCCAGGGGGCTGTACCGGCCTGCCGGGGGGCTGTGCTGGCCTGCCGGTGGTCTGTACCGACTGTGCGGGGGTCTGTGCAGGCTGCGGGGATCTGTACGGGCCTGCCGGGGGGCTGTGCCGGCCTGCCGGTGGTCTATACTGACTGTCCGGGGGTCTGAGCGGACTGCCGGGGGTCTGTACCGGTCTGCCGGGGGGCTGTGCCGGCCTGCCGGTGGTCTGTACCGACTGCCCGGGGGTCTGTACGGACTGCCCGGGGGTCTGTGCGGACTGCCGGGGGGCTGTGCCGGCCTGCCGGTGGTCTGTACCGACTTCCCGGGGATCTGTACGGACTGCCGGGGGGCTGCGCCGGCCTGCCGGTGGTCTGTGCCAACTGTCCGGGGGTCTGAGCAGGCTGCGGGGGTCTGTGCAGGATCGTTCGATGGGACTACAAGTCTCATCGGGCGATGCCTGCTACCAAGACGGTGATTGACACATTAGCCAATGATGGGACAGTAGTATTCCCATCATCCGGCTAATGTGTTGAATGTACAAAAAAAAAATACATACTACATACATACTACATACATTCTACATACATGCTACATACATGCAACATATATACTACATGCATACAACATACATACTGCATATATACTACATGCATGCAACATGCATACTACATATATACCACACATACCGGGGGGCTGTGCCGACTGTCCGGGGGTCTGTGCCGACTGCCTGGGGGTCTGTACCGGCCTGCCGGTGGTCTGTACCGACTGTCCGGGGGTCTGTGCAGGCTGCGGGGGTCTGTACCGGCCTGCCGGGGTGCTGTGCCGGTCTGCCGGTGGTCTGTACCGACTGTCCGGGGGTCTCAGCGGACTGCCGGGGGTCTGTACCGGCCTGACGGTGGGCTGTGCCTGCCTGCCGATGGTCTGTACCGATTGTCTGGGGGTCTGTGCAGGCTGCGGAGGTCTGTACCGGCCTGCCGGGGGGCTGTGCCGGCCTGCCGGTGGTCTGTACCGACTGTCCGGGGGTCTGTGCAGGCTGCGGGAGGTCTGTACCGGCCTTCCGGGGGGCTGTGCCGGCCTACTGGTGGTCTGTGCCGACTGCCCGGTGGTCTGTGCCGACTGCCCGGGGGTCTGTGCGGACTGCCGTGGGTCTGTACCAGCCTGCCGGGGGGCTGTGCTGGCCTGCCGGGGGGCTGTGCAGACTGCCCGGAGGTCTGTGCCGACTGCCCGGGGGTCTGTGCGGACTGCCGTGGGTCTGTACCGGCCTGCTGGGGGGCTGTGCTGGCCTGCCGGTGGTCTGTACCGACTGTGCGGGGGTCTGTGCAGCCTGCGGGGGTCTGTACGGGCTTGCCGGGGGGCTGTGCCGGCCTGCCGGTGGTCTGTACCAGCCTGCCGGGGGGCTGTGCCGGCCTGCCGGTGGTCTGTACCGACTGTCCGGGGGTCTGAGCGGACTGCCGGGGGTCTGTACCGGCCTGCCGGGGGTCTGTGCCAGCCTGCCGGGGGGCTGTGCCGGCCTGCCGGTGGTCTGTACCGACTGTTCGGGGGTCTGAGCGGACAGCCGGGGGTCTGTACCGGCCTGCCGGGGGGCTGTACCGGCCTGCCGGGGGGCTGTGCTGGCCTGCCGGTGGTCTGTACCGACTGTGCGGGGGTCTGTGCAGCCTGCGGGGGTCTGTACGGGCTTGCCGGGGTGCTGTGCCGGCCTGCCGGTGGTCTGTACCGACTGTCCGGGTGTCTGTGCAGGCTGCGAGGGGCTGTGCCGGCCTGCCGGTGGTCTGTACCGACTGCCCGGGGGTCTGTGCGGACTGCCGGGGGGCTGTGCCGGCCTGCCGGTGGTCTGTACCGACTGCCCGGGGGTCTGTACGGACTGCCGGGGGGCTGTGCCGGCCTGCCGGTGGTCTGTGCCAACTGTCCGGGGGTCTGAGCAGGCTGCGGGGGTCTGTGCAGGATCGTTCGATGGGACTACAAGTCTCATCGGGCGATGCCTGCTACCAAGACGGTGATTGACACATTAGCCAATGATGGGACAGTAGTAGTCCCATCATCCGGCTAATGTGTTGAATGTACAAAAAAAAAATACATACTACATACATACTACATGCTACATACATTCTACATACATGCTACATACATGCAACATATATACTACATGCATGCAACATACATACTTACTGCATATATACCACATGCATGCAACATGCATATTACATATACACCACATATATACTACATGCATGCAACATGCATACTACATATATACAACATATATACTACATGCATGCAACATGCATACTACATATATACCACATATACTGGGGGTCTGTGCCGACTGTCCGGGGGTCTGTGCCGACTGCCCGGGGGTCTGTACCGGCCTGCCGATGGTCTGTACCGACTCTCCGGGGGTCTGCGCAGGCTGCGGGGGTCTGTACCGGCCTGCCGGGGGGCTGTGCCGGTCTGCCGGTGGTCTGTACCGACTGTCCGGGGGTCAGAGCGGACTGCCGGGGGTCTGTACCGGCCTGCCGGGGGGCTGTGCCTGCCTGCCGGTGGTCTGTACCGACTGTCTGGGGGTCTGTCCAGGCTGCGGAGGTCTGTACCGGCCTGCCTTGGGGCTGTGCCGGCCTGCCGGTGGTCTGTACCGACTGTCCAGGGTCTGAGCGGACTGCCGGGGGTCTGTACCAGCCTGCCGGGGGGCTGTGCCGGCCTGACGGTGGTCTGTACCGACTGTCCGGGGGTCTGTGCAGGCTGCGGGGGTCTGTACCGGCCTTCCGGGGGGCTGTGCCGGCCTACCGGTGGTCTGTGCCGACTGCCCGGTGGTCTGTGCCGACTGCCCGGGGATCTGTGCGGACTGCCGTGGGTCTGTACCAGCCTGCCGGGGGGCTGTACTGGCCTGCCAGGGGGCTGTGCCGACTGCCCGGGGGTCTGTACCGGCCTGACGGGGGGCTGTGCCGGCCTGCCGGTGGTCTGTGCCGACTGCCCGGAGGTCTGTGCCGACTGCCCGGGGGTCTGTGCGGACTGCCGGTGGTCTGTACCGACTGTCCGGGGGTCTTAGCGGCCTGCCGGGGGTCTGTACCGGCCTGCCGGGGGTCTGTACCAGCCTGCCGGGGGGCTGTGTCGGCCTGCCGGTGGTCTGTACCGACTGTCCGGGGGGCTGAGCGGACTGTACATATATACTACATGCATGTTGCATGCATGTAGTATATATGTAGTATATATGTATGTTGCATGCATGTAGTATATATGTAGTATGCATGTTGCATGTAGTATATATGTATGTTGCATGCATGTAGTATATATGTGGTATATATGTAGTATGCATGTTGCATGCATGTAGTATATATGTATGTTGCATGCATGTGGTATATATGTAGTATGCATGTAGTATATATGTGGTATATATGTAGTTTGCATGTGGTATACTGTATATGTAGTATGTATGTTGCATGTATGTAGTATATATGTAGCATGCATTTTGCATGTAGCATATATGTATGTTGCATGCATGTAGTATATATGTGGTATATATGTAGTATGCATGTTGCATGCATGTAGTATATATGCTGTATGTATGTTGCATGCATGTAGTATATATGTGGTATATGTGTAGTATGCATGTTGCATGCATGTAGTATATATGTAGTATATATGTATGTTGCATGCATGTAGTATATATGTAGTATGCATGTTGCATGTAGTATATATGTATGTTGCATGCATGTAGTATATATGTGGTATATATGTAGTATGCATGTTGCATGCATGTAGTATATATGTTGTATATATGTATGTTGCATGCATGTGGTATATATGTAGTATATATGTGGTATATATGTAGTTTGCATGTTGCATGCATGTGGTATTTACTGTATGTAGTATGTATGTATGTTGCATGCATGTAGTATGCATGTTGCATGTAGTATATATGCATGTTGCATGCATGTAGTATATATGTAGTATGTATGTTGCATGTAGTATATATGTAGTATATATGTATGTTGCATGCATGTAGTATATATGTGGTATATATGTAGTATGCATGTTGCATGCATGTGGTATATATGTAGCATGTATGTAGTATGTATGTAGCATGTAGTATGTATGTAGTATGTTTTTTTTTTTTTTTTTACATTCAACACATTTCCTGGATGATGGGACTACTACTGTCCCATCATTGGCTAATGTGTCAATCACCGTCATGGTAGCAGGCATCGCCCGATGGGACTTGTAGTCCCATCGGACGATGCCTGCACAGACCCCCGCAACCTGCACAGACCCCCGGACAGTCGGCACAGCCCCCCGAAAGGCCGGTATAGACCCTCGGGCAGTCGGCACAGCCCCCCGGGAAGCCAGCACAGGCCCCCGGCAGGCCGGTACAGACCCCCGACAGGCCGGTACAGACCCCCGGCAGTCCGCTCAGACCCCCGGACAGTCGGTACAGACCACCGGCAGGCCAGCACAGCCCCCCGGTAGGCCGGTACAGACCCCCGGCAGTCCGCTCAGACCCCCGGACAGTCGGTACAGACCACCGGCAGGCCGGCACAGCCCCCCGGCAGGCCGGTACAGACCCCCGCAGCCTGCACAGACCCCAGGACAGTCGGTACAGACCACCGGCAGGCCGGCACAGCCCGCCGGCAGGCTGCTACAGACCCCCGGGCAGTCGGCACATCCCCCCGGCAGGCCAGCACAGCCCCCCGGCAGGCCGGTACAGACCCCCGGCAGGCCGCTCAGGCCCCCAGACAGTCGGTACAGACCACCGGCAGGCCGGCACAGCCAGCCGGTACAGACCCCCGGCAGTCCGCTCAGACCCCCGGACAGTCGGTACAGACCACCGGCAGGCCGGCACAGCCCCCCGGCAGGCCGGTACAGACCCCCGCAGCCTGCACAGACCCCCCTTACAGTCGGTACAGACCACCGGCAGGCCGGCACAGCCCCCCGGCAGTCCGCTCAGACCCCCGGACAGTCGGCACAGACCACCAGCAGGCCGGCACAGCCCCCCGGCAGGCCAGTACAGACCCCCGAGCAGTCGACACAGCCCCCCGGCAGGCCAGCACAGCCCCTCGGCCAGTCAGTACAGACCACCGGCAGTCCGGCACAGCTCCCCGGCAGGCCGGTACAGACCCCCGGCAGTCCGCTCAGACCCCCCGGACAGTCAGTACAGACCACCGGCAGGCCGGCACAGCCCCCTGGCAGGCCGGTACAGACCCCCGCAGTCTGCACAGGCCCCCGGACAGTCGGTACAGACCACTGGCAGGCCGGCACAGCCCCCCGGCAGGCCGGTACAGACCGCCGGGCAGTCGGCACAGCCCCCCGGCAGGCCAGCACAGCCCCCTGGCAGGCCGGTACAGACCCCCGGCAGGCCGGTACAGACCCCCAGCAGGCCGCTCAGACCCCCGGACAGTCGGTACAGACCACCGGCAGGCCGGCACAGCCCCCCGGCAGGCCGGTACAGACCCCCGGCAGTCCGCTCAGACCCCCGGACAGTCGGTACAGCCCCCCGGCAGGCCGGCACAGCCCCCCGGCAGGCCGGTACAGACCCCTGCAGCCTGCAAAGACCCCCGGACAGTCGGTACAGACCACCGGCAGGCCGGCACAGCCCCCCGGCAGGCCAGCACAGACCCCCGGGCAGTCGGCACAGACCCCCGGACAGTCGGCACAGACCCCCGGTATATGTGGTATATATGTAGTATGCATGTTGCATGCATGTAGTATATATGTGGTATATATGTAGTATGCATGTTGCATGCATGTGGTATATATGCAGTATGTACGTATGTTGCATGCATGTAGTATATATGTTGCATGTATGTAGCATGTATGTAGTATGTATGTAGCATGTAGTATGTATGTAGTATGTATTTTTTTTCTTACGTTCAACACATAGGCCGGATGATGGGACTACTACTGTCCCATCATTGGCTAATGTGTCAATCACCGTCATGGTAGCAGGCATCGTCCGATGGGACTTGTAGTGCCATCGGACGATGTCTGCACAGACCCCCGCAGCCTGCACAGACCCCCGGACAGTCGGCACAGCCCCCCGGTAGGCCGGTACAGACCCCCGGGCAGTCGGCACAGACCCCCGGGCAGTCGGCACAGACCCCCGGACAGTCGGCACAGCCCCCCGGCAGGCCAGCACAGCCCCCCGGGAGGCCAGAACAGCCCCCCAGTAGGCCGGTACAGACCCCCGGCAGTCCGCTCAGACCCCCGGGCAGTCGGCACAGCCCCCCGGCAGGCCGGCACAGCCCCCCCGGCAGGCCGGTACAGACCCCCGGCAGTCCGCTCAGACCCCCGGACATTTGGTACAGACCACCGGCAGGTCGGCACAGCCCCCTGGCAGGCCGGTACAGAGCCCCGCAACCTGCACAGACCCCCGGACAGTCGGTACAGACCACCGGCAGGCCGGCACAGCCCCCTGGCAGGCCGGTACAGACCCCCGGCAGTCCGCTTAGACCCCCGGACAGTCGGTACAGACCACCGGCAGGCCGGCACAGCCCCCCGACAGGCCGGTACAGACCCCCGGCAGTCCGCTCAGACCCCCGGACAGTCGGCACAGACCACCAGCAGGCCGGCACATCCCCCCGGCAGGCCAGCACAGCCCCCCGGCAGGCCGGTACAGACCCCCGGCAGGCCGCTCAGGCCCCCGGACAGTCGGTACAGACCACCGGCAGGCCGGCACAGCCAGCCAGTACAGACCCCCGGCAGTCCGCTCAGACCCCCGGACAGTCGGTACAGACCACCGGCAGGCCGGCACAGCCCCCCGGCAGGCCGGTACAGACCCCCGCAGCCTGCACAGACCCCCCTTACAGTCGGTACAGACCACCGGCAGGCCGGCACAGCCCCCCGGCAGTCCGCTCAGACCCCCGGACAGTCGGCACAGACCACCAGCAGGCCGGCACAGCCCCCCGGCAGGCCAGTACAGACCCCCGAGCAGTCGACACAGCCCCCCGGCAGGCCAGCACAGCCCCTCGGCAGGCCGGTACAGACCCCGGCCAGTCAGTACAGACCACCGGCAGTCCGGCACAGCTCCCCGGCAGGCCGGTACAGACCCCCGGCAGTCCGCTCAGACCCCCCGGACAGTCAGTACAGACCACCGGCAGGCCGGCACAGCCCCCTGGCAGGCCGGTACAGACCCCCGCAGTCTGCACAGGCCCCCGGACAGTCGGTACAGACCACTGGCAGGCCGGCACAGCCCCCCGGCAGGCCGGTACAGACCGCCGGGCAGTCGGCACAGCCCCCCGGCAGGCCAGCACAGCCCCCTGGCAGGCCGGTACAGACCCCCGGCAGGCCGGTACAGACCCCCAGCAGGCCGCTCAGACCCCCGGACAGTCGGTACAGACCACCGGCAGGCCGGCACAGCCCCCCGGCAGGCCGGTACAGACCCCCGGCAGTCCGCTCAGACCCCCAGACAGTCGGTACAGCCCCCCGGCAGGCTGGCACAGCCCCCCGGCAGGCCGGTACAGACCCCTGCAGCCTGCAAAGACCCCCGGACAGTCGGTACAGACCACCGGCAGGCCGGCACAGCCCCCCGGCAGGCCGGCACAGACCCCCGGGCAGTCGGCACAGACCCCCGGACAGTCGGCACAGACCCCCGGTATATGTGGTATATATGTAGTATGCATGTTGCATGCATGTAGTATATATGTGGTATATATGTAGTATGCATGTTGCATGCATGTGGTATATATGCAGTATGTACGTATGTTGCATGCATGTAGTATATATGTTGCATGTATGTAGCATGTATGTAGTATGTATGTAGCATGTAGTATGTATGTAGTATGTATTTTTTTTCTTACGTTCAACACATAGGCCGGATGATGGGACTACTACTGTCCCATCATTGGCTAATGTGTCAATCACCGTCATGGTAGCAGGCATCGTCCGATGGGACTTGTAGTGCCATCGGACGATGTCTGCACAGACCCCCGCAGCCTGCACAGACCCCCGGACAGTCGGCACAGCCCCCCGGTAGGCCGGTACAGACCCCCGGGCAGTCGGCACAGACCCCCGGGCAGTCGGCACAGACCCCCGGACAGTCGGCACAGCCCCCCGGCAGGCCAGCACAGCCCCCCGGGAGGCCAGAACAGCCCCCCAGTAGGCCGGTACAGACCCCCGGCAGTCCGCTCAGACCCCCGGGCAGTCGGCACAGCCCCCCGGCAGGCCGGCACAGCCCCCCCCGGCAGGCCGGTACAGACCCCCGGCAGTCCGCTCAGACCCCCGGACATTTGGTACAGACCACCGGCAGGTCGGCACAGCCCCCTGGCAGGCCGGTACAGAGCCCCGCAACCTGCACAGACCCCCGGACAGTCGGTACAGACCACCGGCAGGCCGGCACAGCCCCCTGGCAGGCCGGTACAGACCCCCGGCAGTCCGCTTAGACCCCCGGACAGTCGGTACAGACCACCGGCAGGCCGGCACAGCCCCCCGACAGGCCGGTACAGACCCCCGGCAGTCCGCTCAGACCCCCGGACAGTCGGTACAGACCCCCGGGCAGTCGGCACATCCCCCCGGCAGGCCAGCACAGCCCCCCGGCAGGCCGGTACAGACCCCCGGCAGGCCGCTCAGGCCCCCGGACAGTCGGTACAGACCACCGGCAGGCCGGCACAGCCAGCCGGTACAGACCCCCGGCAGTCCGCTCAGACCCCCGGACAGTCGGTACAGACCACCGGCAGGCCGGCACAGCCCCCCGGCAGGCCGGTACAGACCCCCGCAGCCTGCACAGACCCCCGGACAGTCGGTACAGACCACCGGCAGGCCGGCACAGCCCCCCGGCAGTCCGCTCAGACCCCCGGACAGTCGGCACAGACCACCAGCAGGCCGGCACAGCCCCCCGGCAGGCCAGTACAGACCCCCGGGCAGTCGACACAGCCCCCCGGCAGGCCAGCACAGCCCCCCGACAGGCCGGTGCAGACCCCCGGCAGGCCGGTACAGACCCCCGGCCAGTCAGTACAGACCACCGGCAGTCCGGCACAGCTCCCCGGCAGGCCGGTACAGACCCCCGGCAGTCCGCTCAGACCCCCCGGACAGTCAGTACAGACCACCGGCAGGCCGGCACAGCCCTCTGGCAGGCCGGTACAGACCCCCGCAGTCTGCACAGGCCCCCGGACAGTCGGTACAGACCACTGGCAGGCCGGCACAGCCCCCCGGCAGGCCGGTACAGACCGCCGGGCAGTCGGCACAGCCCCCCGGCAGGCCAGCACAGCCCCCTGGCAGGCCGGTACAGACCCCCGGCAGGCCGGTACAGACCCCCAGCAGGCCGCTCAGACCCCCGGACAGTCGGTACAGACCACAGGCAGGCCGGCACAGCCCCCCGGCAGGCCGGTACAGACCCCCGGCAGTCCGCTCAGACCCCCGGACAGTCGGTACAGCCCCCCAGCAGGCCGGCACAGCCCCCCGGCAGGCCGGTACAGACCCCTGCAGCCTGCACAGACCCCCGGACAGTCGGTACAGACCACCGGCAGGCCGGCACAGCCCCCCGGCAGGCCGGCACAGACCCCCGGGCAGTCGGCACAGACCCCCGGACAGTCGGCACAGACCCCCGGTATATGTGGTATATATGTAGTATGCATGTTGCATGCATGTAGTATATATGTGGTATATATGTAGTATGCATGTTGCATGCATGTGGTATATATGCAGTATGTACGTATGTTGCATGCATGTAGTATATATGTTGCATGTATGTAGCATGTATGTAGTATGTATGTAGCATGTAGTATGTATGTAGTATGTATTTTTTTTCTTACGTTCAACACATAGGCCGGATGATGGGACTACTACTGTCCCATCATTGGCTAATGTGTCAATCACCGTCATGGTAGCAGGCATCGTCCGATGGGACTTGTAGTGCCATCGGACGATGTCTGCACAGACCCCCGCAGCCTGCACAGACCCCCGGGCAGTCGGCACAGACCCCCGGGCAGTCGGCACAGACCCCCGGACAGTCGGCACAGCCCCCCGGCAGGCCAGCACAGCCCCCCGGGAGGCCAGAACAGCCCCCCAGTAGGCCGGTACAGACCCCCGGCAGTCCGCTCAGACCCCCGGGCAGTCGGCACAGCCCCCCGGCAGGCCGGCACAGCCCCCCCGGCAGGCCGGTACAGACCCCCGGCAGTCCGCTCAGACCCCCGGACATTTGGTACAGACCACCGGCAGGTCGGCACAGCCCCCTGGCAGGCCGGTACAGAGCCCCGCAACCTGCACAGACCCCCGGACAGTCGGTACAGACCACCGGCAGGCCGGCACAGCCCCCTGGCAGGCCGGTACAGACCCCCGGCAGTCCGCTTAGACCCCCGGACAGTCGGTACAGACCACCGGCAGGCCGGCACAGCCCCCTGGCAGGCCGGTACAGAGCCCCGCAACCTGCACAGACCCCCGGACAGTCGGTACTGACCACCGGCAGGCCGGCACAGCCCCCTGGCAGGCCGGTACAGACCCCCGGCAGTCCGCTTAGACCCCCGGACAGTCGGTACAGACCACCGGCAGGCCGGCACAGCCCCCCGGCAGGCCGGTACAGACCCCCGCAGCCTGCACAGACCCCCGGACAGTCGGTACAGACCACCGGCAGGCCGGCACAGCCCCCCGGCAGGCCGGTACAGCCCCCCGGCAGGCCGGTACAGACCCCCGGACAGTCGGCACAGCCCCCCGGTATATGTGGTATATATGTAGTATGCATGTTGCATGCATGTAGTATATATGTGGTATATATGTAGTATGCATGTTGCATGCATGTAGTATATATGTGGTATATATGTAGTATGCATGTTGCATGCATGTGGTATATATGCAGTATGTATGTATGTTGCATGCATGTAGTATATATGTTGCATGTATGTAGCATGTATGTAGTATGTATGTAGCATGTAGTATGTATGTAGTATGTATGTAGCATGTAGTATGTATGTAGTATATATGTAGCATGTATGTAGTATGTATTTTTTTTTATTTTTTTTTACATTCAACACATAGGCCGGATGATGGGACTACTACTGTCCCATCATTGGCTAATGTGTCAATCACCGTCATGGTAGCAGGCATCGACCGATGGGACTTGTAGTCGCATCGGACGATCCTGCACAGACCCCCGCAGCCTGCACAGACCCCCGGAAAGTCGGCACAGCCCCCCGGCAGGCCGGTACAGACCACCGGCAGTCGGTACAGACCACCGGCAGGCCAGCACAGACCACCGGCAGGCCGGTACAGACCCACGCCAGTCCACACAGACCCCCGGGCAGTCGGCACAGACCCCCGGGCTGTCGGCACAGACCACCGGCAGGCCGGCACAGCCCCCCGGAAGGCCGGTACAGACCCCCGGGCAGTCGGCACAGACCACCGGGAGGCCGGCATGGACCACCGGGAGGCCGGTACGGACCCCTGGGCAGTCCGCACAGACCCCCGGGCAGTCGGCACAGACCCCCGGCAGGCCGGTACAGAACCCCGGGCAGTCGGCATAGATCCCCCCCGGAAGGCCCGAACTGACGGCGCATCATGATGTGCACAGACTGCGCATCATGATGACGTCATTTCGGCAGCCAATCAGAGCCACAGCAGTGGCTCTTTGCATTATGGGAACTTCCGATTCCGATATCCGATATTGAAAAAATATCGGTACTCGGTATCGGAATTCCGATACAGCGCATATCGGCCGATACCCGATATTTGCAGTATCGGAATGCTCAACGAGTCAACACTAGTAAAAACTGTTGCATAAAAGTCATTTAGCATATTGGCTTTTTCCTCATCCTCATCCACCATTTCACCAGACTATTTTTAAGGTGACCAACACCATCATTTTTTAGTTTCTTACTATTTAGTTAAAGAATATTTTGGGATTATTTTTACTTTCTCTGGCAAAGAGTCTCTCTGACTCAGTCTTTGCTGCCTTGATTTGCTTTTTACAGAATTTATTTAATCTTCTGTATTTATTTAATGCCTCATCACTACCTACTTGCTTTAAAGGGAATCTGTCACCCCTTTTTTCAAATATGAACTGCCGACATCGCCATCAGGAGCTTATCTACAGCATTTTGTAATGCTGAAGATAAGCCCCCGATGTAACCAGAAAGATAAGAAAAAAGAGTTAGCTTATACTCACCGGGGAGGGCGGTCCGGTCTGATGGGTGTCACGGTCTGGTTCGATGCCTCCCATCTTCATACGATACCGTCCTCTTCTTTTCTGCCTGTCGTGGCTCCTGCACAGGTGCACTGCTCTGCCCTTTTGAGGGCAGAGCAAAGTCCTGCAGAGCGCAGACGCCGGGAGACGTCCGGCGCCTGCACACTGTAGTATTAAACTCAACATGGCAGAGCAGTGCGCCTGCGCCAGAGCCGCGATGGGCAGGAATGAAGAGGACGTCATCGCTGCAAGATAGGAGGCGCCGGACCGGACCGCAACTCCCTTCGGACCCGAACCGGACCCAGACCGCCCCTGGGTGAGTATAATCTAACTCATTTTTCTTATCTTTCAGGTTACATAAGGGGCTTATCTACAGCATTACAGAATGCTGTAGATAAGCCCCTGATGGCGGTGCCGGCAGCTGATAGTCGAAAAATGGGGTGACAGATTCCCTTAAATTCTCTAAATGCTTTCTTTTTGTCACTTATTGCACGTTTTACAACTCTATTTAGCCATAGTGGTTTCCTCCTATTTCTAGCATGTTTATTTCCATACGATATATATTGTGCACAGGTCCAATTCAGGATGCTAATAAACGTCTCCCATTTTCTTTGCGTATTTTTATGTCTCATGATATCGTCCCAGTTAGGCTAGTTTCACACTAGCGTTTAAACGACGCGCGCACGGCGCCGCTAAGCCACGCCCCCTGCCGGCTCCCTGCCCGCCCCTTCCTGTTATCGCCTCCTCCGAGCGCAGAGGGCTGCATGCGTTATGCGCACCCTATCTTTAGCATAGGGTGCGCAGGCCGTGCGCAACTATGAATATAGCGTGCGCTGCGCATTTTTGGAGGTGCGCCGTGCGCGCCGAACGCAGCATGTTGCATTTTGGCGTGCACGGCGCACATTCAAAAATGCGCAGCACACGCTATATTCATAGTTGCGCACGGCCTGCGCACCCTATGCTAAAGATAGGGTGCGCATAACGCATGCAGCCCTCTGCGCTCGGAGGAGGCGATAACAGGAAGGGGCGGGCAGGGAGCCGGCAGGGGGCATGGCTTAGCGGCGCCGTGCGCGCGTCGTTTAAACGCTAGTGTGAAACTAGCCTTAATTGCACTAAGATCATCTCTCACCCTTTGGAAACTTGCCTTCCTGAAGTTTAGTGTCCTAGTTACCCCTCTACTACACATCTTATTAAAGGATACATGAAAACTTATTATTTTGTGATCACTGTTACCCAAGTGACCCTCAACCCTAATATTCGATATGCGGTCTGGCCTGTTGGTTAATATTAAGTCTAGCAGTGCCCCCCCCCCCCCTCTTGTTGGGTCCTGAACCAGTTGTGAAAGGTAATTGTCTCTCATAGTTGTCAAAAACCTATTACCTTTGCTGGAACTGCAGGTTTCTGTTCCCCAATGTATTTCAGGGTAGTTGAAATCCCCCATAATAATGACTTCTCCTTGAGTCGCTGCTTCATCTATTTGCTTTACGAGGATATTCTCCGTTGCTTCCATTATTTTTGGAGACTTATAACAAACCCCTATCAGTAATTTACTATTTTTTCCCCTCCCCTTATCTCCACCCACAGAGACTCTACATGTTCATTAGATTCACATATATCATCACGCAGGATGGGTTTTAAGGATGATTTTACATATAAACACACATCTCCCCCTCGCTTATTTGTACAGTCATTTCTGAACAGACTATAGCCCTGTAAATTATCCGCCCAGTTATGGCTCTCCTCCAGCCATGTCTCAGATATCCCCACCATGTCATAATTATGTTTCAACAAAATTAATTCTAATTCCTCCATTTTGTTGGCGAGGCTTCTGGCATTAGTATACATGCACTTTATGTATCTCTCTGTACCTCTATTCTTTCTGAAATTATTAACTGTTCTAACCCCACCCCCATGCCACCCCCACCCCCAATTTCATTATTTGTGCCGAGGTCTCTATCAGTACTGTCTTCCCCTCCTATACAATGAATACCCTCCTCCCAGTTCCTAGTTTAACCCCTTCCTGACATCCGACGTACTATCCCGTCCATGGGACCCGGGCCCCTATGCCCATGGACGGGATAGTACGTCTACCGCGATCAGCGGCGCCCACGTGGTGAGCGCCGCTGATCGCGGCCGGGTGTCAGCTGATTATCACAGCTGACACCCGGCACAATGTGTCAGGGGAGGTCACGGACCGCCCCCGACACGTTAACCCCTTGCACACCATGATCAAACATGATCGCGGTGTACCGGGAGTTAAAGGGAAGCATCGGCAGGGAGGGGGCTCCCTCCGTGCTTCCCTGAGCCCCCCACGGCAGCGCAATGTGCAGCGCTGCTGCCGGGGGCTCCTTTCCTGCAGGCCCCCGAATCCAAGATGGCGACGGGGGCCTTCGGGGGCCTGCAGGAAGCTGGCTTCCTCAGTGCCTGCAAAGCGCAGGCATGAGGAAGCCTTGTGCACTGCCTGTGACAGATCGCTGATCTGTCACAGTGATCTGTGATGTGACAGATCAGCGATCTGTCACAGAACAGTGATGTCCCACCTGGGACTATTTAATAAAGTAAAAAAAAAATAAAAATAAAGTGTTAAAATAATTTTAAAAAAATCGCCAAATAAATTACAAAAAAAAAATATTCCCCCAAATAAATCCATTTTTTGAAAATAAAAAAAAAAAAACAATAAAAGTACACATATTAGGTATCGCTGCGTCCGTAACGACCCGCCCTATAAAACTGTCCCATTAGTTAACCCCTTTAGCGAACCCCTTAAAAGATAAAAATAAAAAACGAAGCAAAAAATAATGATTTATTATCATACCGCCAAACAAAAAGTGTAATAACGCGCGATCAAAAAGATGCATATAAATATCCATGGTACCGCTGAAAACGTCATCTTGTCCCGCAAAAAACGAGCCGCCACACAGCATCATCAGCGAAAAAATAAAAAAGTTATAGCTCGTAGAATAAAGCGATGCAAAAATAATTATTTTTTATATAAAATAGTTTTCATTGCATAAAACCGACAAAACATAAAAAAACGACCTAAATGAGGTATCACTGTAACCGTACTGACCCGAAGAATAAAACCGCTTTATCAATTTTACCGCACGCGGAACGGTGTAAACGCACCCCCCCCAAAAGAAATTCATGAAACGCTGGTTTTTGTTCATTCTGCGTCCCAAAAATCGGAATAAAAAGCGATCAAAAAATGTCACGTGCCCGAAAATGGTACCAATAAAAACATCAACTCGTCCCGCAAAAAATAAGACCTCACATGACTCGGTGGATCAAAATACGGAAAAATTATAGCTCTCAATATGTGGTGATGCAAAAACTATTTTTACAATAAAAAGCGTCTTTTAGCGTGCGACAGCCGCCAAACATAAAAACCGCCATAAATAGTAAATCAAACCCCCCGTTATCACCCCCTTAGTTAGGGAAAAATAATAAAGTAAAAAAAATGTATTTATTTCCATTTTTCCATTAGAGTTAGGGCTAGGGTTAGGGCTAGGGTTATGGTTAGGGCTGAGATTAGGGTTAGGGCTGAGATTAGGGTTAGGGGTGTGTTGGGGTTCGGGTTGGAGTTAGAATTGGGGGTTTCCACTGTTTGGGCACATCAGGGGCTCTCCATATGCAACATGGCGTCTGATTTCAATTCCAGCCAATTCTGAGTTGAAAAAGTCAAATGGTGCTCCTTCCCTTCCAAGCTCTGACATGCGCCCAAACAGTGTTTTACCCCCACATGTAGGGTATCAGACTACTCAGGACAAATTGCAAAACAATTTTTGGGGTCCAGTTTCTCCTGTTACCCTTAGGAAAATAAAAAATTGGGGGCAAAAATATCATTTTTGTGGAAAAAAATGATTTTTTTATTTTCACGTCCAAGCATTATAAAATTCTGTGAAGCACTTGGGGGTTCAAAGTGCTCACCACACATCTAGATAAGTTCCGTGGGGGGTCTAGTGTCCAAAATGGGGTCACTTGTGGGGAGTTTCAATAGTCTAGGTACATCAGGGGCTCTCCAAACGCACATGACACCCGCAGACCATTCCATCAAAGTCTGCATTCCAAAACGTCACTACTTCCCTTCCGAGCCCCGACGTGTGTCCATACAGTAGTTTTCTCCCACATATGGGGTGTCAGCGTACTCATGACAAATTGGACAACAACTTTTGGGGTCCAATTTCTCCTGTTACCCTTGGGAAAATAAAAAAATTGGGGACTAATTGATCATGTTTGTGGAAAAAATATGATTTTTTTATTTTCTTGCCCGGGCATTATAAACTTCTGTGAAGCCCTTGGGGGTTCAAAGTGCTCACCACACATCTAGATAAGTTCCTTAGGGGGTCTCATTTCCAAAATGGGGTCATTTGTGGGGGGTTTCCACTGTTTAGGTACATTAGGGGCTCTCCAAATGCAACATGACACCCGCAGAACATTCCCTCAAAGTCTGCATTCCAAAACGTCACTACTTCCCTTCCGAGCCCCGACGTGTGTCCATACAGTAGTTTTCTCCCACATATGGGGCGTCAGCGTACTCAGGACAAATTGGACAACAACTTTTGGGGCTCAATTTCTCCTGTTACACTTGGGAAAATAAAAAAATTGGGGACTAATTGATCATGTTTGTGGAAAAAATACGATTTTTTTATTTTCATGCCCGGGCATTATAAACTTCTGTGAAGCCCTTGGGGGTTCAAAGTGCTCACCTCACATCTAGATAAGTTCCTTATGGGGTCTAGTTTTCAAAATGGGGTCATTTGTGGGGGGTTTCCACTGTTTAGGTACATTAGGGGCTCTCCAAAGGCAACATGACACCCGCAGACCATTCCATCAAAGTCTGCATTCCAAAACATCACTACTTCCCTTCCGAGCCGCGACGTGTGCCCATACAGTAGTTTTCTCCCACATATGGGGTATCAGCATACTCATGACAAATTGGACAACAACTTTTGGGGTCCAATTTCTCCTGTTACCCTTGGGAAAATAAAAAAATTGGGGACTAATTGATCATGTTTGTGGAAAAAATATGATTTTTTTATTTTCTTGCCCGGGCATTATAAACTTCTGTGAAGCCCTTGGGGGTTCAAAGTGCTCACCACACATCTAGATAAGTTCCTTAGGGGGTCTCGTTTCCAAAATGGGGTCATTTGTGGGGGGTTTCCACTGTTTAGGTACATTAGGGGCTCTCCAAATGCAACATGACACCCGCAGAACATTCCCTCAAAGTCTGCATTCCAAAACGTCACTACTTCCCTTCCGAGCCCCGACGTGTGTCCATACAGTAGTTTTCTCCCACATATGGGGCGTCAGCGTACTCAGGACAAATTGGACAACAACTTTTGGGGCTCAATTTCTCCTGTTACCCTTGGGAAAATAAAAAAATTGGGGACTAATTGATCATGTTTGTGGAAAAAATACGATTTTTTTATTTTCATGCCCGGGCATTATAAACTTCTGTGAAGCCCTTGGGGGTTCAAAGTGCTCACCTCACATCTAGATAAGTTCCTTATGGGGTCTAGTTTTCAAAATGGGGTCATTTGTGGGGGGTTTCCACTGTTTAGGTACATTAGGGGCTCTCCAAAGGCAACATGACACCCGCAGACCATTCCATCAAAGTCTGCATTCCAAAACATCACTACTTCCCTTCCGAGCCGCGACGTGTGCCCATACAGTAGTTTTCTCCCACATATGGGGTATCAGCATACTCAGGACAAATTTGACAACAACTTTTGGGGTCCAATTTCTCCTGGTACCCTTGGGAAAATAAAAAAATGGTGACTAAAAGATCATGTTTGTGGAAAAAATACAAATTTTTTATTTTCACGCCCGGGCGTTATAAACTTCTGTGAAGCACTGGGGGGGTTCAAAGTTCTCACCACACATCTAGATAAGTTCCTTGGGGGGTCTATTTTACAAAATGGTGTCATTTGTGGGGGGTTTCCACTGTTTAGGTACATCAGGGGTTTTCCAATCGCGACATGGTGTCCGATCTCAATTCCAGCCAAAAACGTCAAATGGCGCTGCTTCCCTTCCGAGCTCTGCCATGCGCCCAAATAGTGGTTTATTCCCACATGTGGGGTATCAGCGTACTCAGGACAAATTGCACAATAACTTTTAGGGTCCTGTTACCCTTGGAAAAATAAGAATTGAGGGTGAAACGATCATTTTTGTGGAAAAAATATGATTTTTTAATTGTACGGCTTTATGTTATAAACTTCTGTGAAGCCCTTGGGGGTTCAAAGTTCTCACCACACATCTAGATAAGTTCCTTAGGGGGTCTAGTTTCCAAAATGATGTCATTTGTGGGGGGTTTCCACTGTTTTGGTACATCAGGGGTTTTCCAATTGCGACATGATGTCCGATCTCAATTCCAGCCAAAAACGTCAAATGGCGCTGCTTCCCTTCCGAGCTCTGCCATGTGCCCAAATAGTGGTTTACCCCCACATGTGGGGTATCAGCGTACTCAGGACAAATTGCACAATAACTTTTAGGGTCCTGTTACCCTTGGGAAAATAAAAATTGGGGTGAAAAGATCATTTTTGTGGAAAAAATATGATTTTTTAATTGTACTGCTGTACGTTATAAACTTTTGTAAAGCCCTTGTGGGTTCAAAGTTCTCACCACATATCTAGATAAGTTCCTTGGGGGGATCTAGTTTCCAAAATGGGGTCACTTGTAGGGGGTTTCCACTGTTTAAGTACATCAGGGACTCTCCAAACGTGACATGGCGTCTGATCTGAATTCCAGACAATTTTGCATTGAAAAAGTCAAACGGCGCTCCTTCCATTCTGAGCTCTGCCATGCGCCGAAACAGTCATATCAGGTATCAGCGTACTCAGGATAAATTGCACAATAACTTTTGCAGTCCAATTTCTCCTGTCACCCTTGGTAAAATAAAAAAAATTGAACCTGAAGTACTTTTTTTGTGAAAAAAAGTTAGATGTTCATTTTTTTTATATTCCAAAAAATTCCTGTGACGCACCTAAAGGGTTAATAAACTTCTTGAATGTGGTTTTGAGCACCTTAAGGGGTGCAGTTTTTAGAATGGTGTCACTTTTGGGTATTTTCTATCATATAGACCCCTCAAAGTGGCTTCAAATGTGATGTGGTCCATAAAAATAAAATGGTGTTGTAAAAATGAGAAATCGCTGGTCAACTTTTAACCCTTATAACTTCCTAACAAAAAAAAATTTTGGTTCCAAATTTGTGCTGATGTAAAGTAAACATGTGGGAAATGTTAGTTATCAAGTTTTTTGGGTTCCATATCTCTGTGATTTAAGGGCATAAAAATTCAAAGTCGGAAAATTGCGAAATTTTCAAAATTTTCGCCAAATTTCCGTTTTTCTCACAAATAAATGCAAGTTATTTTAATGAAATTTTCCCACTAACATGAAGCACAATATGTCATGGGAAAACAGTGTCAGAATCACCGGGATCCATGGAAGTGTTCCAGAGTTATGACCTCATAAAGGTACAGTGGTCAGAATTGTAAAAATTGGCCCGGTCATGAACGTGCAAACCACCCTTGGGGGTGAAGGGGTTAAACACTCCTCCAGCCTTGTAGCCATTTTCCCTCCCAGCACAGCTGCACCCTCCCCATTGAGGTGCAGCCCATCCCTACTGTAGAACGTGTAGCCAAGTGAGAAGTCGGCCCAGTTCTCCAGGAACCCAAACCCCTCCTTCCTACACCAATTCTTGAGCCACTTATTAACCTCCCTAATCTCCCATTGCCTCTCTGGTGTGGCACGTGGTACAGGCAGTATTTCAGAAAATACCACCTTGGAGGTCCTTGCTTTAAGCTTGCAGCCTAATTCCCTGAAATCATCTTTAAGGACCTTCCACCTACCTCTAACTTTGTCATTTGTGCCAATGTGCACCATGACCGCTGGGTTCTCACCAGCCCCTCCCAGTAATCTGTCAACCCGATCAGCGATGTGTCGGATTCGAGCGCCAGGCAGGCAGCACACTGTTCGACGATCCCTGTCTTTTTGACAGATTGCCCTATCTGTTCCCCTAATAATTGAGTCCCCCACTACCTGAACCTGTCTGGCCTGCCCTGCTCTCCTATTTCCCCCCTTACTGGAGCAGACACTCCTCTGGCTTTCAGAGGACATGCCTTTCTGCAGCAGTGCTACCCCTGTACTGACACTCCCCTCATCTGCCAACTTAGCAAATGTATTTGGGTGTGCCAGATCAGGACTAGCCTCCCTTGTGCTCTTCCCTCTACCCTGCCTTCTAACTGTCACACAGCTTGCTGCTTCACTGTCCTGCAGCTCCAACCTAGCATCCCTCCTCATATTTCCCATTGAGCGTCTGCTCAGTGAGCAGAAGACCCCTTTCCATATTGTCTATGGATCTCAGTGTTGCCAGCTGCACATTTAGATCCAGTATCTGGGCTTCCAAATGCACAACGTGCTCACATCTCGCACAGCAGTATGCACCCTCGACCGGCTGTTCAAGGATTGCATACATGTGGCAAGATGTACACTGGATGGCATTGGCAATAGTGGAGCATATTCCTAATGGGGATTGCACCAGACAGAAAAGATAAGTAAAAATAATCAAAAAGTATTAATAAAATATAACAGCAATTCAGTAATTCCTTCCTTGGAAACTCCCTGAATCCAAAGTCACTGAATCACAAGTCACACAATTACCACCATTTGCACTTACGCTCTGGTCACACTCAGCTTGCTCACACTCGCTCAGGCAGAAGATTTAAAGAGTTTTTTTTTCCCTTCACAAGCAAACCACGCTGCTGCTCAATGTACTTCCATTCATGATGCACAGATACAGCAGAGAAATACAGCTATAGTACAATGCAAAAGATTTGACTTAATTCTTACATGACATGAGTGATATATATTGTACATTCTACAATAGGTCAGAAACCAGACAGTATAGTCCTCCATACTGTATTATTGGCACCACATAGTGCCCCATACAGAATAATGAGCCCCACATATTGCTCCATACAGTATTATGAGTACCACTTAGTGCTCCATACAGAATATTGAGTCCCATATAATGATACATGCAGTATAATGGACCCCACATTTTGCTACATACAGTATAATGAGCCATATCTATTGATCCATAGAGAATAATGAACCCCATATATTGCTCCATACAGTATATAATAGGTCCCATATATTGTTACATACAGTATTATGAGCCCTACATATTACTATACCGTCATGGCCAAAAGTATTGACACCCCTGCAATTCTGTCAGATAATATTCAGTTTCTTCCTGAAAATGATTGCAAACACAAATTCTTTGGTATTATTATCTTCATTTAATTTGTCTTAAATGAAAAAACACAAAATAGAATGAAGCAAAAAGCAAAACATTGATCATTTCACACAAAACTCCAAAAATGGGCCGGACAAAAGTATTGGCACCCTCAGCCTAATACTTGATTGCACAACCTTTAGCCAAAATAACTGCGACCAACCGCTTCCGGTAACCATCAATGAGTTTCTTACAATGCTCTGCTGGAATTTTAGACCATTCTTCTTTGGCAAACTACTCCAGGTCCCTGATATTTGAAGGGTGCCTTCTCCAAACTGCCATTTTTAGATCTCTCCACAAGTGTTCTATGGGATTCAGGTCTGGATTCATTGCTGGCCACCTTAGAAGTCTCCAGTGCTTCCTCTCAAACCATTTTCTAGTGCTTTTTGAAGTGTGTTTTGGGTTATTGTCCTGCTGGAAGACCCATGACCTCTGAGGTAGACCCAGCTTTCTCACACTGGGCTCTAAATTATGCTGCAAAATTTGTTGGTAGTCTTCTGACTTCATAATGCCATGCACACGGTCAAGCAGTCCAGTGCCAGAGGCAGCAAAGCAACCCCAAAACATCAGGGAACCTCCGCCATGTTTGACTGTAGGGACCGTGTACTTTTCTTTGAATGCCTCTTTTTTCTCCTGTAAACTCTATGTTGATGCTTTTGCCCTAAAAGCTCTACTTTTGTCTCATCTGACCAGAGAACATTCTTCCAAAATGTTTTAGGCTTTTTCAGGTAAGTTTTGGCAAACTCCAGCCTGGCTTTTTTATGTCTCGGGGTAAGAAGTGGAGTCTTCCTGGGTCTCCTACCATACAGTCCCCTTTCATTCAGATGCCGACGGATAGTACGGGTTGACACCGTTGTACCCTCGGACTGCAGGGCAGCTTGAACTTGTTTGGATGTTAGTGGAGGTTCTTTATCCAACATCCGCACAATCTTGCGTTGAAATCTCTTGTCAATTTTTCTTTTCCGGCCACATCTAGGGAGGTTAGCCACAGTGCCATGGGCTTTAAACTTCTTGATGACACTGCGCACGGTAGACACAGGAACATTAAGGTCTTTGGAGATGGACTTGTAGCCTTGAGATTGCTCATGCTTCCTCACAATTTGGTTTCTCAAGTCCTCAGACAGTTCTTTGGTCTTCTTTCTTTTCTCCATGCTCAATGTGGTACACACAAGGACACAGGACAGAGGTTGAGTCAACTTTAATCCATGTTAACTGGCTGCAAGTGTGATTTAGTTATTGCCAACACCTGTTAGGTGCCACAGGTAAGTTACAGGTGCTGTTAATTACACAAATTAGAGAAGCATCACATGATTTTTCGAACAGTGCCAATACTTTTGTCCACCCTCTTTTTTAAGTTTGGTGTGGAATTATATCCAATTTGGCTTTAGGACAATTCTTTTTGTGTTTTTTCATTTAAGACAAATTAAATGAAGAGAATAATACCAAAGAATTTGTGTTTGCAATCATTTTCAGGAAGAAACTGAGTATTATCTGACAGAATTGCAGGGATGTCAATACTTTTGGCCATGACTGTATACTGTATAATGAGACCCATATAAGGCTCCATAAAGAATAATAAGCCTATATATTGTTCCATACAGTATAATGAGCCCCATATAATGCTCCAAACCATATAATGAGGCCCACATAATGCTCCATACAGTATAATGAGCCCCATATATTGCTCCATACATAATAGGTCCCATATAATGTTCCATACATTATATGATGGGCTCCATATAATGCTCCAGTATATGATAGGCCCCATATATTGCTCCACACAGTATAGGACAGGCCCAAAATAATATAATGAGCCACATACAGTATGATGAGCCCCATATATTGCTCCATACAGAATAATGAGCCCCATATATTGCACCATACAGTATATAATAGACCCCATATATTGCTCCATACAGTATAATGAGCCTCATATATTACACCATACTAAATAATGGGCCCCAAATAATTATCCATAAAGAATAATGAGTCCCATATATTGTTCCATACAGTATAATGAGCCCCATATGTTGCTTCATATATAATGGGCCCCATATGATGCTCCTTATAGAATGGGCCCCATATGATGCTCCAGTATATGATGAGCCCCATATATGATGCTCCAGGGTATGATGAGCCCCATATAATGCTCCATATATAATGGGCCCCATACATGTTGCTCCAGGGTATGATGGGCCCATATAATGTTCCATATATAATGGGCTGTCATGGTTTATTCAGAATGCTGGGCAGGCGGTGTAGAGGTTAATAGGGAGAGCCTCTCTTTGGGCCTGGGGAGGGTTTTTATAGCTTCAGGTGAGGGCCCTCCCCTGTCATTTATACTCCTAGCTTGAGTGTGCCCGACCCTGCTCCGTTTGTGCTTCTCGCCTGTCCCAGTACGATTGCTTGGTGTATGATCAGGTTTGGCCTCGGTTTACGTCTCTTGGATTCTGATTTTGTACCTGTGTGCCCGTCCCGTGTATGAACCCTGGCTTTGTCTTGACCTCCCTGTGATCGCCCCTCTGGTACCTCTGCCCCTATCCTGTGTTTGACCTTCTGCTACGCCTGACTATTCTCTGATACACGATCCTGTACTACGTTGTCCGCCCCATGTATGACCCCCTGGTTCGTCTGACTACTGATACTGATTTAATCATTCTCTTGCCTTTATCTCACTGACCGGCGCCATTGCATCCCGGAGGTGAGCTCCGCCCACTCCTCTGACGTGCGGTCACATGGTGGCAGGTCCTGCGGGCATTGAGCGCTTCTCTGTCGCTCCTCCCTTCCCGCAGCTCCTAGAGCAGGATTCCCGATACCAAACGCTGCGCTCCTGCCCAGCCACACTGTGAGTAACTTGCCACCTATACTCTCTCTGCCCGAACAGGGATCACTGACACGTGCCGGTCACGCTATCCCTGACTACCGTCACGGTGAGCGTGACATTATAAACGACCATACCGTTTTTTTCCTTACTTCCCCCTCTCCCTCTGAACGAAAGGTTGTGTGTGTGGGAGGTTCCGCTGTAATCATGGACCCTATGCAGGCATTATCAGAGCAGGTAAAGCAGCTCTCACAAATGTTCCAAAAGTTAAACGTGGAGAAACGTTCTATGGCTCACACCCAGCAACAGCTGGTCAATACTGTACAAGGGGCTATGGGTCCCGAGAACAGGGACGTGTCCCTTTCTTCTCCAGAATCTCCGGTTAAATTACCCAACTCCTTTTCCGGGGACAAAAGGGAGTTCAGGGCTTTTCAAGAGGGATGTAAATTGTTCTTTTCCCTGACGCCCCGTTCTTCTGGGGGAGAATTTCAAAGGGTGGGGGTAGTTATTTCCCTGCTGCAGGGTGCCCCACAAGCCTGGGCATTTTGTCTAGCACCTACAGCCCCAGAACGTATGACTGTGGATGCATTTTTTGAGGCTTTGGGCCGCATTTAAGATGAACCTGACAGGGTTCGCCTGGCGGAGGACATGGTGATGAGTGCACGTCAGGGTCGGCACTCTGCGGAGTGGTTTTGTTCGAAGTTTCGGCGGTGGTCGGCCAAGGTCTCCTGGGATGATGCTGCTCTCTGGGGACTATTTCGTAGGGGCCTGTCGGAATGCCTTCAGGACGCTCTGGCCCTGCACCCACCTCCTGATACTCTGGAAGAAGCCATGACCCAAGCGGTGCGAATAGATCGCCGGCTGAGAGCCAGAGGAGTGATGCATTCTGAAACGTCCTTGTTCTCTGGAAGTAAAGAGGTGGAGGCCGGTCCTATGCCTATGGAAATTGGCGCCACCTCGATCAGAGAGAAAGAAAGGAGGCACCTCTGTGAAAAGTAATTGTGCTTCTACTGCGGGGAATCGGGACACTGGAGGAGAGACTGCCCGTCTTGTCCTGTGACTTCTAAGCCGTCGGGAAGCTACTAGGTCTGGGTAGTGATCGAGGAGGCTGCCCAGACCCTCAAGTACTTTTTTCCTCATGCCCTAAGTTTTTGCTGAATGTCGAACTGGTAGTAGACAACTGTCATTTTGTTTCTACAGCCTTGATGGACTGCGGTTCATCCCTTAACTTGGTCAGTTCCAGTACCGTCTCCAGGGTCAAGATAGGGACAGTCAGGTTGGAGACCCCTCTGAAAATCATGGCTATTGACTCTTCCCCTCTCACCCATTCGGGGATTCGTTATGTTACTAACAATTTTGTTTTGCATGTTGGTTCCTCCCATGTTGAGGAGATGAGATGTTTTGTTATGGACAATCTGCCCGAAGGGCTGGTGTTGGGCATGCCGTGGCTCCAACGGCACAACCCAGTTATTGATTGGGAGAGAAGAGTAATTGTTAAGTGGGGTCCGAAATGTATTGACTGTTCCTATAAATCTGTGTTCTGTGTTTCACCCGCAAAACCTGTCTTTGAGTCTTCTGTTTGTCTGGAGGGTATTCCGAAATACCTTAAGGACTTTGAGGACGTGTTCTCCGAAAGCGAGGCCGAGGCATTACCCCCACATAGGTCATTCGACTGCACTATTGACCTGATCCCAGGGGCCAAATTGCCCAAAGCCCGTCTATTTAATTTGTCAGGACCTGAGCGTCTGGCAATGAAAAACTATATAACGGAAAGTCTCTGTAAGGGGCATATTAGACCTTCAGTTTCTCCGATAGCAGCAGGGTTTTTCTTTGTCAAAAAGAAAGATGGTGGCCTGCGTCCCTGCCTCGACTTCCGAGAACTCAACAAAATTACCATCAAGAATGCATATCCCTTACCCCTGATCCCAGATTTGTGCAACCAACTCTCAGGGGAAAAATGGTTCTCCAAATTGGATCTCAGGGGGGTTTACAATCTGATAAGAATTAAAGAGGGGGATGAATGGAAAACTGCTTTTCTCACTACTGAGGGGTTATTTGAAAATCTAGTGATGCCGTTTGGCCTCGCTAATGCACCAGAAGTTTTTCAGAACTTTATCAATGTGGTATTTGCGGACCTAATTGGCCGCTTTGTTGTTATTTACTTGGATGATATTTTGATTTACTCAACTGACGAGCACTCTCATTTGGTACATGTAAAAACCGTTCTTCAGAGACTCAGGGAGAATCAATTGTTTGTCAAATTGGAAAAGTGTACATTTTTTGTCCAGGAGTTAACCTTTTTAGGGCTCATTATTTCTCCTCAGGGGTTTCGGATGGATCCCAAGAAAGTGCAGGCCATTGCGGAGTGGGTTCAACCCCAGGACCTAAAAGGGCTTCAGCGCTTCTTGGGATTTACAAATTATTATCGGAAGTTTATCAAGGGCTTTTCACAGATAGTGAAGCCCCTCACCGACCTCACGTGTAAAGGGGACGATATCAAAAATTGGTCTCTCCCGGCTAAACAATCCATTTTGGTTTTGAAGAATTGTTTTATGTCTGCTCCGATACTGGTGCAACCTGACCCATCCTTACCATTTGTTGTGGAAGTTGATGCTTCCGAGGTGGGGGTGGGAGCCGTTTTGTCTCAAGGGCCAGCTACTCTGACTAATCTTAGACCTTGTGCATTTTTCTCCAAAAAATTCTCTCCGCCAGAGAGAAATTACGATGTTGGGAATAGAGAGCTCCTGGCAATTAAGCTGGCATTTGAAGAATGGAGGCATTTTTTGGAGGGGGCAGAGCATCCGATTACGGTTATCACGGATCACAAAAATCTGGAGTACATTAAGACAGCGAAAAGATTGACTCCCAGACAGGCTCGGTGGTCACTTTTTTTTTCTCGGTTTCAATTTTCTATTACTTTCCGGCCTGGATCTAAGAACGTGAAGGCAGATGCTCTATCACGAAGTTTGAACCATTGTCTGCCCCCGATCCACCGTCATCCATTCTTCAACCCGGGGTGGTTATGGCAGAGCTATTGTCTGAGTTGGAGCGGGAGATTGTGGGAGCTCAATCTTTAGCTCCAAGATCCAAACCTGCTCATAGATTGTTTGCACCACAGCACTTACGTTCTGATCTCCTACGAGAATTTCACGACTCTAAGTTGGGTGCTCACCCAGGTATTGCAGCCATATGTGAGGCAGTGAAGAGAGTTTTTTGGTGGCCAGTAATGTCTGCGGAGATTAAGGAACATGTCACAGCCTGTGGGGTTTGCGCCCATTCAAAGAGCTCTCATTGCCGGCCGGCAGGGGATTTGGTACCTTTGCCAATTCCTAGAAGACCTTGGAGTCATCTAACCATGGACTTCATCACCAATCTCCCTCCATCCCGGGGTAACACGGTAGTTTGGGTAATTGTGGATAGATTTTCTAAGATGGCACAATTCGTACCCATGGCCAAGTTACCGTCAGCTGAGGTTCTTTCGAAAAATTTTCTTTCCCAAATCGTTCGTCTCCATGGTGTACCTACGAATATTGTATCTGATAGGGGGACGCAATTTGTAGCAAAATTTTGGCAAGCTTTTTCCAGGAAGTTGGGGATATCTCTGTCTTTTTCCTCAGCCTACCACCCAGAGAGCAATGGACAAACGGAGAGCACCAATCAGTCATTGGAACAGATCCTCCGGTGTTTGACTTCGATGTTGCAGGATGACTGGTGCAACGCATTGCCGTTGGCGGAGTTCGCCTTCAACAAACGAATTAACCAATCCACTGGTAGGTCACCTTTTTTTGTTAATTTTGGATTAAATCCTCATTTTGGTGAGTTTTCACGCCTGGATTCAAACTGTCCGGGGGCCGAAGATTCGGTCAGCAGGATAAGTGATCTTTGGTCAAAGGTTCGAGCAAGCATTGGCAAGGCACAAGAGAAATACAAACACTTTGCTGATAATAAGAGGGACCTGGGTCAGACTCTACATTGTGGGGATAAGGTATGGCTCTCGACACGAAACTTAAGTTTGAAACTGCCTTCCGCCAAGTTGGATCCCAAATTCATTGGTCCCTATGTGATAACGGAAGTGATTAACCCGGTGGCTTATCGCTTGCTCCTCCCATCATCTTTGAAATTGCATAACGTTTTCCATATGTCCTTACTCAAACCTGTAGGTTCGGTGGTAGAGGAATCCTCACCTTTACTGCTTCCGGTATCGGTGGACGGTCATATGGAATTTGAAGTACAAAACAGTGTGCAGTCTCGATGGGTTCTCGGTTCACTGCAGTATATCGTCCATTGGAAGGGGTATGGTCCGGAGGATTGATCATGGGTACCGGCCAGGTTAGTGCATGTGGACCGCCTGGACAGAGTGTACCATGCTCGATACCCAGAGAGACCTGGGGGTCCTGAGACCCCCGTTGAAGGAGGGGTACTGTCATGATTTATTCAGAATGCTGGGCAGGCGGTGTAGAGGTTAATAGGGAGAGCTGTTGTGAGCTCATTTTTGGGTTTGCCTCTGGCTTCTGGTGAGGGTTGTGGAGCTGGCTGTGCTGACAGGAGTAGTGAGTTCTCTATCTGGACTCCCTCTGTTGGTGAAGGGAGGTAATGAAGCTGATATAAATGGCAGAGACTGGACACCTGAGGAAGAGGACTGCGATTGGATATCAGGAGTTTCTGATTGGATTTAAGGCAGCTGACTCCCTAGTTTCTTGCTGGTGATTTCTCCTGACTGTGGCTTCTGGTTTCCAGTTTGGTTCCTGCCTTCTTAAAGCTAAGTTTTCTCTGCTATTGTTCATATGAGTTTTTGTCTGGTTTACTTAGTTTTTGTGTTCAGCCAGCCCTGGCTGGGACTGGGCTGAATCCCCATTTTTGTCTCTGATCAGTTGATCTCTTTTGCTCTGTCTTCAGAATATACCTGAGTGCTGATATAGGAAATTGAAGTCTAGCGACTTCAGGGCCTTTTTCTATCAGACGTGTAGGACATTTTTTGGCAGGGTTTTTTGCGTGATTGCAGACAGCAGCTTTTCTTTCCTGTCCTTTCTAGTTAGTGAGGGCCCCATCGTTTGCTCAGCCTATCTTTCTATGTGTGTTTGTGTTTTCTTCTTGTTTCACCGACAATATATGTTGGGGGCTGACTATTGCTTTGGGGTCTGCTCTGGGGCAGTTTAGATTTTCCCTTTCTTTCTTTAGGCTTATTTAGTTCTCCGGCCGTGACGAGGCATCTAGGACCACCGTAGGCACGCACCACGGCTACTGCTAGTTGTGTGGATAGGATCAGGGGTCTGCAATCCGCTAGTTACCAACCTCTCCGGTTTTCTGGGCTTAGCTTGCTTTTTGTTTCTTCCTCCTCGGTGACTCATTCATAACAGAATCACCAGCCATACCGCAGATTCTAGGGTACTCAAAAGCAGGAGAGAATAGTAAAAAAAAAAAGTGTCAGAATATTTTTTTTTTATATGTATATTTTCTCTTTTTCTCTGGGGCCGTAGGAGGATTTTTTTTCTCTTTCTCCTTGATGGAGATTAAGCAATTGTCTGATCGTGTGGAGCAGCTCACTGCTGAAGTGCGGGGATTTTCCGCCTATCTCAATCATTCACATGCTGCTAAACCAAAGATCCCTACTCCTGATGTGTTTTTTGGGGATCTGTCTAAATTTTTGAATTTTAAGAATAATTGATAATTATTTCTCGCCTTGAAGCCTAACTCATCAGGGAGCTCTGCGCAGCAGGTTAAAATTGTCATCTCCTTGCTGCGCGGCGATCCCCAGGATTGGGCGTTTTCTTTGACACCTGAAGATCCTGTTTTGACTAATGTGGATGCATTTTTTCAAGCCTTGGGGTTGTTATATGATGAACCTAATGCTATTGATCAAGCTGAGAGAGCCCTATTGGCATTGAACCAGGGTCAGAATCCTGCAGAGTTATACTGTCAGAAATTCCAAAAGTGGGCGGTCCTTACTACATGGAATGATAGTGCATTGGCAGCTCTCTTTCGGAAGGGTTTGTTTGAAACTTTAAAAGATACTATGGTGGGATTTCCTGTTCCCTCTGGTCTTGACGAGTCTATGTCATTAGCCATTCAAGTTCATAGGCGTTTACGTGAACGCAAGACTACATGGGAGGCGCTGCCACCTTTTGAGCAAATGTCTGAACCTATGCAATGTGATAGAGTTTTGTCTAGGGCGCAACGTCAGGAGTTTAGAAGGCGTAATAAGCTGTGTTTTTTCTGTGGAGATGCCTCTCATGTTATTTCTGTCTGCCCTAGACAAGAGAAACGTTTTGCACACACATTTGTTGTGGGTGGTGTACAACCTAAGTTTCTTTTGGCAATTACTCTGATCTGCTCCTTATCCACATTTTCCGCGAAGGCTTTTGTGGATTCAGGAGCGACCTTGAATCTGATGGACTTGGATTTTGCTAAACGTTGTGGTTTTCCTATGACACCTCTGCGGACGCCTGTTCTTTTGAGGGGTATTGATACTACTCCTTTGGCGAAGAATAAACCTCAGTTTTGGACCCAGGTAATAATGTGGGTCGCCCCAGACCACCAAGAAAATTGCAGATTTTTGGTGTTGCATAATTTACATGATACCATTGTTCTGGGTTTTCCCTGGTTGCAAATCCATAATCCGGTTTTGGATTGGAAATCTGTGTCTGTGGTGAGTTGGGGTTGTCGTTGTGCTCTTGTTTTCTCCACCTCTCCCCAGTCGCATGATGTTCCTGACTATTTTGCTGATTTTTATGATGTATTTAGTGAGAGCAAGTCTGCATCTTTGCCTCATCATAGGAGTTATGACTGTGCAATTGAGTTGAGATGTGGGTGTAAATTTCCCAAGGCTTGACTTTTCAATTTATCTGTACCCGAACACGAGGCTATGCGATCTTATATTAAGGAGTCGTTGGAGAAGGGTCATATTAGACCATCTTCTTCGCCCTTAGGTGCTGGGTTTTTTTCGTGGCCAAGAAAGATGGTTCATTAAGGCCTTGTATTGACTATCGTTCCCTCAACAAAATTACGATTAAATATCAGTATCCGTTACCCCTGATTTCTGATTTATTCTCCAGAGTTAAAGATGCTTGCTGGTTTACTAAGCTTGACCTCAGGGGGGCGTATAATCTTATTCGCATCAAGCATGGCGATGAATGGAAGACGGCGTTTAATACTCCGGAAGGACATTTTGAGTACTAATGCCCCTTCTGTCTTCCAATCCTTCATGAATGATATTTTCCAGGACTTTGTGGATAAGTTTTTGATCATCTATCTGGATGATATTTTGATCTTTTCCAGGGATTGGGATTCTCATGTGGAACATGTTCGGACTGTGTTCCGGATTTTGAGGGAGAATTCCTTGTATGTTAAGGGATCGAAGTGCCTTTTTGGTGTACAGAGGATTTCATTTTTGGGATTTATTTTGTCTCCGTCAACTATTGAAATGGACCCGGCCAAGGTACAGGCCATTTATGATTGGGTTCAACCCACTTCTTTGAAGGCTCTCCAGAAGTTTTTGGGTTTTGCTAATTTTTATCTTAAATTTATAGCTAATTTTTCTGGTATTGCTAAACCACTGACTGATTTAACTAAGAAGGGTGCTGATGTGCTGAATTGGTCTTCAGAGGCTGTTTCGGCCTTTCAGGAGCTGAAGCGGAGGTTCACTTCTGCTCCGGTTTTGCGGCAACCTGATGTCTCACTTCCTTTTCAGGTGGAGGTAGACGCTTCAGAGATTGGTGCAGGATCTGTTTTGTCCCAAAAAGATCCGGTGACGTCTAAAATGAATCCCTGTGCCTTCTTTTCCCGAAAGTTCTCCCCATCTGATCGCAACTATGATGTGGGGAATCGGGAATTGTTAGCCATGAAATGGGCATTTGAGGAATGGAGACATTGGTTGGAGGGAGCTAGACATCAAGTTGTGGTCCTCACTGACCACAAGAATTTGATTTACCTTGAGTCGGCCAAACGCTTGAAACCTAGACAGGCTAGGTGGGCCTTGTTTTTTACGCGTTTTGATTTTGTGGTCTCCTTTCTTCCAGGCACTAAGAATGTTAAGGCAGACGCCCTTTCTAGGAGTATCTTTTCTGATTCTCCTATTGTGACCAAGCCTACTACCATCCTAGGTGAGGGGGTAGTTCTTTCTGCCATCTCGTCCGATTTGAGACGTGCTCTGGAAGAATTCCAGGAAGACAAACCTGAGCGTTGTCCTATGGGAAAATTGTATGTTCCTGACCAGTGGAGGAAGATGAAGTCCATCTTGTACCACTCCCAAAGTTGCCATCTTCCTCAGAGTTGGTACCCTTGTTTTTGAAACAGGTGCTTCAGTTGCATGGGATTCCTGAGAACATTGTGTCGGACAGAGGAGTTCAGTTTGTTTCCAGATTCAGGAAAGCCTTTTGTTCCAAGCTGGGAATTCAGTTGTCCTTCTCCTCTGCATTTCACCCTCAGACCAATGGGCAGATGGAGAGAACAAACCAGACTTTGGAGTCCTATTTGAGATGTTTTATATCTGCTGATCAGGATGATTGGGTTTCATTTTTGCCCTTGGCCGAATTTGCTTTAAATAATAGAGCTAGTTCTGCCACCTTGATGTCCCCCTTTTTCTGTAACTTTGGGTTTCATCCTCGATTTTCTTCAGGGCAAGTGGAATCTTCAGCCTGCCCAGGTGTTGACAATGTGGTAGAGAGAATGCAGCAGATTTGGGACCAAGTAGTGGATAAGTTGTCTCTCTCCCAGGAAAAGGCCCAGCGGTTTTCTAACCGGCATAAGACCATTGGTCCCCGGTTTAAAGTGGGTGATATGGTTTGGTTGTCATCAAAGAATATCTCTATGAAGGTGGCTTCTCCAAAGTTCAAGCCAAGATTTATTGGACCATACAAGATTTTGGAGATTCGTTATCCGGTTTCTTTTCGATTGGCTCTTCCTGTTACGTTTAAGATCCATAACATGTTTCATAAGTCGCTGTTGAAGAGATATGTTGAGCCAGTAGTTCCTATGGCGGCACCTCCTGACCCTGTATTAGTTAAAGGTAATGTGGAATATGAGGTAGAGAAAATACTGGATTCTTGTCTGGCTAGACGGAGACTCCAGTATTTGGTCAAGTGGAAGGGTTATGGCCAGGGGGACAATTCTTGGGTCTCTGCCTCTGATATTCATGCCGATAGATTGGTTCGTGCTTTTCATGGGGCCCATCCTGATCGGCCCGGCGGCGTGGATGAGGGTTCGGTGACCCCTCCTCAAGGGGGAGTACTGTTGTGAGCTCATTTTCGGGTTTGCCTCTGTCTTCTGGTGAGGGTTGTGGAGCTGGCTGTGCTGACAGAGGAGTAGTGAGTTCTCTATCTGGACTCCCTCTGTTGGTGAAGGGAGGTAATGAAGCTGATCTAAATGGCAGAGACCGGCCACCTAAGGAAGAGGACTGTGATTGGATATCAGGAGTTACTGATTGGATTTAAGGCAGCCGACTCCCTAGTTTCTTGCTGGTGATTTCTCCTGACTGTGGCTTCTGGTTTCCAGTTTGGTTCCTGCCTTCTTAAAGCTAAGTTTTCTCTGCTGTTGTTCATATGAGTTTTTGTCTGGTTTACTTAGTTTTTGTGTTCAGCCAGCCCTGGCTGGGACTGGGCTGAATCCCCATTTTTGTCTCTGATCAGTTGATCTCTTTTGCTCTGTCTTCAGAATATACCTGAGTGCTGATATAGGAAATTGAAATCTAGCGACTTCAGGGCCTTTTTCTATCAGACGTGTAGGACATTTTTTGGCAGGGTTTTTTGCGTGATTGCAGACAGCAGCTTTTCTTTTCTGTCCTTTCTAGTTAGTGAGGGCCCCATCATTTGCTCAGCCTATCTTTCTATCTGTGTTTGTGTTTTCATCTTGTTTCACCGACAATACATGTTGGGGACTGTCTATTGCTTTGGGGTCTGCTCTGGGGCAGTTTAATTTTCCCTTTCTTTCTTTAGGCTTATTTAGTTCTCCGGCCGTGAAAAGGCATCTAGTACCACCGTAGGCACGCTCCACGGCTACTGCTAGTTGTGTGGATAGGATCAGGGGTCTGCAATCCGCTAGTTACCAACCTCTCCGGTTTTCTGGGCTTAGCTTGCTTTTTGTTTTTTCCTCCTCGGTGACTCATTCATAACAGAGAGCCTCTCTTTGAGCCTGGAGAGGGTTTTTATAGCTTCAGGTGAGGGCCCTCCCCTGTCGTTTATTCTCCTAGCTTGAGTGTGCCCGACCCTGCTCCGTTTGTGCTTCTCGCCTGTCCCGGTGCGATTGCTTGTTGTATGATCTGGTTTGGCCTCGGTTTACGTCTCTTGGATTCTGATTTTGTACCTGTGTGCCCGTCCCGTGTATGAACCCTGGCTTTGTCTTGACCTCCCTGTGATCGCCCCTCTGGTAACTCTGCCCCATCCCGTGTTTGACCTTCTGCTATGCCTGACTATTCTCTGACACACGATCCTGTACTACGTTGTCCACCCCGTGTATCACCCCCTGGTTAGTCTGACTACTGATACTGATTTAATCATTCTCTTGCCTTTATCTCGCTGACCGGTGCTGTTGCATCCCGGAGGTGAGCTCCGCCCACTACTCTGATGCGCGGTCACATGGTGGCAGGTCCTGCGGGCATTGAGCGCTTCTCTGTCACTCCTCCCTTCCCGCAGGTCCTAGAGCAGGATTCCCGATACCAAACGCTGCGCTCCTGCCCGGCCACACTGTGAGTAACTCGCCACCTATACTCTCTCTGCCCAGACAGGGATCACTGACACCTGCCAGTCATGCTATCCCTGACTACCGTCACGGTGAGTGTGACATGGGCCTCATGTATGATGCTCCAGCGTATGATGGGCCTGTATAATGTTTCATATATAATGGGCCCCATATATGATGCTCTAGTGTATAATGTGCCCCATGTATGATGATGCAGTGTGTGATCGTCCCCATATATGATGCTCCAGTGCATGATGGGCCCATGTATGATGCTACAGTGTATAATGGACCCCATATATGATGCACCAGTGTATTATGGGCCCATATATGATGTTCCAGTGTATAATGGGCCCATTAATGTTGCTCCAGTGTATAATGGTCCCCAAATATAATGCTTCACACATTAAAAAAAAGAAATACTCACCTCTCCTCACTGGCCTCTGCTCTTCTCTGGACTCCTCAGTGTCGGCGTCTTCCAGCTCTCTGCACTGTGACTTTTCAGGCTCAGGGCACACAGTATACAGTCAAGAAATGGGGTGCTCACTGTTGAATGGATGCTCTGGAGTAAAAAGTCAATCGAGCAAAATGGTAGAACTTCAAAACACAATAGATGCATTTTTAATGGTTTATTATGCTGAAACAAGAAAATCCACAATTTCGGATAATAGACCCATGTGAATGCAGATATATTTAAACCATCAACGTTTTGGAGTGAATCCGCCTTTCTCAAGATACAACTGTTCTGTAAAATAAAACAATATAGATGTGAAAATAGAATAAAGGGCCTCAAAATTGACAAGAACCATGGCTTTCAAGATTAGAAAACACAAAAAGTTATAATACTGCATTATTTAAGATAACAAAGGTCATATGAAGAGGTTGTATACACCAAATGCAGGATAAGTCGGTTATCTGTGTGCACATGAATATCAACTTTAACCCCTTTACCACCAAGGGTGGTTTGTACTTTAATTTTTACAATTCTGACCACTGTCCCTTTATGAGGTAATAACTCTGGAACGCTTCCATGGATCCCAGTGATTCTAACATTGTTTTCTCGTGACATATTGTACTTCATGTTAGTGGTAAAATTTAATTCATATAACATGCATTTATTTGTGGAAAAAAAACAGAAATTTGGCGAAAATTTTGAAAATTTCACATTTTTCCAGCTTTGAATTTTTATGCCCTTAAATCACAGATATAGCAGACAAAAAACTTAATAAATAACATTTCCCACATGTTTACTTTACATCAGCACAATTTTGGAACCAAAATTATTTCTTGTTTGGAAGTTATAAGGGTTAAAAGTGGACCAGTGATTTCTCATTTTTACAGCACCATTTTTTTTAGGGACAACATCACATTTGAAGTCACTTTGAGGGGTCTATATGATAGAAAATACCCAAAAGTGACACCATTCTAAAAACTGCACCCCTGACGGTACTTAAAACCACATTCAAGAAGTTTATTAACCCTTCAGGTGCTTCACAGGAATTTTTTGAATGGTTAAAAGAAATGAACATTTAAATTTTTTTCACAAAAAAATTACTTCAGGTCCAATTTTTTTTTATTTTACCAAGGGAAACAGGAGAAATTGGACCATAAAAGTTATTTTGCAATTTGTCCTGAGTACGCTGATACCCCATATGTGGGGGTAAACCACTGTTTGGGCGCATGGCAGAGCTCAGAAGGGAATGAGCGCCGTTTGACTTTTTCAACGCAGAATTGGCTTGATAGCATGTTGCATTTGGAGAGCCCCTGATGTGCCTAAACAGTGGAAACACCCCACAAATGGCACCATTTTGGAAACTAGACCCCCCAAGGAACTTATCTAGATGTGTGGTGAAAACTTTGAACCCCCAAGTGCTTCATAGAAGTTTATAAAGCGGGGGCGTTAAAATAAAAAAAGCATATTTTTTCCACAAAAATGATCCTTTAGTCCCCAATTTTTTTTATTTTCCCAAGGGTAACAGAAGAAATTGGACCTCAAAAGTTGTTGTCCAATTTGTCCTGAGTACATTGATACCCCATATGTGGGAGAAAACTACTGTATGGGCACACGTCGGGGCTTGGAATGGAAGTATTGATGTTTTGGAATGCAGACTTTGATAGAATGGTCTGCGGGTGTCATGTCACGTTTCGAAAGCCCCTAATGTGCCTAAACTGTGGAAACCCCCCACAAATGACCCCATTTTGGAAAGTAGACCCCACAAGGAACTTATCTAGATGTGGGGTGAGCACTTTGAACACCCAATTGCTTCACAGAAGTTTATAACGTAGAGCCATACAAATACAAAAAATCATATTTTTTTCCACAAAAATGATATTTTTACCCCCAATGTTTTATTTTCCCAAGGGTAACAGGACAAATTGGACCCCAAAAGTTGTTGTACAATTTGTCCTGAGTAGGCTGATACCCCATATGTGGGGGTAAACCACTGTTTGGACGTATGGCAGAATTGGCTGGAATTGAGATCAGACGCCATGTTGGGTTTGGAGAGCCCCTGATGTGCCTAAACAGTGGAATCCCCCCAATTCTAACTCCAACCCTAACCCCAACACACCCCTAACCCTAATCTCAGCCCCAGCCCTAGCCCTAACCCAAATGGGAAAATAGAAATAAATGCATTTTTTTTATTTTATTATTTTTCCCTAACTAAGGGGGTGATAAAGGGGGATTTGATTTACTTTTTATGGCGGATTTTTATGTTTGGCAGCTGTCAAATGCTAAAAGATGCTTTTTATTGTAAAAATAGTTTTTGCATCATCACATTTTGAGAGCTATAATTTTTACATACTTTGACCCACAGAGTCATGTAAGGTCTTAATTTTTGCAGGACGAGTTGACGTTTTCATTGGTACCATTTTCGGGCACGTCACATTTTTTGATCGCTTTTAATTCTGATTTTTGGGACGCAAACTGAACAAAAACCAGCATTTCATGAAATTCTTTTGGGGTGGGTGTTTACACCGTTCCGCGTGTGGTAAAATTGATAAAGCGATTTTATTCTTCGAGTCAGTACGATTACAGCAATGCCTCATTTATATCATTTTTTATGTTTTGACACTTTTTTGGCTTTATTCTGCGAGCTATAACTTTTTTTTTTTTGATGATGACGCTGTATGGCGGCTCTTTTTTTGCGGGACAAGATGACGTTTTCAGTGGTACCGTGATTATTTATATATGTCTTTTTGATCGCGTGTTATTGCACTTTTTGTTCGGCGGTATGATGATAAAGCATTTGTTTTTTACCTTGTTTTTTTTTTGAAGGGGTTCACTAAAAGGGTTAACTAGTGGGACAGTTTTATAGGGCGAGTCGTTACGGACATAGCGATACTAAATATGTATTTTTATTTACAAAAAAAAAAGAATTTATTTGGGATTTTTTTTAAATTTATTTAGGATTTTTTTAAAAATTATTTTTACACATGAAATTTTTTTTTTACTTTATTATATTGTCCCAAGGGGGACATCATTATTAAGTGTCAGATCGCTGATCTCACACTTTACAGTGCACTGTATCAGATCAGCGATCTGACAGGCACTGAGGAGGCTTTCTCAGCACCTGCTCTCAGCAGGCACTCAGAAAGCCGCCTCCCTGCAGGACCCCAAAGGCCCCCATGGCCAAACTGGATCAGGGGGCCTGCAGGGAGGAGGCCCTCGGAACAGCGCAATCACATCGCGCTGTTCTAAGGGTCTCGGAAGCACGCAGGGAGCCCCCTCCCTGCGCGATGCTTCCCTATGCCCTGGTACACTGCGATCATGTTAATGTGCCAGGGGTGGTCCCAGGGCACATGGACGGGATAGTACATCATATGGCAGAAAGGGGTTAAACCAGAATAAGTATACTTGTGTATGTTGTAAGGGAAAACATATAGGAACCAAAAAAGGTTTCCTATTTAGCAGCAGGTAAAAGAAATAGAGGCAATAATATGCTGACAGAAAATAAGGTAACATGCTCATAAACCAAGTGAGTACAAACTTTGCAGGTTCAGGGTCCCCAGGTGGTGGAGTAAGATATCCATGTGCATTGGTGTGTGGTTCAATGCAGGAGCATGCACTTATAGCTCAAACAGAGGTGATTGGAATTACTTCCGGTATTACGCCAGCCGGCGTATCTGTTACCTTATTTTCTGCCAGCACATTATTGCCTTTATTTCTTTTACCTGCTGCTGATCCCACATTTTTCATTAAATAGGAAACTTTATTTGGTTTCTATATGTTGTTCCTATATGCTTTCCCTTATAACATACATATACAAGTATACTTTTTCTGATTTAAAATTGATATTCATGTGGACACAGTTAACCGACTTATCCTGTATTTTGTATATACTGTACAACCTCTTCATATGACCTTTGTTATCTTAAACTAGATTAAGGCCCGATGCTATCGCATCGGTAGGATAGTGATGTAGCGTTGACCATGTGTTGCGCGGCACTGTGAGCAGCACACCTTGAGAAGGAGATGTGGTGAACAGCCATCCCGCCTATCTCTTTAGCTGTTCACAAAAACCCGGCCCTGTTAAAAGAGGAAATAACATATCTCAGCAGCAAATATGATGCTGGACCTTGACATCCGGGTTCATATCACCAAATGAAAGAATTTTGATGATACACATCTCCCCTCTTATACTTAATTCGTATGTGAGACGACAGCGTTTATAAGCCTGAATCTTGTCAAGGCGATGCTGTTTTTCCTCAGGAGTCTCATTAGCACGGCGTTGTTTTTGACGTAGTGCTAAAGCGGCTTTCCTTTCACTGGCATTGCCATACTGTGCGTCGGAATTGACTAATGGTGGTATTGATAGTGCAGAAACAGATTGCTGATTAGTTTTGTCAGTGAACGGCATATAGGATGAAGTGTGGTAGTAACTTGTTCCACATGCTGATGTGGAAGCATCCTGTTGTGAGTCTAATAATAATGATGAGGAAGAAGCCGTCTGTTGTCGGCAGTGACGGCGTGCAGAGGCTTCTTCAGCCAATCTAATGGATTTAGAGTTAGGGGATTCGTGTGTGAGACGACGGCGTTTATAAGTCTTAATCTTGTCAAGGCGATGGTGTTTTTCTTCAGGAGTCTCATTAGCACGGCGTTGTTTTTGACGTAGTGCTAAAGCTGCTTTCCTTTCACTGCATTGGCATACTTTTTGGTATGACTCATGTTGGCACAGGTAAAGGAGTCTATTTTGCAGTTATCTGGCAGTGAAAAAGGCGTCCTGGAGTATTGTAGTGTAAACAGATACTTATAGTACTTATAGTCTTCTTATAAAAGTGGGGTACAGCAAAACAGGGCATATAAATGGCGTGAGATAAATGACTTATTAACTGTTGTAATTATGCAGAAGACTTAAACTGGGGTCCTCCTGTAGTTATGCTTAACGTTTGAAGAAACTGGTGTCCTCCTAGTCAAGGCAAAATTGGCCCTGTAATTGCCCAGCAGTAGTTATGAAGTGGTAGCTGCAAATTGGCCCTGTAATTGCCCAGCAGTAGTTATGAATTGGTAGCGGCAAATTGGCCCTGTAATTGCCCAGCAGTAGTTATGAAGTGGTAGCGGCAAATTGGCCCTGCAATTGCCCAGCAGTAGTTATGAAGTGATAACGGCAAATTGGGCCTGTAATTGCCCAGCAGTAGTTATGAAGTGGTAACGGCAAATTGGCCCTGTAATTGCCCAGCAGTAGTTATGAAGTGGTAGCGGCAAATTGGCCCTGTAATTGCCCAGCAGTAGTTATGAAGTGGCAGCGGCAAATTGGCCCTGTAATTGCCCAGCAGTAGTTATGAAGTGGTAACGGCAAATTGGCCCTGTAATTGCCCAGCAGTAGTTATGAAGTGGTAGCGGCAAATCGGCCCTGTAATTGCCCAGCAGTAGTTATGAAGTGGTAGAGGCAAATTGGCCCTGTAATTGCCCAGCAGTAGTTATGAAGTGGTAGCGGCAAATTGACCCTGTAATTGCCCAGCAGTAGTTATGAAGTGGTAGAGGCAAATTGGCCCTGTAATTGCCCAGCAGTAGTTATGAAGTGGTAGAGGCAAATTGGCCCTGTAATTGCCCAGCAGTAGTTATGAAGTGGCAGCGGCAAATTGGCCCTGTAATTAGACACCGTCAGTGAACAGGCAGAGGAGCAAGGCAGCAGTAGTTAAAGTGGTAAAGGCAAATTGGCCCTGTAATTAGGCACTGGCAGTGAACAGGCAGAGGAGCAAGGCAACACGTCCGCACAGCAAGTCGGCGTGAGGTAAATGACGAAATTCCGCGGGATCCAAGATGGCGTCGGTGAAATCTCGCATGATTTCGCCGACGCCATCCTCGATCCCGACGTCATCCACGCCGGTGACATGTTCCTGCAGCGACGCCATCTTGAGTATCGCGGGATTTCGCCGATCCAAGATGGCGGCGCCGCAAGAACATGTCGCCGGCGTGGACAATGTCTGGATCCAGGATGGCGTCGGCGAAATCTCGCAAGATTTCACCGACACCATCTTGGATCCCGATGTCGTCCACGCCAGCGACATGTTCTTGCGGCGACGCCATCTTGAGTATCACGGGATTTCGCCGATCCAAGATGGCGTCGCCGCAAGAACATGTCGCTGGCGTGGGCGACATCGGGATCCAAGATGGCGCCGGCAGAAGAAGATGATGGGGATCGTGGAGCAGCGGCGATGACGGCGTGAGTATGAGAGACGGAGTGAGAGAAAGGGTCATATGTGGAGTGAAAGATGGGGGACGTGAGTGGAGATGGTGAAAGGTGAGAGGAGTGTGTGTTGAGGAGGTGTGTGTGTTGAGGAGGAATGTGTGTTGAGGGTTAACATGGCAAGAGGTGTGTGGTGGATGTGACGTCACCAAGTTACAACCGGACGGAAGCTGCATTACAACCGGACGGAAGCTGATTAGCGCATTTATTATTATAGATAATGCAGTATTATAACTTTTTGTGTTTTCTAATCTTTTTATTCCAATCAATTTTTATTGTAGGAAGTTACATTAGAAAAAGGAAAAAAATTCAGGTATCAATGGCATTAATACACAAAGAGAACAACGCTGTAACACGTGGTAGTATATCTTTTGATTATGATTCACATTTCCCATCACACCACCAACAATCATGTCTGATACAAGTTACAACTTTTTTTTTTTTTTTTGGTTAATCAACACCTAATACGTATAAAGTCAACCTACCATTTACTCTTTAATCCTCAAAATGAGGGTTTCAAACAACCAGAACCAGAGAGTAAGAAAGGAAGATAAGAAAGGGGAAGGGAGGAAGAGGTGGGTGGGGGGAAGAACCATGGATGGTTGCAAAGAGGCAACCAGGGAGAGGGGGAGCTAGGGAATTAGATGGCATTCCGGGTAGCCCGAGCAGTAACAACAACATAGATATAAACACCTTGAATATTGACATGTGGTACGGATGAACTCCCTGTGTAACACTCTCTTTGACCCTATTTGACCCATTTTATTAATCTCAGACAGTTTGCCCTGGAAACAGATGCCTGACAGGGGATGCATATACAGAGTTTAGCCACGTGTCCCAAGTCTGAAGTATTTTGTTTTTGGCGCGGATGGAGTGAGCCAGACAGAACTCGTATTGGCAATGGAGATTAATTCGGTTATATAGTTCAGCTATTGTAGGTGTCTTTGGGGATTTCCAATAGCTACTTATGCAATATCTGGCAGCAACTAGAATGTGAACCAATAATCCCCTGGATTCCCAAGAGAACTCCTCTATACCCACGTTTAGCACTGCCAGACCCGGATTCGGATTAATAGTATTGCCTGTCAGCTCACCCATCAGGCCAAACACCTCCAGCCAGAACGAGAAAACCTTGGGACAAGCCCACCAGCAGTGACCAAGAGTACCCCTTTGGAGGCAGCCCTTCCAACAATGTGGCGAATAATTTGGGAGGAACTGTGCTAAGTTGGCTGGGGACCGATACCATCGCAGGTGTACTTTTTTCAGTTGCTCCAGATGATTTATGCACTTGGAATATTTTTGGATATTTGCTGAAGCCGAGTGCCAGTTTGAAGGAGAGGTAGAAACATTCAACTCCACGTCCCATTTATTCATATAAGGAGATTTTTGCTCTTCGGGGGGGTTATTGAGCCATTTGTATGTTGAGGAGATACCTTTGGATTTAATTATCTTTTTAAATACCAAAGCCTTTGTTGTAGGTAACAGAGGATTCGACTTTAGAGGAAATTTAGAGGCCAGAAAATGACTAATTTGGATGTGTTGATAGAAACATCCCTTTAAAGAGGGGTGTTTCCGTACTATTTCATTAAAGGGGTTAACACCCAAATCAGAGAATAGATCCGCCAGCACTGTAATGCCCGATCCCTCCCACCTGGCTAGATTCAAAAAGGGGATTTGAGATTCCAACGACTTGAGGGAAATCTCTGAAAGAGGAATCTGAATCTTATGAATCAAGTCATTTCGCCAGACCTCCAGGGAAGCTGACATGGTGGGAACACACGGGGAGAACCGTGAACGGCTCAAATATTCTGCTTCCATCATTCTTCTGACCGAGCCCTGGCGGGACAGGAAATTTTCAATCTGAGCCCATCTATGTGAATTACCTGGACACAACCATTCCTTTAGTGATTCAATTAGTAAGGCTTTATAATATGCCGATATGTTTGGGGTGCCCAGTCCCCCTGAGTCATATGGGGGATATAACACTTTACCTGCGACCCTGGCCCTTTTATTACCCCAGACAAATTTGTTAGTCAACGATTGAAGTTTCATCAGGGTTTTGTGAGAAATTTTGATGGGTAAGCATCTGAGTACATACAATATTTTGGGTAAGAAAACCATTTTAAAGGACTGTATCCTGGCCATCCAGGACAACGATATTTTTTCATACCTTCCCAATTCCTTTTCTAAATTTTGGATCAGAGGTTCCAAATTTTCTTTAATTAACATCTGCGATGGTGTCAGCTTAATACCTAAATAAGGTATCCCCCTGTCGCACCATTTGAATTGAAAGGCCCCCTCCAGCACACTCCTGGCTTCCACCGGTACATTAAACGGCAATATCAAAGACTTTGCCGCATTAAGCTTATAATACGACACTTTAGAAAAGTTCGATAATGTGTTCACCACTGCTGGAATCGAAACTACAGGGTTAGAACAGGAAATTATCACATCATCTGCGTATAAACCAAGTTTATGTTCAAATTCCCCAACTCTTATACCAGAAATGGCTATGTTTTTTCGTATAGCTTCCGCCAGAGGTTCTACCACTAAAGCAAAAATAGCGGGAGACAATGGACACCCCTGGCGAGTGCCATTACTTATTTGAAATTTAAATGACAGAAACCCCGATGCCAACACTGACGCATTTGGGTAAGAGTAGAGAGCTAGAATGGATGACTTAATTTTTCCCAAGAACCCGAATTTTGTTAGAACTCTCTCCAGGTATCCCCAGTGCACCCTGTCAAAGGCTTTTTCAGCATCAAGAGACAGGAATGCACTGGGTTCACCCGATATCTCCACCAGTCCAATCAAGTCAAGCATCCGTCTGGTGCCATCCTTAGATTGCCTGCCTGTCACAAAACCAACTTGGTCTGGGGCCACTAAGGCCGGGATCACTTTATGAAGTCTATCCGCCACTAGTTTGGCATAAATTTTAACATCACAATTTAGGAGTGAAATGGGCCTAAAATTACCCGGGGTGTCTGCAGGTTTCCCTGGCTTGGGTAGCGTGATAATAATCGCTTCCAAGTTGTCTGGGGAAATTGACCCTTTATTTTGCCAAAAATTGAAGGTTTTTAACATAAAGGGGGACAGAGTGGATGTAAATTGTTTGTAATATTCGTATGGCAGCCCATCGGGGCCCGGGGCAGAGTTAGACTTAGTCATTTTGATGGCACCTAGAATTTCATGTGTAGTAAAGGGAAGATTAAGTTCCTCTAATTGCTCATCTGAGACCCGGGGAAGATCCAGGGTGTCTAGAAAGCCCTGTATATCCACTTGAGTCGGCTGTGACGTGTTGGAATCATTTTTTAGATTATACAGGGCCTCATAATATTTCGCAAATGCTTCTGCTATTTCAATGGGATGTCTAGTGATTGTTCCATTTGGGTCCCTCAGGAATTCTATTTTAGATTGAATCTCACGTTTTTTCGTCCTTCTTGCCAATAAGGACCCCGCTGTGTTTTCTAATCTTGAAAGCCATGGTTCTTTTCAATTTTGAGACCCTTTATTCTATTTTCATATCTATATTGTTTTATTTTACAGAACAGTTGTATCTTGAGAAAGGTGGATTCACGATGAAACGTTGATGATTTAACCCCTTCATTACCTGAGCTTTTTTTCCCGATTTTTCGTTTTCCACTCCCCTTCTTCCCAGAGTCATAACTTTTTTTTCCTATGGCCATGTAAGGGCTTATTTTTTGCGGGACAACAAGTTGTACTTTTGAACGACATTATTGGTTTTAGCATGTTGTGTACTCGAAAACGGGAAAAAAATTCCAAGTGCGGTGAAATTGCAAAAAAAGTGCAATCCCACACTTGTTTTTTGCTTGGCTTTTTTGCTAGGTTCACTAAATGCTAAAACTGACCTACCATTATGACTTTCCAGGTCATTATGAGTTCATAGACACCAAACATGTCTATGTTCTCTTTTATGTAAGTGGTGAAAAAAAATTCCAAAGTTTGATAAAAACATGCGCAATTTTCCGAGATCCGTAACGTTTCCATTATTCATGATCTGGGGTCAGGTGAGAGCTAATTTTTTGCGTGCTGGGCTGACGTTTTTACTGATACCACTTTTGTGAAAAAACGTTCTTTTGATCGCCCGTTACTGCATTTTAATGCAATGTCACAGCGACAAAAAAAAGGTAATTCTGTTGTTTTTAATTTTTTTCTGGCTACGCCGTTTACCGATCGGGTTAATCCTTTTTTTATTGATAGATCAGGCAATTCTGAACTCGGTGATACCAAATATGTGTACAGTATGTGTGATTTTTTTTATTATTTTATTTTGATTGAGGTGAAAGGAGGTGATTTGAACTTTTATTTTTTTTTAATTTTTTAAAATTTTTAAACACTTTTTTTTACTTTTGGCATGCTTCAATAGCCTCCATAGGAGGCTAGAAGCATGCCACACTTGATCGGCTCTGCTACATATGGGCGATGAGCAGATCGCCCATATGTAGCAGATTTACTGCATTGCTATGAGCGCCGACCACCGGGCGGTGCGCATAGCAATGTGCCTGCAACAACCATAGAGGTCTCTATGGACCTCTGGTTGTGAAGGCAATGGTGAGGTCGGCGATGCTCTCACTTCCGGCCCGGTGGCCGGAAGAGGTAGTTAAATGCCCTCTGTCAGCGTTTGACAGCGGGGTTTAACTAGTTAATTGAACGCGAGCGGATCGCGATTCCACTCTCGCCTATTGCAGGCACATGTCACCTGTTTATAACAGCTGAAATGTCGATGCTTTGAGGTGGGCTCACCGCCAGAGCCCACCTCAAAGCAGGGGACTCTGACCGCTGACGTACTATCACGTCAGCGGTCAGAAAGGGGTTAAATACATCTGTATTCACATGGGTCTATTATTCAAAATTGTGGTTTTTCTTGTATTATGCATAATAAAACATTAAAAATTTATCAAGTGTGTGGTGGAGTTCTACCATTTTGTTCTATTGACTTTTTACTCCAGAGCACCCATTCAACAGTGAGCACCCAATTTCTTGACTTTTTATTACTATTTTTTGGGTGTTGACTCCTGTTCTGCAGATGTCTTTCTCAACATTGTCATTTAATCAAGAGGAGGCATCCACCATTATCTTCAGAGTTACAACTCCGGGTACTTTCCTTCATACACCGTCTGAGGAAATACAGACAAGAGATTTGAGAAGGATTTGAGGAGACTAACAGCGTTGGATCTTCATAGTGTCACATTGGCCAAATACCACAGGGTGCAAGTATCCTCAGGGGCCTAAGAGTCTCCCTATGACCAACTTTATTTCAGCATAATGCCGATTACTGAGCCAAATTTTAGTCTATCCTAAACAAATATTCTATGGATCTTATTTTTCTCACCATTGACTTTTTGCAGAAAGAAATCACAGAACTCAACTCCAAGATCACCACTACTGAACAGCAATTAATACCACTACAACTGAGGATTTTAAGGTACTCAAATCTAAAATTGATAACACAATTTCTGAATTTCGTAACAACCTACAAGCCAAAAAGAGGACCAAGTTTCTATGGGACACGGACAACGATTAACATAATACGATCTATTGATGGCACTCTACTGATACTCAGAGAAACTCGAGACCATTGTGACGCAGATACAGCTCCACCTCCACCAGCTCGGACAGCGACTTTTGGGCTGCATGCTCCACTTCTTTTTTAGAACCACGTCGGGCCCACCCATACCGAGGAAGATGTGGAGGGGGAGGAGACACCACCGCCGAACAGCAAAGAATGACAATAAGGTTGCGGGTAGGAGCCTCAACAACCTCGTCTAAAACATTTCATTGTAATGTCTCCTCCCCATAGAAATGACATTATACAGAGGGGCCTTAACTTCCACCCCACACCCATTTTTAATACGTTCCAATTGGATCAAGAACTGCTTTTAGGACTTTGCGTCTGAAGGCACATTTTTCCAATCCAGTGGTTGTAAATTGTTCTGACTGACAAATTGTACAAACCAGCTTTTCATTTAAATCATTAAATTTACCTATTCCTAGCAACTTTCAACCACCAAGGACATATCATCCAGTTGAGACGTGTATTGATCTAGTACAATGGAATTTTAAGACTACATTCCATTCCATAGAAAGGGGGCAATTCCGAATAAAAAAATAATATCACATGTGAAGAACACAGATCATTAAGAGCATTAGAAGCTAAAAAAGATTTAATTATCAAGCCTGATAAAGGGGAGCGATTGTTATAATGGACTGCACATACTACATTGCATAAATCCGTTTTCAGCTAGATAACACCAATGCATTCATGCCAATATCACATAACCCCACTTTTAAGATCGCAAGACTTATCAAGAATTTTGTAGTTATTATTGCCAGATAGGTACCATTGAACCTAAATTAGGAGAATACCTAATAAATCCCCATCCGGTGACTCCGGTGTTCTACACCCTCCCTAAGGTGCATAAGAATATACTAAAACCACCTGGGCGACCTATTGTCGCCTCCACCAAGTCAATACTCTCCCCGCTAGCCATCACCTTGTAAAAGATTTTAACTACCTATGTTCCACTAATTTCCTTCTACCTTAAGGATACATCTGATTTTCTACAATCGCTTAGAACCCTAAGAACCATTCCATGGGGCAGCAAATTGGTAACTCTCAACGTAAGTAGCTTATATACTAGTATTAATCAACAAGAGGGTTTGGAGTCCGTGAATACTTTCTTGATCAAACACACAAACTTTACTACTGACCAGATACTTTTTTGCAAAGATTTACTCACATTGATTCTCACCAAAAACTTCTTCCTATTTGAGGACCAGTTTTTTATATAAAGGAGGGGCACAGCCAATAGGATCGAACGTAGTGCCCCCGTACGCTAACGTATTTATGGTGCAGTTTGAGACAACATTCGTATATACCCATCTACTGTTTTCCACCTTCGTCATGTATTGGAACGATACATTGATGACATTTTTCTTATTTGGACAGGCAATGATGAAACCCTCCTCCTCTTTTTGAAGGATCTAAATTCTTATGTCCCAAACCTTACTTTTTCCAATCATAATGATGACCAATCAATTAATTTCTTGGTCACTATAGTGACCATCATGCCAGATGGGACTATAGAAACTGATTTATATATTAAACCCACTGACAAGAATAGTTTCTTGCACTATACGTGTAAGGACTGTGTACCTGCTTTGTCTTCTCTTGCCCTTAGTTCGGTTGGATTCTGCCCTTACCCAAAATGGAGTTGCTGGCTTCACGGGGGCCATCTTCTTTCCTGTCTGATACTCCTTGTTTCCTGTCTGCTGAATATATAAAGGAACTCTGCACACTATACCTTGCTTGTGTATCTTGTTCTCTACTTGCTGCCAAGCTGGAAAAACTTGCAATCTGCTTGCCTCTTCTACTCCTCGGGATACCCCGCTTGTTTCTGGATCTACGTACCACGGAAGGACTCTGCTGCTTACACTCGCTCTGCACCCACCTCCGCTATGGTCTGCCCTCCATTAGGAGCCGGCCCGGGCTCTGGGCCCTGGATCCTGCATTGCTGGACTGGTACTCGCTCCCTCGGTCTGTACTATTACATATGCACACTTGTTGAGACTGTCTTATTTGCCTGCTTATCTGTAGAGCTGCAGTTTGCATCTCTCATCTGAAGTGCATATCTCTACAATAGATATTTACATCTTGAACTGTGATATACCGTGTTTGTCTTCATTTCTGACCCACGTCATCGGGCTTCATAGAACTTTAGTATAAACTCATAGCAATATGAGCTGTCACCCCAACACACTAAAAAAGCCCTTCCAAAATCTCAACACCACAGAATTAGCAGAATTGTTTCTAATCAGACAACCCGCATCATTAGACAAAATAGAGCCGGCCCGGGCTCTGGGCCCTGGATCCTGCATTGCTGGACTGGTACTCGCTCCCTCGGTCTGTACTATTACATATGCACACTTGTTGAGACTGTCTTATTTGCCTGCTTATCTGTAGAGCTGCAGTTTGCATCTCTCATCTGAAGTGCATATCTCTACAATAGATATTTACATCTTGAACTGTGATATACCGTGTTTGTCTTCATTTCTGACCCACGTCATCGGGCTTCATAGAACTTTAGTAAAAACTCATAGCAATATGAGCTGTCACCCCAACACACTAAAAAAGCCCTTCCAAAATCTCAACACCACAGAATTAGCAGAATTGTTTCTAATCAGACAACCCGCATCATTAGACAAAATGAAATGGAAATGAAGTTTCGTGATAGGGGTTATCCCAATAAGGTACTTGGGATTCCACAGATATCCTCCTCTCTTAGGGTGAAAAAATAAAGGGTGGCTTTTGTTAGCACAGTTCACCCAATCAGTCAACGTGTCAATCAGTGTACTATTAAACACTGGGGTATATTACAAAAGTTGTATCCAAATGTACCGGAATTTAATAATAAACCAATCATGTGCAAGAAGACACCAAAAAACATCCGAAACAATTTGGTTAGGGCTGATGTGGGCCCTGCTAAAAAAGTTTACTACAACAGACTCTCACCATGCCACGTAACGGGACTTTCCCCTGTCTAGGATGTTTACAGTATTCCAACATTTCAAAAGGCGACTCCTTTACACATCTGAGATCAGGACGCTGTTACCCAATCAACAGAAATTTTACTTGTGAATCATCCTATGTTGTCTATCTTATTAAGTGTCCCTGTATTATCGGGTATGTGGGGGAAACAACACAGCATATCCGAGACCGCATCTTGCAACACAAATCAACTATAAGATGTGATATAAGATTTTACCAATATCAATTTCTTTCTAACAAACATACCGTGGCACAATTGAAATACCAGGTCATTGACCAAGTCCCACTGGCCAGGAGAGGGGGTGACAGAATCAAGAAATTAAAGGAACGTGAGTCTTTTTGGATATACACTTTACAAACACTTAGTCCATTAGGTTTCAATAGAGAATATGAAGTACAATATTAATTATTTTCAGTAATTAAGAGTGTTCTGCCCTCTGAGCATAGGGCAAATTATGTTTGTATTATGTGCTGGTTTAGCTATAGCACCATCTAGTGGTGGCTGAATTTATAGCTGTCTTTAATAGCATTTACAGCCTATGTCTGTAACAGAGTTGTTGTACCATGGGATTGAAGCAATGCATTGTGGGATTGAAGCAATGTATTCTGGGATAAAGAAGATGCCATTTTCTTCTGTGTATTTCATAAGGACACACGTGTTTATTTGTCCTCCTGTAACTCTTCAACTTGAGTTCGTTATCCAGGTAAAGCATATCTGGTAAGATTAATATCTTTCTTGCAATGCAATTTTGTTCAGAGATGTTATTAACTATATGGCAGCCAGTGCACATCAGATGTAATTAGACACCTGTGTTTTCTATGTAAAGTTTGCATCACACTGTATACTTCCTGTAATTGTGTTAGCTGTGTGATCATCTGCCCAATACTTACCCCTTTCGTTTGTATTCTTTATAGTTTTACCACATGTTCTTCTCTTTACCAATAAACAAGTTAGACTACAGAGAACGGTCTGCTTATTTTGGAAGATAGAAGGTGGTTTATGCTGTATGCTAGAGTGCACACCGTGTCAACGTGTATGAAGATAGAACAGTAAAACAGATGCTAGACGCCTGCGATAATGAATACGACTTAAGGAGCCGCTTGTATCTACACCGCACTGCCTGTGGATACTGCAGCAGCTGCCATACAGTCATAAGTATCGAGAGTGTAAACCGCCAACAAGTACTTCATCTTTCCCGCCACGCGGAAGTCTGCCGCGCATAGACTGTTTCCACCAGTGTACGCAGCTAAACTCACAATGTCTCGAAATAGCACATCCTCTCTCAAAACGAGGTCACGAGCAAGTTCTGGCAGGTCATCAATAGCAGAGCTCGCTGCTGTTGCTTGTGCCGAGGCCGAAGCAGACAAAGCAAGATCCTTCTTCGCCCAACAAGAGATGCATCTAAAGCTGAGACAAGCAGATCAAGATGCCGAAACCGCACGTTTGCAAGCAGAGAGAGAGGCGGAAACTGCACGCCTGCAAGCCGAAACCGCTCGTTTGCAGGCCGAGAGAGAGGCGGAAACTGCACGCCTGCAAGCCAAAACCACACGTTTGCTGGCAGAGAGAGAGAAGGAAACTGCACGCCTGCAAGCCGAAACCACACATTTGCAGGCAGAGAGAGAGGCGGAAACTGCACACCTGCAAGCCGAAACTGCACACCTGCAGGCACAACTAGAAAGACTTGCGGCAAAGAAACAGCAGCTGCAATAGCTAAGGCAGAGTATTTGGAAGCTATGAAGAATCCTGATTATGAGAGACGCAGCAGCATTCCCGGACCAGATCTAGAGCAGCAAGATCCAGCGCAGCGTGTCGCAGAGTACGTCCGTCAACATTCCAGCGTGGATGACAGCCTTGACACATCTTATTGATCAGCCCATGCCGATTACCTGCGATCCAAATCCGAACCTCACTACCAAAGGCAAGGAGACGCCCAGCACAGAAATGTCGACCACAGCTACCATTCCACTGAGAAGAAGGTACCTTCTTCACCGACAAAGTACCGCACAGACTATCCGGAGTCACCGTCTTACAGGTATGATGATACACCACACACTAGACATGAATGCCAGCACTGACAGAGTTACCATGGACTTTGCAAAGTTCTTTGCCCGCCAAGAACTGGCTACAAAAGGACTTGTAAAGTTCACTGACAAACCCGAGAACTATCGGTCATGGCGAGCCTCATTCCGGAACTCCATTCATGGTCTTGACCTTTCTTGTAGTGAGGAGTTAGATCCCTAGTAAAGTGGCTCGGAAGTGAGTCGGTCGAACATGCGAAAAGACTGAGAGACAGTAAAGTAAAGCATCCCCGCACAGGTCTATGTAAAGTGTGGGAAAGACTTGATGAATGCTATGGGACAGTAGAAGTCATAGAGAATGCTTTATATAAAAGAATTGATGATTTTCATAAGATAGTACCTAAAGGTTATCTAAAGCTTAGAGATCTGAGTGATTTATTGATTGAATTACAGGTTGCCCAGGAGGAAGGAGATTTGCCCGGATTGGCATACTTATACACCTCTAAGGGTGTCAATCCGATAGTACAGAAACTTCCTTATAACCTACAAGAAAAATGGATTACATGTGGTTCAGAGTATAAACAAAATCATAATGTATCATTCCCTTCTTTCACTGTATTTTTTGATTTTGTCACCAAACAATCTAGGATTACAAATGAACCTAGTTTTGACTTTACTCTGTCGTGTTCCACTGCCTCCGATGTCAAACCCAGTAGGACACCCGTGGCAGGCCACAAAACTAACATTGTTCCCACAGGCCCTCCTCACAATGTGAATAAACCTGCTCCGGATGAGAGCAAGCCTCAGGATATCAGTAAACATTGTCCTCTTCACAAGGAACCGCATCCTCTACTAAAATGCAAAGCCTTCAGGGAGAAGTCTTTAGAGGATCGCAAAGGTTTCCTCAAGGAGAACAACATATGTTTCAAATGTTGTGCCACAACCTCTCACTTCGCCAGGAACTGTGAAGCCAGCGTGAAATATGCAGAATGCAGCAGCACAGATCACAATACAGCCATGCACCCTGGATCAACTCCATGAGTGTTGTCACAAACAGAGTAGCACAATGAGAAGCAGAAAGACACTGACCAAGACACCCCTGAGGTCAGCTCTAAATGTACGGAGATCTGTAAGTGACTCACAGGAGGAAGGTCCTGTTCAAAAATCTGCCTTGTCCGAGTCTATCCTGCAGGCTGCAAGGACAAAGCCCTCAAGATATACGCAATCCTGGATGACCAAAGTAACAGGTCCCTAGCTAGGTCCATCTTCTTCAGCATTGTAGGCCCTGGTTCTCCCTACACTCTGAGGACGTGTTCAGGTACTGTTGAGACAGCGGGGAGAAAAGCAACCGGATACAAAGTGGAGTCCATAGATGGCCAAACCTGCCTATCATTACCGACGATCCTGGAGTGCGTCCAGATTCCTGACAACAGGTGAGAAATACCTTCACGGGAGGTGGCGACACATCACCCCCATCTAAAGCGTATAACCCACTTGATACCTGAGATGGATCCAGGAACCCCAATAGCTCTACTTCTGGGAAGAGATATACTTCAAGTCCACAAGGCTAGAGAATGTATAAACGGCTCCAGGAACGCTCTGTACGCACAGAGGCACAACCTTGGATGGGTCATCATAGAAGACATCTGCCTAGGAGGAGCACACAAGCCGGCCTTAGTCGACTGCATGCTTACCAATCCTCTTGAAAATGGACACCCGTGTTAGGGGTCGGGTTCCTGTCTCTGCACAGGAGGAATCCCGACCCTTGCCTTCTGCGGTCTCCCATTCCCCTCCAGCTGCAGAGGAGGCTGCTCAGCAAAGATGTCATTTCCAGCGTCTTGCTCAGTCTAGCACTGTGGGTTTGGTTGCTGCTGCCACCCCTGGTCCAGCTATAGCAACGCATGCTGGTCAGCGGTGAGCTACTCCAGGGACTAAGTCCTCCTTTCGGTCTACTGAGCATGCCCGTGGGACGATCTCATTGGAGATCGGATTTCACATGCTCAGGTCCTTCTCCAGCTCAGATTGGACCATCAGGAAGGTCCCGAAAGGACGCTGCTATAAAAGTTCGCATGGCCACTCGGGACTCTAACCCAGTTTCTTAGGGGTAGAGTCCTGTGTCTGTACACTAGTTCTCACATTGCCGAGCTCTGTGAGCATAAACAGGCTGCGGCATTTGTGTTTGGCGGTCTGGTGGCCCGGTGAAGTAGCAGAGTCCGCCTCTGTACACACTAGGTGGAGTTAACCCCGTATGTTCCTCTATTGTACCGTCATATAACGTCCGCCATTACCGAGCAGCAGTTACCATCTCTGCACGGTGGACCCCGGGCTGCACCTTATACCTTCTTTATTATTTGGTGCGTTCTGCTAGCCCTAACATTATACTAGCGCCAGGACCTGGCTAGTAATGGCGGACGAACAGCGACTTCTCAGGTGCATCCAGCAGCTGGAGGGCAGGTTGGCGGCTCTCGAGCGCTCAATCTCAGCCGTGGATGTTCAGGCAGCTGCGGAGGCTGCCTCACGTGCGACCACTGCCATCCCTGCCCCGACTATGTCTCGCCTTCCATTCCTCGAAAAGTTCTCGGGCGATGCTGTTTCTTGTAGGGGTTTCATGAGCCAGTGTGCTATTCAGCTTGAGCTGCTTGCTGCTCGATTCCCCTCTGAGCAGGCTAAGGTGGGATTTGTAGTTTCCCTCTTGTCGGGCAGGGCTTTGGAGTGGGCCACACCGCTGTGGGAGTGTGGTGATCATGTGGTGCTGAGTGCCTCGTGGTTCTTGGCTTCTCTGAAGCAGGTCTTCCTGGGACCGCGCGTCACCCATGACACTGCGCTCCAGCTGCTGGCACTGTCACAGGGCTCGTCCTTGGTCAGCCATTATGCCATCCAGTGCCGGACCCTGGTCTCTGAGCTGGAGTGGCCAGACAAGGTCCTCATCCCAGTGTGCTGGAGAGGTCTGGCTGACCACGTGAAGGATGCTCTGTCCACCAGGGAGATTCCCACCACACTGGAGGAGCTTATTACCGTCTCTACCCGTATAGACCGTCGCTTTGTCGAGCGAGGGTTGGAGTGGGCCCAGTGTAGGCAGAGGTTTAGGTTGGCACCTAGTTTTACTAAACCTTTGGAATCCCCCGATTGGGCGTCCGAGCCTCAGGAGCCTTGGGGGCTCCTCACACGGGATTCAGATCCCGGTCCGCGTGAGCACCTGTGGTCTGTCACGTTTGCCAGCAGTCTGGTCACCTTTCCAACTGGTGCCTACAGCGGTTGGGTAAACGCTCGCCTCTAGTAGTCATAGGAGGGGGCTCACTAGAATCAGCTGCGTTTTTCTCCAAGCTGACGTTTAAGGGAACGCTTGAGGTTGGTTCATCCACTATGACGGTGGAGGTTTGCGTGGACTCCGGAGCGGAGGGCAATTTCATGTCTTCTGCCTTTGCACAAGGGCACGCAATACCCGTGGTTATGATGGCCAAGCCAGTCACCGTCAGGGTGGTGAACGGCGCAACTCTACCTTCACAAATTACCCACCAGACCACCCCGTTGATACTCTCGGTGTCTCTGTCTCATCAGGAGACGATATACCTCCTCGTCATGCATGAGGGTATCGATCAGGTCCTTTTAGGGGTTCCCTGGTTACGGTTCCACTCTCCCCATATAGAGTGGTCCTCGGGGAGGATTCTCGGTTGGAGTAAAGCCTGTGAGGGTAGATGCCAGAGGGAGTGCGTTCAGGTTGCTTCCACTGAAGTCTCCGCAGATCTTTTCTCTCTCGCCAAACACTTTCAACAGTATGCAGATGTGTTCTCCAAGCGAGCGGCAGAGACTCTTCCGCCTCATCACCCCTACGACCGTCCTATTCACCTCTTGCCTGGTGCTGAGCCTCCTCGGGGTCGAGTATATCCCCTTTCTCTCCCGGAGACAGAGGCCATGTCTCAGTATATCAGGGAGAATCTGGCAAGGGGATTCAATAGGAAGTCAGTGTCACCAGCAGGGGCGGGATTCTTCTTCATCAAGAAGAACGGAGAACTGCGTCCCTGAATCGATTACAGGGATCTTAACGCTATCATCATTAAGAATAAGTACCCTCTGCCCCTGATATCGGAGCTGTTTGATAGGCTACGGGGAACGAAAGTGTTTACTAAACTCGATCTGCGGGGGGCTTACAACCTGATTTGCATCCGTGAGGGGGACGAATGGAAGACGGCATTTAACACCAGGGATGGGCACTATGAATACCTGGTGATGCCCTTTGGGCTCTGTAATGCCCCAGCCATCTTCCAAGACTTTGTGAACGATATCTTCCGGGATATGCTTACCACCTCGGTAGTAGTCTATCTGGATGATATTCTCATCTACTCTCCAGATAGTGACTCTCACCGGAGAGATGTTTGCAAAGTCTTCGACCTCCTGCGGGCAAACTCCCTCTATGCCAAGTTGGAGATGTGTGTGTTTGAGCAGGAGTCCTTGCCTTTCCTGGGCTATATCATCTCCGCCCAGGGACTGGCCATGGATCCTGCCAAACTACAGGCAGTGATGGATTGGCAGGAGCCCCATTCTCTCAGACCTGTGCAGCGCTTTATGGAGTTCATAAACTACTACCGCAAATTCATCCCCCACTTCTCGACTTTGGTAGCCCCCTTGGTGGCCCTCACCAAGAAGGGTGCAAATCCCAAGTTGTGGTCAGAACCTGTCTCCAAGGCCTTCTCCTCCATTAAGTCCTATTTTGCTAGCGCTCCCATTCTACATCGCCACGGTCACATCGCCGTTGGACTCGGGGGCTGATGTTCCTGCCTCGGCCACTGGGAGGCACTGGACTGTCACGTTGCCGTCGGACTCGGGGGCTGGTGTTCCTGCCTCGGCCACTGGGAGGCACTGGACGGTCACGTCACCGTCAGACTCGGGAGCTGGTGTTCCTGCCTCGGCCACTGGGAGGCACCGGATTGTCACGTCGCCGTCGGACTCGGGGGCTGGTGTTCCTGCCTCGGCCACTGGGAGGCACCGGATTGTCACGTCGCCGTCGGACTCGGGGGCTGGTGTTCCTGCCTCGGCCACTGGGAGGCACCGGACTGTCACGTTGCCGTCGGACTCGGGGGCTGGTGTTCCTGCCTCGGCCACTGGGAGGCGCTGGACTCCTTCGACTGGTGGTGCCGGCGTAAGGAGGGCTATGTCCTCATGTGGTCCCGCTCCTTTGACGCATGCCTCTGTCGTTGGGCTTCACCATGTTTCTCCTATGGGTGATGGTGGTGACAGAGAAATGGCCCCTGCGCAGGCATCTGGTGGGCGCAGGCTTCGCTCTTCTGTCAGAGGTGAAGGGGTTAGTGCATCGCCATCTAGCCTGGTTCTGGGGGTGGTCCAGATTAGGTCATCAGGCTGTGAGGGATAGCCGTATCCTTCATATACTTTGAAGCCTGTCCTGCAGGCCGCCAGATATAGTCTTGGTTTCCCCAGTGTGCTAGTGTTTAAATTGCTATTTCAACTCTGACCTCAGCCTGGATTTCTGACTCTTCTACAGTCTGCCGATTTTGTACCTCTGCTGCTCTCCCGGTTTTTGACTTTGACCTTAGCTTGGATTTTGACACTGCTTCAGCCTGCCGATTTTGTACCTCTGCTGCCCACCCGGTTTTGACTTGGACTCCTGACTACGCTTTTAGTCCCGTTTATTAAATCCCTCCCTGGCGACCGTCCTGCTCCGGTCTGCTGCTCTCATAGGCAGCTACCACTTTTGCTCTGCTGTATTTCCAGATCCCTGTATAGGGGAAAAGGGTCTCGGGGTTACTCAGGGTGCTGTCTTACTTGCAGCTCAGACGCGCACCTGACGGACCTCATATTATATCTTCACGCTCACAAATCCTCGCCCACCCAGCTCACTCCTACCTACCACACATTCAGAGATCTACAAGCCATTAACCCTCAGACACTTCCAGACTCCCTACACTCATCACTGTCCCCAATCTCCTCTTCCTGTCCTGATCTGGCTGTTCATCACTACAACGACACTCTTAGAAGCACCCTTGACCAAGTAGCTCCCCTCACCCTCAGAACCTCGAAGCACAGAGTAAAAGAGCCCTGACTCACGTCGCAAACTCGACTTCTCCAGCGATGCTCTAGGAGTGCTGAACGCCTATGGAGAAAAACCCGTACACCAGAAGACTTCATCCACTTAAAATTTATGTTAAGAACCTATAACGCTGCCCTTCACCTCGCCAAACAGACCTACTTCACCACCCTGATCTCCTCACTAGCCAACAACCCCAAGAAACTTTTTGACACTTTTCACTCCCTCCTCAGGCCAAAAGCACAAGCCCCTATCACAGACATTTGTGCCGACGACCTGGTCTCCCACTTTACAGAAAAAATAGATAATATCCGTCAGGAAATCTGCTCCCAACCAAGTACTGTGACTCCCATCCCTTCCTGCATCTTCCCTGACTCATTTTCCATATTTGATCCCATCACAGAAGAAGTCTCCAGAGTCCTCTCTTCCGACCACATGCACTACCGACCCCATTCCCTCACATCTCCTCCAGTCTCTCTCTCCAGTCGTCACAGCTCACCTAACTGCAATCTTTAATCTCTCCCTCTCCTCGGGCATTTTCCCATCCTCCTTCAAACACACCATCGTTACTCCAATACTAAAGAAACCCGCTCTCAACCCATCCTGCACAAACAACTACAGACCAGTCTCCAATCTCCCCTTCATCTCTAAACTTTTGGAGCACCTAGATTACTCCCGCCTTACCCATTACCTCTCCATTCCCTCCCTCCTAGACCCTTCACAGTCCGGCTTCCGCCCCCTATATTCGACTGAAAGTGCACTCATCAAAGTGACCAATGACCTTCTGACAGAAAAACCTAACGGTGACCACTCTCTGCTCATTCTTCTTGACCTGTCTGCAGCTGTCGACACTGTTGACCACCATCTTCTACTCTCTAGGCTCCAGTCACTAGGCATTAAGGACACTGCCCTCTCCTGGTTCTCTTCCTATCTTTCTGACCACTCCTTCAGGCTAAGTGCACACGTACCGGAACTCTCGCGGAAATTACCGCGAGAATTCCGGAATTCCAGTCCGCGGGAAAATCGCATTTTAAATTCCCGTGATTTTCCCGCGGAAAAACTAGCATTTTGCAAGCGTAATTAGCTTGCAAAATGCTAGCGTTCTCCAAGCAATCTGTAGCATCGCTGGGAGAACTGATTGACAGGTTGGTCACACTCGTCAAACATAGTGTTTGACGAGTGTGACCAACTTTTTACTACTGAGGCCGCCTATGCGGCATCAATAGTAAAAGAATGTAAAAAAATAAAAAATAGTGTTATTCTTACCCTCCGACGTCCCGCGCATCCGTTCCCAGTAATCCTTTGCGAAAATGCCCGCGATGACGTCAGTTCTCGCGGGATCGCGACGTCTCACGGTAATTCGCGATGACGTCGCGCGAATGACCGCGAGACTTCGCGATCCCGCGAGAACGGACGCCATCGCGGGCATTTTCGCAAAGGACTACTGGGAACGGGAGCGTGGAGAGAAGGGGGAAGGCTGCGTGGGACGTCGGAGGGTGAGAATAACAATATTTTTTATTTTTAAATTCTATTTTTTACAGGGGTATGGTACCCAAAGCCCGGAGGACAGTCTCCTCTCCTCCGGACCATGGGTACCATCCGCAATTGTTCTGCTTACTTTCCGCATGGTGTGCACAGCCACATGCGGGAAGTAAGCGGAACAATGCATTCCTATGGGTGCGGGATCGCCGCGATTCCGCAAAATAATGAACATGCTGCGGTTTTTACCGCGAAGCGATTCCGCCGCGGTAAAAACCGCAGCATTAGCACAGCATTGCGGAATCCCATAGGAATGCATGGGATGCTTATTTTTCGCGTTTTCGCGGCAAAATCGCGTGGTTAAAACAGCCGCGGAAACGCGAAAAAAACGCCACGTGTGAACTCAGCCTCAGTGTTTTGTTCTCTGGCTCCATGTCATCTCCTCTTCCTCTCGCTGTTGGGGTGCCTCAGGGCTCAGTCCTTGGCCCCCTTCTCTTCTCTCTCTACACGGCCCCAATTGGACAGACCATCAGCAGATTTGGCTTTCAGTACCATCTTTATGCTGATGACACACAACTATATACGTCATTCCCTGACCTTACCCCCCGCTGTACTAAAGAACGTCAGTGACTGTCTGTCCGCAGTCTCCAACATCATGTCCGCTCTCTATCTGAAACTCAACCTCTCCAAAACTGAATTTCTTCTGCTCCCGCCATCTACTATCCTCCTTAAATCTGACATCTCCCTCTCCGTGGGTGGCACCACAATAACAAACCGGCAGCAGGCACGCTGTCTGGGTGTTATGTTTGACACCAATCTCTCTTTTACATCCCATATATAATCTCTTGTCCGCTCTTGCCGCTTACACCTAAAGAACATCTCTAGAATCAGCCCATTTCTCACTATGGAAACAACAAAAATCCTCACTGTAGCATTGATCCACTCCTGCCTGGATTACTGCAATGCTCTATTAATTGGCCTCCCCGTTACTCGACTATCTCCTCTCCAGTCCATACTTAATGCAGCGGCCAGGATCGTCCATCTGGCTAATCTGCACTCGGACACGTCCGCTCTTCGCCAGTCCTTACATTGGCTGCCCATTCATTATAGGATCCAATTCAAAGTATTTGTTCTCACCCACAAAGCTCTCCACAGTGCAGCACCCCCCTACTTCTCCCTCATTTCTGTCTATCGGCCTAACCGACCGCTGCACTCTGCAAACGACTTTCGACTGCGCCAATCCTCTGAAATGCTCTACCCCAAGAAATTAGGACTATCCACAATTTGCATAGTTTTAGGCGCTCCCTCAAAGCACATTTGTTCAGAGCGGCCTATCATGTTCACTAATCACAGTCATTCTATGTGTAAGTGTGCATGTGTAGCCCATTCACTATCTCCATCCATCCCTCACTCCCTCAAGATGTCTGGAACATCATTGTAAATACACCAATGTAAATAATGTAACCTGTACTTTGTCTTATTTTGCTTTAATTATTGTAATGTTAACGTTGTTACTTATGATTTATGTTTGGAACTGTTAAACTGTAAAGCGCTGCGTAATATGTTGGTGCTATATAAATAAATATTATTATTATTATTTATCTGGACCAAAATCGTTTTTATATATCCAGCATATATATAAAAGCATTACCTTACCTTTTCCCTGTATTTTTTTTCCTGCCTCGCTTTCACTGAGTTGATTCTGTGGCTAAAGCACCTGTGTCCTGCTTCATTGTCCAGTCCTGTGGAGGAGCAATCCCATCATTTGCACTAACATGCTGCACAAGCCACAGTCTGGAGACCTTTAGGAAAACGCTGGACGTCAGAAGTCTTCACTCACGGGACGTCAGCATCTGGGTAGTTCTGGTCATGCCTGCCCAGGTGCCCAGGTATTGCCCGCGGATGTGGCCAAAGTCTTTTTATCTATTGCTTTGTCCTACTGTGATGGTTACATGTGACTGGACACACCGCCTCCAGCAGGGCGAATTTCTCTGACACACGTGACCCTGGATACACCGCCTCCAGTAGGGCGAATTTAAATAATATGACGTGCAGCCGGATACACCGCCTCCAGCAGGCGAATTTTAGAATTACACATGTATCTGGATACACCGTCTCCAGCAGGGCGAATTTAAATAATAAGGGGAAAAACCAGGGAAACTGATACAATGGAGGGCCCTGCGATAGGGAACGGTTACGTGGAGACCTCCTGTACTCCCCTGAGTCAGTGTCTCTGCACTCCTAACAGTCCCTATGCAGGTTCCGCACCTGGCGCCAATCAGGATACCTAAAAACCCTAGATCGCCCTGCACCTAGCCCTTTCTAGTGAAATGGACGGTGCAGAAACTAATCCCTCCACTGCACTGAAACACACAAAAGGGAAGTCTGTTATGAATGGGTCACCGAGGAGAAAAAACAACACAAGCTAAGTCTCAGAAAACCAGAGAGGTTGGTAACTATGCAGATTGCAGATCCCTGATCCTAACACACAACTAGCAGCAGTCGTGGAGCGTACCTACGATGAATCTAGACGCCTCGTCACAACCGGAGAGCTAAATAAGCCTAAAGCAAGAAAAGGGGAAAATTAACTGCCCCAGAGCAGAACCCAAAGGAAAGACAGCCCCCCACTTGTATTGATGGTGAAACAAGATGAAAACACAAACACAGGCAGGAAAATAGTCTTAAGCAAACGAAGGGGCCAAACTAACTAGAAAGGACAGGAAAGGAAATACACTGTCTGCAATCTGCCAAAAACCCTACCAAAATAATGTCCTACACTTCTGATAGCAAAATTAACCCTTAAGTCACTAGGCTTCTCCCTCTATATCAGCACTCTGAAATATTCTGAGACAGAGTAAAAAGAGGCCAATCTAATAAGGGACGAAAAAGGCAAATTGGCAAATACAGATAAATAAGAGTGGAAATTCAGCACAGCCCCAGCCGGGGCTGGCTGACTACACAGAAAACTGAATTGACCAACAAGAGCAAGTGTGAACATTAGCAAAAAACAAACTTAGCTTGAAAAGACTGGAACAGAGCTGATGTCCAAGACCTGAGAAGCAGACTGAATCACCAGGACAGGGCGTCGGCTGTCTTATATCCAGTCTGATACTCCAGAGATCCAATCGTTATCCTCCTCATCAGGTGGCAGATCACTACCAATTAAACCAACCTCACTACCTCCTGTCACCACCAGAGGGAGAACGGAAGGAGAACTCTCAACTGGTGGAGCAGAAAATGAGTTCACAACAGTACCCCCCCTTGAGGAGGGGTCACCGAACCCTCATCCATGCCACCAAGCCAATCAGGATGGGCCCGGTGAAAAGCACGAACCAATTTTTTGGCATGAATACCAGAGGCAGAGACCCAAGAATTATCCTCCTGGCCATAACCCTTCCATTTGACCAAATACTGGAGTCTCCGTCTAACCAAACGAGAATCCAATATTTTCTCTACCTCATATTCCACATTGCCTTTAACCAATACAGGGTCAGGAGGTGCCGCCACAGGAACTACTGGCTCAACAAACCTCTTTAACAGTGATTTGTGAAATGCGTTATGGATTTTAAACGTAACTGGAAGAGCCAATCGAAAAGAAACAGGATTAAGAATCTCCAAAATCTTATAAGGTCCAATAAATTTTGGCTTAAATTTTGGAGATGCAACCTTCATAGTAATATCCTTAGACGACAACCAAACCATATCACCTACTTTAAACCGGGGACCAAAGGTCCTATGCCGGTTGGAAAAGCGCTGGGCCTTTTCCTGAGAGAGTGACAACTTATCCACCACTTGGTCCCATATCTGCTGCATTCTCTCAACCACAGTGTCCACACCTGGGCAGGACAAAGATTCCACTTGCCCTGAAGAGAATCGAGGATGAAACCCAAAATTACAGAAAAAGGGTGACATTAAAGTGGCAGAACTAGCTCTATTGTTCAGTGCAAATTCGGCCAAGGGCAAAAATGAGACCCAATCATCTTGATCAGCAGATATAAATCATCTTAAATAAGACTCCAGGGTCTGGTTCTCTCAGTCTGCCCATTGGTCTGGGGATGAAACGCAGAGGAGAAGGATAACTGAATTCCCAGATTGGAACAAAAGGCTTTCCAGAATCTGGAAACAAACTGGACTCCTCTGTCGGACACAATGTTTTCAGGAATCCCGTGTAACCGAACCACCTGTTGTAAAAACAAGGGTACCAACTCAGCGGAAGATGGCAACTTTGGGAGTGGTACAAGATGGACCATCTACGAAAATCTATCACAAATCACCCAGATAACAGTCATTCTCTGAGAGACAGGAAGATCAGAAATAAAATCCATTGAGATATGGGTCCATGGCCTCTTGGGCACCGGCAGGGGCATCAGCAACCCACTAGAACAAGAACAGGGTTTAGACCGAGAACAAGTCCCACAGGACTGTACAAAATTCCTGACATCACGAGATAAGGCAGGCCACCAAAAAGACCGACTCACCAAATCTCTGGTATCAAAAATACCTGGATGACCAGCCAATGCGGAGCAATGGACTTCAGACATCACTCTCTTTCTCCACTGGTCAGGAACATACAATCTTCCCATAGGGCAATGCTCAGGTTTATCCTCCTGAAATTCCTCCAGGGCGCCTCTCAAATCGGGCGAAATGGCAGAAAGAACTACCCCCTTACCTAGGATAGTAGTAGGCTCGATCACATTAAGAGAAATAGCAAAGAAACTCCTAGAAAGAGCGTCTGCCTTAACATTCTTAGTGCCTGGAAGAAAAGAGACCACAAAATTAAAACGCGTGAAAAACAATGCCCATCTAGCCTGTCTAGGATTCAAGCGTTTGGCTGACTCCAGATAAATCATATTCTTGTGATCGGTGAGGACCACAAATTGATGTCTAGCTCCCTCCAACCAATGTCTCCACTCCTCAAATGCCCATTTCATGGCCAACAATTCCCGATTCCCCACGTCATAGTTGCGTTCAGATGGGGAGAACTTTCGAGAAAAGAAGGCACAGGGATTCATCTTAGAAGTCACAGGGTCTTTTTGGGACAAAACAGCTCCTGCATCAATCTCAGAAGCGTCTACCTACACTTGAAATGGAAGTGAGACATCAGGTTGCCGTAAAACTGGAGCTGAAGTAAATCTCCGCTTAAGCTCCTGAAATGCTGAAACAGCCTCAGGAGACCAATTCAGCACATCAGCTCCCTTCTTGGTCAGATCAGTCAGTGGTTTGACAATACTAGAAAAATTACCTATAAATTTACGATAGAAATTAGCAAAACCCAAAAACTTCTGGAGAGCCTCCTCAGGCATTTTCCCATCCTCCTTCAAACACGCCATTGTTACTCCATTACTAAAGAAACCCGCTCTCGACCCATCCTGCACAAACAACTACAGATCAGTCTCCAATCTCCCCTTCATCTCTAAACTTTTGTAACGCCTAGTTTACGCCCGCTTTACCCGTTACCTCTCCACTCACTCCCTTCTAGACCCTTCACAGTCCGGCTTCTGCCCCCTACATTCGACTGAACTCATCAAAGTGACCAATGACTTTCTGACAGCAAAACGTAATGGTGACCACTTTCTGCTCATTCTTCTTGACCTATCTGCAGCTTTCAATACTGTTGACCACCATCTCCTACTCAATAGACTCCAGTCACTAGGCATTAAGGACACTGTACTCTCCTGGTTCTCTTCCTATCTCTCTGTCCGCTCCTTCAGTGTTTTGTTCTCTGGTTCCACGTCATCTCCTCTTCCTCTTGCTGTCGGGGTACCTCAGGGCTCAGTCCTTGGCCCCCTTCTTTTCTCTCTCTACACGGCCCCAATTGGACAGACCATCAGCAGATTTGGCTTTCAGTACCATCTTTATGCTGATGACACACAACTATATATGTCTTCCCCCAACCTTACCCCCGCTGTACTACAGAACGCCAGTGACTGTCTGTCTGCAGTCTCCAATATCATGTCCACTCTCTATCTGAAACTCAACCTCTCTAAATCTGAACTTCTTCTGCTCCCGCCGTCTACTAACCTCCCTAAATCTGACATTTCCCTCTCCGTGGGTGGCACCACAATAACACCCCGGCAGCTGGCGCGCTGTCTGGGTGTTATGTTTGACACCAATCTCTCCTTAACATCCCATATACAATCTCTTGCCCGCTCTTGCCGCTTACACCTAAATAACATCTCTAGAATCCGCCCTTTTCTCACTATGGAAACAACAAAAACCCTCACTGTTGCATTGATCCACTCCCGCCTGGATTACTGCAACACTCTATTAATTGGCCTCCCCGTCACTCGACTATCCCCTCTCCAGTCCATACTTAATGCAGCGGCCAGGATCGTCCATCTGGCTAATCGGTACTCAGACGCATCCACTCTTCGTCAGTCCTTACATTGGCTGCCCTTCATTATAGGATCCAATTCAAAGTACTTGTTCTCACCCACAAAGCTCTCCACAGTGCGGCACCCCCTTACATCTCTTCCCTCATTTCTGTCTATCGGCCCAGTCGATCGCTGTGCTCTGCAAACGACTTTCGACTAACCTCTGCACTAATCCGTACCTACCACTCCCGACTCCAAGACTTCTCCCATGCTGCTCCTATCCTCTGGAATGCTCTACCCCAAGAAATCAGGACTATCCACAATATGCATAGTTTTAGGCGCTCCCTCAAAACACACTTGTTCAGAGCAGCCTATCATGTTCACTAATCAAAGTCATTCTATGTGCAAGTGTGCAAGTGTGCGTGTGTAGCCCATTCACTATCTCCATCCATCCTTCACTCTCTCAAGATGGCTGGACCTTCTTTGTAAATACACAATTGTAAATTCACACCTGTACTTTGTATGATCCTCATCTCGTTGTAGATTGTAAGCTCTCACGAGCAGTGTCGTCTTATTTCGTCTTATTTTGCTTTAATTATTGTATTGCTAACGTTGTTACTTATGACTTGTGTTTTGAAACTGTTAAACTGTAAAGCGCTGCGGAATATGTTGGCGCTATATAAATAAAGATTATTATTATTATTATTATTATTATTAAAGAAGTAGGCTGAACCCAATCATAAATAGCCTGTACCTTGGCCGGGGCCATTTCAATAGTCGACGGAGACAAGATAAATCCCAAAATGAAATCCTCTGCACACCAAAGAGGCATTTCGATCCCTTAACAAACTGGGAATTCTCCTTCAAAATTCGGAACACAGTCCGGACATGTTCCACATGAGAATTCCAATCACTAGAAAAGATCAAAATATCATCCAGATAGATGATCAAAAACTTATCCACAAAGTCTCGGAAACTATCATTAATAAAGGACTGGAAAACAGAAGGGGCATTAGAGAGCCCAAAAGGCATCACCAGGTACTCAAAATGTCCCTCCGGAGTATTAAACGCCGTCTTCCATTCATCCCCGTGCTTGATGCGAGTAAGATTATACGCCCCCCTGAGGTCAAGCTTAGTAAACCAGCAGGCACTCTTAACTCTGGAGAATAAATCAGACATCAGAGGTAACGGGTACTGATATTTAACCGTCATCTTGTTAAGGGAACGATAATCAATACACGGTCTTAATGAACCATCTTTCTAAGCCACAAAAAAAACAGCACCTGAAGGTGGCGAGGATGGTCTAATATGACCCTTCTCCAATGACTCCTTAATATAGGATCGCATAGCATCATGTTCGGGTACTGATAAGTTGAAAAGTCGACCCTTGGGAAATTTACACCCAGGCATCAACTCAATTGCACAGTCATAACTCCTATGAGGAGGCAAAGACGCAGACTTACTCTCACTAAATACATCAGAGAAATCGGCCAGATAATCAGGAATATCATGAGATTGAGGAGAGGTGGAGAAAACAGGAGCGACCCTAAGAACACACTGAAAACCCCAACTCACCACAGACACAGATTTGCAATCCAAAACTGGGTTATGAGTTTGCAACCAGGGGAAACCCAGAATAATAGTATCATGCAAATTATGCAGCACCAAAAATTTACAATTTTCTTGGTGGTCTGGGGCAGCTCGCATTATCACCTGGGTCCAAAACTGAGGTTTATTCTCCGCCAAAGGAGTAACATCAATACCCCTCAAAGGAATAGGCGTCTGCAGAGGCGTCATGGAAAAACCACAACGTTTAGCAAAGTCCAAATCCATCAGATTCAGAGCTGCTCCTGAATCCACAAAAGCCTTAGTGGAAAACGTGGATAAGGAGCAGATCACAGTAATTGCCAAAAGGAACTTAGGTTGTACACTGCTACAGCAAATGTGTGTGCAAAACATTTCTCTTGTTTAGGGCAGACAGAAATAGTATGAGAGGCGTCTCCACAGAAAAAACACAGCTTATTACGCCTTCTAAACTCCTGACGTTGCGCCCTAGACAAAACCCCATCATATTGCATAGGTTCAGACATTTGTTCAAAAGGTGGCAGCGCCTCCCGTGTAGTTTTACGTTCACGTAAACGCCGATCAACTTGAATGGCTAATGACATAGAACCATCCAGACCAGAGGGAACAGGAAATCCCACCATAACATCTTTTACGGTCTCTGATAAACCCTTCCGAAAGAGAGCTGCCAATGCACTATCATTCCATGTAGTAAGGACCACCCACTTTTGGAGTTTTTGACAGTATAACTCTGCAGGATCCTGACCTTGGTTTAATGCCAACAAGGTTCTCTCAGCTTGATCAACAGCATTTGGTTCATCATACAACAACCCCAGGGCTTGAAAAAATGCATCCACATTAGTCAGAATAGGATTTTCAGGTGTCAGAGAAAAAGCCCATTCCTGAGGATCGCTGCGCAACAAGGAGATGACAATTTTAACCTGCTGCACAGAGCTCCCCGATGAGTTAGGCTTCAAGGCAAGAAATAATTTACAATTATTCTTAAAATTCAGAAATTTTAGACCGATCCCCAGAAAACACATCAGGATTAGGGATCTTGGGTTCAGCAGCATGTGACTGAATGAGGTAGGTGGAAATTCCCTGTACTTCAGCAGCAAGTTGCTCCACATGATCAGACAGTTGCTTAATCTCCATTAGGAAAAAAAAAATCCTCCTACGGCCCCAGAAAAAAGAGGAAAAAATATATATATATATATAAAAAAAAAAAAAATTCTGACACTTTTTTTTTTTTTTAAACAATTTTCTCCTGCTTTTGAGTACCCTAGAATCTGCGGTCTGGCTGGTGATTCTATTATGAATGAGTCACCGAGGAGGAAGAAACGAAAAGCAAGCTAAGCCCAGAATGGGTCACTGAGGAGAAAAAACAACACAAGCTAAGGCCTCTTTCACACTTCAGTTTTTTACAATCCGTCACAATCCGCCAGGTTTTGAAAAAAACGGATCCTCAATTTTCTTTTGAGGATCCGTTTTTTTCCCCCATTGACTTCCATTATTGGCGGATTGTGACTGATTGCCGTCCATTGCATCCGTTTTTTTTGCGGATCCGCCAAAAGTTGCTGTACGTCACCATCCTCAAAGATTTCAAAACGGAGCTTGCAATGTTTTTTTCTCTGGCGGATCCTCCAGACACTCATTTAACCCGAAATTCTTTCTGGGTGCCGGACAAAAAAAATCTCTCTCTCTCTCTCCTTTTCCAGGCTGCGATTCCTTTAAAATTCTTCATTTGTCGGATCCGTCAAAAAAACGGACAGGTGGCATCCGTTGTCATCAGTACTAAAACGGATCCGCCATCCGTCCTTTTGGCGGATTTTGACTGATGCAAAAAACTGAAGTGTGAAAGAGGCCTAAGTCTCAGAAAACCAGAGAGGTTGGTAACTATGCAGATTACAGATCCCTGATCCTAACACACAACTAGCAGCAGTCGTGGAGCGTACCTACGATGAATCTAGATGCCTCGTCACAACCGGAGAGCTAAATAAGCCTAAAGCAAGAAAAGGGGAAAACTAACTGCCCCAGAGCAGACCCCAAAGGAAAGACAGCCCCCCACTTGTATTGACGGTGAAACAAGATGAAAACACAAACACAGGCAGGAAAATAGGCTGAGCAAATGAAGGGGCCAAACTAACTAGAAAGGACAGGAAAGGAAAGACACTGTCTGCAAACTGCCAAAAACCCTACCAAAATAATGTCCAACACTTCTGATAGCAAAATTAACCCTGAAGTCACTAGACTTCTCCCTCTATATCAGCACTCTGAAATATTCTGAGACAGAGCAAAAAGAGGCCAATCTAATAAGGGACAAAAAGGGCAAATTGGCAAATACAGATAAATAAGAGTGGAAATTCAGCACAGCCCCAGCCGGGGCTGGCTGACCACACAAAAAACTGAGTTGACCAACAAGAGCAAGTGTGAACATTAGCAAATACAAACTTAGCTTGAAAAGACTGGAACAGAGCTGAAGTGCAAGACCTGAGAAGCAGACTGAATCACCAGCACCAGGATAAGGTGTCGGCTGTCTTATATCCAGTCTGATACTCCAGAGATCCAATCGTTATCCTCCTCATCAGGTGGCAGATCACTACCAATTAAACCAACCTCACTACCTCCTGTCACCACCAGAGGGAGAACGGAAGTTGAACTCTCAACTGGTGGAGCAGAAAATGAGTTCACAACAGAAGTCACAAACAGGGAAAACACCACTTAGCTTTGCTCTGTTGCTATTGCTCCAAGCAACAGAGTATGACACCAAAGTTCAGCTTCACCCCTGAAGCTCGACACCTGAATTCAGCTTCCACCTGAAGCTATAACACCAGAGCTCCACTGAGCTGCCAGGAACTCCTCTCTCTAGTTCCTTCCTCCACCAGACTTGGTTGGAAATGAGCAATATCACCAACAGTGATTGCAACACCTGACACTCTTTTATAGGTCAGAGCCAGCAATCACGCCTGCTTCATAATCACGTGCACTAAACTAAAGTAACCAGAGTGCAATGACCCTAACGGCCACCGAGGGCAAAACTAGAACTGAAACCACCCCAGTGCAATGACCCTAATGGCCACCGGGGGCAAAACTCACTTTAAGCAACTAGCTTAAAGAAAAAAAAGGTTACAAGTGCTTTTCTCTGTCACAATCCAGCATGGATCATGACACCTACCTTAAGAAATCTGTGTGTTTGGAGGCTTACGTAGATAGTGGTTCAGAAGGGAACTTCATAGATTTCCTGGCAGCAAGGAATCTTGGTGTACCACTGCTAAGGCTTAATGCCCCCATTAAAACCACTGTGATTAATGGCACATCTATTGTCCAGGGTGGAGTGGAGTTTGTCACTGAGGAAGTACCGCATATACTTGTGTATAAGCTGACCCGTGTATAAGCTGCACAAAGGTTAATAATGCCCCCATAAGATGCTCCATAAAATAATATGCCCCAAAAAGGTTATGGCCCCATAAGATGCTCCATAGATTATGCCCCCATTAGATGCTCCATAGGTTATACCCCCTAAAATGCCCCATAAGATGCTCCATAGATTATGCCCCATAAAATGCTCCATAGATTATGCCCCATATGCTGCTCCATAGGTTATGCCCCCATAGAATATGCTCCCATATGCTGCTCCATAGAATATGCCCCCATATGCTGCCCCATAGAATATGCACCTATATGCTGCCCCATGGAATATGCCCCCATATGCTGCCCCATAGACTATGCCCCCATATGCTGCTCCATAGACTATGCCCCCATATGCTGCCCCATAGAATATGCCCCCATATGCTGCTCCATAGAATATGCCCCCATATGCTGCCCCATAGACTATGCCCCATATGCTGCTCCATAGACTAAGCCCTCATATGCTGCCCCATAGGATATGCCCCCATATGCTGCTCCATAGAATATGCCCCATATGCTGCTCCATAGATTATGCCCCCATATGCTGCCCCATAGACTATGCCCCCATATGCTGCCCCATAGACTAAGCCCCCATATGCTGCCCCATAGGATATGCCCCCATATGCTACTCCATACAGTTGTGGCCAAAAGAATTGACACCCCTGCAATTCTGTCAGATAATACTCAGTTTCTTCCTGAAAATGATTGCAAACACAAATTCTTTGTTATTATTATCTTCATTTAATTTGTCTTAAATGAAAAAATACAAAAAGAATTGTCCTAAAGCCAAATTGGATATAATTCCACACCAAACATAAAAAAGAGGGTGGACAAAAGTATTGGCACTGTTCGAAAAATCATGTGATGCTTCTCTAATTTGTGTAATTAACAGCACCTGTAACTTACCTGTGGCACCTAACAGGTGTTGGCAATAACTAAATCACACTTGCAGCCAGTTGACATGGATTAAAGTAGACTCAACCTCTGTCCTGTGTCCTTGTGTGTACCACATTGAGCATGGAGAAAAGAAAGAAGACCAAAGAACTGTCTGAGGACTTGAGAAACCAAATTGTGAGGAAGCATGAGCAATCTCAAGGCTACAAGTCCATCTCCAAAGACCTGAATGTTCCTGTGTCTACCGTGTGCAGTGTCATCAAGAAGTTTAAAGCCCATGGCACTGTGGCTAACCTCCCAAGATGTGGACGGAAAAGAAAAATTGACAAGCGATTTCAATGCAAGATTGTGCGGATGTTGGATAAAGAACCTTGACTAACATCCAAACAAGTTCAAGCTGCCCTGCAGTCCGAGGGTACAACAGTGTCAACCCGTACTATCCGTCGGTGTCTGAATGAAAAGGGACTGTATGGTAGGAGACCCAGGAAGACCCCACTTCTTACCCCGAGACATAAAAAAGCCAGGCTGGAGTTTGCCAAAACTTACCTGAAAAAGCCTAAAATGTTTTGGAAGAATGTTCTCTGGTCAGATGAGACAAAAGTAGAGCTTTTTGGGCAAAGGCATCGACATAGAGTTTACAGGAGAAAAAAAGAGGCATTCAAAGAAAAGAACACGGTCCCTACAGTCAAACATGGCGGAGGTTCCCTGATGTTTTGGGGTTGCTTTGCTGCCTCTGGCACTGGACTGCTTGACCATGGGCATGGCATTATGAAGTCTGAAGACTACCAACAAATTTTGCAGCATAATGTAGGGCCCAGTGTGAGAAAGCTGGGTCTCCCTCAGAGGTCATGGGTCTTCCAGCAGGACAATGACCCAAAACACACTTCAAAAAGCACTATAAAATGGTTTGAGAGAAAGCACTGGAGACTTCTATTGTGGCCAGCAATGAGTCCAGACCTGAATCCCATAGAACACCAGAGATCTAAAAATGGCAGGTTGGAGAAGGCACCCTTCAAATATCAGGAACCTGGAGCAGTTTGCCAAAGAAGAATGGTCTAAAATTCCAGCAGAGCATTGTAAGAAACTCATTGATGGTTACCGGAAGCGGTTGGTCGCAGTTATTTTGACTAAAGGTTGTGCAACCAAGTATTAGGCAGAGGGTGCCAATACTTTTGTCTGGCCCATTTTTGGAGTTTTGTGTGAAATGATCAATGTTTTGCTTTTTGCGTCATTCTCTTTTGTGTTTTTTCATTTAAGACAAATTAAATGAAGATAATAATACCAAAGAATTTGTGTTTGCAATCATTTTCAGGAAGAAACTGAGTATTATCTGACAGAATTGCAGGGGTGTCAATACTTTTGGCCACAACTGTAGAATATGCTCCATATGCTACTCCATAGACTATGCCCCCATATGCTGCCCCATAGAATATGCCCCCATATGCTGCTCCATAGACTATGCCCCCATATGCTGCCCCATAGATTATGCCCCCATATGCTGCTCCATAGAATATGCCCCCATTTGCTGCTCCATAGAATATGCCCCCATATGCTGACCCTATAAGATGCTCCATATATTAAGCCCCCATATGCTGCTGCTGCAAAAAAAAATGCCATAGCAGCGATGGACCCCGGACAAGTGAATATCGCTACACTTACCCCTCCTGGCGTGGTCCCCCGTGCCTCCAGCCATGCGCCGCGCCGCCCCTCCCGTCGCGAGCGCTCATTCTTACCTGGCGCCGCAGCCTCGTTCTCCCCTGCTCCAGCGTCGCTGTCCTCCTCTGACCGGCCCGTGGCCTGTGACGTCATTGCGTGCTCTGCGCATGCGCCATAGGCCGCGGCCGGCCCTCTGCCTTTGATCTTATCGGCCGGCGGTGCCCTGACCCGGTAGCACCACTGGATCAATGGGGGCACATCTGCAGCTATATCAGGCCGCCCTCCCTTAATGGAGGTGCCTGATTGTTGTTGTTTCAGACTTCCATCCAGGTCCTGTGGATTGCCTTGCAGCTTCCACTCCCTCTCACTGCCTTGTGCTTCCTTACAGTCCTGTTCCAGTCCAGCCTACCCGTGTCCATACCTGCTGTCCTACTCCGGTCCTGCCTGTCCGTGTCCGCACCTGCAGTCCTGTTCCAGTCCAGCCTACCCGTGTTTGTATCTACTGTTCTACTCCAGACCTGCCTTCCCGTGTTAGTCCCCGCACTCCACTCCGAGCCGCCCCTCTTGGTTCCGGCTACCGTGGCATTCGAACCCCTGGACCTGCTCCTAACGATCCCTGTATAGGGGTCGGTTCCACCTGGTTGCTCGTCCGGGGTCCCTCGGTGTCACGATCCAGAGGTTCCACTCCGGGAAGTCCGCCTTGCCGAGTACAAAGCTAACAGTACAATCAGGCCATGGATCCCGCCGGTGCCTCGGCTCCCGGTCAAAAGGAGTTGCTCTTCTTACGGAAGAACCAGGGGTGCATCATGTCCGTAATGAAATCCATGGAGTCATGCCTGTCTGCCCTACAGCCTGCCGATCCAGGGAACGCCGCTCAGTTGGCCAGCCTCTGGCAGGAACTGGGTCAACAGCACGACGACCAGTCACATATTCTGTCCTATATGGCCTCTGTAGACAACCGTCTGGGGGCTCTCCGGGCTGCCGCTGCAGCTGCGGCCGTTACCCCCGGTCCCGCTTCGCTTCCCTCTCCTCGCCTGGCCAAGCCCCCTCGGTACAGTGGTGACCCCAAACAGTGTAGAGGGTTCTTAAACCAATGTAGCCTGCACTTCGAACTTCAGCCTCACCAGTATCCCTCCGATAGGGCCAAGGTGGCCTTTATCATGTCCTATCTAGAGGGGGAGGCCTTATCCTGGCTGAATCAGCTCTGGGAGAGGGATGACCCCGTGGTTTCAAACATTCTGGCTTTTCTGGACACCTTTTCGTAGAGTGTTTGATGAGCCAGGATGGGTAGCCTTCCTCACCGAGTCGCTTTTCAACCTTCACCAGGGCAACCTGACGGTTGGTCAGTACGCCATCTGGTTCCGCACGTTATCTTCTGAATTGGGTTGGAATAACTCGGCATTGGTCGGAGCCTTCTGGCGTGGGTTGTCGGGCAGGATAAAGGATGAATTAGCGGGTCGGGATACTCCTACCACCCTCGAGGACCTTATCTCTTTGGCAACTCGAATAGACCTCTGGTTCCAGGAGCGCGCTCGGGAGTCTGCTAGGGACAGGAGACCCACTAGGCCAGCCCCGACCACTACTCGTTCCTTTAGTCCGCGACCAGCTGGGTCCGGTCACACTTCGCCTCCCGAGCCCATGCAGGTAGATCGGGTCCGGATGGCTGAGTCACATCAGAGAGAGAGACGGGTGCAGGGTCTCTGTCTTTATTGTGGAGGAGCATCCAACTTCATCCATTCTTGCCCTGAGAGACCGGGAAACTCTTCCACCTAGGTCAGGTAAGAGAGGCCTCCCTAGGTTTAAATGACTCCTCTCAAGCTCTCATGTTATCTCTTCTTTTACTTTCAGGGGAGAGGCGTGGGTCCGAGGTGGCCTACGTGAATTCGGGCGCTGCAGGTAGCTTCATTCGGCGTGAAGTGGTGGACAAATACCAGATTCCCGTGGCTATCTTGAAGAATCCCAGACTAATCGCTTCGGTGGACGGCAGACCACTACAGGAACCCATCACGGCGGTCGCAGAGGAGGTGGTTTTGCAAATCGGTGCCCTCCACCGGGAGAGAGTGGCCTTCTACGTGTTGCCTGATCTGTCTCACGCCATTCTGCTAGGGCTCCCGTGGCTACGGACTCATCAGCCGGTTCTCAACTGGTCTTCAGGAGAGGTTCTGCGCTGGGGAGATTCGTGTCAGGGCCGGTGCCTGAAACCCATTTGTCCACCTGTCTCCGCGCGTCCACCCCTGGAGCTTTCGGGGCTGCCTTCTGCTTACTGGGCCTATGCAGACGTCTTTGACAAAAAGGAGGCGGAGGTCCTTCCACCACACCAGTCCTTCGACTGTCCTATCGAGTTAATCCCCGGTTCCACTCCGCCTAGGGGTAGAAACTACCCACTCTCTCCTGCGGAGACTGCCGCCATGTCTGAATACGTCCAGGAGAATCTTGCCAAGGGTTTTATTCGGAAGTCCTCCTCCCCCGCAGGAGCCGGTTTTTTCTTTGTTAAAAAAAAGGACGGGTCGCTACGCCCATGCATCGACTATAGAGGTCTAAACAACATCACCATCAAGAACCGGTAACCCCTCCCACTCATTCCGGAGTTGTTTGACCATCTCAGAGAGGCATGGATCTTCTCCAAGTTGGATCTCAGGGGAGCATACAAACTTATCCGCATCTGTGCCGGCGATGAATGGAAAACCGCCTTTAACACCCGTGATGGTCACTATGAATACCTGGTGATGCCCTTCGGTCTGTGCAACGCTCCGGCAGTGTTCCAGGAATTCGTCAATGAGATCTTTCAGGACCTCCTGTACTCCTGTGTGGTGGTGTACTTGGATGACATCCTTGTCTTCTCCTCTGATCTTTCTTCCCATAGGATGACGGTCCGACTGGTTCTTCAGCGCCTTCGGGAGAATCGTTTGTATGCTAAGATGGAGAAATGCCTATTCGAGCAGACCTCGCTGCCATTTCTGGGCTACATTGTCTCCGATGCCGGGCTGCAGATGGATCCAGAGAAACTGTCCGCCATTCTCAAATGACCCTGTCCTGTCGGCCTAAGAGCCATCCAACGTTTACTCGGATTCGCCAACTACTACAGGCAGTTTATTCCACACGTTTCTTCACTTTCCAAGCCTATTTCCGCCCTTACTCATAAGGGGAGCTCTTCTAATTCCTGGACGCCAGAGGCCGAGGAGGCCTTGCAGTCGCTAAAACGGGCTTTTTCCACGGCTCCTGTGCTGTCCTGTCCTGAGAGCTGCAAACCCTTCGTGTTGGAGGTGGACGCTTCCTCGACAGGAGCCGGGGCTGTATTATCCCAGAAGACCTCTTCTGGTCGCCTGCGGCCTTGTGGATTCTTCTCCAAAGCCTCCTCCTCTTCCGAGTGCAATTACTCGTTTGGCGACCGTGAGCTTTTGGCCATCAAATTGGCCTTGGAGGAGTGGCGCCATCTTCTGGAGGGAGCAGTTCACCCATTTGTCGCTTACTCGGACCACAAGAATCTGGCCTACCTTCAGTCCGCCCAGAGACTTAATCCTCGACAGGCCAGATGGTCCTTGTTTTTTGCTCGCTTTGATTTCAAGCTCCACTTTCGCCCAGGGGACAGGAACGCCAAAGCCGATGCCCTGTCCAGAGTCTTTCAACCGCCTGAGGTCAGGGAGGAACCGTCCCACATTATCGAGCCCGCGAAGATTATCACCGTGGCACCACTGAGGCTGCTCTCTCCACCTCCTGGCAAGACTCTTGTGCCAGAGAGTGCCAAAAGAAAAGTTCTTCTTTGGGGGCATTCCTCTAAGTTGGCTGGTTATGCCGGAATCCAGAAGACCCTTGCTCTCATATCCCGGTATTATTGGTGGCCAACTCTCTGCCAAGATGTAGCTGACTTCGTTGCCTCCTGTTCCTCCTGCGCTCGGAATAAAACACCTCGTCGGCCTCCGTTTGGTCTACTACATCCTCTGCCGGTACCTACTTCACCTTGGGAGAATGTCGCCATGGACTTTATCACTGATTTGCCCCGCTCCTCCGGCTGTACGGTGATTCTTGTGGTTGTGGACCGCTTCTCCAAAATGGCACATTTTATCCCTTTAAGCGGTCTCCCTTCTGCTCCTGGACTGGCCAAAATTTTCGTTCATCAGATTTTTAGGCTTCACGGCCTACCACAACGGATCGTCTCTGATCGTGGAGTCCAGTTTACTTCCAAGTTTTGGAGAGCACTTTGCCTACTTCTAAATATAGCCCTGGATTTCTCTTCTGCCTATCATCAGCAAACCAATGGGCAAGTAGAGCGAACCAACCAGACGTTGATTGCATCCCTTCGTCAGTTCTCCAATGCCCATCAGAATGACTGGGTCGACCTGCTTCCATGGGGAGAGTTTGCCTATAGCAATCATGTCAGTGAATCCTCGAACAAGTCGCCCTTTTTTGTGGTGTACAGCAAACACCCCAGTATACCTCTTCCTGTGGTCCCAACCTCCGAGGTACCGGCAGCCAACTTCTTGCTCCAAGACATTTCTGAAATCTGGTCCGAGACCAATACTGCCCTCAAAAGGGCTAGTGTCCGGATGAAGAATCACGCAGACAAGAGGAGGCTGGATCCTCCACCATTTTGCATCAGGGATAATGTCTGGCTCTCGTCCAAGTATATCCAGCTAAAGTTACCCTCTTACAAGCTGGGCCCCCGGTACATTGGTCCTTTTGAGATCCTGGATCATATCAATGAAGCCGCCTACAGGCTGAGGTTACCTGCTTCGCTCCGCATCCCGAACACCTTCCACGTCTCTCTCCTGAAACCTGTGGTACTAAATCAGTTCCACCCTTCACCGTGTCCTGCTCCTCGGCCAGTGGGTTCTGACGACACCTTCGAGGTAAGAGATATTCTCGCCATGCGGAGAGCCAGAGGGAAGACCTTTTTCCTTATTGACTGGAAGGGTTTTGGTCCTGAGGAGAGGTCCTGGGAGCCCCGGGAGAACATCAACGCTCCCCGCATTCTCATGAGATTTCTTCTCAATCGCAGCAGGGAGCGGCTTAAGGGGGAGGGTACTGTCACAGCCCCCGTGCCTCCAGCCATGCACCGCGCCGCCCCTCCCGTCGCGAGCGCTCATTCTTACCCGGCGCCACAGCCTCGCTCTCCCCTGCTCTAGCGTCACTGTCCTCCTCTGACCGGCCCGCGGCCTGTGACGTCATTGCGTGCTCTGCGCATGCGCCATAGGCCGCGGCCGGCCCTCTGCCTTTGATCTTATCGGCCGGCGGTGCCCTGACCCGGTAGCACCGCCGGACCAATGGGGGCACATCTGCAGCTCTATCAGGCTGCCCTCCCTTAATGGAGGCCCCTGATTGTTGTTGTTTCAGACTTCCATCTAGGTCCTGTGGATTGCCTTGCAGCTTCCACTCCCTCTCACTGCCTTGTGCTTCCTTACAGTCCTGTTCCAGTCCAGCCTACCCGTGTCCGTACCCGCTGTCCTACTCCGGTCCTGCCTGTCCGTGTCCGCACCTGCAGTCCTGTTCCAGTCCAGCCTACCCGTGTCCGTACCTGCTGTCCTACTCCGGTCCTGCCTGTCCGTGTCCGCACCTGCAGTCCTGTTCCAGTCCAGCCTACTCGTGTCCATACCCGCTGTCCTACTCCGGTCCTGCCTGTCCGTGTCCGCACCTGCAGTCCTGTTCCAGTACAGCCTACCCGTGTCCGTACCTGCTGTCCTACTCTGGTCCTGCCTGTCCGTGTCCGCACCTGCAGTCCTGTTCCAGTCCAGCCTACCCATGTCCGTGCCTGCTGTCCTACTCCGGTCCTGCCTGTCTGTGTCCGCACCTGCAGTCCTGTTCCAGTCCAGTCTACCCGTGTTTGTATCTACTGTTCTACTCCAGACCTGCCTTCCCGTGTTAGTCCCCGCACTCCACTCCGAGCCGCCCCTCTCGGTTCCGGCTACCGTGGCATTCGAACCCCTGGACCTGCTCCTAACGATTCCTGTATAGGGGTCGGTTCCACCTGGTTGCTCGTCCGGGGTCCCTCGGTGTCATGGTCCAGAGGGTCCACTCCGGGAAGTCCGCCTTGCCGAGTACAAAGCTAACACCTTCAGCGGTCATCTGATACTGCTCATTACACTCATGAATATGCGCATATTCATGAGTTTAATGAGCGGTACCACGTGACCTCTGAAGGCAGGAAGGGAGACCTTGGAGAAGCGAGGGGGCTGCAGAGACTGCGCCAGGGGGGGTAAGTATGATCTCTGACACCCCCGCTCCTCCTCCTCTGCTGACCCCCAGGTATATGACTCGTGTATAAGCCGAGAGGGGGACTTTCAGCACAAAAAAATGGGCTGAAAATCTCGGCTTATACACCAGTATATACGGTATCAATGTCAGTGGGATCATCACATGCTGAACATGTGTCATTTTTTGTTATCGATAGTTTATCATCCGCAGTTATTCTGGGTATACCATGGTTACGAAAACATAATCCAGTCATTGACTGGCACTTGGGTGATATCGTGTGCTGGAGCCCACAGTATCATGACAACTGTATATCGCTATCAGTGAACCAAGTTAAAGTCAAACCTCCCTTTGTACCTTATGCATTCAAAGATTATTAGAGGATGTCTTTTCTATAGTGTAATCAGAGAAATTACCCCCTCACAGAGAGTGCGATTACCCCATAGACCTGATACTGGATTCTCGTCTCCCAAAGGGGAGAACATTTAATCTCTCTGGTCCAGAGCGTCAGGCCATGAAAGACTACATAGCAGACAGTTTACGAAAAGGATTTTTTAGACCATCCACCTCACCAGTTGGGGCTGGGTTCTTTTTTGTGTAAAAGAAAGATGGTGGTTTCAGACCTTGCATTAATTACCGTGAGTTAAACGCAATCACTGTGAAAAACCAGTATCCACTTTCCACTCATACCTGATCTTTTTAATCAGCTGTTGGGAGTCTGTTGGTTTACTAAGCTTGACCTCCGAGGAGCATATAATCTTGTTCGTATAAAAAAGGGAGACGAGTGGAAGACCGCATTTAACACACCCCTTGGCCACTTTGAGTACCTCATAATGCCGTTCGGACTCAGTAATGCGCCGACAGTGTTTCAGAATTTTGTGAACGATATCTTCAGAGACATCTGTGGGGTATATGTAGTTGTTTAGTTGGGTGACATCCTGATTTATTCTGCTGACCTTATGACGCACGTCCAACATATCTGTTCTGTCCTCCAGAGACTTAGAGAGCATTCTTTATTCGCCAAACTAGAGAAATGTGTTTTCATGGCTGAGGAGGTACAGTTTCTGTGATACATTGTGTCAGCTAAAGGGTTTCGCATGGATTCTGCTAAGGTCCAACCCATTAAGGAATGGGTACAACCCAAGTCTGCAGCGATTTCTAGCTTTCACCAACTATTATCGTAAATTCATTAAAGGTTTTTCGGAGATAGCCAAACCACTCACTGATTTGACTCGGAAAGGGGCGGATGTGGTTAACTGGAAGCCTGACGCACTTTATGCATTTTCTGTATTAAAGGAATGTTTCTCCTCTAATCCGATATTGGTTCAGCGTGATCTGGACCGCCCCTTTATTGTAGAGGTAGATGCCTCTGAAGTTGGAGTTCTATCGCAAGGCACTGCATCCCTCACTCAACTTCGTCCATGTGCCTTCTTTTCCCAAAAATTCTCTTCCACCGAAAGGAATTATGATATAGATAATCGGGATTTATTGGCAATCAAATGGGCCTTCGAGGAATGGCGCCACTTCCTTGAAGGTGCCAAACATAAGATCACCGTAATTACTGACCACAAGAACCTGACCTACTTGGAGTCAGCAAAAAGACTGAATCCTAGACAGGCAAGGTGGGCCTTGTTCTTCTCTAGATTTGATTTTGTGATCACTTTCCGACCAGGTACTAAGAATGTAAGGGCTGATGCCCTTTCTCCAAATTTTTGCCCCTCACAGGTCGAGGACTCTGAACCAACTCCAATATTAGCTAACGGGATTGTTATTTCGGCTGTGTCTTTGGATCTTCTGGAAGAAATAGATAGATCCCCAGAACAAGCCCCTGACACTACTCCTCCCCATCCTTGCAGGGCATCCAGGTATCAATTACACCATCAGACTTGTAACCAGGAATGTTTGGTGGCCAACTATAGTAAAGGACTGTAAGGACTATGTACTGGCTTGTGAAACCTGTGCTCACCCTAATTCTCCTCATAATCACCCTGCCGGGTGGCTCCAGTCGTTGCCTACCCCTGAGGGTCCTTGGACTCACATCTCCATGGACTTTATTACTGACTTAACGCGCTCAGAAGGGACGACGTGTATCTCGGTGTTGGTGGATATTCAGTAAGCAGTGTCATTTTGTTCCTCTATCTGGATTACCTAATTCCGAGAACCTGAGCAAACTGTTCATTACTCATGTTGTACGACTGCATGTGCTTGGTGCTCCTGTGAATATTGTGTCCGACAGAGGTACCCAGTTCATTTCAAAATTTTGGAGGACATTCTGTAAACGGATTGGAATTGAATTGTCCTTCTCCTCTGCCTATCACCCTGAAATCAATGGTCAAACCGAGCGCACCAACCAAGCTCTTGAACAGTATCTCCGTTGTTATGTCTCTGAGCATCAGTCTGATTGGGTGGAACACCTGCCGTTAGCAGAGTTTGCCATGAATAATCAGTACCAGGAGTCCATCAAGACTACCCCTTTTACTGTAATCATGGGCTGCACCCGCGCCTTGGTTCATTCTCTTCTAAGGTGTCAGAGCTCCCTGGGGTAGAAAGATCCATACGTTAGTTGAAAAGTCAATGTCAGAAGTCAATGTAAACTTAAAAGGGGCTCAGGTTAGACAAGCTTCTTCTGCTAATAGACGGCGTTCCAAGGGCCTGCACCTGGGAGTTGGAGACAAAGTCTGGCTTTCTACCAGGAATATTAAGCTTAAAGTATCATCTGCCAAACTGGGTCCCAGGTTTATTGGTCCATTATTGAGGTGATTAACCCAGTAATCTTTCGTCTGAAACTCCCTCAATCATTTAAACTGCCTAATGTATTTCATAAGTCCCTTCTCAAATTGTACCGCTCTACGATTCATCCTGTCCAGTCCCCTCCTCCTCCAGTTTTGGTCAGCGGTGCCTTGCAATACGAAGTCCAAAGAATCCTTGACTCCCGCTTGGTGAGAGGATCCGTGCAGTATCTGGTGCACTGGAAGGGCTACGGTCCAGAGGAAAGGTCCTGGTTGCCTGCCAGTAACATTCATGCTAAGGGTTTGATCAGGAAGTTTCATCTCCTTCACCTCAACAAACCGGGTTTTGAGGGTCAGGAGGCTCCTCTTAGAAGGGGGGTACTGTCACGTCACCGTCGGACTCGGAGGCTGGTGTTCCTGCCTCGGCCACTGGGAGGCGCCGGACTGTCACATCGCCGTCGGACTCGGGGGCTCGTGTTCCTGCCTCGGCCACTGGGAAAATGAGGATGAGTGACCTCATGGAGATCAACATCCAACACTGCGGAGACACCATCACATGTTTCTCAACGCAGTGATTCTAGAGCAATGCCCCCATCCCTTATGGGAAATATGCAAAAACATGTAAATCAACAGCCGCGGAGACACCATCACATGTTTCTCAACGCAAGCAATGACTAGCCAGGTCTTTCACCGGGAAGGAACCATGTTTTGGCATAGGTGGTTTCCTTCATTGGAGACTGCCCTTCCCGTGGTTGTTCCTTCCTGGTGAAAGACCTGGCTAGTCATTGCTTGCGTTGAGAAACATGTGATGGTGTCTCCGCGGCTGTTGATTTACATGTTTTTGCATATTTCCCATAAGGGATGGGGGCATTGCTCTAGAATCACTGCGTTGAGAAACATGTGATGGTGTCTCCGCAGTGTTGGATGTTGATCTCCATGAGGTCACTCATCCTCATTTTCGCAGTCTTTTACTCGGCATTGCTCCTACTAGCCAGTTTCCTACTCCACACTGAAGAGGGGCAATACCCCGAAACAGCTGTCTGTGGATGGATACCATGTTTTGGCATAGTTGGTTTCCTTCATTGGAGACTGCCCTTCCCGTGGTTGTTCCTTCCCGGTGAAAGACCTGGCTAGTCATTGCTTGCGTTGAGAAACATGTGATGGTGTCTACGCGGCTGTTGATTTACATGTTTCGGCCACTGGGAGGCGCCGGATGGTCAAATTGCCATCGGATTTGGGGGCTGATGTTCCTGCCTCGGCCACTGGGAGGCGCCGGACTCCTTCAATTGGTGGTACCGGCGATAGGAGGGCTATGTCCTCATGTGGTCCCACTCCTTTGACGCATGCATCTGTCGTTGGGCAACGCCGTGTTTCTCCTGTGGGTGATGGTGGTGACAGAGAAGGGGCCCCTGCGTTGGCGTCTGGTGGGTGCAGGCTTCGCTCTTCTGTCAGAGGTGAAAGGGTTAATGCATTGCCTTCTGGCCTGGTTCTGGGGATGGTCCAGATTAGGTCATCAGGCTGTGAGCCTGTGAGGGATAGCCGTATCCTTCAAATACTTTGGAGCCTGTCCTGCAGGCCGCCAGATATAGTCTTGGTTTCCCCAGTGTGCTAGTATTTAAATTGCTATTTTGTCTCTGACCTCAGCCTGGATTTCTGACCGTTCTACAGCCTGCCGATTTTGTACCTCTGCTGCCCGCCCGGTTTTGACTTGGACTCCTGACTACGCTTTTGGTTCCGTTATTAAATCCCTTCCTGGCGACTGTCCTGCTCCGGTCCGCTGCTCTCATAGGCAGCTACCCCTTGGGCTTTGCTGTAATTCCAGATCCCTGTATAGGGGTAAAGGGTCTCGGGGTTACTCGGATTGCTGTCTTACTAGCAGCTCAGACCTGCACCAGACGGACGTCACAGCCCTGATAAACCCTTCATTCTGGAGGTTGATGCCTCGTCCGTCGGTGCTGGAGCGGTCCTGTTCCAGAATGACACGCAAGGTCGAAAGCACCCATGTTTCTTTTTCTCTAAGACCTTCACACCAGTGGAGAGGAATTATTCCATTGGGGAGAGAGCGTTGCTAGCGATGAAGTTGGCCTTCTCGGAGTAAAAACATCTCCTGGATGGGGCTCGCCACCCTTTCCAGATGTTCACCGACCACAAGAGCTTGGTGTATTTGCAGACAGCCCATCGGCTAAATTCTCGCCAGGCCACATGGTCCTTGTTCTTCTCCCGGTTCCAATTTACCCTCCATTTTCTCTCCGGTGAGAAGAACTTCCGGGTCGATGCTCTCTCCCACTCTGTGGTGTCATCGGAGGAGGAGCCTCGTCTGATCGCCGTCCGAAAACCTGAAGACCGTGGCTCCGGACGCCCTTGAGTCAGTACCTCCGGGTAAGACATTTGTCCCTGCCCGTCTGCGACCGGAGGTCCTCTCTTGGGCTCACTCATCCAGAGTGGGTGGATATTTCAGGACAAAACTGACCTCTGAGCTTCTGGTGAGGACGTACTGGTGGCCGCATATGGCCCGTGATGTCAGGGATTATATTCGGGCATGCGTCTCTTGCGTCAAGAATAGGTCTTCTCGGCAGCAGCCAGCTGGGCTACTGTATCCCCTGCCGGTAGCGGACAGGCCCTGGGAGGAGGAGCACCGAGAGATGGCTGCTCTGGCATGAGGCTCCTGAGTTTTTTAGTTTTTTCCCCGTTTAATTGTTAATTCTCCCTTTGTTTCACTCACCATTGCGTAGCTACAGGATTCGGCAGAGCTGGGAGTAGTGTGGAGACTGCGATCAGCTGGGACCGGTGTCTTTCTGTCCTCGTGGAGCTCCGTGCCTGGATTCAGCTGGGAGAGAGTGAAGCTGCTGGCTGCCTGCCAACTTTCCTACAGCTTATACCCATTTCCAGCAAGCAGATGATCCCAGGATAGGAGATCTGGTGGAGTGTGCGGTGCTGGAGTTGTTCTGGAGATCTTGTGGTCCATGTGGAGCTGTAGTGCTACAGGATTCGGCAGAGCTGGGAGTAGTGTGGAGACTGCGACCAGCTGGGACCGGTGTCTTTCTGTCCTCGTGGAGCTCCGTGCCTGGTTTCAGCTGGGAGAGAGTGAAGCTGCTGGCTGCCTGCCAACTTTCCTACAACTTGTACCCATTTCCAGCAAGCAGATGATCCCAGGATAGGAAAACTGGTGGAGTGTGCGGTGCTGGAGATGTTCTGGAGATCTTGTGGTCCAGGTGGAGCTGAAGGGGTGAGCTGGGCAGGTTTGGACTGACTGTTGGCGTGTCCCCTGATGTCCCTGTCTTGTTGCACCCATGCCCTCCCCCCCAGCAGTGCTGGGAGTACCCTTTATGGAAAGTTGTACATTTAACTCTGCTAAGCTGTGACTGTTCAGTCTTTTTAGCTACAAGCTGAGTGTAATCATGGCCACTGCACTCTGTAAACCTACTCTTATGATTTCAAGGGACGATTTATTATTCTGGAATCATCCGCAATTTCTCATGGACTCCCCTTCTTGGAGCATGATTGCTAATTCAACAATTGAGTACATAAAATCCATTACTTCTGTGAAACCTGTGGAGGTGTACTGCAAGAGAGGTAGGAGAGGACGCGTCCTGGCACGCTTTCGGAGGAGAGGGTTCAGAACAGCTGTTCCTTCACTCCACTTGGCTAATGTCCCTTCCTTATCTAACAAAATGGAGGATCTGAGCTTACTTTGTAACATGAGACCTGATATGGCCAATTCAGCTGCTCTTTGTTTTACTGAGACCTGGTTGAATGAGACCATTCCTGATTGTAGTCTGGATCTACCTGGTTTTGTTATCTACAGAGCTGACCGTGATTGTGTAGCTTCAGGTAAACAAAGGGGGGGGTGGGGTATGTCTCTACATCAACACTAGCTGGTGCTGTGATGTTAACATACTGGGAAAAGGTTGCTCTCTAGATCTAGAGTACCTTGCACTCAATTGTAGACCATTTTACTCTCCAAGAGAGTTTTCATCTATGGTTCTGGTTGCAGTATATATTCCCCCTCAAGCATCTGTTAAAGCTGCTATTGGTGAATTAGCTTGCAAAATATCAGAATGGGAGAAAGGATCTCCAGAAGCATTTGTGATCGTAATGGGGGACTTTAACAAAGGAAAACTCAACCTGGATCTCCCCAAATTTACTCAACATATAAACTGCTTCACGAGAGAGAACAATACGCTTGATCACTGCTATACAGTCATAAAAGGGGCCTACAGGGCAGTGAGGAGAGCAGCAGTGGGCTTTTCAGATCATTGTCTAATTCATTTAATTCCAGCCTACAGGCAAAGGTTGAAAACATCCAAACCTACAGTTTATACAAAGAAGACATGGTCTGAGGAGGCAAAATTGCAACTACAAGCATGCTTTGAATGCACGGACTGGGAGGTATTCCAGGAAACATGCTCGGGTCTGGATGAATGGGTTGATGCAGTGTCCTCATATATCCGTTTTTGTGAAGACATGTTTATTCCATCCAAATCTGTCCACTTTCGGGGAAACAACAAGCCGTGGTTTACAAATAAAGTCAGGTTGATCCGTAAGAGAAAAGAGGAGGCTTATAAAGCAGGCGATATTACTGAATTCAAGAAACTTAGGAACTCGCTATCTAAAGAGATCAAGTTAGCCAAACACGTGTATGCAAAGATTCTGGAGGAAAGGTTCTCATCAAAATATACTAGATCTGCATGGAGAGGATTAAGAGAGGTCACCAATTATAAAAGCCACCCCACTATAGGGAACCCCAGCAGAAGTCTGGCAGCAGAGTTAAATGAATTCTACTGCAGATTTGAGGCAAGCTCTACACACAGGCTATTCATCTCTAAGCTCCTCAGTCTGTTCATATAAAGATCATTCATTGTGCAACACCCAAGTAGTGATCTCCGAGGCAGAGGTGATACGCATCCTGAAGGGACTTAAGGTCAAAAAGGCACCTGGCCCTGATGGTGTATCTCCAATGTGTCTGAAAGTATGTGCTACCCAGCTTGTCCCTATACTGACAAATATATACAATGTGTCACTGAAAGAGTGCGTTGTACCTCAGTGTTGGAAAAGTTCCACAATTATCCCTGTCCCCAAGAAAGTGGGATCCTCTGAGTTGAACGACTATAGACCAGTAGCACTCACATCTGTAGCTATGAAAGTCTTCGAAAGAATTATGATGTCCCACCTGATAAAATTCACGCAGAAGCTATGGGACCCGCTTCAGTTTGCCTATAAGGAGAATCGTTCGGCAAACGACACTGTCAATCTGGCACTGCAGTGCATTTTGGATCATACAGATGAACTGCACTCATATGTCCGGATTCTTTTCATGGACTTTAGCTCAGCGTTCAACACCATTGATCCAAATTTACTTCATAAGAAAATGGTAGCTCTTGGAGTCCCTCTCAACTTATGCTTGTGGATTTATAACTTCCTGACAGCCAGGATACAGAGTGTAAAAGTTGGACCATTCACTTCGGACACCTTGGTCACAAACATCGGGGCACCTCAGGGGTGTGTTTTGTCCCCGTTACTGTTTTCTCTCTATACGAATGATTGCATCTCTTCAGCAGACTCAGTAAAAATCTTGAAATTTGCCGATGATATGACACTGATTGGTCTCATCAGGGGAAATGCTGAAGACTAGAGTTGAGCGAAACTGGTCGAAAAAATTCAAAAGTCGCCGACTTTTGGCAAAGTCGGGTTTCATGAAACGAAACCCGACCCTAGGATGAGGTCGGCCACGAGGTCGGCGACTTACACGCCAAAGTCGCGTTTCAAAAGTTTGTTTTGCGCTCTTTTTCAGCCAATCAGGATCCACGGACACTGTGGGCAATGTGATGACATAGGCACGGGTCACCACCATCTTTCAGAAGGGCATGCAAGTGATTGGCTTGCTTTGGTGGGCGTCACAGGGGGTATAAAAGGGCGTGCACGCCGACCGCCATCTTACTTCTGCCGATCTTAGTATAGGGAGAGGTTGCTGCTGATTCTGTAGGGAGAGCGTTAGGCAGGGAAGAAGACAAAAAAACTGCTTCTGCTGCTAGCGATTTGGCCTGCACAACACACCAGTCACTGTGTGTGCAGTGCAAGGGGAGGCTATATAGTGGTGTATCAGTGGTGTTGGTTGTTGGGCTGCCTTTTAAGGCTTCCTGACAGGCTGGCATTGCTGTTTACCCACTGCTCCGCAAACTGCTTTTTTAAAAGCAATCCCAATTTTTTTTTTTGTCCTGCTGAGAAGAAAATAAAACTGCTTCTGCTGCTAGCAATTTGGCCTGCACAACACACCAGTCACTGTGTGTGCAGTGCAAGGGGAGGCTATATAGTGGTGTATCAGTGGTGTTGGTTGTTGGGCTGCCTTCTAAGGCTTCCTGACAGGCTGGCATTGCTGTTTACCCACTGCTCCGCAAACTGCTTTTTTAAAAGCAATCCAATCTCCCTTATCCTCTAGTCACTTTTGTCACAGCTGTGCCATCGAGCCTGTCACATAGCGCTCAGATATTCATTGGGCCTCACACAATCCAATAGTGTCCAGTGTCCAAAAGTGTGTGCAGAGATTCAAAATCTCCCTTATCCTCTAGTCATTTTTGTCACAGCTGTGCCATCGAGCCTGTCACATAGCGCTCAGATATCAGTGGGCCTCACACAATCCAAAAGTGTCCACTGTCCACAAGTGTGTGCAGAAATTCAAAATCTCCCTTATCCTCTAGTCACTTTTGTCACAGCTGTGCCATCGAGCCTGTCACATAGCGCTCAGATATCAGTGGGCCTCACACAATCCAAAAGTGTCCAGTGTCCAAAAGTGTGTGCAAATATTCAAAATCTCCCTTATCCTCTAGTCACTTTTGTCACAGCAGTGCCATCGAGCCTGTCACATAGCGCTCAGATATCAGTGGGCCTCACACAATCCAAAAGTGTCCACTGTCCAAAAGTGTGTGCAGATATTCAAAATCTCCCTTATCCTCTAGTCACTTTTGTCACAGCAGTGCCATCGAGCCTGTCACATAGCGCTCAGATATCAGTGGGCCTCACACAATCCAAAAGTGTCCACTGTCCACAAGTGTGTGCAGAAATTCAAAATCTCCCTTATCCTCTAGTCACTTTTGTCACAGCTGTAAAAAGTAAAAGCACTGAGTCGTCATTGGAGGCTCATGTTCATGAACCACACCTTTCCTTGTGTCCTTCACCCCAACCAAGATTGAAGGATGACGCAGGCCATACTACTGATTACTCCATGGAGCTGTTTTCACATACCATGCCTGGATTATCAAGTCAAATGGTGAATTACCCAGGCCAAGATGAATCTGACATGGAGTGCACTGATGCACAGCCGCTGATGAATGATTCTGCTGGTACATTCACTCAGAGCACTACATTGTCCTCGCAGTGTACAGAGCCAGATTCTGACCCTGATGAGACTCAGGTGCCCCTTCCCGCACACTATACCACCATACACGGTGACACAGAGGAAGGTGCACATGACATAGAAGAGGAGGTGATGGATGACCCAGTTGTTGACCCAGATTGGCATCCATTGGGGGAAGAGGGTGCTGCTTCCAATAGCTCAGATGAGGAGCATCCACAGCAGACATCGACATCGCAACAGCTGTTATCTGGCAGGCCCGGAGCACTCCAAAGACAGGTTCCAAACATCAAAAGAGTTGCTGGACAGCTTGTCCAGAGGGTCAAAAGATCACAGCGTGCTAGGCCGCAAAATGTCTGCCAAAGTAGGAAGAGTGCAGTGTGGCACTTTTTTGAACAAAATCCTCATGATCAGGCCAAGGTTATCTGTAAGAAGTGCGCAAAGACCTTTAGCCGAGGGAAAAATCTGAAAAATTTGAATACCAGTTGCATGCTTAGACATTTAACCAGCATGCACTTGCAAGCGTGGACACAACACCAAACCTCAAGTGCCACATGTGCAACTGATCACAACGAAGGTAGTCAGCAACGCTACATTGTTTCCCCCACTGTAAGCCCACCGGTTAGCACAGCAGCAAATGTTGAGGTGTCGTTGCAAGACCACAGCAGTCAGGGAATCCCACTGTTATATCAACGAAATACTGATTCTAGGCCATCAGAAAGAACACCAACTCCATCACCATCATCAACCCTCTCTCAGTCCGCCCTGTCCACCGCTACTTCCACCATATGCAGCTCTCAAGTCCAGCTCACCCTCCCAGACACTATGAGTAGGTCAAGAAAGTACTCAGTCTCTCATCCGCGTACACTGGGTTTGAACGCCCACATTGCCAAACTAATCTCGTTTGAGATGATGCCCTTTCGGTTGGTGGAAAGCACAGCTTTCCGCGAACTCATGGCCTATGCAGTACCACGCTATGACCTACCCAGTCGCCACTTCTTCTCTCGCAAAGCCATCCCAGCCCTCCACCATCATGTGAAAGACCGCATTGTCCATGCACTCAAGCAGTCAGTGAGCGGAAAGGTGCACCTCACATCTGATGCATGGTCCAGTCGGCATGGCCAGGGCCGTTACGTGTCCATCACTGCGCACTGGGTTAATGTGGTGGATGCAGGGTCCACAGGGGACAGCGGTGGTGGGACAGTGCTGCCTAGCCCATGGTATAGGAAACAGTTGGCTGTAGGCGTTCGACCCTCCTCCTCCTCCACCTCCTCCAGAAGCGAAAGCTCGTCCACAGAGCGCAGTCGTACGAGCACTCCATCTGCAGCTGCCACTGTTGCACACGATGTGTCCCCCTATCAAGCAGCTAGTGGAAAGCGTCAGTAGGCTGTGTTGCAGATGATGTGTTTGGGCGACAGACACACCGCCGAGGTGCTGGCCGAGTACTTGAAGCGACAAACTGAGTCATGGCTGGGCAGTGTACATCTTGAGGCAGGCAAGGTAGTTAGTGATAACGGCCGTAATTTTGTGGCAGCCATAGCCCTTTCAAAACTCAGCCACATACCTTGCTTGGCTCACACCTTGAACCTGGTGGTGCAGTGCTTCCTCAAAAATTATCCGGAGTTAACAGCCCTGCTCCAGAAGGTGCGAAGACTGTGCGCGCACATCCGCCGGTCGCCTGTACACTCCGTTCGTATGCAGAAGCTGCAGCGATTGCTCCACCTTCCCAACCACCGCCTCATTATCGACATTGCAACAAGGTGGAACTCCACCCTGCACATGGTGGAGCGGCTGTGTGAGCAGAGGCAGGCCATAATGCATTTGTGGGAGGATACACGGCCAGGCACTTTGAGAGCAGACATGGAGTTGACAGGTGTGCAGTGGTCGAAGCTGAAAGACCTTTGTAAAGTCCTTCAGTGTTTTGAGGAATGCACACGGCTGGTAAGCGCAGACGACGCCATCCTAAGCATGAGCATCCCACTTATGCGTCTGCTCATGCAAACTTTGACGCACCTTAAGGAGCAGGCGTCTGCAGCCAATGTTGATGAGGAGGAAGAGGAGGAGGGAATCCTTGATGACATTCAGCCATTGTCTGCTCAGGGACCTCTCCTGGACGAGGTGGAGGAAGAAGAGGAGGAGGAGGAGGATGATGGGGATGATTACTTAGGGGAGGAGGATGCATCTCGTGGGGCAAGTGAAAATGTTGGCGTGGCAAGGTCTGGTACAGGGTTTGTGCGTGACTGGAGGGATGTGGATTTGCCAGAAAGTGCTCCTCCACCCAGCACTCGCAGTGCATCATTGACACCGGGAACATTGGCCCACATGTCAGATTATGCCTTGCGGATCCTAAAAAGGGACCCCCGCATTGCCAAAATGATGAACGATGACGACTACTGGTTGGCCAGCATCCTGGATCCACGCTATAAAGGCAAATTACAAAACATCATGCCACAGGAGAACCTTGACCTAATATTGGCTAATAAACAAGCAACTCTGGTAAATCGGTTGCTTGAGGCATTCCCAGCACACAGCAGCGGTGATGGTTCTCACACGAGCCGTACGGGCCGGGGGCAGCTTGGCAGAGGTGTTCGTGGTGCACACAGCAGAAGTGGCGTTGGAGACAGGGGTTTCATAACAATGTTGTGGACTGATTTTTCAAATACCGCTCACACAACTGGTAATACTGCATCGATGGAAAGTGACAGGAGACAGCAGTTGTCAACTATGGTAACAAACTACTTTTCCTCCCATATCGATGTTCTCCCACACAGGTCATTCCCCTTTGACTATTGGGCCGCTAAACTGGACACCTGGCCTGAATTGGCCCAATATGCCTTACAGGAGCTCGCTTGCCCAGCTGCAAGTGTGCTATCGGAAAGAGTCTTCAGTGCAGCTGGATCAATCCTGACAGAAAAAAGGACCCGTCTGTCAACCCAAAATGTGGATGATCTAACCTTCATTAAAATGAACCACGCATGGGTTTCCAAGGATTTTGTCCCACCTTCCCCTGATGACACATAGGGTGACAGAAAAATGGCTTGCTTTGGTCCACCTCTTCCTGGTACTTCACCTATTTCGCCTTTTGCATCAGCTGAATGTCCAACATCAACATATGCCACTTTCTAAAACTCCCTAACTGTGCTGCCTCCCCCCCCATGGCCGGGGTCACCACCTACCGCACGACACCGTGCGAGTGCCGTTGCCCTGGACAGGTGGGTAGGCCGACTCTTGGGCGCGGGCACTGGCACAGGGTCCCTCATAGTGCAATCAAGTGTCTCTGACGGTGGTGGTGCACACCCGCCATCAGACACACCGCTGTACTATGAGGGGCCCAGTGCCAGTACCGACACCCTCGAGTGGGCCCCCCTTGCTTGGGCAGGGCCCCAGCATTTGCAATCTTTACCTCTCCCTGCTCCTCCGCTGTGTAATCTGGGCCGTCAAATCCATACTGTGCCTGACACCGTCTGAGCCTGCCTCCTGAGACATATATTTTGAATGTGTACGCTATCCATACATGTTATCCAGGGATACGGTACCCTTTCTAACCTTTGTGCAATCACGTGCAATCCATACTGGGCCTAACACCGTCTGAGCCTGCCTCCTGAGACATATATTTTGAATGTGTACGCTATCCATACATGTTATCCAGGGATATGGTACCCTTTCTAACCTTTGTGCAATCACGTGCAATCCATACTGGGCCAAACACCGTCTGAGCCTGCCTCCTGAGACATATATTTTGAATGTGTACGCTATCCATACATGTTATCCAGGGATACGGTACCCTTTCTAACCTTTGTGCAATCACGTGCAATCCATACTGGGCCTAACACCGTCTGAGCCTGCCTCATGCTGTATAGACATATATTTTGAATGTGTACGCTATCCATACATGTTATCCAGGGATACGGTACCCTTTGTAACCTTTGTGCAATCACGTGCAATCCATTCTGGGCCTAACACCGTCTGAGCCTGCCTCATGCTGTATAGACATATATTTTGAATGTGTACGCTATCCATACATGTTATCCGGGGATACGGTACCCTTTCTAACCTTTGTGCAATCACGTGCAATCCATACTGGGCCTAACACCGTCTGAGCCTGCCTCCTGAGACATATATTTTGAATGTGTATGCTATCCATACATGTTATCCAGGGATACGGTACCGTTTCTAACCTTTGTGCAATCACGTGCAATCCATACTGGGCCTAACACCGTCTGAGCCTGCCTCATGCTGTATAGACATATATTTTGAATGTGTACGCTATCCATACATGTTATCCAGGGATACGGTACCCTTTCTAACCTTTGTGCAATCACGTGCAATCCATACTGGGCCTAACACCGTCTGAGCCTGCCTCATGCTGTATAGACATATATTTTGAATGTGTACGCTATCCATACATGTTATCCAGGGATACGGTACCCTTTCTAACCTTTGTGCAATCACGTGCAATCCATACTGGGCCTAACACCGTCTGAGCCTGCCTCATGCTGTATAGACATATATTTTGAATGTGTACGCTATCCATACTTGTTATCCGGGGATACGGTACCCTTTCTAACCTTTGTGCAATCACGTGCAATCCATACTGGGCCTAACACCATCTGAGCCTGCCTCCTGAGACATATATTTTGAATGTGTACGCTATCCATACATGTTATCCAGGGACACGGTACCCTTTCTAACCTTTGTGCAATCACGTGCAATCCATACTGGGCCTAACACCGTCTGAGCCTGCCTCCTGAGACATATATTTTGAATGTGTACGCTATCCATACATGTTATCTGGGGATACGGTACCCTTTCTCACCTTTGTGCAATCACGTGTAATCCATACTGGGCGTGAGAACGGCTGGCGAGCTGTTAAGCAAGCTACAGCACCTGTCCAGACAAGTACAGGGATTCCCTAGCGAGGAGACTTATTTGATTGTTTTCAATGTTGGGACAGCAATTTTTGGGGAGCACTATACTCTGGAGAATGATAGATGGGGCCCACCATACACTGGAACATTCCAAAGGTGGACATCAGACACTGGAGCAGCATTTACAGGGCCCATTATACACTAGAGCATTAGAAATGGGGCCCATTATGTTTGGAGCATTATTTGGGCCCATAAGACAGTGGAGCTTCATCCATGGGGACCAACATATACTGTAGCATTATGTGGAGCTCATCATATACTGTTTCAAACATTATATGGGACCAATGATTCTGTATGGAGAAATAGATGGGCCTCGTCATGAGATGTAAAAAGTGAGGTATTTTTCATTGTACTATACCGCTATTTCTCTGCCGTAACGGAGCATGATGAGTTGTGGTATGTGTTAAAGGGGCGCTCTTTCGCCCAGGGCACACGAAAACCTGGAGCCAGCCCTCCCCCCCACAGTTTGTAGCCAAATAACCCCCATTTTTCAGTGCGTAACTTGTATTATGAAGTTAATTAAGGTTGACAAGCTTAAGAAAGAAGAATTGATGCTTTTGGCATTCAAATGGGCACTGTAGGTGTGTTTCCTGTCCTCCTCTCACTGCCGACTTTTATTCCCCATTGACTTACATTGGGTTTCGTGTTTCGGGGCGACCCCGACTTTTCCCTATAATCGGACGATCTTGCTCGACCCGACTTTTGGAAAAGTCGGGTTTCACGAAACGAAACGCGACCCTAAAAAACCAAAAGTCGCTCAACTCTACTGAAGACTTGTATCGGAGTGAGGTGAAAAGAATATGTGACTGGTGTAAAGCCAATAATCTTGTACTCAACACTAAAAAAACTGCTGAGATGGTGGTGGATTTTAGGAAAGATCAACATGAGATACTTCCAATCTACATCCATGACGAAGTGGTTCTTAGGGTCACAGAGACCAAATTCCTTGGTGTTATCATCTCTCATGATCTTAAATGGGGAAAAACGTGGATGCTGTTATAAGAAAAGCACAACAGAGGATGTTCTTCCTGCGTCAGCTGAAAAGATATGGTTTGTCTAAGAATCTGCTGATCTTATTTTTAAATGCTGTCATCAGATCTGTGATTTGTTCCTCTCTGATAGTCTGGTATGGGGGAGCCACTGCGCATGACAAACTCCGCTTACAAAGGACTTTCAGAACAGCAGAGAGAATTATAGGTTCCCCCCTGCCTAAAATCCAGGATCTTTATGATAAGAGTATTCGATCCCACGCATTGAGAATTTCATCCGATCCCTCTCACCCGGGACACTCCTCATTCCAACTACTCCCTTCAGGACGTCGCTTCAGAGTCCCCAAATGCAGCACCAACCGCCATATGAACAGTTTCTATCCACTCTCTGTTCAACAATTAAATCGTCATGTGTAGACTATATACTGTATCTGTCTTGTTAGATGTTACTTGTTGTATCTGTTGTTATATATTATGTTGCCTCTTTGCCACAAAGAATTCCTTGTATATATGTAATATGTACTTGGCGATAATAAATTTGATTGATTGATTGATTGAGATGGTCGGTATGGACTTTGTGGTGGGACTGCCCAAGTCCAGTGGCAGCACGGTCATTTGGGTTGTCACCGACCATTTCTCCAAGATGGTTCATCTGGTACCTCCTCCCTGTTACCTTCTGCATGGGGCCTGGCAGCGCTGTTCATTAAACTTGTTTTCCGCCTGCATGGCATGCCGGACAAGATTGTCAGCGACCGGGGCCCTCAGCTTGCGTCTCGGTTTTGGAGAGAGCTCTGTAACCTGCTCAGCATTGAACTGAATCTCTCCTCGGCCTATCATCTCGAGACGATTGGTAGAGAGGGCCAACCAGACCCTGGTCACATACCTACGACATTTTGTCTCGGCCAGGCACAATGAATGGGCATCCTTGCTGCCATGGGCGGAGTTTGCATTAAACAACACTGTGGCCGCTTCCACCGGTCAGACTCCATTCCTCCTTAATTACGGCCAGCATCTGTGCATCCCTGTGCCCATGCCCGTGTCCTCCACCGACTCTAGGGTGGCAGACTGGGCGGTGGAGGCATGTGATATTTGGGACCGCACCCAGGATGCCATCCGGACCTCCAAAGAGAGAATGAGGGTCTCCGCGGACGCACACCGGCGCCCTGCTCCGACCTTCGCCCATGGTGTCTTAGTGTGGCTCTCCGCCCGTAATATCAGGCTGCGGGTTGAGTCCACTAAGTTCGCACCTTGCTATATTGGTCCTTTCAAAGTCCTCGAACAGGTTAACCCTGTGGTCTACCGTCTGGCTCTTCCTACACACCTGGGTATCACTGACACCTTCCACGTGTCCCTCCTTAAGCCCGTTCACATGTCCCGGTTTTCAGAGTCACCTACCGGGACAACAAGCTTGTCCTCGGATGAGTACGAGGTGAACGCCATCGTGGGGTGTAAGGTGGCACAGGGCAAAAAACATCAGCTAGTGGACTGGAGGGTGATGGCCCTGAGGATAGGACCTGGGAACATTCATGCTCCCTTGCTCATTGCAGCCTTGGAGCATAGCAAGGCACAGCAGGGAGGGGGCCCTAGGAGGGAGGGTAATGTTAGGCATCAGGTTCCCACCTCTGCATAGGAGGAATCCCAACCCTTGCCTTCTGTGGTCTCCCATTCCTCTCCAGCCACAGAGGAGGCTGTTCAGCAAAGATGTTGTTCCCAGCGTCTTGCTCAGTCTAGCACTGTGGGATTGGTTGCTGCTGCTATCCCTGGTCCAGCTATAGCAACGCATGCTGGTCAGCGGCAAGCTACTCCAGGGACTTAATCATCCTTTCGGTCTACTGAGCATGCCCGTGGGACGATCTCTTATTGGAGATCGGATGTCACTTGCTCAGGTCCTTCCATTCTATGCGCTTTCCAGGCCTGAACTTAGGCTGGTTAGTGGCATCCGCCAGAGCTGCGCTGTGCGGTAAGCAACGTTCAGCTGCACCCTGTGACTTCTAACAGGGCACAGCATCCTATAGGTGTCAGTTCAGGCATCGCGGTTGACTACAGGGACTCTAACCCAGTATCTCAGGGGTAGAGTTCTGTGTCTATATACCAGTGCTCACATTGCCGAGCTCTGTGAGCATAAACAGGCTGCGGCATTTGTGTTTGGCGGTCGGGCGGCTCTGTGAGGTAACAGAGTCCGCCTCTGTACACACTAGGTGGAGTTAATCCCGTATGTTCCTCTATTGTACTACCATATAACGTCCGCCATTACCGAGCAGCAGTTACCATCTCGGCACGGTGGACGTCGGGCTGCGAAATCACCTTATACCTTCTTTATTATTTGGTGCATTCCGCCAGCCTGTAACAGTCCGTCTCTCTTCCAGCCATGTAAGAGTAGCTTCCTGGTAAAAGAGTTGCCACACAATGCTCCTCTACCTTGTCCGTTAGCTGATCCTTCCTGTGAAGACCACACTTGTGACGGCGACCAAGATCACATAAGGTGCACAGTTTTCTACAGAACAAGAGAAGACAACAAAGTAGCAATGTCCATAGAAGACAGACTGTGTTTGGACTTATGGATCGAGAGATGGTAAGATGTTATGGGCTTGCAGAACGCACCAAATAATATAAAACAGTATAGAGGTGCGTTCGCAACCCGGGGTCCACTGTGCAGAGATGTTAACTGCTTCTTAGTAATGCCGGAGCACTAACTAGACACCAGCGGGATAACTGCTGACCCGGTGTGTACAGGAGCAAACTCAGTTACCTCACTGAGCTGCTGGAACAAGTGCGAGAGCCTGTTTATCCTCACAGGACTTGGAAGGAGAGCGCTAGTGCTCAGCACCGCAGCAGCGATGCATGGATAGACACTAATAGAATGCTGTGCCCTGTTAGCAGTCCCAGGGTGCAGCTGCATTTAGCTTACCGCACTATATGTGCACAGAGCAGCTCTGGCGGACGCCACTAACCAGCCTAAGCTCGGGACTGGAAAGCGCATAGGATGCGCATGGCGCTGCCCTAACAGATGCTGCAGTACCTGCAGTAGTGTGGTGCCTAAGGTAGAGTGACGCACTCTGGTGCTAGCATGTGAGAGGTGCTGGAAGCACTGTGGCACTAGGTAGTGCCACAACTAGGTGCTTAGACCGGACTCTAAACCCAAACAACCTGCATATCAAAGGGAAGGGGTTTCATAATGAGTCATTCAGTGGTTCACAAACATCCATCATCACACACATCTCTACCAATTACTGTGTGTACTAGCGCACGGCCGAGCGGCCATGCGAACCTTTTATAGCAGCGACCTTCCGGGCCCTTCCTGATGGTCCAATCCGAGCTGGAGATGGACCTGAGCATGTGACCTCCGATCTCCAATGAGAGATCGTCCCACGGGCATGCTCAGTGGACCAAAAAGAGGACTTAGTCCCTGGAGTAGCTCGCTGCCGACCAGCATGCATTGCTATAGCTGGACCAGAGGTGGCAGCAGTAATCAAACCCACAGTGTTGGTCTGAGCAGAGCGCCAGGATCGATGAGTCTGCTGAGCAGCCTCCTCTGTGGCTGGAGAGAAATGGGAGACTGCAGAAGGCAAGGCTTGGGATTCCTGCTGTGCAGCGACAGGAACCTGACGCCTAACAGTAAGAGATGAGTCAAAGAGTTGGATGGCCCCTTTACAATTTAAACCTCAGAGGTAACGCTTACCCAACAACAGAGTACCTGTCTGTGGTTGATTTGTCTCCCTCAAATGCAAATTTCAGAAGGCACCTGAAATGAGAGAGCACTTCTTTGCCTTCATGGAGAGGATACTTCAGAATGGCCATGCAGAAATTGCACCTGTACTCCAAGATTCCGAGGAATGTTGGTATCTACCCAGTTTTGGCGTGTATCATCATTATTATATAAGAAACCTGGTCAGATAAGAGTGACGATGATGACCACTTTTGTGGTAACCACCATATAAGAAAGAATTTCTTTTGGTTCCACACAATGGTATAGATTAAAAACACATCTTTATTAGCATAAGATACAGAAAACACAAAATTACATAGAAAGGTGTCAAACCATGAAAAGAGGGACTATACAGCTCCATAGGAAAAATACCCATACCAGACAATGCTTTAGAAAATTTAAGGTACACCCATTTTAATTATGTCAAATATGCAAATTGTCAACCAGACATATATAAATAAGATGACAACCACACCTTCCCTAAATGTATCACAGAAAATGGCACTCGCCGCAAGCACCGGGTGAATGAAAAAAGCCAGTAATTAATATCAGCTCTAAGTGTAAAAAACGGCACTAGCCGCAAACACCGGGTGGATGAACGAGCCGATAATGACCTAAATGTCAGCTCAATTTGTATAACAAAAACGGCGCTAGCCGCAACCACCAGGTGAATGAGAAAGCCGGTAATTACCTTATGTCAGCTGGAGGACAATCCCCGGGCGTCCCTTCTGCCCTGACGCGCATTTCGCACTGCTTCTTCCGAAGGCGTAGTATTTGACTCAAGCACCAGATATGAAGGTGTCACCCTAAACAATGTCTTTTTGTCTTGCCCAGACCTCAATAGCAAACTTCTAGGAGTACTCCTTCGCTTCCACAAACATTCAGTGGCATTCATGGCTGACATACAACAGATGATTCATTGCTTCCTTGTCAAAAAAGAACATAGAAACTATTTGAGGTTTTTCTGGTACCGCGATAATGACCCCTACAAAGACATCGTGGAGTATCGGATGAAAGTACACATCTTCGGGAACGGCCCTTCCCCTGCTGTCGCCATCTATGGTCTTAGACATTCAGCCAGAGAGGGTGAAGCAAAGTACGGGTCGGATGTTAGATCGTTTGTGGAGAAGGATTTCTACGTGGACGACTGCTTGAAATCCACACCCACAGATGAATCGGCAGTCAGTCACCTAAAGAGGACATAAGAAATGCTCGCTTTGTCCAATTTGAGGCTGCACAACATTGCTTCATCAGCCAAAAAATGATGGCAGCCTTTCCTTCTCAAGATTACTCAACTGATCTAAAAGACTTGGATTTAGACATAGACTCCCTTCCCATGCAACGGAGCCTTGGTTTGCTCTGGGATTTTGAAGAGAGATGCATTTACCTTTCGGATCAACGAAGAAAAACCCTTCACACGTAGAGGCGTCCTGTCCGTGATAAAAAGCCTGTACGATCCTCTAGGATTTGTAACCCCAGTAACTACTCAAGGTGAAATGATGTTGAGAGACTTCACCCAAGAGATGTCTGAATGGGATGATCCACTTCCCATGTAGAAGAGAGATTTGTGGGTAAGATGGAAGAAATCTTTAGAAGCCTTGTCAGATCTTTACGTGGCATGACCATACGCTTCTGTGCCATCAACAGAAATCAAGACGCAAAGGCTCTGTATCTTCTGCGATGCCTCAACCAAGGCAATTGCAGCAGTAGCATATCTGAAAACTACTAACATCAAGGAACAATGCCATGTAAGGCTTGTTATGAGCCAGGCAAAACTAGCGCCAATCCAGGAGCACACAATACCCAGAATGGAACTCTGTGCGGCTCTGCTAGCAGTAGAGTTAGCTGAACTTATCTCGACAGAAATTGACCTGGAAATCAAGGACGTTGAGTTCTACTCAGACAGCAAGGTAGTGCTTGGGTACATTTGCAATGAAGCTCAACGCTTTTATGTTTACGTCAGCAATCGGGTGCTAAGGATCATGAGGTCCACTTGCTTTAAACAATGACGCTGTGTCCACACACCACAGTCCTGGGGACCACGCAACTAGACCTGTTGAATCTAGACTCCTAAAGGACACAACCTGGTTTACGGGCCCTGCATTCTTATACCGTTCAACGCCTTACAGTGACGAATCAGACACCTTTGAACTGGTAGATCCAGATGCAGATGAATAGATCGTCCTCAAGTGTCCGCTCTAAGTGCGGCGACTTCAGACAATCACCTCAAATCCCACCATTTCAGCAGGTTTTCAACCTGAACTTGCTTGTTCGTGCCATTGCTTAATTCATGTGGCTCAGTCTTACACGTCAACATCACCCACCAGTCAGAAGTCTTGTAAAAGTTGGCACCACTGCAAGTACGCTTTTACCGCTCCAAACCTGGAAAATTAAGTGGCCTCAGTTAATGCCAAGTGGGGAGTGTTCTGCCCTCTGAACATAGGGCAAATTATGTTTGTATTATGTGCTGGTTTAGCTATAGCACCATCTAGTGGTGGCTGAATTTATAGCTGTCTTTAATAGCATTTACAGCCTGTGTCTTTAACAGAGTGTTGTACTATGGGATTGAAGCAATGCAGTGGGATTGAAGCAATGCATGTGGGATTGAAGCAATGTATTCTGAGATAAAGAAGATGCCATTTTCTTCTGTGTATTTCATAAGGACACACGTGTTTATTTGTCCTCCTGTAGCTCGCCAACTTGAGTTCGTTATCCGGGTAAAGCATATCTGGTAAGATTAATATCTTTCTTGCAATGCAGTTTTGTTCAGAGATTTTATTAACTGTATGGCAGCCAGTGCACAGCAGATGTAATTAGACACCTGTGTTTTCTATGTAAAGTTTGCATCACACTGTATACTTCCTGTAATTGTGTTAGCTGTGTGATCATCTGCCCAATACTTACCCATGTCATTTGTATTCTTTATAGTTTTACCGCATGTTCTACTCTTCACCAATAAACAAGTTAGACTACAGAGAACAGTCTGCTTATTTTGTAAGATAGAAGGTGGTTTATGCTGTATGCTAGAGTGCACACCATGTCAACATGTATGAAGGCAGAACAAAGAGTATTTGGTGTATGATGCAATTATAAAATAGAATAATAGTAAGTGATTATTTAATGGGAATATCCCAGCCATAGATAACATTTCTTTGTGATATATCACCTTGGATATACGTATATTACTCTATTATTTATTGTTTGATTGTCCATTAATTATATACTGTTTTTCTTTTCATACAGATAACGTGATATATACCAGCAGGTATCACAATATTCTCCTTTTTATTTTCCTTTAATATTTCTCTTTATTTTTTCAGTTTTTTTTCTTCCCCTTTTCTATGACTTCATGACCCTTGGTACATAAAGGACTTTCACATGAGTGTTTCTACAGTATACACCCATGCATCAACTTACTCTTTCCTCTACCCAGTACTGGGCTTCTACCTTTATATTCCATTTGTCATGCTATCATGTCCTTTTCTGGATTAACACGCCTTTTGTCCCTCTCAGCACGTATACCCGCAGCAGTACGCAGGCTCCGCTACACCCAGAGAAAACAAGGCCACTTGCACTCAGACCTTCGGCTGTTTCCGCTCATCCTTGGCTCACGCTCCTGCATTGAACCACACACCAATGCACATGGATATCTTACTCCACCACCCTGAACCTGTAAAGTATGTACTCACTTGGTTTATGAACATGTTACCTTATTTTCTGCCAGCACTTACTGCCTCTATTTCTTTTACCTGATGCTGATCCCACATTTTTACATTAAATAGGAAACCTTCTTTGGTTCCTATATGTGGCTCCTATATGTTTTCCCTTACAACATACACAAGTGTACTTATTCTGATTTAAAACTGATATTAATGTGGACACAGTTAACCGACTTATCCTGCATTTGGTGTATACAACCTTTTCATATGACCTTTGTTATATTAAATAATGCAGTATTATAACTTTTTGTGTTTTCTAATCTTGAAAGCCATGGTTCTCTTCAATTTTTGAGACTCTTTATTCTATTTTCACATCTATATTGTTTTATTTTACAGAACAAATGTATCTTGAGAAAGGCGTATTCATGCTGAAATGTTGATGATTTAAATACATCTGTACTCACATGGGTCTATTAACCTAAATTTTGGATTTTCTTGTTTCAGCATAATAAAACATTAAAAATGTATCTATTGTGTGCCGGAGTTCTACCACTTTACCATTTCTGAGGGCACACAGCAGTCACGTCATCGCGCCCTCTGACCTAAACATCACAGTGAGAAAATATGGAAGACGCCGTAGCGGAGGCTTGGGGAAAGGGACTCTGATCAAATGGGGGCCCATTCGTGGACACTGACACAGGCATCGGGCCCCCCATAGTGTGCTGGTGTGCACCCCCCTGCTCAGGGCCCAGGCACTTGCCCGGGTGCTGATGCTGGCCCTGCTGCCCACTGTTAAAGTGAAATGAATATTCACTGCTTGTCCATGGGCGTGGGGAACAGTGAATATTCATGTCTCCTCAGCAGCCGGCTCCTGCCTCCTGTTACCTGCTGCAAGGCTGGCACCGGGCAGGCACCCCTGACTCATGGACCTCATATCAGCTGCGTGGTGTGCTGATATTAACGACACGCCACTTGCTGAGGCAGTGGAGGCCCTAGGCATGGGCCCACCAGATTCCTCCCTTTCTGCAGTTGGCCAGTCCAATCTTGGTTCTATATATTAAACATTATCTAACTTATAACTCGAATTATATGGTGTACCTTCTCCAATGCCCTTGTTCCTTATGGTATATTGGTGAAACTACGTGGGATTTTAAAACCAGGATCAACCACCACCGATATACCATAAGCAAGAAAAGATAGGGCCTACCAGTCCCTGATCACTTGGTGGAAAAAGGACATACTGAGAAACAATTGAGATTCACTATCATAGACACTGTCCCTTCACAGAGAAGAGGAAGGGACAGAATTTGTCTCCTAAAGAAACGTGAGCTAGAGTGGATATATAGTTTGGACGCTTTAAGACCTAACGGTCTCAATGCTGAATTTAATGTTACTCCAATGCTATACTTCATATTTATTTCAGGATCTTCTCTTTTATCTAACAATAGTGTAACTGTATTTTTAATTCCCTTTTTATGCATTATTAAATCTTTGTGGTTTACCCATGTGAGCTGTGAAGAATTTGCTCCGTGTCATATTATCCCAATCCTGCGAAAGTAAACGCAACTGTTATGCCAGAGACCTGTGTCTCTGGACATTATTGTGGACGCCGCGTGGGGGTGAATAGAAGTGAACGGAAAGTCCTCCATTTTTAGGGCTTTACAGAGTAGATCTTTTTATTAATGCCACACAGGTGTGCTTATTATATTAATTATTGCACGATGCACTTTTTCTATCGATTACTACCTCACTACATGCTTGCTACATGAGATTTATGAGAAATTAATCTCTAATCCAACAAAAACCTACAGCAAAATAGCTGAAGATATAGTCATGGAAGGTCTTAATATGGGCATACCTCATGTACATACATGCTACATGAGGTTTATGAGAAATTAATCTCTAATCCAACAAAAACCTACAACAAAATAGCTGAAGATATAGTCATGGAAGGTCTTAATATGGGCATACTAAACAAAAAACAAGCTGAATATTTGATAGTCCAGAATCCAATTTTGCCAATCATATATGACTTGCCTAAAATTCACAAAATTGCAGATATCCCTCCTATGAGACCAATTGTATCGGGTCTTGGGTCTTCAAATGAGCACCTTTGTGAATGGGCTGATTCTCTTCTTCAGCCAATGGTACGGAGCTTACCAGGCTACCTCAAAGATTCTACGGATGTTTTAGCCACTTTTTCTGATAAAATATGGCGAGAAAACTTTGTATGGCTTAGTTGCGATGTTATATCGCTGTACACATGCATCCCGCACAATTTGGCTATGGAAGCTTTGGAGTATTTTTTACGGAGTTACAATGAATATTCAGAAGATTTGATTCAATTTTCTGTTGCAGGTTGTGTTTTTTCTTCTTAAACATAATTTTTTTTAACATTTGATGGTATTATTTACAGAAGTCTGGAGTCCCAATGGGAGCTAAGTACTCCCCATCCTTGGCTAATTTGACCACAGCATTTTGGGAAAAACTATTTATTCAGTGAATAACCCCTATGTGCAGTGCATCCTCTGGTATGGTAGATACAGCGATGATACCCTCATTATCTGGGAGGGTGATGTATCTACCATACCAGCATTTATGGATTACATTAAAGGGGTTGTCCGGGCTTTTCACATAATCTCAGTGCATATCTGGGCTGCAGAATGCTGACAATAAGTAATTTACCTTCTGTGGCAAGTCTGCACGCTTTCCAAGATATCATCTCTTGCTTGTTCTGGCATTGAAATGAGAACTGGTCATTTCCTCCTCACTAGTTTCACTTTCCATAGATCACTGTTCAGCGTGTGTCAGGGGGAGGAGCAGCTGGGTGGTTCTGCTCTCTGCACTGAGGCTGCTAGAGGGGGAGGATTTGTTACTGTGTGAGGAGGGATAGGCTTGTTCATGTGGTCGGGGAGGGTCTGTTGCTATGGAGGGTGGGGTTGTTGCTATAGAGGGCATGTTTTTAGTAGAGTAGGAGGAAACGACCAGTTCTCATTTCAATGCCAGAACACACCCCCCCTGGACGTTTTTCTTACAAGCAAGAGATGATATCTTGGAAAGCATGCAAACTGGCCACAGAAGGTAAATTACATATTGTCAGCATTCTGCAGCCCAGATATGCACTGAGATTATGTGAAAAGCCCGGACAACCCCTTTAACTCTAATACCTATAACATCAGATTCACTCACAAATCCAATAAAACCCAAATATAATTTCTAGATCTAGAATTATGGGGACATATAGGACAAGAAATTATATCTAATACTTACTGTAAACCTATTACAGGGAACACTATATTGCATGCCCGAAGTGGACATCCTAGGCATGTAATTAAATCTATTCCCGTTGGAGAACATATAAGGTTAAAAAGAAACTGCACGGAGGAACAGGTGAAAAACAAAGAATTTGATGCGCTGCACAAAAAAATTGAAAAACGGGGTTATGCAAATTGGATGTTAGAAAGAGCCAAAATTAGGGCAGATAATAGGGACAGAAAAGATTTATTGGAAGCAAAAAATAATGTGAATCCCACAAAAAAAGAGACATGAATAAAAAAATATTTGTCAGTCTTGAATATAGTCTGCAATTTGACAAAGAGCATTTTTTTTTTTAAATGCCTACCAATCCTCTATGAGGATGAAATATTAGCAAAAATATTAGATTCTAGCACTAATGTTGTTGCCAGACGAGCTCCCACTATTGGAGATATAGTATCCCCTAGTTTTTTTTTTACATCTGCAGCATCTTCGGAAAATTGGCTAAAAACCACCGGCTTTTATAAATGTGGTTCTAGTAAGTGTAAAATGTGCAGATATGCACAATAAACAAAAACATTCAATGACTCAGGTAATATTCAGAGGTATTACATCAAACAATTTATTAATTGCAATACAGAAAATGTGGTCTATAGGATACATTGTAAAATATGCAATTTATCCTATGTAGGCTGCACAACAAGGAAACTAAAAACTCGCATCCTGGAGCATATTAGGGATGTAGAGAATAATAGTATCAATACACGTAACATTTCTATGTTGTCTAAACATTTTCTAATGCAGCATAATGGGGATTTGGAGGCGATGCCAGTTGCAGGAATTCAATGGGTTAAAAATGCAAAGCGTGGTGGAGATGGAAAAAGACGCCTTCCTACAAGAGAGGCTTTTTGGATATTCTGTCTGGAGTCTAGATATCCAAATGGGTTAAACAAAAGAACAGAGATCATGTATTATTATTGATGGTTATTGCTATATTTTAAATATTTGTATATATGTCAATTTGTTTTTATGTGGTATTATTATGCAAACCTAGAGAATGTGGAGTTTTGCACACAGAACCTTTCTATTAGAACATGTGATAGAAGGTGATATCGTCATTGGTCTTTATGGAACATAGGCATTGTAGTAATGCTCACAGGACCTTTGGCTTGCTCATGTGATTTACATTGCAGTTCTCATTGGTCAGAACTAAGTATAAGGTTTGCACTATGCTAGCAATTTGCAGCTGTGGTAAAGACCCATGTAGGGTCAAAACGCGTAGCTGTTGTCTCAGTGCCTCATAGCACATCCATCTACTCCTGAGGAGTAAGCCGCTGTACTATTTTAATTTTTCAATAAAGCAAGAAATTTTATCAGCTGGAACGCCCCTTATGTTTCTGTCTACTATTTTTTTTTTTTACGCAGTTGGACGGAACCAAAAATGCAACAGGTTGCATCTGGTGCGCCTAGGCGCACACTACAAAAACGCATACGAACGCGTGCAAACGCTAGACCATGCGCCCTCCATGTTAAACATAGGGGCGCATGGACGCGCTGCTCTAAAAAACGCTAATGTGAAACCAGCCTGAGTGGTGTGTACGAAAAAATGAAGTGCTCTCGAACTCCAGACCCAGCACTTCTTTCACTCCGGCTATGATGGGATTGTTGGCTATGACCATGCCCTCCACTAATAAGAATGTGACATCTTTAATATATAGAGAACTGAGCACTGAATACAGTAATGGTACAAGTATGAATAAGAGTCAGAACAGCAGAACAAGCTTAATATTATTTGGTCATACAATAAGTATAGAAAAATATTGTAAAAGACAGCTCGGACAGCAGGAATAAATAAAAGCACAATAAAAAGGAACCTGCGACAGCAAACAGAATCACATAGGAGGGAAGTTACACAACTTTATTAGCAAAAGGTCCTAGACAGGGATTACAGGTTAAGCAAATTATCGCAAGTCATCTGATGTGAACATGCCCTTAGCTCTGCGTAGTATGGAGTCCTTGTTGGCATCATAGGGGTGCTCCTTAGATGGGATTTCAAGCACGGCTGGAATGGAGACGTTGTGAGCATCAATAGCGTGCCGGATCATCTCAGCAATGAACTGGTTAATCAGGATAATTCCAATATCTTCACGCTGTAGAAAACTCCTGGATAAAGCAGAAGAAAAGAAACCCAGGTATAAATTCAACTGTATCTATACTACTACTACTGTGAATTCAAAAGGGTATCCAGCCCTATAAAATATATGAAGGAGAGGTGATGAAATAAATGAGACTCGCTTCTCTCCTCCGGCCATCCATCACTGGCGCTCGGGTAAAGGGCCTTCTATGTCTTTGGTAACAGTGGTCACATGCCTGACAAATACAGAGAAAACTTCTGGAGCATCAGCGATGGTTGTATGGGGGACAGAAGAGAGTATAGATTATTTAATTACATTTGCTGAACTTAGAAAAAGTAAGGTAACCCCTTTAGTGAATCCCCCCCCAAAAAAAAAAAAAACCACACACAAAGCAAAAAAACAATGCTTTATCATCATACCGCCGAACAAAAAGTGCAATAACGCGTGATCAAAAAGACGAATATAAACAATCATGGTACCGCTGAAAACGTCATCTTGTCCTGCAAAAGACGAGCCGCCATACAGCATCATCAGCGAAAAATAAAAGTTATAGCTTGCAGAATAAAGCGATGCAAAAATAATTATTTTTTATATAAAATTGTTTTTATTGTATAAAAGCGCCAAACACACACAAAAAAAAGAAGATATAAATGAGGTATCGCTGTAATCGTACTAACCCGAAGAATAAACCCCCTTTATCAATTTTACCACACGCGGAAGGGTGTAAATGCCTCCCCCCAAAAGAAATTCATGAAATGCTGGTTTTTGTTCATTCTGCATAAAAAAAAAAAAAAAAAAAAAAAAAAAAAAAAGCTATAAAAAAATATAATAATAATAATAATAATAATAATAATAATAATAATAAGTCACGTGCCTGAAAATGGTACCAATAAAAGAGTCAACTCGTCCTGCAAACAAAAAAGACCTCACGACTGTGGGTCAAAATATGGAAAAAATTATAGCTCTCAAAATGTGGTGATACAAAAACTATTTTTACAATAAAAAGTCTTTTAGCGTATGACAGCTGCCAAACATAAAAACCCGCCAAATATAGTAAATCAAACCCCCCTTTATCACCCCCTTAGTTAGGGAAAAATAATAAAATTAAAAAAAAAAAAAAATGTATTTATTTCCATTTTCCCATTAGGGTTAGGGCTACGTTTAGGGCTGAGATTATGGTTGGAATTAGAATTGGGGGGGGTTTCCATTGTTTGGGCACATCAGGGGCTCTCCAAATGCAACATGGCGTCTGATCTCAATTCCAGCCAATTCTGCGTTGAAAAAGTCATACAGTGCTCCTTCACTTCCAAGCTCTCTGCCATATGCCCAAACAGTGGTTTACCCCCACATATGGGGTATCAGACTACTCAGGACAAATTGCACAACAACTTTTGGGGTCCAATTTCTCCTGTTACCCTTGGGAAAATAAAAAATAGGGGGCAAAAATATGATTTTTGTGGAAAAAAAATATGATTTTTTATATTTTTATGGCTCTACATCCTTGGGGGTTCAAAGTGCTCACCACATATCTAGATAAGTTCCTTGGGGGGGGGGGGGGGGGGTTCTAGTTTCTAAAATGGGGTCACTTGTTGGGGGGGGTTTCCACTGTTTAGGCACATCAGGGGCTCTCCAAACGTGACATGGTGTCCGATCTCAATTTCAGCCAATTTTGAATTGAAAAAGTCATACGGCGCTACTTCCCCTCAGAGCTCTGCCATGCGCCGAAACAGTGGTCCCCCCCAAATATCAAGTATCAGCGTACTCAGTTATTGAAAAATAACTTTTGCAGTCCAATTTCTCCTCTAACCCTTGGTAAAATTAAAAAAAAAAATGGAAGTAGTTTTTCTGTGAAAAAAGTTAAATGTTAATTTTTTTTTTAAAACATTCAAAACATTCCTGTGAAGCACCTGAAGAGTTAACAAACATCTTGAAAGTGGTGTTGAGCACCTTGAGGGGAGCAGTTTTTATAATGGTGTCACTTTTGGGTATTTTTTTATCATATAGACCCCTCAAAGTGACTTTAAATGTGATGTGGTCCCTAAAAAAAAAAAAAATAAAAAGTCAAAATTGTGCTGATGTAAAGTAAACATGTGGGAAATGTTACTTATTATGTTTTTTGTGTGCCATATCTCTGTGATTTAAAGGCATAAAAATTGTAAGTTGGAAAATTGTTTTCCGCAAATTTCCATTTTTTTTTTCACAAATAAACGCAAGTTATATGAATGAAATGTTACCACTAACATGAAGTACAATATGTCACGAGAAAACCAGGGCTGTTGAGTCGGAGTCGTTGCTCATTTTGGTGCAGTCGGAGTCGGTATAAAATGGACCGGCTCAGACTCCTAAAATATATAATAAATTGGGTACAGTAGTCCAATGCAGAATGTGCTGAATATTTTTTCATAGGAATTTGGGAAAGTTATGAAATGTCCTATAAATGGCTGTTCGATTCCTGATCTAAGGCTACATTCACACACAGCGTTTTTGCTGCGTTTCTTGAGGATACGTTTTTCAGCTGGAAAAGCAGATAATTTTTTAAAAAACCACATCACCTGAAAGGTTTTTGAGCTCATAATGTTTTCAATAGCAAAAGATTAGAAAAACGCTACACAAACTGACATGCTCATTCAGCCCAAAAACGGATCGTCACAAAACGATGTGTCTGAATGTCATACCTTGAAACCCATTGACTTTGCTGGGATTGCCCAGAGTCACTGCAAAAAACGGATCCGCAAAACCGCTGTATGTGAATCATGGCCGTAGCCAGCAAGGGGAAGCTGCCCCAGTATAAGCAGGGGCACGCACCTATCAAAACTCACTTGTATGCTGCAGTGCTCCCGTCGTGCTCCCGTCCTGCACCGGCTCCAGGGGGCAATCTCTCCTCCTCTATTCCTGTCTTCACCAGAGAGAGGAGGGGGAGGGGTGCCTGCCCTGCACAGGATCCGATTCCTGGGCCCCAAGCTGGAGAAAGTGAGAAAGTTGTGCACACGCTGCAGCTGGCAATAAGAGATAGTCTGCAAGAGGGACATGCTGGAAATCTGATTGGAAAAGTGAGGAAATTGGTTATTGCCGACAGAACCCCTAAAATTGATTCCATCTTGAATCGACGTGCTGGGAAAGGGGCAATTGTTGATCAAGTCACTCGGTGGGGCAGCACTTATTTAATGATTTAGCGATTGCTTGAACTAAAACCGTTTCTTAAAGATATGGCGCACCCTCAGGAACCCTAAATGAAGGTCAATGGACACAGGTGGCTGAATTGAAAGAATTGCTTAATCACCCATTTACAGTGACTAAAAAATTACAAGCTGAGGATTTAACTGCTGGCATTTTCATAAGGGAGTGGAAGAACTTGCTATTTTGCCTGTCCCAAAGAGGGACATATATTACATATTTACAATTTATTACAGTTTTTTTGTGTTCTAAAGTTGTATTCCAATAAATATATACTAGCTATTAACCCGTTCTACGCCCAAGTGGCGAGCATTTTTATTGGTATATGGTCTCCCATCCTGCTATGTGCTGCCACCCTCCTATCCTGGTATGCATGGCACCCCATTCTTCATCCCGGTATGCATGGACCTCTCACCTCCCCTATCCCGGTATGCATGGTCCTCTCACCTCCCCTATCCCGGTATGCATGGTCCTCTCACCTCCCCTATCCCGGTATACATAAATATGTGACTCTTCAGATTTTGTATTAGTCTAGCCTGAAGAAGAGACCTGAGTAGTCTCGAAAGCTTGCAATGTGTTACCATCTTTTCAGTTAGCCATTAAAAGGTATCAACCACTGAGGACTCTCAATTCTGAATATTTTTGTAAATAAAATGTTCATTTCTAGTACTTGGTTGAAAACCCTTTGTTGGCAATGACTGCCCGAAGTCTTGAACTCATGGACATCACCAGACGCTGTTTCGTCCTTTTTCATGCTCTGCCAGGCCTTCACTGCGGTGGTTTCAGTTGCTGTTTGTTTGTGGGCCTGTCTGAAGTTTAGTCTTTAACAAGTGAAATGCATGCTCAATTGGGTTGAGATCAGGTGACTGACTTAGCCATTCAAGAATATTCCACTTCTTTGCTTTAATAAACTCCTGGGTTGCTTTGGCTTTATGTTTTGGGTCATTGTCCATCTGTAGTATGAAACGACGACCAATCAGTTTGGCTGCATTTGGCTGGATCTGAGCACACAGTATGGCTCTGAATACCTCAGAATTCATTCGGCTGCTTCTGTCCTGTGTCACATCATCAATAAACACTAGTGACCCAGTGTCACTGGCAGCCATGCATGCCCAAGCCATCACACTGCCTCCGCCATGTTTTACAGATGATGTGGTATGCTTTGGATCATGAGCTGTACCATGCCTTCGCAATACTTTTCTCTTTCCACCATTCTGGTAGAGGTTGATCTTGGTTTCATCTGTCCAAAGAATGTTCTTCCAGAACTGTGCTGACTTTTTTAGCAAAGTCCAGTCTTTTTATTCTTGATGCTTATGAGTGGCTTGCACCGTGCAGTGAACCCTCTGTATTTACTTTCATGCAGTCTTCTCTTTATGGTAGATTTGGATATTGATACTCCTACCTCATGGAGAGTGTTGTTCACTTGGTTGGCTGTTGTGAAGGGGTTTCTCTTCACCATGGAAACTATTCTGCGATCATCCACCACTGTTGTCTTCCGTGGGTCTTTTAGCATTGATGAGTTCACCAGTGCTTTCTTTCTTTCTCAGGATGTACCAAACTGTAGATTTTGCCACTCCTAATGTTGTAGCAATTTCTCGGATGGGGTTTTTCTGTTTTTGCAGCTTAAGGATGGCTTGTTTCACCTGCATGGAAAGCTCCTTTGACCGCATATTTCCTTCACAGCAAAACCTTCCAAATGCAAGCACCACACCTCAAATCAACTCCAGGCCTTTTATCTGCTTAATTGAGAATGACATAATGAAGGGATTGCCCACACCTGTCCATGAAATAGCCTTGGAGTCAATTGTCCAATTACTTTTGGTCCCTTTAAAAACAGGGCGGCACATGTTAAGGAGCTGAAACTCCTAAACCCTTCATCCAATTTTAATGTGAATACCCTCAAATGAAAGCTAAAAGTCTGAACTTCAACTGCATCTGAATTGTTTTGTTTAAAATTCATTGTGTTAATGTCTAGAACCAAAATTAGAAAAATATCGTCTCTGTCCAAATATATATGGACCTAACTGTATGTCACACAAAATATTTACTAAATAACATTTCCCACATGTCTACTTTACACCAGCACAATTTTGGAAACACATTTTTTTAAGTTAGGAAGTTATAAGTGTTAAAAGTCATTTTTACAACAAAATTTACAAAACCATTTTTTTTTTTTTTTTTTTTTTTTTTTTTTTTTTTTTTTTTTTTAGGGACCACCTCACATTTGAAGTCACTAAGGAGTCTATATGGCAGAAAATACCCAAAAGTGATACCATTCTTAAAACTGCACCCCTCAAGCTGCTCAAAACTACATTCAAGAAGATATAACCCTTCAAGTGCATCACATGAGCAGAAGCAACATGGAAGGAAAAAAAATGAACATTTAACTTTTTAGTCACAAAAATGATCTTTTAGCAACAATTTTTTTATTTTCTCAAGGGTAACAGGAGAAATTGGACCGCAACAGTTGTTGTGAAATTTGTCCTGAGTACACTGATACCCTATATGTGGGGGGAGACCACCGTTGGGCATATGGCAGGGCTTGGAAGGGAAGCAGCGCCGTTTAACTTTTTCAACCTAAAATTGGCTCGAATTGAGATCGGACGCCATGTTGCGTTTGACGATCCCCTGATGTCTCTAAACAGTGGAAGCCCCCCACAAGTGACCCCATTTTGGAAACTAGACCCCCTAAGGAACTTATGTAGATGTGTGGTGAGAACTTTCAACCCCCAAGTGTTTCACTAAAGTGTATACTGCCCAGGCGTGAAAATAAAAAATCCTATTTTTTGCCCACAAAAATGATCTTTTAGTCCCCAATTTTTAACTTGCCCAAGGGTAACAGAGAAATTGAACCCAAACGTTGTTGTCCAATTTGTCCTGAGTACGCTGGTATCTATATGTGGGGGAAAACTACTGTTTGGGCACACGTCGGGGCTCGGAAGGGAAGTAGTGACGTTTTGGAATGAAGACTTTGATGGAATGGTCTGCGGGTGTCATTTTCCATTTGCAGAGCCCCTGATGTGCCTAAACAGTAAAAAAAAAAAAAATAAAAACACGTGACATCGTTTTGGAAACTAGACCCCCAAGTAACTTATCTAGATGTGCCCCAAATAATCTAATGTTTCCGGTAAAGTGAGTTAGTAGTGCGTTGAGGTGTGGTACAATATGAAGCAATCCTTCATACACAGGCCAGGTTTTTCGGGGCAGGTGTCGCATTGATAAATGGTGTCCTTGCGTATTCCCTTTTTGTCACACACTCGGCACCTTTTTTTGCGACTTACCTCTTTTTCCAGTTTGCGGGCCCTCCCCCGGGAAATGCTGACCTGGTACAATACGAGCACCTTCAGTTCCGGAAGTACTGGGGCCTGCTCCTTTCGGAGTGCCAAACATCAGGGCCTTAACCACTACCACACTGAAGGTATGACGGATCGGTGTGGCGTGCACATTGTGACAGCAGGAAAGCGTTGAGCATTGCCATTTGTACAATGTGCACGGCCAGCTTTTTATATCACACCCTGGCCATTCTGAGAGCATTGTACGGTGTTGGAGGAGTTCATCTGAGAGATCAACGCCCTCCCATGTATTTGTTGTACCCCAGTACACAGGTCGGTTTGCTGACCTGTGTAGAGGTTCCCCGTACAGTGCTGAGGGCGCTGCCATCACTGTGTATGGCGGTCAAGAGAAGGACATCCCTCTTGTCCTTGACCACCAGTAGGTGGTCGCTACATTGGGCTCTGGTCTCACCTTTTCTGAGCATCCACCCAAGTTGTGTCTTCAGGAGGCTTCTCTGATTTTTGCGGACAGTACCGCAGGCTGCAGTACCTCGCGCAGAGAGGGATTTGTAGAGTGGGACGCTGGTTTAAAAGTTATCAATGTAGAGGTGCTAGACTTTATCCAGCAGTGGGTGCACCAAATCCCTCACAATTTTCCCACTCACTCCCAGGACAGGACGACACTCACGGGGTTCAATCCTGGTGTCCTTTCCTTCATACACTCGCAAACTTTTTATTAAAGTGTTCAATGATCGACTGAACTTGAATACTGGAGTGTTATATAAAATATCAACACTCCAATATTACCAAAGTTCTGGCTTCTTCAGGATCCCCATGTGGAGGACCAGGACACAAAACTGCATCATTTCAACTGCGTCTACAGGAGACCAGTTAGAATATGATGAACCGGGGTTTTGTTCCAAAAATTGACTAGCGTACAAATTAGTTTGCTCCACCATGAGGTTAACAAAATCCTCAGAGGAAAAAGACTTTGAAAAAGTCAATTTCTGTTTTGGCCGGTGGTGTCAAACTTGATTCCTGATTTTGCCACAAAATCAGGAATCAGTGGATCGTAATTTTTTGGGGGGCGAGGTCCATACAGGGTCTGCTGATTCAGTTGCGGGCATGGTGGGCGCTACCTCATCTTATGTCCTGGGGTGTCTGCGTGGCGGTTCCGCAGGACCAGAGGAGGAAGAGGAATCAGAAAAATAAAGAAAAGTGGGATCCTCTCCCTCGCTATTAGTGTCGGAGGCAAGGAAAGAATATGCCTCCCCCATTGAATAGCGCTGTTGGGACGAACGTGATGAGTGGGACATTTTTTCTTGTGAGTATGGTGCTTTGTGTGTACTTTATTTATAACTATGTGTATGTGTGTGTGGGGGGGGGGGGGCGCTAGTGATTGGTGCAAACTATTTTGAAAAGAAAAAGCTAAAAGGGAAAAAAAAAAAAAAAAAAAGCAAATAAGGAGAAAAAATACCTGAGAAAAGAAAAGTCTAGAACAGCAGGCCATAGATCTGATAAGTGAACGGCATCACTTATAATTTGGCGGCTGCTGGATGTGCGCACAGGGGTGGCGAAAAAGAAAAGTGGAAAACAGCCGGCACAAGCTCTGATAAGTGAACTGCGTCACTTATCAAAATTCGGCGGCTGCTAAATGTGCACACGGAGGAGGCGCAAAGGGGGGTGAAAAGAGGGGGAATGGAGTGGATGGATAGAGATCGGGCAGGGATCAACAGTCAGGGTTGTAATTAGGTGGTGCAAAGGGGGGGGGGGGGTGAAAAAAAATGGAAAACAGAAGGCACAAGCACTGATAAGTGAACTGCGTCACTTATCAAAGTTTGGCGGCTGCAGGATGTGTGCGCCGAGGTGGCGGAAAAAAGAGCATGAGTGTTGATCGGTGAACTGTATCACCAATCAACGCTCGGCGGCTGCGCACGGAGGCAGCGCGAAAGGGGGGGTGGAGGGGGGTAAAAAGAGGGGGAAGGTGATCAGGTAACACTTACAGTTGAACTGTGTGTCTTTTTTCCTTTCTTCTGTCTTCAGCAAGGATTGTGGTACTACAGGCTGCTGTGGCACCACAATACCCAGCACAGGAGCTCTTGCTGTGTGACCTCTCTGCAGGAATCCTCGGCTAGAGTGAGGACACTTGCAGTGAAGTCAGACAGGTCACAGAGTGGTCATCACACCGCTGCTGTGACCTGTCATTGGTGGGAATCGAATGGTTACATTAATCCCACCAATCCCTGCTGGCCCTGGTGACCATGGCAACTGCCTACAATCGGAGCTCACAGCTCCGATTCCTAGGCCGGTCACGGCCAGGTCACCAGCAGGGCACAGAGCGGTCACAACGTGACCACAGCTGTGCCCTGTGATTGGCGCAATCGAGGATGACATCAATCACGCCAATCACCTCCTGTGCCCTGCGATTGGCGCGATCGATTCGACCGGCGATCGCGCCACTCCGGGGGCTTTTTGCTGGTGCCTAGCCTAGGACCTCATTGGCTGAAACAACGAGAAGCGCTGTGATTGGCTCTTCGGAATTCAACAGCCAATCACAGCGCTCGAGGGGCCAGACCAGGGAGGAGACAGCCCGGGATGCCGAGGCCATATACCCTGAGGTAAGATGGCGTCGGCATTTTAATGCAATCACCGCAAATTAAGTCGCAATGTCGCATTAAAGGGCATGACATACTATTCCGTCCATGGAACTTAAGTCCCAGGTCACATGGACGGAATAGTACGTCCAATGTAAGAAAGGGGTTAAGGACATTCTGAAGATATGATCTGTTGGGGCTGTAAGTATTGCAGTTTGGGAAACACTGATCTAGGCCATGCGAGTCCTGTTTACGTAGGACAATGTGCTGCAGAGAATGATGAGCTCTTGTGCTGCACAAAAAATAATTTCAACCAATGAGTGTGTAGCTTGTTCATCGTGATCTAAGGCCCATTTACACTGCAAAATAATTGTGAAATGAGCCATTTTTAAAACATTCTTTCACAAGTAACTTTCAGTGTAAGTGAAGCTTTAAAGGGATGCTTCATTAAAAGCAAGTTATCTCCCATTGGCGAGATAAGCAATAACTTGATCGGTGGGCACTGGGACTGACACTGAATGGCAGAAGGGGGCACTATGAGCCCCATTAGAATAGAGCAGCAATGCGCAATGATTGATCACTGCTCCAGTCATTTCCTATGAGGCTGCAGAGTACTTGGCCTTATCTGGAAGCACCATAGAGAATGAATGGAGCAGCGGTCGGGCACCTGACGAGCAGTTCCATTCTAACTATGATAAAAGTGCCCTGTTCTGCCAATCGGAGCGGTCTCAGCAATTAGACTCCCACCAGTCAATAACTTATTACCTACCCTGGGATACGTTAGAACCTGTTATCACCGGAGAACCTCTTAAGAGAGTTGTCCGATCAGCTGCTGGTACTTGGCAACTTCTACATCCTTTGGGAGAATGTGCTACTACATTGTGGCCGTATAAAGAAATGGCTGTTCTTCTAGTACTAGGGAATCACGAGGACACCGGCATGGGAGCACCCATACATAACAACTGTCCACTTTGGCTCATGAGGGTTCCGAGTGCGAGACCCGCTGTATGACACAAACTTGTCATTGTCATGAGAAAGCCCCTTTGTTTTCACCATGCTGAATAGAGAAAAATATGTGAAAACAGCTGGAAGAAAAAGTGACCCTGTACCGAAATTAGGGCCAGTATTTTAGATAAGTCTACAGCAATCATTTCATGTAACAATGTGGATTCCTGAAGCAAAGTGACTACTGGTTCAGAGGGAAACATGCAGGAGGCTGTGGGCACCACGGCGCGAGGCAGGCTGCGGGCACCACAGGCAGGAGGCAGGCACCACAGGCAGGAGGCAGGCACCACAGGCAGGAGGCAGGCTGCGGGCACCACAGGCAGGAGGCAGGCTGCGGGCACCACAGGCAGGAGGCAGGCTGCGGGCACCACAGGCAGGAGGCAGGCTGCGGGCACCACAGGCAGGAGGCAGGCTGCGGGCACCACAGGCAGGAGGCAGGCTGCGGGCACCACAGGCAGGAGGCAGGCTGCGGGCACCACAGGCCGGAGGCAGGCTGCGGGCACCACAGTCCGGATCAGGGAAGATGTTTCCTACACCCGGAGGATGGTGTTTGCAGTAAATAGTCCTCTGCTATGATGAGAAACATACAGCCAACGTCCGGGTGGACAATCAGCGTCCAGGGCTGCGGCTACAGCTCATGTGACCGTCAGAAAGGGGAAGAGGACAAATCCGGCAACTCCAATGTGTGAGACGTCACATGTATGGAGCTTACTAGGATAAGCCTCACATGAAGAGTTTGCTGGGTGGGGGTCCTACTGCTGAGCCCCCCCAGAGACCACCATTGCACTATTAAATATGGCAACCATTGGACATAGAATATCACAGCCACAGACCCCTGGAGGTCACGCTGGGAAACCTGTCAGATCTATCAAGCTACCTGTGTGTGGTGATCTCCACAGGAAGAGGACTGTGCCGGCATATACTGTATCATGACCCCTTTACGCGGCTACTACCTCCTGTCACGATACAGCACAACATACTATCACGATCTCAGGGTGCTGTCTCTCACCTGAACGTCTCCTCTATTTCTGTCACGCTCGTCTCCTTCTCCACCACCAGGAAATTCGGCTTGCGGTTCTTGTTGAGCTCCCCGATTCCTCCAAGCAAAAAGCCGGTGCAGGTGTCCTCATCCCCGATCACTGCGATCAGCTTCCCCCGTACAAGGCCGCCCGCCATGTCTCCAGCTTCTGTCAGTCCCGGACTGCTGCTCGCTGCTCATTCACACCTTCTTCATAGAGCCGAGCTCAGCTCCTCCTGCCTGTCATGTGACGCGGCCGACCAGCGCGTCAGGTGACACTGAGGGGCGGAGCTCTGCGGTCAGCACTCGGCAGTGACAGTTAGCGCTGACTGAGGGGTGGGGGAGCGGGAGCAGAATGGTTCTTACTCATTGTGAACGTCACAAGCTTGTGACAGAGGAACTGGCCGCCTGTGTGTCTGCCGGTCAGATACATGGGAGTCAGGGACTGTTCTGTGCGTTGTAGCCGCAGCAGGTGTGACCTGTGCCGTAGAGCAGCATACACCTCATACACAGTCCCACATGAGGAAGAGCGGGCCCTCCTCCATTGTTAGGCGGCGATTATACTTAGCTCCAAAACCGCGGCAAAATATTGTGCTGCCTTGTTTGCCGCAAAAAAAAAACCCAAGCTGCGCAAGTTCAGTATTTAGAGAGGTTTCTTTTTTACCTCAGAGGTCGCCATTTTACCTAATTGGGGTTTTTTTTTTTCCCTCAGAGGTCAGCTTTTTACCTCAATATTTGGAGAGGTTGTTTTTTTACCTCAGAGGTCGCCATTTTACCTAATTGGGGTTTTTTTTTTTCCCTCAGAGGTCAGCTTTTTACCTCAATATTTGGAGAGGTTGTTTTTTTACCTCAGAGGTCAGCATTTTACCTCACTATTTGGGAGAGGTTGTTTTTTTTTTTACCTCAGAGGTCAGCATTTTACGTGGCTATTTGGACCACCAGGAAGGTCCCGGAAGGCTGCAACTATAAAAGGTTTGCATGGCCGCCCGACCGTGCGCTAATATAAAAAAAGATTAGACCATGTGGAGTGAGTGTTGTATGCATGTATGAATGTCTCTGGTGAATGACTCATTATGAAACCCCTACCCTTGGTACGCATGTGTTGTGCAGCCTAGCCTGTTAAGCACCCAGGCTTAGGTGTAGGTAGAGGCTGAGTCAGAGACTGGCATCAGTGTCCACTGGTTGCTCTACACACCGCCATAGTCAGCGTCTATTGTGGCATCCGCAGGTGCGACACCGTGCACCTATAAAGTCTAGAGGGACTCTGACCCTGTGTCCTTGGGGGCAGAATTCTGTGACCGCATTCTGTACGCTCCCTTGCCGAGCTCTGTGAGCTTAAACAGACTCCGGCATTTATGTTCCGCGGTAGTGCGGCTCTGTGACGTAACAGAGTCCGCTCCTGTACACACCGGATGACAACCTGTGTGTGGTCTTTTATACCGCAATATAGTATCCGCCATTACCAAGCAGCAGTTTACCACCTCTGCACGGTGGACCCCGTGCTGCGAACGCAACCTGTTATCTTTATTATTTGGTGCGTTCCGCCAGCCCTAAGACGATGTCCTTTAACAAAAGCCGGCAATTCATTTTGCGATACAGTAAAATCACACTGACATGTTTAATAAAGGATATATACACATAGAATATATATATATACAGTATATAAACACGTCATTGAGACACAGATATATACAGTATATATATATATATTTCATAGAGTTCTACATAGCAGAATAGCCGCTAAATCAATTGCTGGCTTCTGTAAAATTATTACAAAACCCGACATGAAATGACACATGGTTTACATACAGTAAACCATTTCATTTAGTTTATTATATGTCTGACTAATAATCAGATTAGGGTATGTGTGTAAAATTTTGGACATGTAGGTGTTAAATTAACGGGTATATTCGTTGAAAAACATTGTGTGGGCTCCCACGGTAATTTCTCCGCCAGAGAGGGAAAGCCAGTGAGTGAGGGCAGATATTAATAGCCTAGAGAGGGACCATTGTTTTAGCCCCCCCCCCCGGCTAAAAATCTGCCGCCAGCCACCCCAGAAAATCTGTCTCCAGCCACCTATAAGATGCACTTAGCCTCTCTATCCCTATTGCTTTTAGCGGTGACTCATGGGTTAATAATAATAGGTTAATGTCACCTTGCTATTGGAAGGTGACATTAAGCCGGGTTAATAATGGCGAGGTGTCAATAAGACACCTATCCATTATTAATCCTATAGTAGTAAAGGGTTAAAAAAGACACACACACACACACACACACACACACACACACACACACACACACACACACACACACACACACACACACACACACACACACACACACACACACACACACTAATTAAAAATTCTTTTAATTAAATAATCATACAAAGTTTTTGACCAAATTTATTATTCTGCTAATCCAACAGAATCCCTTGTTGTCCTGTAAAAAATCAGAAAATAAAACAACAACAATATCCATACCTCTCCACTGTTTAGTCAGGTCCCCCGCTGCAATCCATCACAAGGGGTTAACTAGATTACAACAGGCTACCGGCCACGCTATAAACCACTACAGAATGAATGAAATCATGTCTGCGCAGGTGCCACAGCTGACCGGAGATGAGCTAATAAGCGTGGGAAAGTTTATGAACTTTTTCCCACACTCCTGAGTTCACCTCAGGTCAGCCGGGGACTTCGCGCAGCCTCACTGACTATCGCTGACATCACTGAGGTATGTGCTGAAGTATGAAGTTGTGCTCACAGCCCAACACCGTGCAGGATGCTTGACATTTGCCACAGAACACCAGAATTGCCAAATTCGCGCCACTGGTGCCCAGTGCTCTTCACAGATGAAAGCAGGTTCACACTGAGCACATGTGACAGACGTGACAGTCTGGAGACGCCGTGGAGTGTGATCTGCTGCCTGCAACATCCTTCAGCCTGACCGGTTTGGCAGTGGGTCAGTAATGATGTGGGGTGGCATTTCTTTGGAGGGCCACACAGTGTTGGGCTGTAAGCACAACCCCCATCTGTGGACGTTGGGCACTCAGACCATCCTCATGGAGTCGGATTCTGTTTGTGCAGAAACATGCACATTTGTGGCCTGCTGGAGGTCATTTTGCAGGGCTCTGGCAGAGCTCCTCCATTCCTCTTTGCACAAAGGCTGAGGTTAGCGGTCCTGCTGCTGGGTTGTTTCCCTCCTACGGCCACCTCTGCGTCTCCTGGTGTACTGGCCTGTCTCCTGGTAGCGCCTCCAGCCTCTGGACACTACGCTGACAGACACAGCAAACCTTCTTGCCACAGCTCGCATTTATGTGCCATCCTGGATGAGCTGCACTACCTGAGCCACTTGTGTGGGTTGTAGAGTCCGTCTTATGCTACCACGAGTGTGAAAGCACAACCAACATTCAAAAGTGACCAAAACATCAGCCAGAAAGCATTGGTACTGGTTTGTGGTCTGTGGTCCCCACCTGCAGAACCACTCCTTTATTGAGGGTGTCTTGATAATTGACAATAATTTCCATCTGTTGTCTTCCATTTGCACAACAGCATGTGAAATTGATTGTCAATCAGTGTTGCTTCCTAAGTGGACAGTTTGATTTCACAGAAGTTTGATTTACTTGGAGTTATATTCTTTTAAACAAAACAATTCAGATGCAGTTGAAGTTCAGACTTTCAGCTTTCATTTGAGGGTATCCACATTAAAATTGGATGAAGGGTTTAGGAGTTTCAGCTCCTTAACATGTGCCACGCTGTTTTTTAAAGGGACCAAAAGTAATTGGACAATTGACTCCAAGGCTATTTCATGAACTGGTGTGGGCAATCCCTTCGTTATGTCATTCTCAGTTAAGCAGATAAAAGGCCTTGTGTTGATTTGAGGTGTGGTGCTTGCATTTGGAAGGTTATATATATATATATATATATGTATTGTATATGTATATATCTATTCTTTCATTTGTGTTTTAACCTGTCATTCGACTCCATTTTATGTCCAGTTTGCAAGCCAGTGAGAAAATCTCATCATACGGATGCCATATGGATGTCACACGGATGCTTAGATGCGAGAAAATTGCATCCTCGGATGACTTACGGATCACTGTTCAAGAAACATTTGTGCGATTCTGGTCCGTGAAAAATGGACCGTATTTTTATACTTTGTGTGTGACTCCAGCCTTAGGGGAAATTCCCTCGCGCCTCAATACAGCATCAGACTAGCTCCCTGGATCAGCCCATCACGCAATCCAGTGCCCAAAGCCTGCAATATTATAGTCATAAAGTCATTAAGGCCTCCTCGTACTTTTAGTAGTGTATCAGCCAGCCATTACATCATGAGTCAAAGAGGTCCATAGTCTCACTGCTCTTACAGTAGAGAACCTGCATCTGTGATTAAACTGTCTTTTCTTCAGACTTAAGGCCCTTTTACATTTAGCGATGCACCAGCGATCCGACCCGGTCAGGATCGCTGGTGCATCGCTAAATGATCGCTAGTGAGCTTTCATACAGAAAGATCTCACAGCGATGCAGCAGCAACGCAGCGCACAATACTTACCATTCACACACAGCGATCCTGCGTCCTCCCGCCCGCCTCCACGCGTCGCTGGACGTCACAGCAGGAAGTCCAGCAGGAAGCAGACGACGAGAAATGGAGCCGGACATTCTCGCGCGATCAGCGATGAGCAGCGGGGGAGCCGGTCGCTGGTAAGTATCACACATAGCGATATCGCTAACAATATCGCTATAACGTCACAAAACCAGTGACGTTTTAGCGATATTGCTAGCGATATTGCTTAGTGTAAAACCCCCTTAAGAAGATGCCTTCGCTATCCATCTGTATGGCTTCTGACAGGTCACTGATTCCTCAGTGACTTGCACCCTATTTTACATAATGAATGTTATATATGGGATGGCTCAATGGTTAGCACTGTAGCCTTGCAGCACCAAGCACAACATCCACTAGGAGTTTGTATGTTCACCCTGTGAACATTACAAAGATATACTGATAGGGAATTTAGATTGGGAGCCCCATCGGGGACAGTGCCATTATTGTCTGTAAAGTGCTGTGGAATTAATGGTGCTTTATAAATGAGTAAAATAAATATTGACAAAAAAATCACCTGCAGCAGGCAGGCAGGGGCATGCAGCACCATGGAATTAATGGTGCTATATAAATTAATAATAATGTGCATTTAACCCCTTACCTACAATGGACGTAATATTCCGTCCATGTGACCCTGGACCTAATTACCATGGACGGAAAATTACATCCCAGCGATCAGCGGCGCCCACGTGGTGAGCGCCGCTGATCGCGGCCGGGTGTCAGCTGATTATCACAGCTGACACCGGGCACAGTGTGTCAGGGGCGGTCACGCAAAGCGCAGGCATGAGGAAGTCTGCAGCACTGCCTGTGACAGATTGCTGATCTGTCACAGTGATCTGTGATGTCCCACCTGGGACAAGGTAATAAAGTAAAAAAAAAAAAAAGTGTTAAAAATAAATTTAAAAAAATCGCTAAATAGATTAGTAAAAAAAAAAAAATATTCCCAAATAAATCAATTTTTTCAAAATAAAAAAAACAAAACAATAAAAGTACACATATTTGGTATCGCCGCGTCCGTAGTGACCCGCCCTATAAAACTGTCCCATTAGTTAACCCCTTTAGCGAACCCCTTAAAAAATAAAAAACGAAGCAAAAAATAATGATTTATTATCATACCACCGAACAAAAAGTGCAATAACGCGCAATCAAAAAGACGTATATAAATATCCATGGTACCCGTGTAAACGTCATCTTGTCCCGCAAAAAACGAGCTGCCATACAGCGTCATCCGCAAAAAAATAAAAAAGTTATAGCTCGCAGAATAAAGCGATACAAAAATAATTATTTTTTATATAAAATTGTTTTCATTGCAAAAAACCGACAAAACATAAAAAAAGGACCTAAATGAGGTATCCCTGTAACCGTACTGACCCGAAGAATAAAAACGCTTTATCAATTTTACCGCACACGGAACGGTGTAAACGCACCCCCCCAAAAGAAATTCATGAAACGCTGGTTTTAGTTCATTCTGCGTCACAAAAATCGGAATAAAAAGCGATCAAAAAAGTCACGTGCCCGAAAATGGTACCAATAAAAACGTCAACTCGTCCCGCAAAAAATAAGACCTCACATGACTCAGTGGGTCAAAATACGGAAAAATTATAGCTCACAATATGTGGTGATGCAAAAACTATTTTTACAATAAAAAGCGTCTTTTAGTGTGTGACAGCTGCCAGACATAAAAACCCGCTATAAGTAGTAAATCAAACCCCCCGTTATCACCCCCTTAGTTAGGGAAAAATAATAAAACTAAAAGAAAATGTATTTATTTCCATTTTCCCATTAGGGTTAGGGCTAGGTTTAGGGCTAGGGTTAGGGCTAGGGGTGTGTTGGGGTTAGGGATGGAGTTATAATTGTGGGGTTTCCACTGTTTGGGCACATCAGGTGCTCTCCAAATGCAACATGGCGTCTGATCTCAATTCCAGCCAATTCTGCGTTGAAAAAGTCAAATGGTGGTCCTTCCCTTCCAAGCTCTGCCATGCGCCCAAACAGTGTTTTACCCCTACATATGGGGTATCAGCCTACTCAGGACATATTACGAAACAACTTTTGGGGTCCAATTTCTCCTGTTACCCTTAGGAAAATAAAAAATTGGGGGCAAAAATATCATTTTTGCGGAAAAAAATGATTTTTTTATTTTCACGCCGAGGCGTTATAAACTTCTGTGAAGCACTTGGGGGTTCAAAGTGCTCACCACACATCTAGATAAGTTCCGTGGGGGGTGTAGTTTCCAAAATGGGGTCACTTGTGGGGAGTTTCAATAGTTTAGGTACATCAGGGGCTCTCCAAACGCACATGACACCCGCAGACCAATCCATCAAAGTCTGCATTCCAAAACGTCACTACTTCCCTTCCGAGCCCCGACGTGTGCCCATACAGTAGTTTTCTCCCACATATGAGGTATCAGCATACTCAGGACAAATTGGACAACAACTTTTGGGGTCCAATTTCTCCTGTTACCCTTGGGAAAATAAAAAAAATGGGGACTAAAAGATGATGTTTGTTGAAAAAATACGATATTTTTATTTTCACGCCCAGTCGTTATAAACTTCTGTGAAGCACTGGGGGGTTCAAAGTGCTCACCACACATCTAGATAAGTTCATTAGGGGGTCTAGTTTCCAAAATGGGGTCACTTGGGGGTTTCTCCTGTTTAGGTACATCAGGGGCTCTCCAAAAGCAACATGACACCCGCAGACCATGCCATCATAGTCTGCATTCCAAAACGTCACTACTTCCCTTCCGAGCCCTGACGTGTGCCCATACAGTAGTTTTCTCCCACATATGAGGTATCAGCGTACTCAGGACAAATTGGACAACAACTTTTGGGGTCCAATTTCTCCTGTTACCCTTGGGAAAATAAAAAAATTGGAGACTAATTGATCATGTTTGTGGAAAAAATACGATTTTTTTATTTTCACGCCCGGGCGTTATAAACTTCTGTGAAGCCCTTGGGGGTTCAAAGTGCTCACCACACATCTAGATAAGTTCCTTGGGGGGTCTAGATTCCAAAATGGTGTCATTTGTGGGGGGTTTCCACTGTTTAGGTACATCAGGGGTTTTCCAATCGCGACATGGTGTCCGATCTCAATTCTAGCCAAAAACGTCAAATGGCGCTGCTTCCCTTCCGAGCTCTGCTATGCGCCCAAATAGTCATTTACACCCACATATGGGGTATCAGCGTACTCAGGACAAATTGCACAATAACTTTTAGGGTCCTGTTACCCTTGGAAAAATAAAAATTGGGGGTGAAAAGATCATTTTTGTGGAAAAAATATGATTTTTTAATTGTACCGCTGTACGTTATAAACTTCTGTGAAGCCCTTGGGGGTTCAAAGTGCTCACCACACATCTAGATAAGTTCCTTGGGGGGTCTAGATTCCAAAATGGTGTCATTTGTGGGGGGTTTCCACTGTTTAGGTACATCAGGGGTTTTCCAATCGCGACATGGTGTCCGATCTCAATTCTAGCCAAAAACGTCAAATGGCGCTGCTTCCCTTCCGAGCTCTGCTATGCGCCCAAATAGTCATTTACACCCACATATGGGGTATCAGCGTACTCAGGACAAATTGCACAATAACTTTTAGGGTCCTGTTACCCTTGGAAAAATAAAAATTGGGGGTGAAAAGATCATTTTTGTGGAAAAAATATGATTTTTTAATTGTACCGCTGTACGTTATAAACTTCTGTGAAGCCCTTGTGGGTTCAAAGTTCTCACCACATATCTAGATAAGTTCCTTGGGGGGTCTAGTTTCCAAAATGGGGTCACTTGGGGGGGTTTCCACTTTTTAGGTACATCAGGGGCTCTCCAAACGCGACATGGCGTCTGATCTGAATTCCAGCCAATTTTGCACTGAAAAAGTCAAACGGCGCTCCTTCCCTACTGAGGTCTGCCATGCGCCGAAACAGTGGTTCCCCCCCACGTATCAGGTATCAGCGTACTCAGGACAAATTGCACATTAACTTTTGCAGTCCAACTTCTCCTGTTACCCTTGGTAAAATAAAGAAAATTGAACCTGAAGTATTTTTTTTGTGAAAAAAAGTTAAATGTTCATTTTTTTTTTAAATATTCAAAAAATTCCTGTGACGCACCAAAAGGGTTAATAAACTTCTTGTATGTGGTTTTAAGCACCATAAGGGGTGCAATTTTTAGAATGGTGTAACTTTTGGGTATTTTCTATCATGTAGACCCCTCAAAGTGGCTTCAAATGTGATGTGGTCCCTAAAAATAAAATGGTGTTGCAAAAATGAGAAATCGCTGGTCAATTTTTAACCCTTATAACTTCCTAACAAAAAAAAATTTTGGTTCCAAAATTGTGCTGATGTAAAGTAAACTTGTGGGAAATGTTATTTATTAAGTTTTTTGTGTGCTGTATCGCTGTGATTTAAGGGCATAAAAATTCAAAGTTGGAAAATTGCGAAATTTTCAAAAGTTTCGCCAAATTTCCGTTTTTTTCACAAATAAACGCAAGTTATTTGAATGAAATTTTACCACTAACATGAAGTACAATATGTCACGAGAAAACAATATCAGAATCACCGGGATCCATGGAAGCGTTTCAGAGTTATGACCTCATAAAGGGACAATGGTCAGAATTGTAAAAATTGGCCCGGGAGTTAACGTGCAAACCACCCTTGGTAGTGAAGGGGTTAATTCTTTTATTTGAAGCTATAAAAAATGTAGGGGAAAAAATGTGTCTTATATATCAAAAGATCTAGTTAACATACACCAGTGGTTTTAAATAAGATGAGCTATATTTCGCATGTTAAATTACATGCTGAGGTTTTTAAATACTGTGCGCTTCTTCTTCATGAGATTACTAAAAGGAATGGAGTCTGCTGGAGACGATGAATACAGATTTTGCTTTATTTCAAAACCAATGTCATTGATCAAAATCAAAATTTTCTCCTACAGAATGTAGGGAAGAGGGATCAAGATTGTCAGCTAGTCTCCCTCTGCAGCAGATTATCTACAGACAAAACAGACCTGATATGTTAGAAATTTAATCCGATTAGCCTTTTATCAGAGCCATTTAGCCTTTTTCAATTCTCTTCCAGGAGCTAAATTAAGGCTTTTTCTTATGATGAGATGGTATTTTGAAAGACTCTATATAATTTACTACTAATAAAGTACAGAAAAACAAAAAGGTGAATTTTTAGCCGTGTTTAATTTTTATAGTGTTCACTGAGCAAGAACTTTTCTCTTGCGGTTGCTATAAATACAGCACAAGCAAATTTATATTACTGGTCTGATTTTGCATTAAACAAATAACTACATTTCTATCACTATAATTTAAGACCCATACTGTAACTAAGTTTTCCAATAGAGCCATGCGATGACTTACTTTCTGCGTGGCTGGCACACTGTAGTTTTATCAGTACCCACTTCAGGGTACATTGTGTTTCATATTTAATTTTTAATTAACCTCTTAACGCCCATTGAAGTGACAGCCCGTCATGCCAGAATGTCAGTTTCTGCATCATGATGGGCTATTCCCATCATGCCTTTGAACTACCACTGCGTATAAACACGCAGTGGTAGTTCCATGCCGACTGCTGTCATAGACAGCTGAAAGGCATAGCAAGGGGTGCAGGGACCCTTGCAGTCGGTCCCTGCACCCCAAGCGCTGTGATTGGTCAGTCAATTTGACTGACCAAACAGCAGCGATCGGGCAGGAGATGCTAAAATTCAGTGAATGCCGTAACTTTTTCCAAGCGGTATCATCATACCGCTTTGGAAAAGTGCAATAACGCGATCAAAAACACAGATATAAATAAACATGGTACCGCTGAAAACGTCATCTTGTCCCGCAAAAAACAAACCGCCATACAGCTCCATCAGCTGAAAAATAAAAAAGTTATAGCTCTCAGAATAAAGTGATGCAAAAATAATTATTTTTTCTCTAAAAGTTTTTATTGTGTAAAAAATGCCAAAACATAAAAAAGATATAAATGAGGTATCGCTGTAATCGTAGTGACCCGAAGAATAAAGCTGCCTTACCATTTTTACCACACGCGGAATGAAGAAAAAAAAAACATTCCTGAATTGCTGGTTTTTGTTCATTCTTCCTCCTCAAAAATCGGAATAGAAAGCGATCAAAAAACGTTATGTGCCCGAAAATGGTACCAATAGAAACGTCAGCTTGTCCCGCAAAATTCAAGCCTGCATATGTCTCTGTCGGCTGAAATATGGAAAAATTATAGCTCATTAAATCATTTTTGTGGAGAAAAATATGATTTTTTAATTTTCACAGCTCTACGTTATAAACTTCTTTGAAGCACTTGAAGGTTCTAAGTGCTCACCACACATCTAGATAAGCTCCTTGGGGGGGTCTAGTTTCCAAAATGGTGTCACTTGTGGGGGGTTTCTACTGTTTACGCACATCAGGGGCTCTGCAAACGCAACATGACACCCGCAGACCATTCCATCAAAGTCTGCATTCCAAAACGGCGCTCCTTCCCTTCTAAGCTCTGCCATGCGCCCAAACAGTGGATCCACCCCACATATGGGGTATCAGCATACTCAGGACAAATTGCACAACAACTGTTGGGGTCCTATTTCTCCTGTTACCCTTGTGAAAATAAAAATTTGGGGGCAAAAAGATTATTTTTGTGGAAAAAAATATGATTATTTTATTTTCATGGTTCTACGTTATAAACTTCTGTGAAGCACTTGGGGGTTCAAACTTCTCACCACACATCTAGATAATCCATAAAGGACAAGGTAAAGTGTCGCACTACAAAATCAACCTAGACAATCAATATTCAACCATACAGGCTAAATCCAATAAAACATTGTATTAATGTTTGCGAAAAGCTTTTGTTCTGAAAAATATTATCTAAAAAATAAAGCACTTCTATAAAAGCAATGTGAGCCATGAAGAAATATTAAGAAAATAGAAGACTGAAGGGGGCACTCCTGGTATGATACCCGGTGGTTAAATGGAAGAGGTTGAGGACAAAATGCCGCTGGTATAGCCACGTTTACAGAGCCTGTGGTGCTTAACGTGCACCATTCACTGTACCAGCTTCCAGGTTCAGAGTGTGGCCGGTCACATGGATCGTCACATGATGCTGATGTCACCACAGGTCCTCCGTCCTTCAAGTCATGCAGTATGGTTGATAATCTTGCTGGGTCCATGTTGCACCAAGCCGCTCGCCCCTGAATGGGTGTAAAAATGTAAAATTCAAGGAAGTAAAAATACGGCTGATCAAGGCGCTCAGACCAAGACAGACACTGGTTTTAGATGGAAAGGAAACTTCTTTAATTGGTCATTATCTCCTCACAAAGCTTTTCGGTGGTGTACACCTGATGAAGGTGGATTCACCGCCAAAAAGCTTTGTGAGGAGATAATGACCAAGTAAAGAAGTTTCCTTTCCATCTAAAACCAGTGTCTGTCTTGGTCTGAGCGCCTTGATCAGCCGTATACGTATTTCCTTCCTTGCATGAAGAAATATTAAACTTTATGGTGTCTAATTTATAGAACCGTTTTGTACCGTTTACAGAGGGAGATGGTCTGAACTGTTATTGACCAACCATTCTTCTTGTTGAGTTTATGTTTAATTCATATCCCCCAATAATTTTAAAAAGTTGTTGATAAAAATTAAAATTTTACAATTTTCTGTCGTGTTTCATACTTATAGGTTACATGTTCATGAATGGTCACACATCATCATTTAATTTTTGTTCCTGTGTTAATCTAATAATAATAATGAACAAAGTTAGATGCCGCTAGACCTGCCATCTTTTTATGAGTCAACATTACCGCCTTTGGAATTCTTTAACGTTTTCCTGTCGATATGAAATTTAAAGTGACTGACTGAAAAGCATGTAAATCTCTGAGTGGGACCGATATGGGTAAAGTCTCAAAAAGACATCACATTTTTGGGAGGACAGTCATTTTTATTGCTGAAATGCATCCAAATTTTGAGAAAGGGAGTGATCTCCATTAATCTCACAACCTCGTACAGAGTGGAGTACGAGGTTGTGAGATTAATTCCTAGGTATTTGAGAGAGGTGGTGCGCCAGTGGTATTTAGTTACTCTGGAGGTGATCTAAATAGGCATAATTTATTTTAAGTGGAAGGGCTTCAGTTTTACTTGTACTCTTTTTATACCCTGATAATTGTCTAAATTTTAAAATCAATGAATGGAAACTGGGGAACGATGTATGAGGTTTTGTGAGGATATCATTGGAAAAAAGGGATAATTTAAATTATTTGCCTTTAAACTGGACTCCTTTAATGTCTGGTGATCCTCTAATAGCAGCAGCCAAAGGCTAAATGCAAAGGACGAAAAGTAGAGGGAAAAGTGGGCAGCCCTGTCTGGTACCGTTTTTAATTTTAATTAATTTAGCGGAGCTATGAGGAAGATATATTGTAGCCGAGGGACAAGAGTATAATCCCTCAACAGCTTTTGAAAAAGGGCCTTCTATGCCATATGTCCCATGGGCATTAAGCATAAAAGGCCAAATCAGGCAATCAAACGCCTTCTGGTAACCAAACTCAGGGGAAGAAAAGGTTCCCCAGATTTTTAACTATTTCTATGAGATCAATTGCCCTTCTGGTGTTGTCACGCCTTGTTTAAAAGGGACAAATGCTACTTGATCATTGTGGATTACATAAGGCAACCACTGATTCAGACATATTGCTAAAATTTTTGTGAATATCTTAACATCTGAATTGAGAAGGGCAATTGGTCTATAGTTTTTACAGTCTAGTCTTCTATACTTGCCTGGTTTGGAAATCAGTGTGTCATGATCCAGTGTTGGATCTGGCGGTATTAAAAGCACAAAGTGAACTTTTTTTACTTTGGTTAAGTTCAAGGGTGTTTTGACTGTCCCCGGTGGTGGTTAGTGGTATTGCACCTTAGGTTAGGTTGCACTTAATTATGGTTCAGGTGTGACACTCTATAAATGGGTCTCAGGGTGTTCACTCACTGCTGGTGATATTTCTTGCTGAGTTGTTGGAGAGCCTGGTGGAAGGATGGAGCTGGATTGGAGTCCTGCGCAGTCAGCCAGAGGGAACGAGTGCCAGCTAATGGTGTCTGCAGGAAGGACTGGCATGGCCTGGTGGAGTCGCAGTTTATGGTGTCGGCAGGAAGTGCGGGCATGGCTTAGAGGAGTGGCGACTTGGAAGAGAGTTGCACTCAGCATGCTCGACTTGGTTGCTGAGAACTGGACTCGAGCATGCTTGGATTCTTGGCAGAGGCTGGACTCATCTTGGGACTCTGTGTACTGGACTGCTGCAAGTGGTGATGGACTCTGCTCCCAGGCTGCACGACGGTGATGGATCCAGTTATGGTGATGGATCAGGGTGGAGGAGAAGATGCACACAGGTGGTGGGCTCTGTTGCTAGGAGCGTACGCAACAGAGCAAAGCTAAGTGGTGTTTCCCCTGTATTGTCTCTTTCCTCATGTGTGTTGTTAGTGCAGTGGTGGGATTAGTCTCCGCACCGACCCATTCCCTAGTGAGGGTTTAGGGTCAGGGCGAGCAAGGGGTTAAGGTTCGCGTGCGGCGACAGGTGCGGAGCCTGTATAGGGAATGTTAGGAGTGCAGGGACACTGGCTCAGGGGAGCTTAGGAGGTCTCCATGTCCCCATTCCCTATCGCAGGGCCCACCATTGTTAAAGTTTCCCAGGTTCCCCCCCTTATTATTTAAATGCGCCTTACTGGAGGCGGTGTTTCCAGAAATATATTTATAACGTGTAATACCTAAATTCGCCAGGTGGAGGCGGCGTATCCACCTGCACGTTCTATTATTTAAATTCGCCCTACTGGAGGCGGTGTATCCAGGGTCACGTGTGTTATGGGTTCGCCTTGCGGCATCATCTGCGACCTGACACACGTGATCATGACATTATCACCAGCCTTACCTTTTTCCTGGTGAGCTTGTGGCTATGTGGAGACCTGTGGTAATTGCTGCCGGGCCTCACTGAGGTGTGTGAGGAGCGGCATGGTGTGTTGGAGCCGCTGCAGCAGCAGTTATCAGGGTCTGGGGCCTCTGCTCAGATAACCAGGGAATCAATATGGCGGCTGTGATCTTGCTAAAAGCCCCTAGAGTCGCTGCTGGGGAGCGGGACTTGCTCATGCACGTGGGCGTACCCAGGCAGGTGGGAGGAATGGTGCCCCACGGAGCTGCTTGGTATTCCCCGAGGTGAAGGGGTACGCCCCTGTGGTGAGCTGACTGGTGTGATAGTCCACAGGGTTTACGCCATATCTTCTATACCATCGAAGAAGCCGCCCTCCTGGTCGTGTGGAGGCGACCAGCGAGAGTATATTTCCTCCATTTCCCGGTCCCCTTCTCCTCCTGGTGTGAGCAGCAGGTGTACTGCGGGGGAGTAGGGACAAATCTCTACCCTCGCCATTAACCAACCCTAGGAGGCGCAGTCCTCATGGTGAAAGGGTTGGAGGGTGGTGTCCCTTGGTGAATAGTGGGGGTGTGAGTGTGGTGACACAGGGGGACGCCTCTGTTGTCAAGTCCAGAGTGAGTTCACCAAGTTATGACAAATGTATGTGTGCAATAAACATTCAGGTCCGGACCTGTGTGTGAACGAGCATATATGGGTGCCACCAAAAAACATCTTGGAAATGTGTTGTGGAATCTGATCAGCTCTTAGCATACATACACATACATAATCTTGTTCCCCAGGTCGGCGCTGTGGAGATGAGTGGTGCCTCCAAAATGAACATGTATTGCCAATACCAGCGGTGTTTGTCATGAACCTGAAGTGTCAGGTAATGGTGGGGTGAACTCAGGATCTGGGCGTCCCCGCTGTAGGTGTTTCCCTAATGAGGGGTGGTCTTGAGGGTCCAGAGGCCCCTCATTAAGGAGGGGGTACTGTCATGATCCAGTGTTGGATCTGGCGGTATTAAAAGCACAAAGTGAACTTTTTTTACTTTGGTTAAGTTCAAGGTTGTTTTGACTGTCCCCGGTGGTGGTTAGTGGTATTGCACCTTAGGTTAGGTTGCACTTAATTATGGTTCAGGTGTGACACTCTATAAATGGGTCTCAGGGTGTTCACTCACTGCTGGTGATATTTCTTGCTGAGTTGTTGGAGAGCCTGGTGGAAGGATGGAGCTGGATTGGAGTCCTGCGCAGTCAGCCAGAGAGAACGAGTGCCAGCTAATGGTGTCTGCAGGAAGGACTGGCATGGCCTGGTGGAGTCGCAGTTTATGGTGTCGGCAGGAAGTGCGGGCATGGCTTAGAGGAGTGGCGACTAGGAAGAGAGTTGCACTCAGCATGCTCGACTTGGTTGCTTAGAACTGGACTCGAGCATGCTTGGATTCTTGGCAGAGACTGGACTCATCTTGGGACTCGGTGTACTGGACTGCTGCAAGTGGTGATGGACTCTGCTCCCAGGCTGCACGATGGTGATGGATCCAGTTATGGTGATGGATCAGGGTGGAGGAGAAGATGCACACAGGTGGTGGGCTCTGTTGCTAGGAGCGTACGCAACAGAGCAAAGCTAAGTGGTGTTTCCCCTGTATTGTCTCTTTCCTCATGTGTGTTGTTAGTGCAGTGGTGGGATTAGTCTCCGCACCGACCCATTCCCTAGTGAGGGTTTAGGGTCAGGGCGAGCAAGGGGTTAAGGTTCGCGTGCGGCGACAGGTGCGGAGCCTGTATAGGGAATGTTAGGAGTGCAGGGACACTGGCCCAGGGGAGCTTAGGAGGTCTCCATGTCCCCATTCCCTATCGCAGGGCCCACCATTGTTAAAGTTTCCCAGGTTCCCCCCCTTATTATTTAAATGCGCCTTACTGGAGGCGGTGTTTCCAGAAATATATTTATAACGTGTAATACCTAAATTCGCCAGGTGGAGGCGGCGTATCCACCTGCACGTTCTATTATTTAAATTCGCCCTACTGGAGGCGGTGTATCCAGGGTCACGTGTGTTATGGGTTCACCTTGCGGCATCATCTGCGACCTGACACACGTGATCATGACACAGTGTAGCATGGAGTCAGGGATCGATATTCCCTTTAGAAAAGAATTTAAAGGAGAAATTAACGTAGAGAGAAGTACATATTGGAAGGTCTTATAGTATAAGTAGGACAGACCATCAGGTCCTGTGGTCTTCCTGTTTGAAAGGTTATGGATTATATCTTTAATTTGCTCTTCAGTAATTATGTCAATTAGTGATGCTATTGCTTCTGAAGAAAGAGAAGGTAATTGACAAGAGTCCAAGAAAGTACCAACAAGATTACTTCTGGTTAGTGGGTTAAATGGGAGAGTAGAAAGGAGCGAGTAAAGATGTGAAAAGTAGTCATGAAAAATGTCCGCAATTTCTTTAAGGTTATGTGTAATTTGATTATTTTTATTACGTAAGGCATGAGGGGTAGTCTGTTCTGTATCTCTGTATCATCTCTTAAGTTGTATAGCTAGTAATGTGTGGGGCTTATTAGCTTTCTGTTACACCTGGTCCCCGTGCTGCCGCTGCACCCCATTCGGGCCACTCATCTCATGCCCTGCACGCTGTCCCTGTGTGGCAGCAAGCTCCCTGTGTGTCCCATGCTGCTCCCCGGCTTCCTGCTCTCTCTCCTTCCCCCATCTCCTGGCATCCGGCCAGCAGGTCCCCAGGCAAAGCTATTAGAGCACGCGTGCGCGCTCCCCTGGCTTCTTAAAAGGTACAGCGTGCATTTTTCAAAATCTGGTAATTATCCAATGGCAGCACACTGGCTGCTATTTCTGGTCTCTCCTCCATAGGAAGAGCACCAGAGCAATGAGTATCTATCACTGCTACATCCGGTTCTGCTTTCCACATGTCTGCGCTGCGTTTGCAGTCTCTGTGCATTCTCTCATGCTATGTGTCTCCACAGATTATCTGTATCCTGATAACCCTGGCAATCTCCGCAATTATCTGCGCAAAAGCCATCCCGTTCTGCCAACAGCCATCCGAGTCCGTGGACTGTGACAAGGTTACTGGAGCCTGCTAACTACAAACTACCCGGAACCAGGACCTGCCTCACTACGGACTCTGCTATTATATCTGTTATCCTTTTTGGTCCAGCTGGGACAGCTGCCACGTGTCCGGGGTCTAACTGGAGGTAGCACCTATGTCCTCCGGGTATCCCATTCTGGTCCTGTCTGAGGGGCTTTACTACGGGTACCCGGGGCTCACTAATTCCGCTCCCTTATAAGCCCCCCGGACCATGGTCCTGAGGTTCCACTTTAAAAAGAAAAAACGAATGTGTACTTCACCATCTCTGCCTCCGCTTCCATTTGTTACACTTTCTCATAATATCTTTGTCGAGTATATAGATGAAACTTGTCCACCCATTTCAAAGCTAAGTTTTTTAACTGAGCCTGAACATCTATAAGTCGTTTATTCTGGAAGGGTTAGAGAGCATATTTGCTTTGAGAAGCTTTAATTCCGAGGTCAAAGCCAATTGTTTCAATTTATCAATTTATAGTCTTTCTTAAGTCTAGAGCTCATAGCTATACATTGTCCTCTAAAGACTGCTTTGTGAGCTTCTCATAACGTTGCTTCTGATGAAACTGAACCTACATTAAATTCAAAGTAATCTTTTAAATGAGGGCGAAGCTTCTCTCTAAGATGAGGCTTTTTCAATAATGTCTCATTAAGTCTCCAGTGTCAGGATCGGGTATATAGTAAGTAGCTCTTCAGTGAAATTTCTATTGGGGCATGGTTTGACCATATTATGGGACCCATTCCCGCACTTACCAGTTTAGGAAGCATAATTCCTGAAAAAGTAATCTACAGAACACGTGTATGGGTACTATGAGGTGGTGAAAAAAAGGAGAAAGACCTGTCCCCTGGATGATTTATCCTCAATAAGTCATATAAAGAATTTTTCTTAATGAGCTTACAAAATTCCTTAGAAATATAAATTTGGGATGGAGATGGTGGATTACCAGACAAGGCAGATCTATCGATAGTTTCGGAAAACATCATGTTAAATCTCCTTCTAAGATTATGGCTGCAGGTGGAAGACGTGAAATTTTAAGCATAACTCGTTTAAGAAATTTGATTTGGGCTGTATTAGTAGCAAATATGTTGCACAGTATAAGACAATTCCCCCTGAGGGTGCCTTCTAATATTATGTATATTCAATCAGGATCCAAATAAGAGGAGGTCACATTTATTGGACACGTCTTTGAAAAAAGAATGGCCACAGCAGCTTTTTTCCTATCTTGTGTGACCGAGAAAATTGTGAGGAAATTATGCAGAGCAAAGTTAAAGGAACCTAATTTATTAAAGTGAGTTTCCTGAAGAAACGCTACATCTGCTTTTAAGGATCTAATTTCAGTTAAAGTTAAGCACAGCTTAACATTTGAGTTAAGGCCTTTGATGTTGAGGGAGACGAATTTAATCATGATGGATATAAAAAGAATAAGTATTAGTGATGGGCGAGTCCTAAATTACTCGGAATCGCTTGACTCTAGCGAGTCCGAGCCCGGGACTCGCTACTCGTTGCGAGTCTAGCGAGTCCAATGTTAATGAATGGGGAAGCGAGTCTTAGCGAGTAATGTGCGATTTACAAATCGCAGATGTGTCTCGGAAAGCGCTTGCATTGGCGATTTGTAAACCCCACTCGCAACAGTTTGTTGCTGCTGTGTCCGAGTCCAAACTCGCATTTGTTTGTCTTATTTAGCACCGATGAGGCAAGGGAAGCGATTTTCTCTAGCACACACCATGCTTTGAGCAAACAGGAAATAATCCGAGTCGAGTTGACATACGCACACACACACAGAGCAATACAGAACAATCATGGCCCGTGTCACTGTCAACACGCTGCAGTTGATTGATCTGGTGGAGGCTCGGCCCCTGCTTTGGCTCCCCACTGACCCTGCCTATGGGCATAACATCCAGCGGACTACAGCCTGGAGGGAGATCGCTCAAGTGATGTTCCCTGCACTGCTACGGCCACGACCTCGTCCCTTTGCAACCTCTTTTTTGGGAAATTGTGGTTTTTGTGACATTGTTGACAAATGCACAGTCACCGAGATGGAGTTAGGTGGTGCTGTAGGCGTCACTTGCTGGCGGGGTAAGTGTGTGTGCTGACACCTAGCAGTGAAGCTGCACACGAGTCCCTGCACTGTGCACTGCACTGTAAGGCTTGATCCTCCCTGCCTGCCTGCCTACAGTCTACACAGTACTCCTCTGTCCTCCTGGTAGCTCTCAGAAGAGCTGTTTGGGTTTAATATAAGGAATCTTGAAGTTTCCCTACACTAACTGACAATCCCTATGATCTGCTCAAGCATCTACCTCACCCTGCTCTATCTCAGATCTCTCAGGAATGTAGAGGAAATGGCGGTGGAAAAGACTTATATACAGCCTCGCCTCTCATACATGACATAGGCATCACGATGGACAGAAGCCAATCATAGTCCTGCCACAACCAACATTACTGAATATGATTGGCTAACGTGCTTGTCCATCTAAAAAAGTTTTCTGACCTAACACGCTAGGCTGTCTCGGAAGCTTTGTAGGAACATAACAGATTCTATATTTGCGAGTCCCGAATCCAGTATACAGGACTCGGGATTCGTAGACTCGCTCAGACTCGCTCACAATCGCTGTGTGTTGACATAGGCTGTCTTGGAAACTTGTAGGAACATAACAGATTCTGTATAAGCGAGTCCCGAATCCAGTATACAGGACTCGGAATCGTAGACTCGCTCAGACTCGCTCAGACTCGCTGTTGACAGCGATGTGATATAGCGAGTCTAGCGAGTGAGAAAAAAAAACTCTGACAAAACTAGGATTGCCATTGACTTGCATTGGACTCGTTACTGTGCGAGTAATCACTAGGAGACTCGCCGAGTAACGAGTCCAGCGAGTCCCTTACTATTCGCCGAGTAACGAGTCCTAGCGAGTAGACTTGCCCATCCCTAATAAGTATGCCAATGTAGACTCACCATGGCTGGAGAGAGGAGGTGAAGTCTTAAGATTCATTAGGTCGCCTTTAGGATCAAAAGGTCTGAAAAAGTAAAGAGGGGAAAGAAAAACATGAATGAAGGGGAAACGTACGTTGACATCTAAGATATAACAGATAAAAGTATCAAATATGTTGAAAAACATCACTTCAAGGAATTGTTTAAATTAAAATTCCTATCTTCTAGGGAAATCTGAACAACAAAGTATGTGCTCAGGATTTCCGTGGGAGCAATGGGGTAGCCTCTAGGGTCCCTGGAAAGAGAAGGAACCAAAACTATTGTAACAAGCAACAATTAAGATAATCAGATGTTAGGAGCGGCGGAACGCGCTAAATAAAAATATAAATAAAGTGCGTTCGCCGCTCGGGGTCCACCGTGCAGTAGGTGTAATAACCGCTGCTAGGTGATGGCAGAGCAATATGGCAGTAGTGTGCACAGGGTTTGACGACACCCAGATGCACTAAGCAAACTCTGTTGAACTCACAGAGTAGCAAAATGATCAAAAACACAATAACGCTGAGCCTGTTAAGGACACAGGGACTCAGCGATACACACGCGGCAGTTTGGTCACAGGAAAAGCCCTAGATGGCGGTACTATCTCCGTCTAGACCTACCGTAAAAGGTCCGTGTGTCTGGCGTCGCAGCTGCGAATGCACAACAGGGCTGCTACTGCAGCGCGGCGTGAACTGTGGTGCAGAGAAGACACCGCTATGTCGCAGGTGCGATGAAGGACGCTAGCAGCTGTGGCAATGGAGCAATGGCGCGCTGGCGCTGGTACTGGCTGAAACTCAATTCCTCACACAGTCGTAATATCAAAGGAATGGGGGTTTCAAATGAGTCATTCACCAGATCATGCATCCATCAACATACACACAACAGCAAGTATGACTATACTAGCGCACGGCGGAACAGCCATGCGCGCTTTTTATAGCAAACGGGACCTTCCGGAAGTCTCCAGGTCTCTGAGCTGAGCCAATGGAATCTGGAGCAGGACCTGAGCACCTGACTCCCGAACTCCAATTGGAGATCGTCCCATGAGCATGCTCAGATGACAGAAAGAAGGACTTAGCCTCCGGGGGGAGTTGCTGCAAGGCAAGCTCCTCTGCAATCTCCTCTGCGGTAGATAAAGAGCAGGAGACTGCAGGATGTGAGGATCTAGATTCCTGCATAGAAGTGGCAGAAATCAGACTTCTAACATTACCCCCCCTCCTAGTGCCCCCTCCCTGAACCTTCCGACCCTTCAACCTGTGCCCAATGGTGGCGTAGGTCTCAGACTCGTCCGAAGATGAGCATGGTGTCCTGGTAGGTGACACAGTGAACCGGGACATGCGGAAGGCATCAGTGGAAACAAGGTCGCCAGGTTTCAGAAGGGACACCCGGGAGATGGCAGGAGCGGGAGTTACAGTGGAACGCCGCCGTGTGTCGGCGGCCATTGCCGCACACCATCTAGGGAGGCTATCCCGAGCACATGAAATGCATGCCCGAATAAACCTCTTCACGTCCCGAGCCCTGTGCGACCACCAATACGAACCAGCCAAAAATTTTGTGGTCTACATGTAGCCATGATGGTTGTCCGCATTGGACGCGTGTGCCCACGTGAGGATCTTAGGCCTAAGGCGAGGAGGAACAAAGGTCTCGCCGACCGGCACAGAATCTGACCGCTGTGGGGCGCTGTCTTCCAGAGAAGCAGCGAGTACATGATGACAACCGCAAATGGAATCTGGAGCCGGGCGTGTGTCAAAAATGGCACAAGACACCTCCATGGGCTCTGGGGGTAGAACCTCTGGCTCGGGCAGCTCTAGAGGCTCAAAAAAGTTGGGAGCCGGAGTAACTCTCTGCTTGGAGTGAGCACGCTCCATACCGCGCTCCGAAAAATGGAGGTCAATACGAGTGGAGATGGAGATTAACTCCTCCAGGGTGGTAGGAATCTCTCTAGTAGAGAGAGCATCCTTAACGTGCTCCGCTAGTCCTCTCCAAAAAACAGGGATGAGGGCCTTATCGGACCACTCCAACTCGGAGATCAGTGTCCGAAAACGGACGGCATACTGGCTAACCGAGAGGGATCCCTGGGTCAGAGCTAGTAGCTGCAGAGAGGTGTCGTGCGTGACCCGTGGACCGAGGAAAACCTGCTTGATGGCTGTTAGCAGGTGTGCTGCGGTCCAAATGTCTGCGTCACCACGCTCCCATAAAGGTGTAGCCCATTCCAAGGCCTTGCCCGACAGTAGGGAGATAATAAATGCCACCTTAGCCCGTTCTGTAGGGAATTGCCCAGCCAGTAGCTCCAGCTGGATTGAGCACTGGCTGATGAAACCCCTACAGGAGGCGCCATCACCAGAAAATTTATCGGGCAACGGGAGGCAGGTAACTGTCGGCACAAGGGTGGACATGCGAGCTACCGCATCAGTCAGAGCATTTACAGCAGCAACAGTGGCTTGTGCAGTAGAGAGAGCCCTCTCCATAGTGGCCAACCGGCCCTCGAGCTGCCGCACACACTGCAGAAGTTGCTGCTGTTCTGCCATCACTAGCCAGACCCTGGCGCTAGTATAATGTTAGGAGCGGCGGAACGCACTCAATAAAAATATAAAGTGCATTCGCCGCTCGGGGTCCACCGTGCAGTAGGTGTAATAACCGCTGCTAGGTGATGGCAGAGCAATATGGCGGTAGTGTGCACAGGGTTTGACGACACCCAGATGCACTAAGCAATCTCTGTTGAACTCACAGAGTAGCAAAATAAACAAAAACACAATAACGCTGAGCCTGTTAAGGACACAGGGACTCAGCGATACACACGCGGCAGTTTGGTCACAGGAGAAGCCCTAGATGGCGGTACTATCTCCGTCTAGACCTACCGTAAAAGGTTTGTGTGTCTGGCGTCGCAGCTGCGAACGCACAACAGGGCTGCTACTGCAGCGCGGTGTGAACTGTGCCGCAGAGAAGGCACCGCTATGTCGCAGGCGCGAAGCAGGACGCTAGCAGCTGTGGCAATGGAGCAAAGGCGCGCTGGCGCTGGTACTGGCTAAAACTCAATCCCTCACACAGTAATATCAAAGGAATGGGGGTTTCATATGAGTCATTCACCAGATCATGCATCCATCAACATACACACAGCAGCAAGTATGACTATACTAGTGCACGGCTGATCAGCCATGCGCACTTTTTATAGCAAACGGGACCTTCCAGAAGTCTCCAGGTCTCTGAGCTGAGCCAATGGAATCTGGAGCAGGACCTGAGCACTTGGCTCCCGAACTCCAATTGGAGATCGTCCCATGAGCATGCTCAGATGACGGAAAGAAGGACTTAGCCTCCGGGGAGAGTTGCTGCAAGGCAATCTCCTCTGCAATCTCCTCTGCGGTAGATAAAGAGCAGGAGACTGCAGGATGTGAGGATCTAGATTCCTGCATAGAAGTGGCAGAAATCAGACTCCTAACATCAGAGGCCTATTATCCCTCTTTTAACAACTAGATTTCACTAAGGCTCCAGAAATTAGACAATGTACATTTATTCCAGGTTTAAAGAGATGGTATTTCTTCACCATATACTTCCTTTTATGTCTTTTGTCTTTGAAGTCTTATTGTGAGAGTATATTGTACTGGCACAGTCCTTGAATTTATATAAAGAGACAGGTGGTTGTTATGGCACAGAAGATCTGGTGGGGAGAAGAAGAACGGGGGAGTGTACTGTGTTGTGCTTTCCCTTAGCACTGATCCCCCTTATGTTTTAATCTGGGAGGCTATGGAAGTCTTCCCACTGCTAATAGAAGTTAGAGGGTGGGAGATGGCAAGGGAACACACCACCTGGGTGAGATCTCCAGAGTCCCACTGTAGAGATTTCCTCTGGTCCTGATCTAAGATGGCGACAAGGCAATCACCACGAGTGGCGTAAGGACCGCTCAATGTGACACTCACCAGGTTAGTGCAATCCCGGACAAAGGATCAGTCTCTCCCCAAAGTGTCTTACTCGTCGCCAGTGGTGATGTGGGTGTTCACGTAAGGAGCCTCTTCAAGTCTGCGCACAGGCCTGTGCAGCAGGAGGATGTAAGGCTGATGATTGCCCGATGCAAAGCTTGTTTTGGCACTTCAGATACATGCCGTCTCTGTTTAGTGACCTTATGCTCTGGGGTATATGAGTCTCTCCAGTGATTCCCATCAATGAGTCCCAAATTGTTAGTTACTTGGGTGTGAAACGACCTGAAGGAAAAGCCACGGCTTTGGGCCTTCAGGTGGACCCCAACCCGAAGTGGTATTGTAGCGTTGCTGGGGATGATTCAAAAGAGTTCCCCTCTCATATAAACACCAGCAGAGATGATTTCGGTGGTGGATGGTCAATAAAACTCTTTTGATTAAGAGGATTTAATCTTTTGGGCACAAAGCTCTTGCAGACACATCCAGCTCCCCGGTTTTAGCAATTTTTTTAAAAGGTGCTCTCACATATTTCCTCTCATCAGTATTTATTTACTCTATTAATATTAATTTTATTACATTTCACACATGATATTTAAATTCTGATGAAATATGGATACTTGGAAATCATTGCTCCCTATGCTTCACTGATGATGCAGTTAATGATCAATGTACTAATTGCCCCTCTTGTGCTTTTTCTTTCTTCTTATTGAGTTTGTTTAATTCATATCCCCCAATGATTAAATTTTTTAAAATAAATATTTAAATTTTATAGACACATATACATACACACAGGTGATCTTTAACATGTACGTATACACCTCTATAGGCACGTTGACCATCTTGCTGACAGCCAATTTTGGCCTTCCTGACCAGGCATTATTTTTTCAAATCTGAGATGTCGACATATCAATTTATGTTGTCAATTAATTAAATTCTTATGCACATCCTGTTGATTCTGAGAATGTTTTTTTTCTTACAAATTGTAATTTCCGATAGTGGTAAATTTAGTTCGATATCTTGTTTTGTTATGATAATAACTGAAGTTTGATGAAAATGTAGAAAAATCTGCAATGTTCAAACTGTGAAAGTTTACACTCTTAAAACAGAAACTCAAACCACACAAAAAGTTAAGAAAAATAATATTCACCATATGAACTCTTTGTCACCATAATTTTTCAAACATTCTTTAGCTTTTTTAGGATGTTAAAAGTTTTGCAGCAACTTTTTTTCAAGGTAATGTTTAAATAAACCAAGTCAATATTGAAGTGACTTTGAGGGGCTTATATATTGGAAAGCTCAGCACCCCTGAATGTATTTAAAACCATTGTCAAAAAGTTTGTTAACCCTTCAGCTGCTTCTCAGGAGTTAACGCAAAGTGGAATGAAAAATTAAGTTTTTCCACTGAAATGTTGCTTTAGCCCTAAATTTTTCATTTTCACAATTAGTAACAGGAGTAAATGGACCCCACTATTCATTAAGCATTTGCTCTCAAACATGGTGTTACCCATATTAAATAAGAAACTATTGTTTGACCACTTGGTAGGCTTTGAAGGCAGGGGCGCCATCTGTCTTTTGGAATACAGATTTTGCTGGAATAGATAGTGGGGGCAATTTTCAGAACCCCTAAAGTGGTAGAAAAGCAAGAAAAAAGCAAAAAAAAAAAGTGATCCCACTTTACAAATTACAACCACGGTGGATACATTTACATGTAAATCCATAGTTTTGGCACCATAAGTTGTATTCAGAAAAGCATGCAGTGGATGTGGAGTGAAAACTACAAATATGCTTGCTTAGTGCTCAATACACTGTGCTGAGCTTATTGGTGCAACACCACTGCCAAGCATGTGGCTACTAACTGCTGTTTAGGCACACTGTGGGGTTCAGCAGTGGGCTTGCTAGGCGCCGGGATTCTCCCACTGCATGGGATAGATCCCATGCATTACCTGGTACTGTGGTCTCCCATTAAAGGGGTTGTCCGGGCTTTTCACATAATCTCATTGCATATCTGGGCTGCAGAACGGTGAAAATAAGTAATTTACCTTCTGTCACCAGTTTGCACGGTTTTGTAGATATCTTCAGATGCTTCTGCACAGAACGTCCAGGAGGTGTGTGTTCTGGCATTGAAATGAGAACTGGTCATTTCCTCCTACTCTACTAAAAGCTTGCCCTGTATAGCAACAACCCCACCCTCCATAGCAACAGGCCCTCCCCGACCACATGAACAAGCCTATCCCTCCTCACACAGTAACAAATCCTCCCCCTCTAGCAGCCTCAGTGCACAGAGCAGGACCACCCAGCTGCTCCTCCCCCAGACACACTGAACACTGATCTATGGAAAGTGAAACTAGTGAGGCGGAAACGACCAGTTCTCATTTGAATGCCAGAACCTACCCTCCCCTGGACGTTCTGTGCAGAAGCATCTGAAGATATCTACAAAACCGTGCAAACTGGTGACAGAAGGTAAATTACTTATTTTCACCATTCTGCAGCCCAGATATGCACTGAGATTATTATGTGAAAAGCCCGGACAACCCCTTTAAGGTCCGGCCACTGCGATTGCTGCTCATGCTCGTGGTATATGCTTGGTTACTGCTGGCTCTCCAGCCAAGTCAATGGTAACCAGCGGTATACAGATGCAGTCTTGCGCTCTGGAGTCTTAAGTCCAGAGATCACCTTACTGACCATGTCCGTGATGTGGCGTCTTCTCATTGGTGGTCGGACGTTAGCTGTTCTGGTGATGTGGCAGCTCCGGATTGGCCCGCGGAAGATGTCACAGATGGCTGGGTGTGAGTGTTTGGGGTGGAACTTTGGTTTTAAAAGGTTCTCAGCGGCTCACGCCGGTGTGCTAGTATCTGTCACGATCCATTTTTGGATCTGTGTCAGAGTCTGGACTCTCTTATTTAAACCTTTTTCCTTTCTGGCCCTCGGGGGCTAATATGGAGTTTTGCCCTCGGTGGCCGCTGGTGTTACTGCAACTGTAGTTGGTCTGCTGATGGGTTTTTCCCCCCGGTGGCTGCTGGTGTTACTGCATGTTTAATTAGTCTGCTGGAGACCACTCCCTATATAAGGTCACCTGGTACACCTGCAAGCTGTTGGTAATACTGGTCATTTGCTGATCAACCTTGGTGAAGACTGGACCTACTTGGTGGAGAGGGGGTTCAGCTTATTTGGAGCAGTGGTGATACTGCTGGATGCTGATCGGGTGCCTTCCTTTGCTGCTTGGAGCATTAGTAGCAGATAAAGCTAAGTTTGGGTTTTTAGTTGTTTTAACCCCGTGGTGTCTGTTTTATTTTCCCTTGTGTGTTATTTGGTGCAGTTCACTTTATTCCATGTCTTCCCTCCTGGGGAGGAGGTTGTGGGTTTAGCTCAGGGCTAAACAGGAGATAGGGACAGGTCGGGGACTTGGGCCTCACTACCATCAAGTGTACCCCCAAGTTAAGGAGAGTCAGGGCAACCCTTAGCCTGAGGGGCAGTTCAGGGGCCCAGGTTTCACGTCTCCTATTTTCCTACTACTGCCCCGTGACAGTATCATTTAGGTGGGTGTGAGGGGATACCCTACCACTCTGTCTGTACCTGTGTGTATTTTTCTATTCCGTTTGACTTAGCATTTGTTTCGTTCATGTGTGCGGTTAGCAAAATTCAGTTACAGAGCAAGCTCAACCTATGTGCTGTACTTCTCTGTGAAGTCAACAGGGTTTTGTACCTAGCATCATTTGAGTTTTTTCTCTTGACTTAGCATCTGTTTCGTTCATGTGTGCGGTTAGCACAGTTCTATTACAGAGCAAGCTCAACCATTTTTGCACTACCTCTCCGTGAAGTTAACAGAGCTGGGTGTTCTGCATTCTGTTCAAACTGTGGGGTGTTAACACAGTGTGCTTAAGGTGAATGCTCGCTGTTTCATTCCGCCATTGTTCACACTAGCAACAGTTATACATCTCTGCACGGTGGACCCTGGGTTGCGATTGCTCTTTATTTTTCATTTTGTTTAGTGCAATCCTCCAACCCTAACAGGATACTAGCACCAGGGTTTGGCTGGAAATGGCGGATGAGCAGCAACTCCAGCGGTACATCCAACAGCTGGATAGCAAGTTTTCATCTTTTGAGCGGGCGGCTTCATCTGTTGATTTTGCTGCCGTTGCAGCTCTGACAGCTAGCAAGGCAGCCTCTATGGTTTCTGCTGTGGTGCCTGTTCCACCTGTATCACATTTTTCGCTGCCCAATAAATTTTACAGGGACAGCAAGGTCTGCAGAGGTTTCGTGAATTAGTGCTCTATTCACTTAGAGTTAATGGCTGCATGATTCCCAACAGAGATTCAAGGTGGGATTTGTGATTTCCCTTTTGTCAGGCAGAGCGTTGGAGTGGGCTACACCGTTATGGTAGCGAGATGACCAACTGTTTCTTAACACCTCTCGCTTTTTGGGTGCCCTGAAAGAGGTCTTTTTGGGGCCACAAGTAGCCCATAATACCGCACTCCAACTTCTGGCATTGACGCAGGGTTCATCCATGGTTAGTCAATTTGCCATCCAATTTCGTACTCCAGCTTCTGAGTTGGAGTGGCCTGATAAGGTCCTGATACCTATCTTTTGGAGGGGTTTAGCAGATCATGGCAGGGATACTTTGGCCACTAGGGAGATTCACATTACTCTAGAGGAATTAATATCCGTGTCCACTTGCATAGATCTTCGGCATGCCGAGCGAGGATTGGAGCGAGTTCAGAGTAGATCTGGGATTCGGTTGGCTTTGAACTTCGCCAATATCATGAATCCTCCAACTCAGGTTGATGACCCTGTAGAGCCCATGGATGTCTCTCGAGCTGAATCAATCACCCGCCCTGTACATCCACAACCGACTTGTTTTGCCTGCAGGTCCATTTTGCCAATAAATATCCCAAGCGTCAGAGGGAGTTACAGCATCTAGTGCAGAGATGGTATACTGCTGCTCGGTAATTGCGAACACTGACTGAACACTGGCGGGGTACAGGAGCAAACTCTGTTACTGCACAGAGCCGCAGAACGCAAGTGCCGGAGCTAGTTAACCTCACAGGGCTTGGCAAGGTGAACACTAGTTAAGAGACACAGGACTCTGCCCCAAGGACACAGGGTTAGAATCTATCACGTCGCCGTTGGACTCGGTGGCTGGTGCTTCTGCCTCGGCCGCTGGGAGGCACCGGACTGTCACGTCACCGTTGGACTCGTTGGCTGGTGCTCCTGCCTCAGCCGCTGGGAGGCGCTGGACTGTTACGTCGCCGTTGGACTCGGTGGCTGGTGTTCTTGCCTCAGCCGCTGGGAGGCGCTGGACTCCTTCGACTGGTGGTACCGGTGATAGGAGAGCTATATCCTCATATGGTCCCGCTCCTTTGACGCATGCCTCTGTCGTTGGACATCACCGTGTTTCTCCTGTGGGTGATGGTGGTGACAGAGAAGGGGTCCCTGCGCAGGCGTCTGGTGGGCGCAGGCTTCGCTCTTCTGTCAGAGGTGAGGTGGTTGGTGTATCACCACCTGGCCTGGTTCTGGGGGAGGTCCAGATTAGGTCATCAGGCTGTGAGCCTGTGAGAGGTAGCAGTGTCCTTCAAATACTTTGGAGCCTGTCTTGCAGGCTGCCAGATATAGTATTGGTTTCCCCAGTGTGCTAGTGCTTAATTAGTATTTTGACTCTGACCTTAGCCTGGATTTCTGACCCTTCTACAGCCTGCCGATTTTGTACCTCTGCTGCTCACCCGGTTTTTGACTCTGACCTTGGCCGGATTTTTTGACCCTTCTACAGTCTGCCGATTTTGTACCTCTGCTGCTCACCCGCTTTTTGACTTTGACACCTGACTATGCTTTCTGTCCCGTTTATTACTCCCTTCCTGGCGGCCGCCCTGCTCCGGTCTGCTGCTCTCATAGGAAGCTACCCCTTGGGCTCCGCTGTAATTCCAGATCCCTGTATGGGGTGTAGGGATTCGCTCTGGTAGGTAATGGCAGGGCTGCAGTAACGAGGCAACACACAGGCTCAAAGTCTAATTTCAGTGGTTTAATGTCACTTTGCAAACAGCAGGTTAACAGAAAATAAGGGAAAACATAAATGTACTCCAGCTTGGAGAACCACTGGTCCCAAACTCACCCCTTGCATGGGACGGACTTAACTAAGCAGCTGCCAGGTCCTGCGGCATCCGCCAGGTGTCATTCCCAGGGTTGTTGAGAGTCTTACTGCTATAGTCCTGCTGCACAGGGATCCTGTGTACAAGTTCAGGCTAAGTCCAGCCAAGTTCCTGTAACTTCCAGACACACACCATGTGCCAAATACCAATCTCCATTACATAGCCCATAACCCCTCCTACAAGTGAGGTAGACATCACATGGGCTGACCACGTGACCATGACATCATCGCAGGTCCTGTCTTTAGGGAAAATCCCGGTCAAACATTAATCTGCTGGGAGAAATGTATCTCCCATCCAGTAAAACACCCTTTACTGTACCACAGGGGTTAAGGGGTCTCAGGGTTTCTCGGGGTGCTGTCTTACTTGCAGCTCAGACTCGAAACAGACGGACGCCACAGAGTCCCTCTATTCCCACTAGCGTTCAACACTACAACTGCGATGCTTGAACTAAATAATATAATCGCACCACGTGCGCACTGCACCGGTTCAGCAGATGCCACTAACCACCCAGAGCAGGGAGGTAAGTGCTTGACTTGCGCACGACTCCGCTGTGAGGAAGTCTGCTGCACATGCGGTCCAGTGGTGCCTTGTGCTGACTGGCGCTATCTGATGCTAACGCTTGTGTGGAGAGCGGGATGCTCTGTGTCACATAGATTATGCCACTATTGGCGTTGACTCTATCTTCCTAAACCCTAACTCATAAACAACCGAGGGTAGGGGTTTCTTAATGAGTCAGTCACCAGTCTCATACATCCGTCATCACACACACAACTAACCATCAGAGTCTATATCAGCGCATGGCCGAGCGACCATGCGAACCTTTTATAGCAGCGTCCTTCTGGGACTTTCCTGATGGTCCAATCCGAGCTGGAGAAGGACCTGAGCATGTGACCTCCGATCTCCGATGCGAGATCGTCCCACGGGCATGCTCAGTGGACCGAAAGGAGGACTTAGTCCCTGGAGTAGCTCGCTGCTGACCAGCATGCATTGCTATAGCTGGACCAGAGATGGCAGCAGCAACCAAATCCACAGTGGTAGTCTGAGCAAGACGCTGCGAACGACGTCTTTGCTGAGCAGCCTCCTTTGCGACCAGGACTGAATGGGAGACCGCATAAGACAAGGCTTGAGATTCCTCCTGTGCAGAGGCAGGAATCGGATGCCTAACACTACCTTTGCCCAACGGCACGCAATTCCATTAGTGATGCTTCCTAAACCGTTGTCCATTTGGGTAGCTAATGGGTCTGTTTTACCAATCCCAATTTCACATCAAACTATACCTCTTACCCTCACTATGTCTACAAAATATCAGGATATAGTCTCTTTTCATGTTATCTCTGAGGGTATGGATGAGGTACTTCTGGGGATGCCTTGGCTGCGCCTCCATTCTTCCCAGATTGATTGGGCAACAGGAAGCATACAGAAATGGGGAAGTTTCTGTGAGAGTCTGTGTCTTAAGGCTCTGGTGCCCCCGGGCAAGATCTATGTACCATCTAATCTTCAGTTGGAGGGTCACTCTGGGGCACATATCTTCAAACAAGGTGGTCTCTCTAGTACTAAAAGGATCACCAAGTGATTGAGAGCTTCAGACAACGAGCAAATCCATGCACCCCGGCTTGTGGTGACTTTAAAGCATGGCAAACGTTGCCTGGGGGATGTTAGGCGCCAGGGTTCTCCCACTGCACAGGATAGATCCCAAGCATTACCTGGTACTGTGGTCTCCCATTCAGGTCCAGCCACTGCAATTGCTGCTCAGCACCGACGTCGGTCCCAGCATCTTACTCGGGCGCATGGTATGCATTTGGTTACTGCTGACACTCCATCTAATTCTATGGTAACCAGTGATATACAGATGCAGCCTTGCGCTCTGGAGTGTAAGTCCAGAGATCACCTTACTGAGCTTGTCCGTGATGTGGCGTCTTCTCATTGGTGGTTGGACGTTAGCTGCTCTGGTGATGTGGCAGCTCCGGATTGGCCCGCAGGCGATGTCACGGCCAGCTGGGCATGATTGTTTCGGGTGGAACTTTGGGTTTAAAGGGCTCTCAGCGGCACACGCCGGAGCGCTAGTATCATTTAGGTCCGGTGGGTGTGAGGGGATACTCTACCACTCTGTACATGTGTGTATTTTTCCATTCCGCTTGACATAGCATCTGTTTCGTTCATGTGTGCGGTTAGCATAGTTCAGTTACAAAGCAAGCTCAACCCTTTTTGCACTACAGTACCTCTCTGGAAAATTAACAGAGCTGGGTATTCTGCGTTCTGATCACACTGTGTGCTTAAGGTGAACGCTCACTGTTTCATTCTGCCATTGTTCATACTAGCAGCAGTTATGCATCTCTGCACGGTGGACCCTGGGTTGCAATTGCACTTTGTTTTTTATTTTATTCAGTGCAATCCACCAACCCTAACGGGGATGTTTTAGATTTAGGATTGCGTGTTTAGAAGAATTTTTTGCGAGGGAATCTTGTTACTTTTTTTTTTTATCCAGTCATATTTTTTGGTATTTAAACATGACAAACAAAGACTGACATAAAACAAAAAAAAGCATAAGTGCTACAACATTAGCACATAACATGACAGTAAAAGACATAAGCATTAATATACACTATGTCTTGCATTAACACAGGAGAAAGAAAAAACAACTCAGGCTTATCTCCCAGTATGATAGTGTAATAAATCTCTTGCCATCAGACATATTCCAAAGGTAGAACCCAAACCTCACACAATAGAACAGTAGAACCAATTTTCAAACGTATGTTATACATCACATGACCTCGACACATTTGAATACCGGCTTTGCAGCCAGGGATCCCAAATATGCTGAGTCTTCTTTTTTGCAGAGGCGATTTGTGTAAGGGCTAATTCATGCTCACAATGAAAGTTAATTTTTTCAACTACTTCTGTAGTGGTCGGAACTGTAGCACATTTCCATTTAGCCGCCACTAGCACTCTAACTGCTATCAGTATGTGAGATAAGGCTACCCTAATCATATGCGGAAACTTCTCTGTTCCAATATGTAAAATTACCAGGCTAGGAGACAGAGACAGGCCTACCCCAAGGACTTCTAGTATTAATCTGACAATATCCTTCCATAGATTATTCAGTCCCACCACATGTGGTCTAGTGTCCCCTGAAGCCCACATCTCCTCCAACATAATGGGGATTGGTCCGGACCAAAGTGAGCCACTTGTACCAGAAACCTATACCGACGAAGGTGAATTTTTTTCAGTCGCTCAAGATGGTTAAGACATGATGAGACCCGTAACACCTCTCCCAGAGCATCCCTCCAGGCCCCCGGCTCCAGGGATATACCCAGTGAACGATCCCAGAGAGACATATAAGGAAGTTTTATATCCAAATCAGGATCATTCAGAGCCCTGTATAGGATGGACACTCCTTTTGGGCCAGATTCTGGTATTAAGAAGTATCCATTAGCTCTACGATCTAATGTGGAGTTAAAAAAGGGAGATTCCGGTGAAGTTGACAAAAGATGGCATATTTGTAAATATTGATAGAAATACTGTATCTGCGTATACCTGGGTTTTTGGATGCTAAGTGATCAAAGGGCAGAATCCCCGAGCTCCCCATCAAGTCCTGAAGTTTTCTAATCCCCGCTGTTATCCAGACTTGTAAGTCTATATATGGAATATGTGTCTCAAGAGCTCTCAGAGACACAATATTTAGGGGGATTTTAATTAAGGACAAGGCTAATTTCTTCCAATACTGTAATGCGGCTACCATTGTTGGCAAACCTGGTGTATACCGGCTAATCTTGATAGCCTCAGCTTCTAAAACTAGGCGAGGAGAGTTCCTTTTAGCATAGAATATTTCAATTTGAAGCCATCTCTGGTCCCTGTCCATATACCACCAGTCCCTGAGTCCAGTTAGAACAGATGCTCTATGGTATGCTAAGAGATTCGGCATGCCCATCCCTCCAAGATCATATGGATAATATAATAAGTTACTCGCTATCCTTGGCTGCTTATGTGCCCAGATATAACGACTGGCCATTCGTTGAAGCATCAGGATAATCCTTTTAGGGATTTTAAAAGGGATGCACCTAAAGAAATAGATAATTTTGGGAAGTATTATCGTTTTAAAGATATTGATTCTCGCTATCCATGAGGTCATAACATTATGAAGTTTATCTAACTCTGATTTAATAGTTTTAGCTAGATTAGAGAAGTTATTATCCACTTCATTTTGGGAGCTTGTTAGTGTAATTCCTAAGTATGGGATACCGTCCAGCATCCACTTAAAGGGGAATCTATTTTCGAAAGATCTGCGTAGTGCATCTGGGACTGCAACTGGATATATCAAGGATTTCGTAGGGTTTAGTTTGTAATATGATATTTTACAAATTCCTCCAGCATGGACATGACAACTGAGAACGATGGACCAATATTCACACACAAGATTACAGTATGACGTCGTCCGCATAAAGTCCCACTTTATCGGGCCCACTGTGATCCCCGAGATATTGGAATCTGATCTTATGCGCTCAGCCAATGGTTCCATACATAGTGCAAATATAATGGGGGATAGGGGGCAGCCTTGTCGTGTTCCGTTTGTTATTCGGAAGATTCCAGACAAGAAACCCGACGATAGTACCCTAGCACAGGGAGTCGAATACATAGAACTAATTGCTGAGAAAATGGAACCCACAAAGCCAAGTTTAGTCAAGACAGCCTGTAAATATCCCGAGTGCACCCTGTCAAACGCTTTTTCAGCATCCAGTGACAGGAATGCACTGGGGACACCAGAAAGCTTGCCACCCTTATGAAATCCAGCATTCTTCTTGTACCATCTTTTGCTTCGCATCCAGCCACAAACCCTACCTGGTCCGGAGAGATCAGTGATGGAATAATCAATTTCAAATGTGACGGTAGAATCCTTGTGAATAGCTTGACATGACACAAAGCTAGGAGGGATAGCTAATACTAGAGAAGAGAGAGAGAGGATTCAAAAAGATTTAAATAAACTGGAGAAGTGGGCAGCAACAAACAGAATGGTTTTTAACAGGGAGAAATGCAAAGTACTACATCTGGGCAATAAAAATGGAAAAAGCATATATAGAATGGGAGGAATAGGGCTAAGTGACAGCACATGTGAAAAAGACTTGGGTATACTAATAGATCACAGACTGAATATGAGTCAACAGTGTGATGCAGCAGCAAAAAAGGCAAATGCAATTCTAGGATGTATTAACAGAAGCATACAGTCTAGATCACGTGAAGTCATTATTTCCCTCTACTCCTCTTTGGTCAGACCTCATCTGGAATATTGTGTCCAGTTTTGGGCACCACATTTTAAAAAAGACATCAACAAACTGGAGCAAGTTCAGAAAAGAGCGACCAGAATGGTGACCGGTCTGCAAACCCTGTCTTATGAGGAAAGGTTGCAGGATTTGGGAATGTTTAGTTTGCAAAAGAGAAGACTGAGAGGAGACTTAATAGCTGTCTACAAATATCTAAAGGGCTGTCACATTGTAGAAGGATCAACTTTATTCTCATTTGCACAAGGAAAGACTAGAAGCAATGGGATGAAACTGAATGGGAGGAGACACAGATTAGATATTAGAAAAAACTTTTTGACAGTTAGAGTGATCAATGAGTGGAACAGGCTGCCACAAGAAGTGGTGAGTTCTCCTTCAATGGAAGTCTTCAAACAGAGGCTGGACAGACATCTGACTGGGATGATTTAGCGAATCCTGCTTTGAGCAGGGGGTTGGACCAGATGGCCCAGGAGGTCCCTTCCAACTCTACGATTCTATGATTCTATGATTCTATGATTCTATGACATCACAGTTCAAAAGTACTATAGGTCTAAAATTGCCTGGGACCGTGGGGGACTTCCCCCGGTTTGGGGAGAGTAGTGATCGTAGCCTCTAAGCCGGGCGTAGACAATTTGCTCGTTTCTCTCCACGCCGTAAATAGACCTAATAGAAAAGAAATCAAATCTTGTTGAAAACATTGGTAATTGACATTTGAGAATCCATACGGACCAGGGGCCCCATATCGTTTAGTATGGTTTATAGAGAATTCAACTTCTTCCTCAGTGAAAGAGGCATTCAAAAGCATCAATTTATCTGGGGAAATATGGGGTACCATATTTTCCGGCGTATAAGACGACCCCCCAACTTTTCCAGCTAAAATAGAAAATTTTCTTAAAAGTCGAGGGTGTTCTTACAGTATATGCCATGTGTCATCTTATATGCCGAGTGCGGGGGAGTGGTCCCGATGACAAAGGGAGGGTGTACGTGGAGCTATCATCCCCTTTTACCTCATTGGTGGCAGTGGTGCTGTCTGCGGGTCTCTGTGCTGGGGGTCGGCGGCGGCTCATCCTTGTCCAGCGTGGGGGCGCTGTGCCGAGGGCGGCTGAGGGCGGCGGCCTGAAAATGGCCGCCGGAGCCCGTGTATGCTCAGATTCAGATCTCGTCTCCCGAGATCTCGGGACGAGATATGAATCTGAGCATGCGTGGGCTCCGGCGGCCATTTTCCCGGAGGCCACCACATCGCAGCAATGGAGCTGCCTTGGCCTCCGGGCTTTGGTGAAATGCCGTAGGAGCCCTGACGCTGGACAGAGAGCCTCCGCAGCCGCCCCCCCGCACAGCGCCCCCACTGCTGAAGGAGGAGCGCCGCATCGCTACCACCAATGAGGTAAAAGGGGGATGATAACACCACTTACACCCTCCCTTGTTCATCGGGACCACTCCCCCCATATTCACTCGGCGCGTAAGATGACACCCGGCGTATAAGACGACCCCCCGACTTTTAAGCAGATTTTCAGGGGTTAAAATGTCGTCTTATACGCCGGAAAATACGGTAAATTAATTGATTGAAGATATTTGTCTCCCTCTTGTTGATCCAGTTGCGGAGTAGATGTATCATCTTTTAATTTATAAAGATGGGTATAATATTTGGAAAATACTTCTACAATTTCAATCAGATTTCTAACAAGCCGTTCATCAGAATTCACTAAATATTCAACTCTAGATTTCACTTCCCTATGACGAACTCTACGAGCTAGCAGAGCACCTGCCCTATCACATTTAGTTCTAAATTTCTTTACATTATGGGCATATATAGACAGGAAAGTTTCACGTAGCTTAAATCTAATCTGGAAAATTTATTTTGAAACAGCAAGAGAAGGATTAGACTTATTTGTGGACTCTAAATGGTGTAAGCGGGATATAAGGTCACTTCTGCTTTTTTCCCTTTTACGTTTTAAAAAGACACCTATTGTAGTAAAATTCCCCTAATCACCACTTTATTAGCGGCCCATAGAGTCTCATCGGTGATCTCTTTGGAATCATTTGTCTGGAAATAATGCTTCAGATCAGATTTAACCTTAGCAACTACCCCATCATTCAGTAATAGCGACTCATTCAATCGCCACCTGAAGGCAGAGCTAACCTGATGAGAGAGTGCTAGTTGTAAAGAAATAGGCGCATGGTCAGACCATGTGATTAGGCCTATGCCTGCAGATATACATACACCTCCGGAGGGCAGCACAGTCTATCAAGAAATGATCTATCCTGCTGTATGTACAATGTCGGAAGGAATAGAATGTATAGTCCCTTTCACTCGCATGGGAGTATCTCCAGAAATCGTGATAGTGATATTCATGTGCTAGCAATAATAGTTCCCTCCGATTTAGCCGTTTTCCTTGTGAACAATCCAAATTTCTATCCATAGGGAGATTAAAATCCCCACATACTATTTTTCCCCTTTGTTCCAATTCGGAGATTTTTTTGAAAACTTTCCTCAGAAAAGAATGTTGTCCCTCATTAGGAGCATAAACAGTCGCAATGGTGTTAGGTACACCATTAAGGGTGCATTCAAGAATCAGAAATCTACCCACCGAGTCTGCACAACTCTGCATGCATTTAAAGGCAACTGTATGCTTCAGCATACTACACACACCCACCTTCTTATTAGAGTTATTGGTGAAAAATATATGTGGGAAATGAGGATGATGAACCCTACAGTTATCTTTCTCTAGTAAATGTGTCTCCTGCAGACAAGCGATGTCAGCCCGAGATTTCCTTACTTCCCTCCACAATATGGACCTTTTACCAGGGGCGTTTAGTCCTTTAACATTTAATGATAAGAGCTGCACACTCATGATTGTAAACGTGGGTGAAATACTTTTGCATAAATGTATATATTAATTTTGCCTCAAAGGGGTATATACCGGCTGTCACATAATTATATCCTATAGGTATACGAGTATGTTCCATCACACAGGCTACCAAAGTAGACACGCCTGAAAAAATAAAAAAAAATAAACAAATAAAAAGAGAAATAAGGAAAAAATTGGAACACATAACTATGAAGCGGAATCCTGGCGGACACCGGGTACTAACCGACATAAGTCAGATGTGGCGCAGAATCAAAATCTGCAAAGGGCAAGGTGAAACTGTCACAGTCCAGGAGGCCAAACAGCGAAAGGACCCGTCAGCGAGCTTCGGTCATACTGACCACGACCCTTCCCTCATTTCAAGCCGGAATCCAGCCTGGAACAATTCTTTTCTCCCTTGCAGGCGGCTGTCTAGGTGTCAATGGAATCTTCCAACTTGTCAGCTTACCTTCTGCTTGTTTAGGAGATGAACATGTCACCGTGTGACCTCCATACATGATGATCAGTTTTACAGGGTTAAATCCCCATTTATACTTAATGTTGCCATCTCTGAGGGTCTTGCATATATGAGCGTATTCCCGTCTTTTAGCCAAAGTTGCTGCCGATAGATCTGGGAATACCTGCAGATTGTTTAGTTCAGTAGGTAATTCAGGAGGTTTCCTCATCAGCTGTATAAATGCATCCTTAGTAGAGAAAAAATGGATACGGGCTAAAGTGTCTCTAGGCAGGGCATGATACATGTGCCTGGGTTTGGGAATTCTATGAATCCTGTCAATCAGGAGATCCCTTGGAGACAGTGTGGGAAGTACAGCTTGTATAAAATTATGCATGAAGGGGGCTAGGTCTTATTATTATTATTATTATTATTATTATTATTATTATTTATTTATATAGCACCATTGATTCCATGGTGCTGTACATGAGAAGGGGTAACATTCAAAGTACAGATATCACTTACAGTAAAACAAACTAACAATCACAGACTGATATAGAGAGGAGAGAGGACCCATGCCCTTTCGGCTTACATTCTACAGGATGGTGGGGAAAGAGACAGTAGGTTGGGGGGGGTTGCAGCAGCTCCAGTAATGGTGAGGTGGTAGCTCCAGTAGTGGTGAGGAGGCAGCGGGGATCAATGCAGGCTGTAAGCTTTCCTGAAGAGATGGGTTTCATGTTCCGTCTGAAGAATTCGATTGTAGTTGATAATCGGACGTGTTGGGGCAAAGAATTCCAAAGGATGGGGGCTATTCAGGAGAAGTCTTGGAGGTGGTTGGGTGAGGAGCGAATAAGTGTGGAGGAGAGGAGGAGGTCTTGAGAGGACCGGATATTACGTGAGGGAAGGTATCGGGAGATTAGTTCGGAGACATATGCGGGAGACAGGTTTTAGATGGCCTTGTAGGTCAGTATTAGTAGTTTGAATTGGAAACGCTGAGGGAATGGGAGCCAGTGAAGAGATTTGCAGAGGAGAGAAGCGGAGGAGTAGCGAGGAGAGAGATGAATTCATTGGGCGGCAGAGTTAAGGATGGACTGGAGAGGTGCGAGGGTGCTAGCAGGGAGGCCACAGAAAAGGATCTTGTAGTAGTCAAGGCGGGAGATGATGAGGGCATGCACAAGCATTTTAGTAGAATGAGGGTTGAGGATGGCACGGATTCTGGAAATATTTTTGAGCTGGAGGCGACAGGAGGTGGAGAGAGCTTGGATGTGTGGTTTGAAGGACAGGGCAGAGTCAAGGGTTACTCCGAGGCAGCGGACCTCTGGTACGGGGGGAAAGCGTGGTGTCGTCAATTGTTATAGGTAAGTCGGGTAAGGAAGATCTGTGAGATGGGGGAAAGATGATCAGTTCAGATTTGTCTACATTGAGTTTGAGGAAGCGAGAGGAGAAGAAGGAGGATATGGCTGATAGACAGTCTGGGATTCTGGACAGCAGAGAGGTGATGTCTGGGCCAGAGAGGTAGATCTGGGTATCATCGGCATAAAGGTGTTACTGTAATCCATGGATCTTTATGAGTTGGCCCAGGCCAACTGTATAGATTGAGAAGAGTAGCGGTCCTAGAACAGAGCCTTGGGGGATGCCAACAGAGAGAGGGTGGGATGAGGAGGTAGTGTGGGAGTGGGAGACGCTGAATGTGCGGTTGGAAAGGTATGAGGAGATCCAGGATAAGGTGAGGTCTTTGATTCCAAAGGAGGAGAGGATCTGTAGTAGGAGGCAGTGGTCAACTGTGTCAAAATAAGAGGACAGGTCTAGAGGCAAGAGTATAGAGTATTGTCCATTAGCTTTGGCCATAAGTAGGTTGTTGGTAATTTTGGTCAGGGCTGTCTCAGTGGAATGATGGGGACGGAAACCAGATTGTAGATTGTCAAAGAGCAAGTTAGATGAGAGGTGGGAGGAAAGGTCAGCGTGGACATGCTGTTCCAGGAGTTTAGAAGCGAATGGGAGCAGCGATATTGGGTGATAGCTGGACATGGCTGTTGGGTCGAGAGTTGGCTTTTTAAGGATAGGCGTGATTGTGGCATGTTTGAAAGCAAAAGGCAAGGTACCGGACGTTAGTGATAGGTTGAAGAGATGGGTTAGGGATGGGATAAGAGTGGTGGCGAGGTTGGGGAGGAGGTGGGATGGGATGGGGTCGAGTGCACAAGTGGTGAGGTGTGATTTGGAGAGAAGATGAGCAAGCTCCCCTTCAGTGATGTTGGATAAGGAGGTTATGGGGTTTGGGCATTGCTCTGGTATACAAAGGGGTTGTGGTGGTTGAGTAATAAAGACTTGCCGTGTTTGGTCTATCTTGTTTTTGAAGTGCACGGCGAAGTCCTCAGCAGAGATTAGGGAAGTTGGAGGGGGCAATGGTGGGCGGAGTAGGGAGTTAAAAGTATTGAACAACTGTTTGGGGTTGTGGGATAAGGAAGATACAAGGGATGTAAAGTAGGCCTTTTTCGCAGAGGTGAGGGCTGATTTGAATTCAAGTGTTGCTTGTTTGAGTGCAGTGAAGTCGTCTTGGGAATGCGTTTTCTTCCAGCTCCGTTCTGCAATTCTCGATGCTTGCCAAAGCTTTTTAGTGGTGTTATTGTGCCAGGGTTGTCTATTGATTCGTCGCATTCTGCTATGCATGACAGGGGCGACCGAGTCGATGGCTGATGCAAGAGTGGCATTGTAGAAACTAGTGGCAGTGTCTGTGTCGTGGAGTGAAGATATGGAGGACAGTGGTAGGATAGAGTCAGAGAGTATGTGAGTGTCTAGATGTGCAAGGTTTCTGCGGGGGTGCGCATGTTGATGGACATGGGTGACAGGTGAGGAGGACAGTGATGAGAAAGAGTAGATGGTGGTCAGATAGAGGAAGAGGGGAGGTTGTGAAGTTAGATAGGGAGCAGAAACTGGTGAAGGCCAGGTCTAATGTGTGTCCGTCTGTGTGGGTGGCTGAGGAGGACCACTGAGTAAGTCCAAAAGATGAAGTGAACGACAGGAGTTTTGAGGCTGCTGACTGGTGGGTGTCAATGGGGATGTTGAAGTCACCCATGATGATGGTGGGAATGTCAGCAGAGAGAAAGTGAAGGAGCCAGGTAGAGAGTTGGTCAATGAAGGCAGTGGTTGGGCCTGGAGGTCGATGTATGACAGCCACTTGGAGGTTGTAGGGAGAGCAGATGCAGACAGATTGGACTTCAAAAGAAGGGAGGGCGAGGGAGGGAAGAGGTGGGATTGGGTTGAAGGTGCAATTGGAAGAAAGGAGAAGGCCCAATCCTCCATCATGTCTGTTGTAAGGACGAGGAGTGTGGGTGAAGTGGAGGCCGCCATAGCATAGCGCAGCAGGGGAGGCGGTGTCGTAGGGTGTCAGCCATGTTTCAGTGAGGCGAAGGAAGGAAAAATTGCGGGAGGTAAAGAGGTCATGAATCACATGGAGTTTATTGCAGATGGAGCGGGCATTCCAGAGTGATCCCGACAGAGGGAGCAGGGTGGTGGGCGTCAAGGGCACGGATTTGAGGTTGGAAAGATTTTGGGTGTTTATATTGGATTGGGAGCGATAGAAGGGGGTACTAGTGGGAGGTATGAGTTGTGAGGGTCCAAGGTTGGGAGATATGTCGCCAGCAGCGAGGAAAAGCAGAGAGAGGCAGAGCAGGTGGGAGGAGGAGAGTGGGCAATTTGTTTTGTGTGATATTAGGAGAGATCTGAGATTGAGGAGCAGGTCAGTGGAGAAGGTCAGGTAGGGGGGCAAGAGGAAGGGAGAGATTATTACTTGGTTAGAAGGTGCTGGGGTCTGTGGATAGTGAAGGAGAGTCAGGAGTAAGGCTGGTTTCACATTTGCGTTTTTTAGCGCTGGAAAAAAACGCATACGTGCGCATGCGTTTTTTCCCCTATATTTAACATGGGTGCGCATACCTGCACGCTGGCATGCGCACGTATGCGATTTTCATGCGCTGCGTTTTTTTGGGGTGTGCGTTGGTATTTTCCAGACGCAGCATGTTGCATTTTTTGGCCCTGGAAAAAAGCGCATGCGCACGTATGCGCACGTTTTACGCTAAAAATGGCCATTATAGCCTATGGATGCGCATACGTGCGCACTGGCATGCGCATGTATGCGTTTTTTTAGCGCTGCGTTTTTTTGGTGGTGTCCACTTGTTGTCCTAGTTATAATCTTCTAAAGTCAAAAAAAAAAAGTCTATATAAAGGAGGTGCCTGCCAAAACTCTGCCACTACTACACTGACAGATTGAAGAGCAGACAGTCAACCAAGAACCCATTATATCAGCGAAGAATGTGAGTATATTACATTATATGCCTGTCCTTTTAAATTATGTATGTACTAATGATTTTTATTATTTTTACATGCAGTATGTCTTCAGAATCCGAGTATTCCCCATCGCGGCAGGAATTGGCGCAAGCAGACCGTGAGGTGATTATTTTCGTGCATCTGGTAAGTATATCTGCTGCTTCTCCAAATCTCTTACGTTTTTTTCAACTTTTTTAAGACATCGTCATCATCATCTTCTGCGGACGGGACTAGTGAGGGCGAAGAGCAGGAGCAGCGAAGCCAAGTCCCGGTGGTGATACGGAATGTAAGTATCAAATGATTTGTAATGTTCTTTATTTTTTATCTTCTATTTTTACTCTTTTTTATGTTTATTTTTTTGTAACTTTTTATTCAATTTAAATTGGATTATTCTAATGAATGTGTTTTGTCTAGGTTCCACAACGGGATGAAGACGTCTACCTGGATAATGAGCAGCTCATCAGCCTGGTCCAGGAGCGTTCGCCGTTGTGGGACAGCCGTGACCGGCTGCACAAGGACATTGTGGTGACCCGGCGGCTATGGAATGAGGTGGCCGCAGCGTTGATGGATGGCTGGGACAGCACCACAGCATCCTCCAAAAAGGCGTTTAGTGAGTATTTCCCTGCTCTGTATTGTGCCGCAGTGACTGTTGTCCTTGACGGCACTGTTGGGTTTCGTGCTAGGTGTATTCTAGCAGGAAACCCAACAGTGTCATCGGGGTCTACAGTGACTGCTTTGAGTATTGTATTGCTACATTGTGCCGCAGTGACTGTTGTCCTTGACGGCACTGTTGGGTTTCGTGCTAGGTGTATTCTAGCAGGAAACCCAACAGTGTCATCGGGGTCTACAGTGACTGCTTTGAGTATTGTATTGCTACATTGTGCCGCAGTGACTGTTGTCCTTGACGGCACTGTTGGGTTTCGTGCTAGGTGTATTCTAGCAGGAAACCCAACAGTGTCATCGGGGTCTACAGTGACTGCTTTGAGTATTGTATTGCTACATTGTGCCGCAGTGACTGTTGTCCTTGACGGCACTGTTTTTTTTTTTATCAACAGTGGACAAAGTCCGAACACGTTGGCGTTCGATCAAGGACCGCTTCAACAGTGATGTTCGTGCTGAGGGCCAGGTTCGCAGTGGATCTGCGTCAAGGACCAGAACTAGATACCGTCACTATCACGCGTTGCAGTTCCTAAGACCGGTCCTTGCCACAAGATCGTAAGTATTATAAATTTTGGGTTTTTATTTTTATTAATCTGTGTTTTTCTAATCCACAGCTGATGCTTATTGTAAAGGCATGGTAGTAATGATTTTCCTTTCTTCCACAGCACCTGGAGCAGCACCCTGCAACCTGGCCCTGGAGCGGTCCTTCCTCGGACGTCCTCTGACCCGTCCCAGCCATCCGACAGCCAGGAAGCACCTTGCAGGTCAACCACACACACAGCTGGTGACCAGGAAGCTGGGCCATCAGGTGTTCCCCTGTCCCAGGTCTCTGCCACTGGTTATGCGGGCACTACCCGCCAGCGGCAGAGGGCCTTGGACAGGAATGTCTTGCCCGAGTTTATGCATTTGAGCGAGACATTTAATTCCAGCCTCAAGTCACTGTCCGACAGAGTTGAAAGCGGTTTTGCACTCATGGAACGTGGTTTTAACCACTTTGAACACCGCTTCAATTCTGTAGAACAGCGCCTTGACCGTCTGGAGGCCGACCTCAACAGACCAGCACACCATTTTTTTAGTAAGATTGAAAAGGGCATGGCGGAACACCTTAGTCCTGATCAACAGCTGAATGTGCTGCAGGCCTGCAACCATGCTTTCTTGCAGGCTATGCAGCATAATCGGTACGGTCAGCAGTCAGTGGTGTCCTTTCCACCGGTGCCACCATTGACTCGCTTCACCTCACTACCGACTTGTGCTGCATACCACTGCACGGACACCTCTATTCAAAGCCAGGACACCCACCGTTACACCACCACAAGTCTGAGTGCAGCTGGTCACTTCACCGACACCACCATGGCAAGCGCTGCTCCTGTCTGGAGCACCACCGCCACTCCCATGCATGCGTGGAGCTCAGCCACCACTAGGCAAACATGGAACAGCCCTGCCGCTACAACAACATGTAGTAGCCCTGCCACCACCACTCTGCAAACCTGGACCATCACTGCCGCCACCAGTCCTCCTGCAAGGACGAGCACTGACAACGAAGAGCAGCAGCAGCAGCCACCTCAGCAGCAGCAGCCACCTTAGCAGCAGCCACCTCAGCAGCAGCAGCAGCCACCTCAGCAGCAGCAGCAACCACCTCAGCAGCAGCAACCACCTCAGCAGCAGCAGCCACCTCAGCAGCAGCCGCCACCTCAGCAGCAGCCGCCACCTCAGCAGCAGCAGCCGCCACCTCAGCAGCAGCAGCAGCCATACCAGCAGACGGGGGACCTACATTCAATATTTGCCCCTAGTTCAAGGCGAAATCTATCAAGGCGGGCATTGGGCCAAAGTCGGTCCAGGCACACAAGCCTACGGCGACATGCCATTACAACTAATGTACCTGAACAGATTTCCTCTCCTCCAAGTGTTCCTAGTTTAATTCCCTTAACTGGACTACCTTCCCCCACAAGTTTTGTTGCCCCTTCCCCTCAAACACCGTCTTCAACTGCAAGTGTTGCATATTCCCTGCACACCCCCAAATTGAAACCATCTGCCCCCAAACGCCGGAAAAAATAATTTTTTGGTTTATTTTTGTGATAAAAAATAAATTTACATTTGTGGTTCACCATTACTAAGTTTCATTAATGTTGTTTGCGCCGCTCACACACACTGATGGGTAAATACATGTTAAAAACCAACCCAAGGCCTAGTATAGTCATATGTGAAATAACACGGACTAGTATAGTCATACCAAGGCCTAGTGTAATAACTCGAGTTTTACCAACTTGGATCTGGTTTCATGAAAAACAAACTGTTGAAACTTGTCTTAAAAATAAGTTTCTTTCTAGTTTCACCAGTTTGTTTTTTGTGAAACAAGATGCTAGTTGTTAAAAATCGAGTTATTACAGTAGGCCTTGGTATGACTATACTAGGCCGTGGTATTTCACATATTACTATACTACTAGCCCCAAGGCCTACTATACTCATATTTGAAATACCACGGCCTAGTATAGTCATTACAAGGCCTAGTGTAATAACTCTAGTTTCACCAACTAGAATCTGGTTTCATGAAAAAAAAAATGTTGAAACTTGTCAAGTTTCACCAGTTTGTTTTTCGTGAAACAAGATCCTAGTTGGTAAAATTCGAGTAGGCCTTGGTATGACTATACTAGGCCGTGGTATTTCACATATTACTATACTACAAGCCCCAAGGCCTACTATACTCATATTTGAAATACCACGGCCTAGTGTAGTCATTACAAGGCCTAGTGTAATAACTCTATTTTTACCAACTAGAATCTGGTTTCATGAAAAACAAACTGTTGAAACTTGTCAAGTTTCACCCGTTTGTTTTTCGTGAAACAAGATCCTAGTTGGCAAAAATCGAGTAGGCCTTGTTATGACTATACTAGGCCGTGGTATTTCACATATGACTATACTAGTAGGCCCAAGGCCTACTATACTCATATTTGAAATACCACGGCCTAGTATAGTCATTCCAAGGCCTAGTGTAATAACTCTAGTTTTACCAACTAGAATCTGGTTTTATGAAAAACAAACTGTTGAAACTTGTCAAGTTTCACCCGTTTGTTTTTCGTGAAACAAGATCCTAGTTGGCAAAAATCGAGTAGGCCTTGTTATGACTATACTAGGCCGTGGTATTTCACATATTACTATACTAGTAGGCCCAAGGCCTACTATACTCATATTTGAAATACCACGGCCTAGTATAGTCATTCCAAGGCCTAGTGTAATAACTCTAGTTTTACCAACTAGAATCTGGTTTCATGAAAAACAAACTGTTGAAACTTGTCAAGTTTCACCCGTTTGTTTTTCGTGACACAAGATCCTAGTTGGCAAAAATCGAGTAGGCCTTGTTATGACTATACTAGGCCGTGGTATTTCACATGTTACTATACTAGTAGGCCCAAGGCCTACTATACTCATATTTGAAATACCACGGCCTAGTATAGTCATTCCAAGGCCTAGTGTAATAACTTTTAAGTTGGAATGGAGCAGATTACATTCATCCACTCAATGCTGACTTGTATTCCCCATGGACTTTCATTGGGGTTGGGTTTTGAGGGTTGTGTTTTGAGAAAATCACATACTTTGTTTTCAACTAGTTGCACAATTTTCTCTTGAAAAAAAATGGTTTCCTGATTCATGGCCTGCAGCTTTGCTCGTTCCAATATATTTCACGCAGACTAGCAATGCTGCATTTTAACTCATATGTGTATTTACCTGCCCAGGTGTGTGAACATCAAAAAATTCAGTTATACATGGGAAGTTTTTTATTTAATTGGAGTTTAAAAAATATAGTGCACTCAGTAATGGTATCAAATAAGGTTTTTTATTACCATAAACAAACAAAAACATTACACCATTTCATCTTGCCAGTGCACCCGTCCTACATCAGAAATAAAGTAGGCCGCAAATTGGTCCCTCATTTGGCCAACTTCAACGGATGACATGAGAGTGTGCTGAGTGAATTCAGGCAATGGGTTAGGAGCATCATCGTCCAGTTCAAAGGTCGGGTGCTCTTTAGCCATCACAAAGTTATGTAGAACCACACAGGCCTTCACCACCTCATCGACTGTTTCAAGTTTAAGATTAATGGCCGTGCCCAGAATTCGCCATCTGGAAACAAGAATCCCAAAAGCACACTCGACAGTTCTTCTGGCCCTGGTCAGCCTGTAATTAAATATTTTTTTGGTGTGGTCCAAGTCCCGGCTGGAGTAGGGTTTCAGTAAGTTTCCGCACATTTGAAAAGCCTCATCGCCAACCATTACAAAGGGCAGTGGCGGAGCTTCGGTGTGAGGAAGAGGCCGTGGCATAGGGAAATTAAATTGGTTGCCATACAACCTCCGGCCCATGTCTGAGTTTTTAAAAGCCTGTGAGTCATTACCACGGCCAAATGCTCCAATGTCCACTGCTACAAACATACATCCGGCATCCGCAATCGCAATGAGTACTATTGAAAAGTACTTTTTGTAATTATAGTACTCAGATCCCGTTCTTTGGGGTTTGATGATCCGTATGTGTTTACCATCAACAGCTCCCAAACAGTTGGGAAAATTGCATACTGTCCAGAATTTGTCAGCAATTTCCATCCACTTTTCAGCGGTGGGCAGGGGCATAAATTCTGGGCAAAGAACATTCCAGAGAGCCCGGCAGGTGTCAGCAACAATTCCAGACAAGGTAGAGATTCCAATACGGTACTGGAAGTGTAGTGAAGATAGGGTTTCTCCAGTCGCCAGGAATCTGTGAACAGACAAAGAAGTAAAATTAATATTTATGTATATTATTTTAAAAAACTATAAAATAAAATATTAGTACATTCACGAAAACTAATTACCCAAGGTTTTGAATACTAAATTTAAAAAAAAAACATCAGACCGCACCCCTTGGTTTTTAAAACATACCGTAATGTCACCAGTAGCCGTTCCTCAGGAGGAATCGCACGACGGAGCTGTGTGTCCTGTCTCCGGATGGATTGTTGGACACGAGCAAGCAAATCCATGAAACTTTCGTGGGACATCCTGATATAATCTGTAAATTTCTCCGGGTTTGCCTGTAGCTCGCTGTAGAGGGTGTGGTATGCCCCACGGCTCTCCCGGAGTTCAACAATCGGATGTATCCACATACGCCGCCGTCTTCGCTGCCTCTCTCTCTTCCTTTGTTCATGGCAAGCAACTGCATACGCCTGAGCCATCGCGATGTCCAAATCCAAGTTGAAGTGAAAACTCTTCCAGCGCAGATCCATGGTCACGAGAAGAATCAAGCAAATGTGAAGAATACTGTAGACAGGGTCTATATATTAACCCCTTCACTACCAAGGGTGGTTTGCACGTTAACTACCGGGCCAATTTTTACAATTCTGACCACTGTACCTTTATGAGGTCATAACTCTGGAACGCTTTCATGGATCCTGGTGATTCTGACATTGTTTTCTCGTGACATATTGTACTTCATGTTAGTGGTAAAATTGCATTCAAATAACTTGCGTTTATTTGTGAAAAAAACGGAAATTTGGCGAAAATTTTGAAAATTTCGCAATTTTCCAACTTTGAATTTTTATGCCCTTAAATCACAGCGATACGGCACACAAAAAACTTAATACATAACATTTCCCACATGTTTACTTTACATCAGCACAATTTTGCAACCAAAATTTTTTTTTGCTAGGAAGTTATAAGGGTTAAAAATTGACCAGCGATTTCTCATTTTTGCAACACCATTTTATTTTTAGGGACCACTTCACATTTGAAGCCACTTTGAGGGGTCTATATGATAGAAAATACCCAAAAGTGACACCATTCTAAAAACTGCACCCCTCAAGGTGCTTAAAACCACATTCAAGAAGTTTATTAACCCTTTAGGTGCGTCACAGGAATTTTTTGAATATTAAAAAAAAAATGAACATTTAACTTTTTTTCACAAAAAAAATACTTCAGGTTCAATTTTCTTTATTTTACCAAGGGTAACAGGAGAAATTGGACTGCAAAAGTTATTGTGCAATTTGTCCTGACTACGCTGATACCTGATATGTGGGGGGGAACCACTGTTTCGGCGCATGGCAGAGCTCAGAATGGAAGGAGCGCCGTTTGACTTTTTCAATGCAAAATTGGCTGGAATTCAGATCGGACGCCATGTCACGTTTGGCGAGCCCCTGATGTACCTAAACAGTGGAAACCCCCCCAAGTGACCCCATTTTGGAAACTAGACCCCCCAAGGAACTTATCTAGATATGTGGTGAGAACTTTGAACCCACAAGGGCTTCACAGAAGTTTATAACGTACAGCGGTACAATTAAAAAATCATATTTTTTCCACAAAAATGATCTTTTCACCCACAATTTTTATTTTTCCAAGGGTAACAGGACCCTAAAAGTTATTGTGCAATTTGTCCTGAGTACGCTGATACCCCATATGTGGGTGTAAATGACTATTTGGGCGCATAGCAGAGCTCGGAAGGGAAGCAGCGCCATTTGACGTTTTTGGCTAGAATTGAGATCGGACACCATGTCGCGATTGGAAAACCCCTGATGTACCAAAACAGTGGAAACCCCCCACAAATGACACCATTTTGGAATCTAGACCCCCCAAGGAACTTATCTAGATGTGTGGTGAGAACTTTGAACCCCCAAGGGCTTCACAGAAGTTTATAACGTACAGCAGTACATTTAAAAAATCATATTTTTTCCACAAAAATGATCTTTTCACCCTCAATTCTTATTTTTCCAAAAGTAACAGGACCCTAAAAGATATTGTGCAATTTATCCTGAGTACGCTGATACCCCACATGTGGGTGTAAACCACTATTTGGGCGTATGGCAGAGCTCGGAAGGGAAGCAGCGCCATTTGACGTTTTTGGCTGGAATTGAGATCGGACACCATGTCGCATTAGGAAAGCCCCTGATGTACCAAAACAGTAGAAACCCCCCACAAATGACACCATTTTGGAAACTAGACCCCCCAAGGAACTTATCTAGATGTGTGGTGAGCACTTTGAACCCCCCAGTGCTTCACTGAAGTTTATAACGTCCGGGCGTGAAAATAAAAAAATCGTATTTTTTCCACAAACATGATCTTTTAGTCCCCATTTTTTTATTTTCCCAAGGGTAACAGGAGAAATTGGACCCCAAAAGTTGTTGTCCAATTTGTCCTGAGTACGCTGATACCTCATATGTGGGAGAAAACTACTGTATGGGCACACGTCGGGGCTCGGAAGGGAAGTAGTGACGTTTTGGAATGCAGACTTTGATGGATTGGTATGCGGGTGTCATGTGCGTTTGGAGAGCCCCTGATGTACCTAAACTATTGAAACTCCCCACAAGTGACCCCATTTTGGAAACTAGACCCCCCACGGAGCTTATCTAGATGTGTGGAGAGCACTTTGAACCCCCAAGTGCTTCACAGAAGTTTATAACGCCTGGGCGTGAAAATAAAAAAAACATTTTTTTCCGCAAAATTATATTTTTGCCCCCAATTTTTTATTTTCCTAAGGGTAACAGGAGAAATTGGACCCCAAAAGTTGTTTTGTAATTTGTCCTGAGTAGGCTGATACCCTACATGTGGGGGTAAAACACTGTTTGGGCACATGGCAGAGCTTGGAAGGGAAGGAGCACCATTTGACTTTTTCAACGCAGAATTGGCTGGAATTGAGATCAGACGCCATGTTGCCTTTGGAGAGCACCTGATGTGCCCAAACAGTGGAAACCCCCAATTATAACTCCAACCCTAACCTCAACACACCCCTAACCCTAATCTGAGCCCTAGCCCTAACCCTATCCCTAACCCTAACCCTAGCCCTAACCCTAGCCCTAACCCTAACCCTAGCCTTAACCCTAGCCCTAACCCTAGCCCTAACCCTAACCCTAGCCCTAACCCTAACCCTAGCCCTAACCCTACCCTAACCCTAACCCTAGCGGGAAAATGGAAATAAATACATTTTCTTTTAGTTTTATTATTTTTCTCTAACTAAGGGGGTGATAACGGGGGGTTTGATTTACGATTTATGGCGGTTTTTATGTTTGGCGGCTGTCGCACGCTAAAAGACGCTTTTTATTGTAGAAATAGTTTTTGCATCACCACATATTGTGAGCTATAATTTTTCCATATTTTGACCCACCGAGTCATGTGAGGTCTTATTTTTTGCGGGACGAGTTGACGTTTTTATTGGTACCATTTTCGGGCACGTGACATTTTTTGATCGCTTTTTATTCCGATTTTTGGGATGCAGAATGAACAAAAACCAGCTTTTCATGAATTTCTTTTGGGGGGTGCGTTTACACCGTTCCGCGTGCGGTAAAATTGATAACGCGTTTTTATTCTTCGGGTCAGTACGGTTACAGCGATACCTCATTTAGGTCGTTTTTTTATGTTTTGTCGGTTTTTTGCAATGAAAACAATTTTATATAAAAAATAATTATTTTTGTATTGCTTTATTCTGCGAGCTATAACTTTTTTATTTTTTTGCGGATGATGCTGTATGGTGGCTCGTTTTTTGCGGGACAAGATGACGTTTTCAGCGGTACCATGGATATTTATATGCGTCTTTTTGATCGCGCGTTATTGCACTTTTTGTTCGGTGGTATGATAATAAATCATTATTTTTTGCTTCGTTTTTTATTTTTATTTTTTAAGGGGTTAGCTAAAGGGGTTAACTAATGGGACAGTTTTATAGGGCAGGTCATTACGGACGCGGCGATACCAAATATGTGTACTTTTATTGTTTTGGTTTTTTTTTATTTTCAAAAAATGGATTTATTGGGGAATATTTTTTTTTTTTTTAACTAATTTATTTAGCGATTTTTTTTAAATTATTTTTAACACTTTTTTTTTTTTTTTTTTACTTTATTACCTTGTCCCAGGTGGGACATCACTGTCCTGTGACAGATCGCTGATCTGTCACATCACAGATCACTGTGACAGATCAGCGATCTGTCACAGGCACTGCTGCAGACTTCCTCATGCCTGCGCTTTGCAGGCACTGAGGAAGCCAGCTTCCTCAGGCCCCCGAAGGCCCCCGTCACCATCTTGGATTCGGGGGCCTGGAGGAAGGGAGTCCCCCGCAGCAGCGCTGCACATTGCGCTGCCGTGGGGGGCTCAGGGAAGCACGGAGGGAGCCCCCTCCCTGCCGATGCTTCCCTTTAACCCCCGGTACACCGCGATCGCGTTTGATCGCGGTGTGCAAGGGGTTAACGTGTCGGGGGCGGTCCGTGACCGCCCCTGACACATTGTGCCGGGTGTCAGCTATGATAATTAGCTGACACTCGGCCGCAATCAACGGCGCTCACCACGTGGGCGCCGCTGATCGCGATGACGTAATATTCCGTCCATGGTAATTAGGTCCATGGTCACATGGACGGAATATTACGTCAATTGTAGGTAAGGGGTTAACATACCACACCCACAATGAAGTCCCATTGGTCTTGTGTGTTGTTGAATGGTTGTTTTTTCATTTTTGTGGGGTTTTTCCAAAATCTGTAAAAAAACGCAAACGCACAAAAACCCATACAAATGCGCAAAAACGCTGCGTTTTTTTCCTGCATGCGCATAAAAATGCTTGAAAAAAACGCAGCGTTTGTATGCATTTGTATGCGTTTTTTTAATGCGTTTTTTTGCGGGAAAAACGCGCTGCAAAAAAAAGCAAGTGTGAAACTAGCCTAATGGAGGCAAAACCATTAGAGCATATGTCAGCATGGTAAGAGTAAGTGTGGAGCTAACAGAAAGAAATTTTGTATATTTTAACAGAGGTTAGGCGTTCATACCTCTCCCAGAGCCTTGTGAGGACATGGAGGAACCGGAGGGGGATGTAGCCGCCGCCATCTTCCCTGAAGCATGTGCGATCTGTCCCTTAGGAAAGAAATCTGGCAGCCGCGGTGGGGAGCTTCTTTTCTGCGTCCTACCGCGTGTCATCATGAGCCCAGATGTGCGGGGCAGCTGGCGGTTACTTTTTTGTAGGTCGGGTGCGTCGTGGAGAGCTGGTATGTGCTGCTTTCGGTCGGTAGATGCTGGGGCTCAGGTTCTAAGCAGCCATCACAGTCTGCATGCAGGCCGTGCCCCCAAATCTTGTTACTTTTCAACAGCCATTGAGCATTGCATGGCCTATAAGACTCCTCATACTGGCATGTTACATATTTCACTTTCCACAATTAGAAAAATTACTCCTTTTATTTGAGCTACCTGTGATGTATTTGAGCTACTTGTGATATATACAGTGCCTTGAAAAAGTGTTCATACCACGTGAACATTTCCAGATTCCTTCTTCACAAATTTAAATGTATTTTATTGGGATTTTATGTGATGTATCACTACAAAGTAGCAACTATTTGTGAAGGGTAAAGGAAATGATACATGTTTTTTTAAATATCTTAAAATTATCAATCTGAAAATTGTTACTTGCATTTGTATTTTTACAACAAAATTTACAAAACCATTTTTTTTAGGGACCACCTCACATTTGAAGTCACTTTGAGGGGTCTATATGGCAGAAAATACCCAAAAGTGACACCATTCTAAAAACTGCACCCCTCAAGCTACTCAAAACTACATTCTAGAAGATTATTAACCCTTCAGGTGCTTCACAGGAACTTGTCATGGTCACGCGTGGCTGGACACAGCGCCTCCAGCAGGGCGGATTTAGATGACATGCGTGACCCTGGATACACCGCCTCCAGTTGGGCGAATTTAAATAAAACGTGCAGCTGGATACGCCACCTCCAACAGGCGAATTTCGGTAATACACGTATGTCTGGAAACCCTGCCTCAAATAAGGCGAATTTAAACAATAAAAGGCTGCCCACAGGAAAAACATACCCCCACACCATGGCGAACTGCAGGCAACCCCTTTTTAACACCAACTACTCCGATCTACATGGGTTCCTCAGTCCGCACTGGTGTGTACTCCTCCCTAGCGAGGACTATAGGGGACACATTTGGTATATGTCTCTCCCTGAGGCGTCTATCCACCAGGAAGGCAAGGGACATGGCGGCCTCCAGCGACCTGGGGGCGGCGTACTGCACCAGAGTATCCTGCAACTTTGGAGACAGACCCTGCACAAAATGACTCCTAAGTGCAGGGTCATTCCACTGCGTGTCAGTGGTCCACCTCCTGAACTCTGAGCAGTACTCCTCAGCAAGCCAGGCTTCCTGCTTGATCCTACGGAGTCGGGTTTCCACCAGGGAGACGTAATCAGGATCCCCATACACTAGCACCAATGCCGCAAAGAACTCGTCCACAGATCGTAAGGATGGTGAATCAACCGGCAGGGAGAATGACCAGGATTGGGGATCCCCCTTAAGAAGGGTCATAATGATTCCCATCCGTTGTTCCTCACTCCCTGATGAACGAGGACGAAGCCTGAAGTATAATTTGCAGGCCTGCTGAAAAACCAAGAATTTATCTCTCTCTCCAGAAAACCTGTCAGGGAGGGATATCTTGGGTTCTGGCTGAGCCTGCACCTGAACCAAGGCCCCAAACCCCACTAACTACTGCAGCTGATGCACCACCTCACCACGCAACCCACATCAGTTTGGGGCTGAAGCAGTTGGGTAGAGACCTGTATGTGGGTCATGGCTCACCAGAAAAAAATTGGTAAGGGTTGGTGATAATGTCACGTAGACTTGTCCTGTGTGATGCGACCACCAGGTCGGTAACTAGAACGACAAGACAAACAAGGGAACACCGGGGACACAATTACAACGGTGGGCCCTACAATAGGGAACGAGGACGTGGATACCTTCTGCACTCCCATGAGGCAGTGTCTCTGAACACTCCTAACGTTCCCTAAACAGGCTCTTCACTTGTCACCGACCAGGATACCTGAATCCCTCACTAGCCCTGCACCTATCCCTTACTAGGGAACTGGCTAGTGCGAACACTGGTCCCACCTCTGTACTAATATAACATTAGGGGAAATAAAAAACAGGGAAGACAAACAATTTAGCTTTCTCTGTAGCCAATGCTCCTGAGGCAAACAGAGTACGGCACCTGGATACAGCTTCAAACTGAACACCTGCAACACCAAAGCTCTGGATGAGCTGCAAAGCACTGCTTCCAATAGCTCCTCTCTCCTCCAAGGTTGGTTGGGGAATGAACAATATCACCAACAGTGATTCGGAGCACCTGACACCTTTCTATAGGAAGGAGGGGAGGGTTAACACCTGCTGGCTAATTTACACATGTAGTAACCCGAGCGGCCACCGGGGGCAATCCATTAGCAGCAACCAAGGTTGCAATAACCCCAGCGGCCACAGGGAGCAAAACCCATTAGCAGCCACTAAGGATATAGTAGCTATTGATTTTGTCTGGTTCTTTAATACAGATGTCATTTACCTGCATTTATATTGGACATTGTGATATACTAATGTGGTCAGGCCTTTTTCAACGGATGATATACCTTGATATATAGTGGGGTGGTTTGGGTCCACGGGTTTTTCCATGGTGCGCAGCATGACCGTGCCTGCATCTATTTGTCTCTGTCATTGTTCACACCTGCTGTATTTTTTGAATAAAATTTTTTGTACTTTTCTAAATTGTGGATCTATAGTCGTTTTTTGAGGTTTACCATCCCCTCCGTTTTGGTATTTTTTGCACACTGGGGCACCCCAAATAATTTATGCTATGTTAGGGTGTTATCAATACAAGTTGCTGTTTTTCATAAGCATTGTGTATACTCTATTGTTTGGTCCATTTCGCCATCCCTAACAGTGAATCAACAGAACTCGGTCCTGTACACACCGGGTGACGCTAACCCATGTGTGTTCATTTATTATTTGCCGTATAACCTCCGCCATTACCGATCAGCAGTTCTACATCTCTGCACGGTGGACCCCAGGCTGAGAACGCACCTCATCATCATCTTTATTATTTGGTGCGTTACGCCAGCCTAACATTATACTAGCGCCAGGGTCTGGCTAGTAATGGCAGATGAGCAGTGACTCCACAGGTGCATCCAGCAGCTGGAGGGCAGGTTTGCGGCTCTCGAACGCTCAACCTCAGCTGTGGATCTTACCGCGGTCGCTGTTCAGGCAGCCACGGAGGCTGGCTCCCGTATGTCCACTGCCATCCCTGCTCCGACTTTATCCCGCCTCCCGCTGCCCGAGAAGTTCTCTGGTGATGGTGCTTCTTGTAGGGGTTTCATGAGCCAGTGCACTATACAGCTGGAGCTGTTGGCTGCATGATTCCCCTCTGAGCCGGCTAAGGTGGGATTTATTAATTTCTTCTTGTTGGGTAGGGCTTCGGAGTAGGCCACTCCGCTGTTGTAGCGTGCTGATCATGTGGTGCAGAGTGCCTCATAGTTCTTGGGCACTCTGAAGCAGGTCTTCCTGGGACCGCGAGTCACCCACGACACCGCACTCCGGCTGCTGGCATTGCCACAGGGCTCGTCCATGGTCAGCCACTTCGCAATCCAGTTCCAGATGCTGGCCTCTGAGGGTCTCCGCCGATGCACACCAGCACCTCGCTCCGACCTTCTCCCCTGGCGACTTAGTGTGGCTCTCTGCTCGTAACATCCGCGCTCCACTACTCATTGCGGTCTTTGGGCGTAGCGAGGCTCGGGGGAGGGGGGCCTGGGGGGGTAATGTTAGGCATCGGGTTCCTGCCTCTGCACAGGAGGGAACTCGAGCCTTGCCTTCTGCAGTCTCCCATTCCTCTCCAGTCGGAGAGTAGGCTGCTCAGCAGAAATGTCGGTCCCAGCGCCATGCCCAGGCTAATGCTAGGCATCTAGTTACTCCCTCTGGCCATGCTATAACTCCATGCTTGAGTCAGCAGCAATCAGACGCTCCTGGGACTAAGTCCTGCTTTTCCCCTACTGAGCATGCACGTGGGGCGACATCTCATTGGAGGTCGGAGGTCACATGCGCAGGTCCCGTTCCTGCTATGATTCGTCTACTGGGACGGTCCCAGAAGGACGCCGCTATAAAAGAGTCGCATGGCCATGCGCTAGTATAGACAGTTATTATAACTTGTGTGTGTGTGTGATGATGGATGCATGGAACTGGTGAAAGACTTATTATGAAACCCCTCTCTTTGATACGCATGTTGTAGGGTTATCTAGTTTGAGTCAGTGCCTTGTAGTGGCTAAGCCTTGCGCCACAGTGCTTCCTAGTCACAGCACCTTTCTCAGCACCATATTGTGCCATCCAGCACAAGGCACCTAGTGGCTCCATCCGTCCGCAGGTCTAGCGCTTTCCTCCTTAGTCTGGATTGTTAGTAGCTTCCGCCAGAGCCGTGTAGTGCACACTAGTGCTCTATTTCTTTGTCTCTTGCTGGGTCCGTTACAGCGGCGCCGAGCGCTAGTGGACTAGAGGGACTCTAACTCTGTGTCCTTGAGGCAGAGTCCTGTGTCTGTATACTAGTGCTCATCCGGCCGAGCCCTGTGAGCTTTACAGGCTTCGGTACATTGTGCGGTACCGCGGTTCTGTGAATCAACAGAACTCGCTCCTGTACACACTGGTTTTCGCTAACCCGCGTGTGTTCATTTATTATTTGCCGTATAACCTCCACCATTACCGAGCAGCAGTTCTACATCTCTGCACGGTGGACCCCAAGCTGCAAACGTACCTCATTATCATCTTTATTATTTGGTGCGTTCCGCCAGCCTAACATGTGCTTTGGGTCATTGTCCTGTTGTAGGATGAAATTGGCTCCAATCAAGCACTGTCCACAGGCTGTGGCATTGCATTGCAAAATGGAGTGACAGCCTTCCTTTTCAAAATCCCTTTTACCTTGTACAAATCTCCCACTTTACCAGCACCAAAGCATCCCCAGACCATCACATGACCACCACCATGCTTGACAGATGGCGTCAGGCACTCTTCCAGCATCTTTTCAGTTGTTCTGCGTCTCACAAATGTTCTTCTGTGTGATCCAAACACCTCAAATTTGGATTCGTCTGTCCATAACACTTTTTACCAATCTTCCTCTGTCCAATATCTGTGTTCTTATCAGGATCCTGTCAGCTCCGGCGGTCTGCCGCGGCTGAGCAGGGTAGCTCACCCAGACTTCGGGAGGGCCCGGGGTCCGATACTGCAGGGAAAGTTCAGACAACAGGACCTGCGACACTGAAAGTAGTTAACAGTACAAGGACCTACGATAATGTGGCCACAGGGGGCGTGGCTTAGCATCCTGCTGCAGGAGATGATTGTTGGGTTCTATTACAGGAAGCCTGGAGTAAAGGCTAGGGAAACTCAGGTCAGACAAACGGGGGTCATACACGGAGAGGGTGGTGCGGTACCAGAGGGACAAGCAGAGAATAGTCAAAACGTAAGCAATGAATCATACACAGAGATAGCAACGAGTACAAGAAGGGCAATCAGAGAGAAGTCACGTCCAAGGCAAAAGAGTCATACACGGAGATAGCAGAGCAGTACAAAAGGAACAGGCAGAACTCATAACAGGGACAGAACCAGATCAAAACCAAACAAGCATAAAGTATCACAGTCACAAAGCACACCAGGGTCACACACTCGGCCAAGGGTCTGAGTATAAGCGACAAGGAGTGAGCCCACAATGAGGCTATAAATAGCCTCCCAGAATCTCAGAGTGAGGCTGTCCAGATTAACCTCTGAACTACCTGATCCCACAAACTCAGGAGATCATGACAGTTCTTTTGCCCATATTAATCTTTTCCTTTTATTATCCAGTCTCAGATATGGCTTTTTCTTTGCCATTCTGCCCTGAAGGCCAGCATCCCAGAGTCGCCTCTTCACTGTAGATGTTGACACTGGCGTTTTGCGTGTACTATTTAATGACGCTGCCAGTTGACGACCTGTGAGGCATTGATTTCTCAAACTACAGACTCTAATGTACTTGTCTTGTTGCTCAGTTGTGCAGCGAGGCCTCCCACTTCTCTTTCTACTCTGGTTAGAGCCTGTTTGGGCTCTCCACTGATGGGAGTAGTACACCATTGTTGGGAATCTTCAGTTTCTTGGCAATTTCTCCCATGGAATAGCCTTAATTTCTAAGAACAAGAATAGACTGTTGAGTTTCACATGAAAATTCTTTTTTCTCTCGCCATTTTGAGAGTTTAATGGAACCAACAAATGTAATGCTCGAGATTCTCAACTAGCTCAAAGGAAGTTCAAGTTTATAGCTTCTCTAATCAGCCAAACTGTTTTCAGCTGTGCTAACATACTTGCCCAAGGGTTTTCAAGGGTATTCTAACCATCCATTAGCCTTCTTACACAGTTAGCAAATTCAAAGTACCATAAGAACGTGATGGTTGTTGGAAATGGGCCTCTATACACCTATGAAGATATTTCATTACAAACCAGAAGTTTGCAGCTAGAATAATCATTTACCACATTAACAATGTACTGTATAGAGTATATTTCTGAATCATTTAATATTAGCTTTATTGGAAAAAACTGTGCTTTTCTTTCAAGAATAATGAAATTTCTAAGTGATCCTAAACTTTTGAACGGTAGTGTATCTTTTCTATAGTTGCTCTCCTTATATGATTGCTCCCCTTATATGTATTTGGGGCGATCTAATATACTGCATTTAACTATTTACTATTGGATAAATGAATGTTATCTGCATATTTCTTACCTATAGGCTTATTCTTAAAGGGATTATTTTTTTTTGCACTTTAATTAACAATGCACTTTAATTATCTACCTTCTTACTTTCCCTGTGGTTCCCTTTTTCTCCCGAATCAATTTAATTCTGTGTACATTGTGTTTTTTAATATACTCTTTTAATTTAATTATTGTACTTCTGCGGGCACTCTTTTGCACATAGTGACAACTTTTGCCACCCACTGTTTAATAAAGATGTTTTACTTTATTTCCATTGTCCCTTTATCATTCTTTTTAGGTCCATGCCTAGTGGTTTCTTTGGTTCTTCACACTCCGAATGGTCTGCCATTCAATTCTTTAGGTCGTATTATGTATAGTATATGTTTATTCATGGATTTCTTTAATTCCATTTAAGCTGCTATGCCTAATTTTTCTGTTTGTTCTAATGCATCAGAATTAGCAGTGTGGGTTTTATATGGTTGTTTAAATTGAATTGCTGGAGACACTATTTGGAGACACTATATACAGTTTTAGTAGAGTCACAACTACTTTGAATGGCGCAGGGCAACGGGATGCTACAATGTGGCAGAAAGTGATGTCACTCACCGCCTTCTTTCCGGTCTGCGCAGAGGCTTTGATCTTTGGCGAGAGATCCTTCCTCCTGATAACGTGGTGCTGATCCAGTAGAGGGATGGGGAGGCATCTCCTGGGGTCCTGCAGAGGTCTTCATGGAGGTAGGAGGTGGTATGGTTCTCACGTCATAACCTTGTGACAGATTGACAGCTTCTTTACCCGGGGTTGTGCAGTATTTGGTGATGTCAGTAACAGTATGGGGAAGGTCCCATGAAAGTTCCCAGGTACTTTCAGCTGCATCACATCTAATGTGGTGTACTTAATTATTTGTACTAAATGTCCAACTTGGGGTCTGTATGTGGGGAAGACAGGGCAAAAACTGAGAACAAGGATGAATTCTCATCGTCACACAATAAGAGATAAAAGAATGGATCTACCTGTGGCGCAAAACATTTTTGTATCCCTGGTCATAGCATGATGGACATTAAATTACTTGTATTAATAGGTAACTTCAAGTCTCAGAGAGAGAAAAGAGTCTCGGAGTCCAAATTTACGTCAATGTTCAACACATTCAGTGCAGGAATGAATGTGTCGCATGGATTTATGTCTTTTTACATCAATTAAGGAATTTGCTCTTCAGACCTTCTGGGGTCATCACAACACAGAACTAAACCCCAATCAGAGGGCAATAAAACTTTCAGGCTCCTTATCTATGAACTGCTCCAATATTTATGTTTAGCACTCTCCCATAATGACAATTCTGCTTCACATCACTTGTCTTATGTATTGTGTTATTTCTGTGCTGTCTTGTGTATAAATGTGATTCTTCAGATGTTGTATTAGTCTAGCCTGATGAAGAGACCTGAGCAGTCTCGAAAGCTTTTAATTTGTTACCATCTTTTCAGTTAGCCATTAAAAGGTATCAACCACTGAGGACTCTCAATTCTAAATATTCTTCTAACTTTGTCCAAGAACTTACCAATTTTATAAAACACTGAATTCACGCCAGAAACTATCTATCCAAGGTTATTAGAGCACTGGGGGATCTGCAATGCCAAGACAGGTTATTACACTTTGGGTTATTTAGTTTGGAAAAATGAAGGCCTCTTTCACACATCAGGTTTTCGCCGTCAGGCGCAATCTGGCTCTTTTGACAAAAACCGGATCCGGCGAAATGCAATGCCGGATCCGGTTTCCCCCCCATTGACTTGCATTTGCGCCGGATTGCGCCAGATGGCCATGCGTTTCATCTGGTTTTCGCCGGATCCGGCAATGTGTCGCAATCCGGCGTCTGGAAAAAATGGCTACAGCAACATTTTTTGTCTCCGGCGAAAAAGCCGGATACGCCGGATCCGGAGCGTCCGGCTTTTTCACACAATGAAAGTCTATGGGCGCCGCAATGCACCGGAACCGGCGAAAGCCGGATCTGGTGGCCGGATCCGGTTTTTTGGGTCTGAGCATGCTCAGTAGCTCTGCCCACAGCACACATATATAAAAGCATGACAGTGGGACCCTCAGCCACACCCAACATGCCACCCAACACAGCAACCAGACGCAGGAGAAGGCAGGAGACCACTGCAGCACCATCAGCACCACCACCACCCCAAATGGAGCAGCAAAGGGAACATGCTGAACAACGGGAGGGGAGTCCAGCAGCAGATGAGAGACGGTAATTATCAAATCCCCCATTCCTCAAAACTAGGGCCAAGGAATATCAAGATATTCATTGGCCCTTTGTTTCTCTTTATTCAACAGCCGCCCAAGAGATGCAGCAGCAGCAGCACTGGCAGCACTGGCAGCAGCAGCAGCAGCAGCACCACCCTCAGTCATGGAGTCTGGCCAGCAACATGACAGCACATCTTCTTCTGGGAGCCTTCCCTCGCATCGTCAGCGTTTGACGGTAAGTTTTTATTTCCAAAATCCATCATCTCTGTAATATATGTCTATTCATTGGCTTTTATTTCAAAACAGGAATCACAAGCTGAAGAGGAGCTCTCAGAAGAAGAAGGAAGGGGTGGACAGACACCTGGAGTGGGCTCACAATTGGTAAGTTTTTTGCAACAAACGCAGAAACACAACATCACACTACACACAACACATAGAAAACAATGTACCGCAGACATCACACAGCAAACAAATATGCCAACATCCAAACACATAAATTTTTTTCTTTTCTTCTCTAGTCTTCCCAATCTGGTGCTCGGCCAAGAGGTCCTCGCAGTGCCTCCCAGGGTCGTCGGCGACAGCAACGTGGCGGTCACCAGCGTGTAAGTATAATATTTGAGTTACATTTTGGTACACTTTTTATTTCATGTCTTAAAGTGTGGTGACTAATTTTGCTATTTTTCTATTTTACTTTAACAGCTGTGAGAATCATGTGGGAATAGTGCATGAGGGCAGGTATATCTCGCCCAGATTCCTTTCCTATGTGGCCTAGTCTGGTCAGTATCGCACCTGCTTACTAATGAATAATGGGAGGTGGATATAAAAGGATGCCAGGTGGTTGTGTGAGTGTCTCAGCCTGGGAACACAGAGAGTCTGTCTGTGTGAGAGACACACGTGAGTGAAAGCAGTGCCCACTGCAACTGTGGTTTGGCTGGACGGGAGAAGCCCGCCAGTTGGTAGTTAGGTGGTACCTTGTTTAGTTAGTGCCGGAAAGGCAAGGATTTGTTTTATGTTTTATTTCTTTATGCATTGCTTTCATCATTAATAAACCTGACCCAGTGTCAGTTACACCCGAATCCCAGCTCTGCGCCTGAGTTTCATGCTGAACGCACGTGACCTTTGACCCCAGCAAAGGCGATCCCGGAGTGTTTTATCACATTGTGGTGGAGAATGCGGGCATCACGTTGCAAGCATGAGCATGGAGGATGTGGTGAAAGTGCTGGTACAGTCCACCGCCGTCCAGCAAGAAGCTAATCGGGTGATGATGGCCCAGCTGAAGGAGTTGGTGGACATGACAGCTACCGATCGTTCGCTTCTCCAGCAGGTGGCGCAGCGCCTGGCAAGCTTACCTGAGGTTAACCTGGAAGCAGAGTCGAGAGTGATTCACGTGAGTCGGTACTGGCAGAAGATGATGACCGAAGATGACGTCGAGGCATACCTGACCACGTTTGAACGGACGGCGGTGTGAGAAAAATGGCCGAGGGCACGATGGGTCGGCCTGATTGCCCCGTTTCTTTCCGGTGAGGCCCAAAAGGCTTATTATGACTTAGAGCCTGAAGCTGCGCAGGACTTTGACAAACTGAAAGCCGAGATCTTGGCCCGACTGGGAGTGACGACTGCTGTCCGTGCACAGAGAGTGCATCAATGGACTTATCAGCCGGATAAACCACCGCGGTCACAGATGTTCGACCTGATCCACGTGACGAAGAAGTGGCTACAACCCGAGGTGCTGACAGCGCCAGAGATAATCCAGAGAGTCGTCATGGACAAGTACCTGAGAGCTCTACCGCCAGCCCTGAGGAAGTGGGTAAGCCATGGAAATCCTACGACGGCAGATCAACTGGTGGATCTGGTTGAACGTTACTCCGTGGCGGAAGGACTCTTCATCATCTCCACGTGGAACCGGTAAGACTGTTCCAGGGAGTAGGGGAGATGGAAAAATCCCTAAGACAGTGGGGGAAGAAAACGGGACTCCCCGCACTGCGAGGCCGAGAGTAACGAACTATGGTCTAAGCAAGGGGCCCGTTAGGTGTTTCCGCTGCCAAGAGATGGGACATATAGCTGCGAACTGTCCGGTCACTACTGAACCCATGCAGTGCGACGTCACAGACTCTAAAAACCGCATGTCTATGGTTGCACGGGTAGTGAGTGTGAATGCCGGTCAAAAGGATGTGGAAAAACACTTGTGTGATTTAACTGTTGATGGCAAAAATGTGGTGGCATTGTTAGACTCGGGAAGTGTGGTGACTCTGGTGAAGGCCAGTCTGGTGTCAGCCCCGACTGGACCATCAGACAAATTTTCTGTAACGTGTGTGCATGGAGACACCTGTTCGTACCTCACCACGGTCATATGCATTACTACGTCCTATGGGTCTGTCCAACATAAAGTGGGACTCGTCCCAGCGTTATTGCATGATGTTATCCTGGGCCGGGATTTTCCCCACTTCTGGCAATTGTGGGAGAATCAGTTGATGCCCTCGGGTAATAGTGTACATGATTCTTCTCCCAGGGCGCGTGTGGGTCCCGAACCCCTGGAAGAGTCTGCGGGAAATGACCTGCAGTTCCCGTTTTCAGTCATGGCGGGTGATACGGAGGAGACCGGGGAAGAGGAGGAGGCCGACAGCCGTCCACCTCCCCGTTTGCCGGATTTAGAAGTTCAGAAAGATGACTTCCAAAGCGAGCAAATAAAGGATCCTACCCTTTCTCAGGTTAGGACAAATGTAAAAGTGATAAATGGGGTACCCGTAGAATCTGGCTCTAGGCTGGCATATCCTTACATGGTTCTGGAGAATAATTTACTCTATCAGATAGAGAAAAAGGGGGAAGATACGGTGCAACTATTAGTCGTGCCAAAACCCTACCGGCGGCAGGTGCTGGACCTAGCCCACGGACATGTGATGGGAGGTCACCTGGGAGTCCAGAAAACCACCGAAAGGATATTACACTGTTTTGTTTGGCCAGGCATGCATCATGATATTCGTGTATATTGTGAGTCTTGTCCTGACTGCGAAGCCTCTGCACCTAAGCCTCGGTTCTGTAGCCCTTTGGTACCCCTACCTATTATTGAAGTCCCGTTTGAGAGGATTGGGATGGATTTAGTTGGGCCCCTTCCATGGTCTGCACGTGGACACCAACATATCCTGGTCATCTTGGATTATGCCACTCGTTACCCGGAGGCCATCCCTTTGCGTAACACGGCCACCAAGACGATTGCCTAGGAACTGGTGCATGTGTTTAGTCGGGTCGGTATACCAAAACAGATACTCACCGACCAGGGGACCCCCTTTATGTCCAGGGTAATGAAGGAGCTCTGCCGATTGTTACAAATCGAACCGTTACGCACATCCGTGTATCACCCTCAAACAGACGGGTTGGTCGAACGGTTCAATAAAACTCTGAAGCAGATGCTGAGAAAGGTGATAGACAAGGATGCGAAGAACTGGGACTATTTACTTCTGTATTTGCTTTTTGCCATCAGGGAAGTACCCCAGTCTTCCACGGGATTCTCGCCTTTCGAGTTATTGTAAGTCCGACGTCCTCGCGGACTGTTAGACATCGCCAAAGAAACCTGGGCGGGTCAGGTCACTCCGTTTAAAACGGTGATAGATCACGTCACACAAATGCAGGACCGTATTGTGGCTGTTATGCCTATCGTCAAAGAACACATGATGCAGGCTCAAGGAGCCCAAAAAAGAATCTATGATAGGGGCGCCAAGATCCGTACGTTTGCACCCGGAGATAGGGTGTTGATCCTGGTCCCCACGGTGGACAGTAAGTTCCTGGCAAAGTGGCACGGCCCCTTTGAGATTAAGGAAAGAGTTGGTGAAGTAAACTACAAAGTATACCAGGCAGGTAAACGGAAACCTGAACAGATTTATCATGTAAATCTGATAAAACCCTGGAAAGATCGGTCTGCCTTGTCAGCGGAGCTAGCCCGTCCCGTCTGCTCGCATACCGTACCGGAGGTACGGGTTGCAGAGACTCTCTCGGAGCGGCAAAAGACTGAGGTCAGGCAGTTTCTACTTCACAACCAAAAGTTTTTCTCAGAAAAACCCGGGCAGACTACGCTTATGAAACATGACATCGTAACGGAACCTGGTGTCACTGTTCATGTGAAACCCTACAGAATTCCGGAAGCGCGCCGTGAAGCCGTTTCCCGAGAAGTGAAGGCAATGTTAGAGTTAGGTGTCATTGAGGAATCGCACAGTGCTTGGTCCAGCCCGATTGTGTTAATTCCTAAACTGGACGGCACAATCCGGTTCTGCAATGACTTCAGGAAACTGAATGCGGTCTCAAAATTTGATGCCTATCCTATGCCCCGGGTTGACGAGTTAATAGATTGGTTAGGAAAAGCGCGGTATATTACGACCCTAGACCTAACAAAGGGGTATTGACAGATCCCTTTGGCGGAGGCTGCCAGAGAAAAGACGGCATTTGCTACGCCGGAAGGTCTATTTCAGTATGTGTATATGCCGTTTGGACTGCACGGAGTACCGGCGACCTTCCAGAGACTGATGGATCGAGTCCTGAGGCCACATAGACCGTACGCTTCGGCCTATTTGGATGACAATGTCATTTACAGCTTGGACTGGGAGACTCATCTCCAGAAAGTACAAGCTGTGATTGACGACCTGTGGGAGGCAGGTCTAACCGCGAACCCCAAGAAATGTCATATCGGGCTAGAAGAAGCCCGGTATTTGGGGTATGTAATTGGGAGGGGTATTGTTAAACCCCAGCTCGATAAGATTCAGGCAGTTCAGGACTGGCCACAACCTGTCAACAAGAAGCAGGTGCAAGCCTTCCTGGGGATCGCCGGCTATTATCGCCGGTTCATACCCAATTTTGCAGCCATCGCTACCCCCCTGACGGATCTTACAAAAGGGAAAGACTCCGTCATGATTAAATGGAGTTTAGCGGCTGAAGAAGCCTTCCATAGCCTAAAACGGGCACTTTGCTCTCAGCCCGTACTGGTGACTCCGGACTTCCGCAGCGAGTTTGTGGTACAAACGGATGCCTCTGATACCGGCATCGGGGCCGTACTCTCACAAGTGAGGGACGGAGTGGAATACCCAGTCCTCTATCTCAGCAGGAAGCTGAATAAACACGAGCAAAGGTATGCAGTCATAGAAAAAGAGTGCCTCGCCATCAAGTGGGCTCTAGAGGCCCTCAAATATTACCTGGTGGGCCGAAAGTTCAGGCTGATCACTGACCATGCCCCTCTCAAGTGGATGCACTTGCACAAGGAATGGAATAGCCGGGTGACCCGGTGGTTCCTTGCCCTGCAGGCCTACACTTTTACGGTGGAGCACCGCCCAGGGGTACAGATGGGGAATGCAGATGCCCTGTTCCGAGAGCACTGTTTGGCGGGTGTCATTGCTCGACCAGAGTGGTCTGAGCAGAGGGGGGGATATGTGAGAATCAAGTGGGAATAGTGGATGAGGGCAGGTATATCTCACCCAGATACCTTTCCTATGTGGCCTAGTCTGGTCAGTATCTCACCTGAGGAGACCGGCACCGAGGGACACTTCGACCGCCCCGGTACATCTGCACCTTCCCAACCTTCCCACACATTCGACCCATCTGTCCCATCCACCAGCACAGGAGCATCGTGGCCGCCTACATTACATGAAGCTGCTGGTGAGGAGATCGCTTTCCCTTTACCCCACCCTTCTGCCCCTGCCACCTCTAGTACACCTGCGGGTACTGGGCGGCAGCGGCAGAGGGGTCAGGAAAAGACTTATGCTCCAGAGTTCTTGCATCTGAATGCATCTTTCCAGAACTGTCTAAAAGTCTTGTCAGAGCAAATCTCCGCAGGCATTCAGCAGATCAACTCCAGCATTCTGGAGGTGAAGACACTTCTGCAAACCATGCATTCAGAAGCAAGATCTTCGCCAAACCACACCTTTTTCAGGTCTGTTGTGGAGCGCATGGAAACGCTCTCTCCTAGCCAGCAGATGCATGTAATGCATTCATGCCACGGTGCTCTCCAGCACGTTACCTCCCAACCTCCTCCTCCCACCCCAGTAGTTCCTCCACTTGCACCCCCTCCAGCCACTTTCCATCCTCCCCCTCCTATTACATACCAGCCACCTCCCCAGTACCAGCAACCTCCCCAGTACCAGCAACCTTCCCAGTACCAGACATCTCCCCACTTCCAGCAACCTGCCCCATACCAAACTCCTTCCCCGTACCAAACTCCTTCCCCATACAACTTTCCATCAACATCATCTGCTCCTACAGTCCCTGCCCAACCCTCCACTCCACCGCCCACCACCTCTTCTGCCTACCACATGTCCACCCATTCTGTAGCTTTTTCCACACCTTCACCTCTAACTGTTCCTTCCCCACCACGATCCCAGTCCTCTCTCCACACTCCCAGTGTCGAAGTGTCCCGCAGCCCCTCCAGCAGTATTTCCACCCCACACTACACCGATTTATAATGTGTGTTTTGTAATAAAAATGCCCATTTGGTTTCAAACCTTTATTAAAAAAGTTTTTTTAACTTTAAAAACATTTTACAAAAAAAAATAATTTTAAATAAAAGTTAAATTATCGTTTTACAATGGTTGTCTGTCATTTCTTTCTGCGGCGAAATATGTTTAAAAAAAGGTTAAATACAGGGTATTTCAAAGGTAAAAAGGTATTCAAAACCAGGTATATAACTGTGGGTAAATTTTAGCTTTTTGCCACAGTTGTGTTCCTGGTTGTGTTTGAAGCAAAGTATTTCACCTAAAAAGTTGTGTTTATTGTTGGTGATTTCCTAACAATGTACACAACTTTTGTTAAAAGGTGAAATACTTTGCATAAAACACAACCAGTTACACACCTGTGGCCTAAAGGTAAAAATATTAAGACCATGACAAGATAGCCAACTTTGGTTGGCAAAGGTATATACTGTTGGTACAGAAGGTACACAAGTTTGGTTAAGGGCACAAATATTTCACATTCTGTCATCCTGCCAGTGTACTCTGCCTTGAGGTGACATAAAGTATAGTGCAAAATTGTCCCTCATTACTGAAACCGTCACAGAACTTCTAGTGGTAATGTCATGGTAATCTTGCAAGGTGGTTTCTTCAGAGGTGTCCTCAATGGAAATGGGTTCCTTGCAGATAACAAAATTGTGGAGTACCACGCAAGCTTTGATCACCTCGTCCACAGTTTCTGTCTTGAGGTTGATCGCAGTCAATAGGACCCGCCATTTGGCTGTCAGAATACCAAAGGTACATTCAACCATTCTTCTTGCTCTTGTGAGGCGGTAATTAAAAATGCATTTTGTTCTTGACAATCCTCTGCTACCGTACGGTTTCAAAAGGTGTTCTGACAGATGGAAGGCTTCATCCCCTACACAGACAAATGGCATAGGTGGACCAGATGTTTGCGGTAGCGGTCTAGGGGATGGGAACTGGAAGGTGTTACCATACAGTTTACGCCCCATGGCAGACAGTTTGAAAACTTGAGAGTCATTGGAGCGGCCATAGGCCCCAATATCAACAGCAATAAATTTGTATTCCGCGTCAGCGATGGCCATGAGGACAATTGAAAAATATTTCTTGTAATTGAAATATTCCGATCCCGATCCGGCTGGCTTTACAATGCGGATATGTTTCCCGTCCACAGCGCCCAAGCAGTTCGGAAACTGACATATCTGTTGAAACTTTTCTGAAATTTCAATCCACCTCTCTGTTGTGGGCTCTGGTAAAAACTCTTCAGCTAAGGAGTCCCACAGTGCACGGCATGTGTGTTTCACTATTCCAGATATGGTGGAAATCCCGAGTCTGTACTGGAAATGCAGTGACGAAAGGGATTCTCCAGTTGCAAGAAATCTGTGGGGAAAAAAACAATCAATTAGTTTAAAATCACAGCATTACATACCAAAACTCAGCTATAACACTTGGAGATGCAAACTACCACCAACAAGATTGCAGTGAAAGTGTGCTCTGATGTGAGCATATCCAATAAATGTGGCTTACCTTAAAGTCACCATCAGACGCTCTGCGGGTGAAACAGAGAAGCGGCAATAGGTGTCCGATTTTCTTATGAGGTGTGCAATGCGCTCCACCAAGTAATCAAAATTCTCCATTTTCATCCGAACATATCCAAAAAATGTATCCGGGTTTCGTCTAAGGTCCATGCAGAGTGTAGAATAGACCCCACGCGTCATTCTTTTGGCTGTGATGGGGTGGATCCACAAACGTTCTCTACGATGCCTGATGTGCTGCTGTCTCGCTCTCTCCTTCTCCAGAACAATCACCCTCAAACGATTCGCCTCCGCTGTAAAATCCGCCAAATTCCTCAAAATATTTCCAATCACAACATCCATCTTTGCCAGTAACTTGCTCTTCTCTCCAACCTGCACTTTCTCCTCTACAACCTGTCAAAGAAGGGCTGTAGGAACACGCTATATATAGTTTTTCAGTAGCCAATCCCGTTCGGAAGGCCACAAGGGGCGATTTTAAAAACCGGATCCGGCGTAATCCGTCGAAAAACGGATCGAAAACCGGATGAACTGGATGAGACGGATCCGGTTTTGGCTGTCAAGCGCAAGACGGATCCGGCAGAAAACCGGATCCGTCACATCCGGTTTAACAAAACATTTGCCGGATCCGGCGCTCCGGCACGACGCCGGAACGCGCCTGACGCCAAAAACCTGATGTGTGAAAGTAGCCTTAGGGGTGATCTTATTACTTATTACAATGTATGATACAGGAAAGATATATATCTTTCTACCGTGTTAGCCAGCAGATAGAAAAATATTCAGAATTGAGAGTCCTCAGTGGTTGATACCTTTTAATGGCTAACTGAAAAGATGGTAACACATTGCAAGCTTTCGAGACTACTCAGGTCTCTTCATCATGCATAGACTAATACAAAATCTGAAGAGTCACATATTTCTGCACAATACAGCACAGAAAAAGTGCAATAGATGAGACAAGTGACGTGAAGCAGAATAATGATTATGGGAGAGGGAGAAACATAAATATTGGACCAGTTCATAGATAAGGAGTCCGGATGTTTTATTGTCCTCTGATAGGGGTCTCCTAATGTGTTGTGATGCCCCCACACGGTCTTAGGAGCAAATTCCTTAATTGATGTAAAAAGACATAAATCCATGCGATACATTCATTCCAGCATTGAGAGACTCAAAGGTCGTCATAAATTTATACTCACAGACTCTTCTCTCTCTCTGAGATGTGAAGTTACCTTTCAATACCAGTAATTTCATATCTATGGTGCTGTGGTCCATCATACAAAAATGTTTTGCCACAGGTAGATCCATTCTTTTTTCTCTTATTGTGTGACGATGAGCATTCATCCTTGTTCTAAGCTTTTGCCCTGTCTCCCCCACATACAGACCCCCAGTTGGACATTTAGTACAAATAATTAAGTACACCACATTAGATGTAATGCAGCTGAAAGTACCTGGGATCTTGTAGTCCTGATGTGAATTGGGGATCTTTATCTTGTCCGTGGTCATAATAGATGGACAGGTTTTACATTTTTTCTGGTTGCAAGGAAAGGTTCCTCCAGCTGTTGGAGAGGACAGGGAGCTTCTGACAATGATGCTTAGGTTTGGGGGCTGCCTAAAGCACAGTAGTGGGGGGTCTGGAAAAATGGATTGTAATCAGGCATCTTTTTATAGTAAAGGTTGTAATTTCCGTGCAGCTCCCCTTAGCACTTCCAGATTTGGGTTGTAGGTGACTACTAGAGGCACCCGGTTATTTTCTTCTTTAGCTTTGTAATGTAACAGGTGATTCCTTGACATTCTGGTGGCTCTTGTAATTTGGTTTTCAATTGTTCTTGGATGGTAGAAGAAGAAGAAGGTGGACCCAGGCAACTATAGGCCGGTGAGTCTGACTTCTATACCAGGAAAAATCTTTGAACAAATTATTAAACAACATGTATGTCAGTACCTGGATAAGAATGAAGTGATTAAACAGAGTCAGCATGGGTTTGTAACTAATAAGTCATGTCAGACTAACTTAATTTCCTTCTATGACGGAATCACTGATTGGGTGGATCAAGGAAGTGCTGTAGATATAGTATATCTTGACTTCAGCAAAGCATTTGACAAAGTATCTCATACAATCCTTATTGAAAAAATGACTAAGTATGGAATGGACAAGGCAACTGTTAGGTGGATTCATAACTGGCTTTGTGATCGGACCCAAAGAGTGGTCGTAAATGGCTGCACATCCAGTTGGAAGAATGTCTCAAGTGGGGTACCACAGGGCTCTGTCCTGGGCCCTGTATTGTTCAACATCTTTATCAACGATTTAGATGAAGGAATTGAGGGTAAATTTGCTGATGACACAAAGCTAGGAGGGATAGCTAATACTAGAGAAGAGAGAGGATTCAAAAAGATATAAATAACCTGGAGCAGTGGGCAGCAACTAACAGAATGGTTTTTAACAGGGAAAAATGCAAAGTACTACATCTGGGTAATAAAAATGAAAAAAGCATATACAGAATGGGAGAAATAGGGCTAAGCAACAGCACATGTGAAAAAGACTTGGGTATACTAATAGATCACAAACTGAATATGAATCAGCAGTGTGATGCAGCAGCAAAAAAGGCAAATGCAATTCTAGGATGTATTAACAGAAGCATACAGTCTAGATCACATGACGTCATTATTGCCCTCTACTCCTCTTTGGTCAGACCTCATCTGGAATATTGTGTCCAGTTTTGGGCACCACATTTTAAAAAAGACATCAACAAACTGGAGCAAGTTCAGAAAAGAGCGACCAGAATGGTGACCGGTCTGCAAACCCTGTCTTATGAGGAAAGGTTGCAGGATTTGGGAATGTTTAGTTTGCAAAAGAGAAGACTGAGTGGAGACTTAATAGCTGTCTACAAATATCTAAAGGGCTGTCACATTGTAGAAGGATCATCTTTATTCTCATTTGCACAAGGAAAGACTAGAAGCAATGGGATGAAACTGAATGGGAGGAGACACAGATTAGATATTAGAAAAAACTTTTTGACAGATAGAGTGATCAATGAGTGGAACAGGCTGCCACTAGAAGTGGTGAGTTCTCCTTCAATGGAAGTCTTCAAACAGAGGCTGAACAGACATCTGACTGGGATGATTTAGCGAATCGTGCTTTGAGCAGTGGATTGGACCAGATGGCCCAGGAGGTCCCTTCCAACTCTACGATTCTATGATTCTATGGTAGCCCTGATTCAAAAAGGTCTTTTTGAGGCGACCAAGGTGTTTGTCTCTATCCATGGGGTTGGAACATATACGATTGTATCTGATGGCTTGGCTATAGATATTAGAGTTCTTTATGTGTTTTGGATGGAAACTGTCCCATTTAAGGTATGTTGGACGGTCGATTGGCTTCTGATACAGGGATGTCTCTATTTCATTGTTTTTTAGCTAAATGATGGTGTCCAAAAAGTTAATCTCAGTGCTGGAGTAGTTGAATGTTAAATTGATGGTGAGATGAAATTGATTAAACTGTTCGTGGAACGTCTTTAGCTGTTGCTCAGACTCCGTCCAGATGATTAAAATATCATCAATGAAGCGGTAGTAGGCCAGGGGCCTGATGGGGCATGAGGACAAAAAGTCGCTTTCAGGCTTGGCCATGAAAAGATTTGCATACTGTGGAGCCATTTTACTTCCCATAGCTGTGCCAGTCTCCTGTAGATAGATCTTGTTGTCAAATTCAAAGTAATTGTAGGTGAGTGTATACTATGAGTTATTTTTATATGGTTTCAATCAGTTTAATATAATATACACTGAGATGAGGTAAGCAAAAGGTCACTGAAACTTACTTAAGTTAAAGGAATGTAAATTACTGGTCATTTGTTTATCCATCAACAAAGGACCATTTATATTTCAAGGCAACTACCCTAATTAGATTGGGTGTTTAACCCCTTCCTGACATCCGACGTACTATCCCATCCACGGTACCCGGGCCCGTATGACCGTGGACGGGATAGTACGTCTACCGCGATCAGCGGCGCCCACGTGGTGAGCGCCGCTGATCGCGGCCGGGTGTCAGCTGATTATCACAGCTGACACCCGGCACTATGTGTCAGGGGCAGTCACGGACCGCCCCCGACACGTTAACCCCTTGCACACCGCGATCAAACATGATCGTGGTGTACCGGGAGTTAAAGGGAAGCATCGGCAGGGAGGGGGCTCCCTCCGTGCTTCCCTGAGCCCCCCACGGCAGCGCAATGTGCAGCGCTGCTGCGGGGGGGCTCCTATCCTCCAGGCCCCCGAATCCAAGATGGCGACGGGGACCTTCGGGGACCTGAGGAAGCTGGCTTCCTCAGTGCCTGCAAAGCGCAGGCAAGAGGAAGTCTTCTTCAATGCCTGTGACAGATTGCTGATCTGTCACAGTGATCTGTGATGTGACAGATCAGCGATCTGTCACAGGACAGTGATGTCCCACCTGGGACTATGTAATAAAGTAAAAAAAAAAATAAAAAAAAATGTAAAAATAAATTTAAAAAAATCGCCAAATAAATTAGAAAAAAAAAAAAAATATATTCCCCCAATAAATCCATTTTTTGGAAATAATAAAAAAAAAAAACAATAAAAGTACACATATTAGGTATCGCCGCGTCCGTAATGACCCGCCCTATAAAATTGTCCCATTAGTTAACCCTTTTAGTGAACCCCTTAAAAAATAAAAATAAAAAACGAAGCAAAAAATAATGATTTATTATCATACCGCCAAACAAAAAGTGTAATAACGCGCGATCAAAAAGACGCATATAAATATCCATGGTACCGCTGAAAACGTCATCTTGTCCCGCAAAAAACGAGCTGTGACACAGCATCAGCAGCGAAAAAATAAAAAAGTTATAGCTCACAGAATAAAGCGATGCAAAAATAATTATTTTTTATATAAAATAGTTTTCATTGCATAAAACCAACAAAAACATAAAAAAACGACGTAAATGAGGTATCGCTGTAACCGTACTGACCCAAAGAATAAAACCGCTTTATCAATTTTACCGCACGTGGAACGGTGTAAACGCACCCCCCCAAAAGAAATTCATGAAACGCTGGTTTTTGTTCATTCTGCGTCCCAAAAATAGGAATAAAAAGCGATCAAAAAATGTCACGTGCCCGAAAATGGTACCAATAAAAACGTCAACTCGTCCCGCAAAAAATAAGACCTCACATGACTCAGTGGGTCAAAATACGGAAAAATTATAGCTCTCAAAATGTGGTGATGCAAAAACTATTTTACAATAAAAAGCGTCTTTTAGCGTGTGACAGCCGTCAAACATAAAAACCGCCATAAATAGTAAGTCAAACCCCCCGTTATCACCCCCTTAGTTAGGGAAAAATAATAAAACTAAAAAAAAAGTATTTATCTCCATTTTCCCGTTAGGGTAAGGCTGTGTGCACACGCTGCGGATTAGGTGCGGATTCATCCGCGCGGATTTTGTAAAATCCGCAGGTGAAACCGCAGGTCAAAAGACCTGCGGTTTTACCTGCGGATTGCGCTGCGGTTTTGTCCTGCGGTTTTTCATCTCCTCAATAGAGGAGATGGCAAACCGCAGGAGAATCCGCAGAAAGAATTGACATGTCAATTCTTTCTGCGGATTGAAAACCGCAGATAATCCGCGCGGAAAATTCCGCACCGTCTGCACTGCGGTTTTTGATTCCCATAGGGAATCATGGTACTGTACACCGCAACAGAAACTGCTGCGGGTCCGCAGCAGCCAAAACCGCTGCGGAACCGCAGCAAAATCCGCAGCGTGTGCACACAGCCTTAGGGTTAGGGCTAGGGTTAGGGCTAGGGTTAGGGCTAGGGTTAGGGCTAGGGTTAGGGCTCAGATTAGGGTTAGGGGTGTGTTGGGGTTAGGGTTGGAGTTATAATTGGGGGTTTCCACTGTTTGGGCACATCAGGGGCTCTCCAAATGCAACATGGCGTCTGATCTCAATTCCAGCCAATTCTGAGTTGAAAAAGTCAAATGGTGCTCCTTCCCTTCCAAGCTCTGCCATGCATGTGTTTTACCCCCACATGTAGGGTATCAGCCTACTCAGGACAAATTGTAAAACAATTTTTGGGGTCCAATTTCTCCTGTTACCCTTAGGAAAAGAAAAAATTGGGGGCAAAAATATCATTTTTGTGGAAAAAAATGTTTTTTTTATTTTCATGTCCGAGTGTTATAAACTTCTGTGAAGCATTTGGGGGTTCAAAGTGCTCACCACACATCTAGATAAGTTCCGTGGGGGGTCTAGTGTCCAAAATGGGGTCACTTGTGGGGAGTTTCAATAGTTTAGGTACATCAGGGGCTCTCCAAACGCACATGACACCCGCAGACCATTCCATCAAAGTCTGCATTCCAAAACGTCACTGCTTCCCTTCCGAGCCCCGACGTGTGTCCATACAGTAGTTTTCTCCCACATATGGGGTGTCAGCGTACTCAGGCCAAATTGGACAACAACTTTTGGGGGTCCAATTTCTCCTGTTACCCTTGGGAAAATGAAAAAATTGGGGACTAATTGATCATGTTTCTGGAAAAAATACGATTTTTTTATTTTCATGCCCTGGCATTATAAACTTCAGTGAAGCCCTTGGGGGTTCAAAGTGCTCACCTCACATCTAGATAAGTTCCTTAGTGGGTCTAGTTTTCAAAATGGGGTCATTTGTGGGGGGTTTCCACTGTTTAGGTACATTAGGGGCTCTCCAAAGGCAACATGACACCCGCAGACCATTCCATCAAAGTCTGCATTCCAAAACGTCACTACTTCCCTTCCGAGCCCCGACGTGTGCCCATACAGTAGTTTTCTCCCACATATGGGGTATCAGCATACTCAGGACAAATTGGACAACAACTTTTGGGGTCCAATTTCTCCTGGTACCCTTGGGAAAATAAAAAAATGGTGACTAAAAGATCATGTTTGTGGAAAAAATACGAATTATTTATTTTCACGCCCGGGCATTATAAACTTCTGTGAAGCACTGGGGGGGTCAAAGTGCTCACCACACATCTAGATAAGTTCCTTAGGGGGTCTAGTTTCCAAAATGGTGTCATTTGTGGGGGGTTTCCACTGTTTTGGTACATCAGGAGTTTTCCAAACGCGACATGGTGTCCGATCTCAATTCCAGCCAAAAACGTCAAATGGCGCTGCTTCCCTTCCGAGCTCTGCCATGCACCCAAATAGTGGTTTACCCCCACATGTGGGGTATCAGCGTACTCAGAACAAATTGCACAATAACTTTTATGGTCCTGTTACCCTTGGAAAAATAAGAATTGAGGGTGAAAAGATCATTTTTGTGGAAAAAATATGATTTTTTAATTGTATGGCTTTATGTTATAAACTTCTGTGAAGCCCATGGGGGTTCAAAGTTCTCACCACACATCTAGATAAGTTCCTTAGGGGGTCTATTTTCCAAAATGGTGTCATTTGTGGGGGATTTCCACTGTTTTGGTACATCAGGGGTTTTCCAAACGCGACATGGTGTCCGATCTCAATTCCAGCCAAAAACGTCAAATGGCGCTGCTTCCCTTCCGAGCTCTGCCATGTGCCCAAATAGTGGTTTACCCCCACATGTGGGGTATCAGCGTACTCAGGACAAATTGCACAATAACTTTTAGGGTCCTGTTACCCTTGGAAAAATAAGAATTGAGGGTGAAAAGATCATTTTTGTGGAAAAAATATGATTTTTTAATTGTATGGCTTTATGTTATAAACTTCTGTGAAGCCCATGGGGGTTCAAAGTTCTCACCACACATCTAGATAAGTTCCTTAGGGGGTCTAGTTTCCAAAATGGTGTCATTTGTGGGGGGTTTCCACTGTTTTGGTACATCAGGGGTTTTCCAAACGCGACATGGTGTCCGATCTCAATTCCAGCCAAAAACGTCAAATGGCACTGCTTCCCTTCCGAGCTCTGCCATGTGCCCAAATAGTGGTTTACTCCCACATATGGGGTATCAGCGTACTCAGGACAAATTGCACAATAACTTTTAGGGTCCTGTTACCCTTGGGAAAATAAAAATTGGGGTGAAAAGATCATTTTTGTGGAAAAAATATGATTTTTTAATTGTACCGCTGTACGTTATAAACTTTTGTAAAGCCCTTGTGGGTTCAAAGTTCTCACCACATATCTAGATAAGTTCCTTGGGGGGTCTAGTTTCCAAAATGGGGTCACTTGTAGGGGGTTTCCACTGTTTAGGTACATCAGGGACTCTCCAAACGTGACATGGCGTCCAATCTGAATTCCAGCCAATTTTGCATTGAAAAAGTCAAACGGCGCTCCTTCCATTCTGAGCTCTGCCATGCGCCGAAACAGTCGTTCCCCCCCACAAATCAGGTATCAGCGTACTCAGGACAAATTGCACAATAACTTTTGCAGTCCAATTTCTCCTGTTACCCTTGGTAAAATAAAAAAAATTGAACCTGAAGTATTTTTTTTGTGAAAAAAAGTTAGATGTTCATTTCTTTTTAAATATTCAAAAAAATTCCTGTGACGCACCTAATGGGTTAATAAACTTCTTGAATGTGGTTTTGAGCACCTTAAGGGGTTCAGTTTTTAGAATGGTGTCACTTTTGGGTATTTTCTATCATATAGACCCCTCAAAGTGGCTTCAAATGTGATGTGGTCCTAAAAATAAAATGGTGTTGTAAAAATGAGAAATCGCTGGTCAAATTTTAACCCTTATAACTTCCTAACAAAAAAAAATTTTGGTTCCAAAATTGTGCTGATGTAAAGTAAACATGTGGGAAATGTTACTTATCAAGTTTTTTGTGTGCTGTATCTCTGTGATTTAAGGGCATAAAAATTCAAAGTTGGAAAATTGCGAAATTTTCAAAATTTTTGCCAAATTTCCATTTTTTTCACAAATAAATGCAAGTTATTTGAATGAAATTTTACCACTAACATGAAGTACAATATGTCACGAGAAAACAATGTCAGAATCACCGGGATCAATGGAAGCCTTCCAGAGTTATGACCTCATAAAGGTACAGTGGTCAGAATTGTAAAAATTGGCCCGGTCATGAACGTGCAAACCACCCTTGGGGGTGAAGGGGTTAAACATTCCCAAGGATGTTATCTTGTGCTCCGAAGCCCCTCCTCCAGCTTGCTGTATTTCTGCCATGTGGCACACAGGAGGCCCCCTCCTCTAGCTTCCTGTATTATATACTGGTTAAAACAGGTATTGAGGGGAAGTGTTTATAGCCAATGGACAATAGACTTGTGACATCATTCCCCACATGGTGGGGCTGGACACATCTTTTAGCTGGACATTTAAAAGAACCAGGACACATGTACTCTTGCTCTTTTTTGGCTCCTGGAGGATGACTGGTCGACGTCTATCTGAATAATGTAACGTATGAATAATGCTTGTTTCTGATTAATGCATATGTATTTATAGTTTTATGCTGTTTATTATTTGATCTTATCACTTATTAAGTAAATTCAGTTCTTGTGTGAGCATTTTCTTATTCATTACAATCCATTGGAACCGTTACAATACAGTGAGGATGAATTTTATAAGTTTCACCACAGCATCAGCATCAGTCCCTGTGTTTTCCATGAAGAATTTGCAGGCATTTAATCCATCTTGGTGTGGGATATTAGAGCACAAAGATTCCACATCCATGGTGGCCAGGATGGTTCCTTCTGGTAGAGGACTTATTGCTGCTAGTTTATTCAATAGGTCAGTTGTGTCCTGAATGTAGCTAGGTGTATCCTTCACTAGTGGTTTAAGAATACCCTCTACCCATCCATATACCTGCTCAGCGAGGGTGCCAACACATTAAATAATTGGTCTTCCTGGATTTCCCGATTTGTGGATTTTGGGAAGCTTGTAGAATGTCCCTATTCTTGGACTCTCTGGTATCAGGTCATCACCGGCTCTTATGGACTGGTCAGGCAGACAAGATACCAACTTGTTTAGTTCCTTGTAATAGTACTGTGTAGGATCTGACTCCAATTTCTATAGTAGCGTGTGTCCATAAGTTGCCTGTTTGCTTCCTTCATGTAGTCTGACGTATTCATCATGACTATTGCACCTCCCTTGTCAGCAGGTTTAATGATGATTTCTTTGTTGGTTTTTAAAGACCGTATGGCCTTTCCCTCCTGGGTACTGATGTTGGATGCTTGTCTCCTGTTAGTGTCTATGATTGATATTACAATGTATAAATATATGAGGGGACAGTATAAAGATCTTTCTAATGATATTTTTGCTCTTAGACTTGTGACAAGGACAAGGGGGAATCCTGTACGTCTGGAGGAAAGAAGGTTTAATCAATCACAGAAGCAGATTCTTTACTGTAAAAGCAGTGAGACTATGGAACTCTCTGCCGCGTGATGTTGTAATGAGTCATTCACTACTAAAATTTAATTTTTTATATACATCTGTATCTCTCAGCTGTTTTTTGATCTTGTGTATGTAGGCCCCTTTGTCAGCGGGTTTGATAATTATGTCGTCATGGGCAAGTTCATTCAGCGTTTTAAATTAATTTGTGGAAAGAGGATGTTTAAAGTGTTTACCTGACCTTTCTTTTAATTTTTCAAGGTCCAGTTTTACTGCCAAAATGAATGCATAAATAATCGCTGAATGAGTTGGTGGAACAAAGTTAGTTTTCTTAAATAACCCCTTCATGACCCAGCCTATTTTGACCTTAATGACCTGGCCATTTTTTGCAATTCTGACCAGTGTCCCTTTATGAGGTAATAACTCAGGAACACTTCAACGCATCCTAGCGATTCTGAGATTATTTTTTCATGACATATTGGGCTTCATGTTAGTGGTAAATTTAGGTCAATAATTTTTGCGTTTATTTGTGAAAAAATCAGAAAAAAAATCAAGATTATTAACCCTTCAGGTGTTTCACTGGAGCTAAAGCAACATGGAAAGGAAAAATGGACATTTTAATTTTTGCAACAAAAATTTTCTTTTAGCATCAATTTTTTCATTTTCACATGGGCAACAGGATAAAATGGATCCTAAAATTTGTTGGGCAATTTCTCCTGAGTACACCGATACCTCATATGTGGTCATAAACCACTGTTTGGGTGCACGGCAGGACTCAGAAGGGAAGGAGCGCCATTTGACTTTTTGAATGGAAAATATGCTGGAATATTTAGAATCATAGAATCGTAGAGTTGGAAGGGACCTCCTGGGTCATCTGGTCCAACCCCCTGCTCAAAGCAGAAGTTGCAAAATCATCTCAGACAGATGTCTGTCCAGCCTCTGTTTGAAAACTTCTATTGAAGGAGAACTCACAATCCTCCCATGGCAGCCTGTTCCACTCATTGATCACTCCAACTGTCAAAAAGTTTTTTCTAATATCTAATCTCTGTCTCCTCCCATTCAGTTTCATCCCATTGCTTCTAGTCTTTCCTTGTGCAAATGAGAATAAAGATGATCTTTCTACAATGTGACAGCCCTTTAGATATTTGTAGGCAGCTATTAAGTCTCCTCTCAGTCTTCTCTTCTGCAAGCTAAACATTCCCAAATCCTGCAACCTTTCCTCATAAGACAGGGTTTGCAGACCGGTCACCATTCTGGTCGCTCTTTTCTGAACTTGCTCCAGTTTGTTGATGTCTTTTTTAAAATGTGGCGCCCAAAACGGGACACAGTATTCCTGACGAGGTCTGACCAAAGAGGAGTAGAGGGCAATAATGACTTTACGTGATCTAGACTGTATGCTTCTGTTAATACATCCTAGAATTGCATTTGCCAAGTCTTTTTCTCATGTGCTGTTGCTTAGCCCTATTCCTCCCATTCTGTATATGCTTTTTTCATTATTGCGCAGATGTAGTACTTTGCATTTTTCCCTGTTAAAAAACATTCTGTTAGTTGCTGCCCACTACTCCAGTTTATTTATATCTTTTTGAATCCTCTCTCTCTTCTCTAGTATTAGCTATCCCTCCAAGCTTTATGTCATCAGCAAATTTAATCAGTTTACCCTTAATTCCTTCATCTAAATCGTTGATAAAGATGTTGAACAATACAGGGCCCAGGACAGAGCCCTGTGGTACCCCACTTGAGACATTCTTCCAACTGGATGTGCAGCCATTTACGACCACTCTTTGGGTCAGATCACCTAACAGTTGCCTTGTCCATTCCATACTTAGCCATTTTTTCAATAAGGATTGTGTGAGATACTTTTTCAATTGCTTTGCTAAAGTCAAGATATACTATATCTACAGCATTTCCCTGATCCACCCAATTTAGAGGTTGCCATTTGGAGAGCCCCTGTGTGCCTAAACATTGGAGCTCCCCCACAAGTGACCCCATTTTGGAAACTAGACCCCCCAAGGAACTTATCTAGATGCATAGTGATCACTTTGAACCCCCAGGTGCTTCACAAATTCATCCATAAAAAAGTACTTTTTTTTCACAAAAATTTTCTTTTAACCTCAGTTTTTTCATTTTCACATGGGCAACAGGATAAAATGGATCCTAAAATTTGTTGGGCAATTTCTCCTAAGTACACCGATACCTCATATGTGATCATAAACCACTGTTTGGGCGCACGGCAGAGCCCCTGATGTGCCTAAACAGTGAAAACCCCCAAGTGACACCATTTTGGAAACTAGACCCCTTAACGAACTTATCTAGATGTGTAGTGAGCATTTTGAACCCCCAAGGGCTTCACAGAAATTTATAACGCAGAGCAGTGTAAACAAAAAAATCATTTTTTATCCTCAAAAATGATTTTATAGCACGCTATTTTTTATTTTCACATGGCTAACAGGAAAAATTGGACCACAAAAGGCGTTGTCCAGTTTTTCCTGAGTACGCTCATACCCCATATGTGGGGGGAACCACTGTTTGGGTGCACGGCAGGGCTCAGAAGGGACGGAGCGCCATTTGACTTTTTGAAATCAAAATTAGCTCCAATCGTTAGCTGACACCATGTTGTGTTTGGTGAGCCTCTGTGTGCCTAAACTTTGGCGCTCTCTCACAAATGACCCCATTTTGGAAACTAGACCCCCTAAGGAACTTATCTAGATGCATAGTGAGCACTTTGAACCCCTAGGTGCTTCACAGAAGTTTATAACGCAGAGCCGTGAAAATAAAAAATATTTTTTTTCCTCAAAAAATTATTTTTTAGCCCGCAATTTTTTTTCACAAGGGTAACAGGATAAATTTTGACCACAAAAGTTGTTGTCCAGTTTGTCCTGAATACGCTGGTGCCCCATATGTGGGGGGGACCACTGTTTGGGCACACGTCTGGGCTCGGAAGGGAAGTAGTGACGTTTTGAAATGCAGACTTTGATGGAATGTTCTGCGGTCATCGTTACGTTTGCAGAACCCCTGATGTGCCTAAACAGTAGACACTCCCCTCAAGTGACCCCATTTTGTAAACTAGACCTTCCAAGGAACTTATCTAGATGTCTGGTGAGCACTTTGAACCCCAAAGTGCTTCACAGAAGTTTATAACGCAGAGACGTGAAAATAAAAAAAATCATTTTTTTCCACAAAAATATTTTTTTTAGCCCCCAATTTTTTATTTTCCCAAGGAGAACAGGAGAAATTAGACCCCAAAAGTTGTGCAATTTTTCCGGAGTATGCTGATACCCCATATGTTGGGGTAAACCACTGTTTGGGCACATGTTGGGGCTTGGAATGGAGGGAGCACCGTTTGAATTTTTGAATGCAAAATTGGCTGGAATCAATGGTGGCACCATGTCGCATTTGGAGACCCCCTGATGTGCCTAAACAGTGGAAACCCCTCAATTCTAACTCCAACCCTAACCCCAACACACCCCTAACCACAACCCTAACCCCAACACATCCCTAACCGTAACCCTAACCCCAACACACCCCTAATCCCAACCCTAACCATAACCCTAACCACAAGCCTAACCCTAATCCCAACCCTAACCCCAACACACCCCTAACCCTAATCTTAACCCTAATTCCAACCCTAACCCTAATTCCAACCCTAACCCTAATTCTAACCCTAATTCCAACCCTAACCCTAATTCCACCCTACCCCTAATTCCATCCCTAACCCTAATTCCACTCTAACCCCAATTCCAACCCTAACCCTATTTCCAACCCTAACCCTAATTCCAACCATAACCATATTTCCAACCCTAACCCTAATGGAAAAATGAAAAAAAATATTTTATTTATTTTATTATTTTCCCCTACCTATGGGGGTGATAAAGGGGGGGGTTATTTACTTTTTATTCTATTTTGATCACTGTGAGAGTTTATCACAGTGATCAAAATCAGTGAATGGAATCTGCAGCCGGCAGATTTGAGCGCGCGCACTGCGTATGTGCCCGCCATTTTCCAAGATGGCAGCGCCCATGATCCAGGACCGTGGGACACCGGGAGCGACAGCAACACTTGGAAGGGATCGGGGGTGAGAGGGGAGGTGATCGGAAGCTGGGGGAGTGGACGGAAGGCGGGGGGAGCAGATGATGACAGCGGCGGCAGATCGCTGCTGTCATTCAGTGGCGGGGGGCAGATCACCCCCGTTAACTGGTGGGGGGGGTCGGATCGGTGTCTCCAGCCATGTCTGATGCTACTGCAGCATCGGCCATGGCTGGTTTGTAATGTTTCATCAAATTTCATTGATGAAATATTACTATCGCTCTGATTGGCTGTTTCACTTTTAACAGCTAATAAGAGCGATTGTAGCCCTGTGGGGGCGAAGCCACCCCCCCCGTGGTGAAGTACAAAGACCCCTGTATCTGTGGGTCGGGTGACCTTTCATTGACCCCGGTCACCCGGTCGCAGGGGGGGCTTTAAAGTCATGACACAGCTTATGCATCATGGGTTGGATTGGCACCGACTTTCATGACGCATACGCTGTGTCACAGGTTGGGAAGGGGTTAAAGATGCTGCCTTCAAATTAAATTCACCATTAGTTCTGGTAAACTTTATAGTGCTTGTACCATTGTGACATCATCAGCTCTATGACATCATAGAAGCAAGAGCCGAGCCTGTAAGAATATAGGAAATTGGCAGACTGGTCACTTTCTCTGCATTCAGCTAGAAGAAGGCTACTGCTTTACTAAGCAAACTATACCCAAAACCCCTACCCCATTCCTGCTTCCCTCTCCTTAAAATGATTAGCCCAAGCCTGGCTGTTCTGCCATGTCTCTGGGTAGCATGGAATATCATTGGTGTAATTACCACCTACATCATTACCATTACTGAACATTATTCCACATGTATATAATGTCATCATTGTGTGTAGTCAATTAACCATCTGATTTTATGTTTCAGATGCCGCCACCATGCATGTGATGTACAGACTGATTGAAATCAGAACGAGCAAGAGAACACGAACTGGAGACATCTTACAAAAAGTTCTGCTGGCAGTCAGGTGGTTGTCTTGTGTGGGAAGCATAATAACCCCTACCCCATTCCTGATTCCCTCTCCTTAAAAATGATTAGCCTAAGCCTGGCTGTTCTGCCATGTCTCAGGGTAGCATGGAATATCATTGGTGAGATTACCATGACCATCACTGAAAGTCATTATGTGACACCATCATATATCAGCATTAGGTAAGAGATTTTAGACATAATTAGGGGATAAAGATCTACACTACAATAACTTAGGAATGATAATGAATAATATTTAGTATAAACTTGTGTTATTGACAGCTCCACTAATGTTATATATGGATTTTATTTCTCCTCAGTGACACTGGAGCAAAGTTCCCAGAGTCCATAGTGATGATGGTTGTGTCCACAGTCTCAGCACTGCTAGGTAAGTGCAGTATATCTGAAAGTTATTAATTATTATATTACCATTTCTTAGTGTTATCTGTCTGTGGGAAAGCTGAAACCCACATGACAGTTCTAACAGTTTGTCACCCAACTTTCCCAAGATCTGCCTAGTTGTACAGTGCTACATCCTCTGTACATGGCACTAGTATTATTCTACGTGTATATAATGTCATTATTGTGTGTAGTCAATTAACGATAATTTTGTGTTTCAGATGTCGCTATCATGTACGTAATGTACAGATCACAACGGCCGAGAGAACACGAACTGGAGACATCGTGGTGGGGACTGGATGTTATTATTTTCCTCCATACAGTACACTGGGTGATATATAATAATTAGAGGGGGTTGATATGTGCACTGTTAGATATCTCATCCGTCTCATTCTGTGCTTTCCTCTAGGACTTCATTGTGACTGATTACATCACCATTGCAGCGCTATTCTGTTCAGCTCTCTACACTATTTTCCAGACAGAACCGCAGGCTGCAGCATCCAAGCACGGACAATGTATTCTTATCACTAGGAAGATGCTGCCTGAGCTCCTGTTTGTGGTCTTGCAAAATTGTAAATGTAAAATGGTAACATCATTGACTGTACCAGCGATACCTGTATACAGGTATGTATATTCTACAAACCTGCACAGAGCTCACTGGAGAAAGATAAAAATGACAGTCAAATGTATTCTTCACTCTTTTTTAAGCATCTCAGTATCACAAAGGCAATCCTGGAATATTACTCTTATCCTGCCATGATAACATCCTTTTGTATCAGCATTTCCAGGTCAGTTTAAGAGATCTAAGTACATACGGAGATCGGACCCCTCCGCCGCCATCAACGATTCATCCTAACCAAAACACATGCTGCACAATAATTTTTTTTTCCTCCCGTCCCCTTCTGCCACCAACCACTGAGTGGTCCCTCCCATCACACCCAGCTATATTGTAAGTCACTAAATATGGAGATTTATATATCTAACATGTCCTGTTTTTTCTTTATAGGCTCTAACCATAAAATTGAGGAAAAGCCTGAAGAAGGATTGGATTATCCTGAAAGACGATTTGGAGGAAGCATTACCTCTATACAGAGAATCATAGCCAAACCTTGAGATGGGACAACTCTTTGAATCCCACTGGGATGCCTCTGCATGAACTAAAGCTGAAACCAGGAGCTGTAATTATGCTCCTGTGTAATCTTAACTTTTATTTCTTTTTAGGCTATAGCTATAAAATCATGGAAGAGCCTGAAGAAACACTGGATTATCCTTAAAGATGAGGAAACATTACCCCTACCCAGAGATGGGGCAACCTAGACTCATTCCAAGATCAGTGCACAGATGTATATTTGTGTCAGAGTATGGAGTGAATATAGATTTATATATGTATAACATGTTCTATTATTTATCTTTTCAATTTCTGTCCATAACTTTCAGGAAGGACTGCATTATCCCAATGGACAATCTAGAGGAAACATTGCCATGAACTGGAGAATCAGAGCTAGATTGGCCTAGCCTCATCTCAAGTTCAACATCAGTATATGTATATATCCAAGTCAAATTTTGGATCCAGGTACATATGGGGCTTTTGGCTACCTGACCACAGCCATGTTATTTTGCATGTCAGTGAATATGGACAAATATTTATTGTTATTTATGGGTGCATGTAAAACATCGGACTGCACTCGGATGTTAACTAATTGCAGGCTGATTTCCACTGACTGGCGCAATGGTGAAGATGAAGAAATTAAATTCTCCACACTTGTTATCAAATTTTCTTATGCAAGAGAATTGACACTACTATGCTATATATATATATATATATATATATATATATATATATATATATATTTATATCTATATATTTTCATATTTAATAAAATATTTCTCTCTTCTCAGCTTGTATAGAAGATTGGAAAATCCTGAAAAATACTTCACCCAATAAACTGAAGAATCAGAGCCTGACCTTGAAATCTGGGGGTTCTAGGCTGTGTAATGAACAGTCACAAGGCAGCTTAAATGAGTTCCATTTTGTGCATGTTACAGTATATTCCATTTCAATTGAAAAAAATAAATAAATACATTGGATTCAAATATATTGATATGATCTTACTACTTGCTTTCCATTTTATTTCTATTAAGCATCAGCATTCTCTGTAGCGATGTACATAGTGTAGAGCAGAAACTGGTAAAGTCGTGTGGTACAACAATAGGTGGGGCAGGTACAAGCAGTGTGGCCTTGGCTGCTTAACCGCTTTCTGACATTTGATGTAATAATAATCCATTCATGTGCCCTGGGCCTATTTGACCAGGGACGTATTATTGCGTCATTTTTTTAATGCGACTTACGTCGTGGTGATCACTTTAAAACTCCGGCGCCATCTTATCTTGGTGTAGATAGTTTCGTTATCCTGGGCGGTGTCGCCGCCCGCCCACAACCACGATCGCTGTGATTGGCTGTTCAATTCTGAAAAGTCAATCACAGCATTTCTCAGTGTTTCAGGCAATCTGATTGGCTGCTGCCTGCCTGGACTCAGTCTGATTGGCGTTATTGACGATTACATCGATCACGCCAATCACAGGGCACAGTCTCGTTGTAACCATACTGTGACCTGCTGTAAGGCCACCGATCCTAGGCTGGTTTCTGGCAATGCCAGCATCACCAGGGCCAGCTCCGATTAGTGCGATTGATCACACCAGTGACAGGGCACAGAAGCGGTGTGACCTCTCTGTTACCTGTAGCTGAGTATGTCTGAAGAAACTATCACATTATAGGATCGTCACTGGCCTGGGCCTTGTGGAGCCATGGAAGCCTGTGACACTACAATCGTTCACTGCTGAAATAAGAGCAAAGAACAGAGAAAAAAGAAGACAGAACAGAGAAGTAAGAAGGCAAGAAAATCCCTGTCTCATCTCTCCTGCACCCCAATCCCCCTCTGCCCCCTTACCCCCTCTTTTTACCCCCTCCAACATCCCCCCTCCCAGAAGAAAGAAGAGAAACAACTGTTTTGATCCCTGCCCGATCTCTCTCCTCTCCTTCATCCACCTCAATCCTCCTCTTCCCCCCTTCCCCCTCTGTTTACTCCCCTCCACCTTCCCTTTAGGCCACCTCCGTATGAACATCCAGCAACCGACGAGTGTTGATTGGTGACACAGTTCACTGATCAGCGCTCAGGCTCACTGTTTTCCACTTTTCTTTTTTACCCCCTCTTTGCGCCACCTGTGTGCGCTCATCCAGTAGCCGCTGAGCTTTGATTAGTGACTCAGTTCATAATCAGAACTTGTGCCTGCTGTTTTACACACTTTTCTTTTTCCCCCCCTTTTGCGCCACCTCTGTGCACACATCCAGCACCCACCGAGCATTGATCAGTGAGGCAGTTCACTCATCAGCATCTGACGCCCATCATCTGAAACCTGCCGCTAATAACAGTGAGAGCAGGAGCGGATGATGGGAGTATTCATCAGCCGCTCCAGCACTGTAAATAAATTATTTAAAAAAAAAACCTCCGTGGGTTCACCCCTATTTTTGATAACCAGCCAAGCAAAACTCACAGCTGGGGGCTGCAATCCTCAGCTGTAACCTTTAGCAAGGTTGGTTATCAAGAATAGAGGGGTTCCCATGCTGTTTTTTTAAATTATTTAAATAATTAAAAACAACGGCGTGGGGTCACCCCCATTTTTGACAACCAGCCTTGCTAAAGCTGACAGCTGGGGGCTGGTATTCTCAGGCTGGTAAGGGGCCATGTATATTGCCCCTGAGCCTAAAAATAGCTGCCCAGAAAAGGCACATCTATTAGATGCTCCAATTCTGGCGCTTTGCCCGGCTCTTCCCACTTGCCCTGTAGCGGTGGCAAGTGGGGTTCATATTTGTGGGGTTGATGTCACCTTTGTATTATCAGATGACATTAAGCCCATGGATTAATAATGGAGAGGCGTCGATAAGACACCTGTCCATCACTAATCCTATAGTAGTATGGTAAATAAAGACACAGCCAGAATAAAGTACCTTATGTTGCGGATTATAAAGTGCACCGGCTTATAAGACACACCTAAAATTTTGAGGAGAAAAATAGGAAAAAAAAAATTTTTGTAATAAAATGGTGGTGCCTCTTATAATCCATGCGTTTTATTGCTTACTCCGGGGTGGTGACTGTGGGGAAGCGGGGTCCCAGGATCAATGCTGGAGGAGTCAAGAGTGGCGTGTTGCTGTAGGCCGCATGCTTGGATGAGGGGATGTTCCGATGCACGCCGCTGCAGGTAAAAATGGCTGCGGTGCTCTGTGGTGTGGGGGGTTGCCCCGGTATTTTGTGAAAGCCCGGAAGCCCCCCCGCACATCCATTACTGCAATGCTGTGGCCTTGAGGAAAATGGCCACTGGGGCAGCGCATGCTCAGATTGAGATCTCAGCAGTAACGAGATCCCAATCTGAGCATGCGCCACCCCTGGCGGACATTTTCCCGGAGCCACCGCATCGTAGTAATGGATATGTGGGGGGCTCTGGGCAATGCAGCCATTTTCACCCGCACATTGGAACACCCCCTCATCCCAGCCTGTGCCTGCAGCAGTTTTAATAGAAATAAAACAAAACACAATTTTACTTTTTTATTTAAAAACTAGCTGAAGAGCCCGGCGCTGCCCGGGCATAGTAACTAACTGTAGTTAGTTATAGAAAATTATAATTATCCTCCATCCCATAGTCCCGTGCCCATATACTCATCATACATATCCACGATCCCATAGGCCCGTGCCCATATACCCATCATACATATCCTCCATCCCATAGTCCAGTGCCCATATACCCTTCACACATCCTCCATCCCATAGTCCCATGCCCATATACCCATCAAACATATTCTCCATCCCATAGTCCCATGCCCATATACCCATCATACATATTCTCCATCCCATAGTCCCATGCCCATATACCCATCATACATATTTGCCATTCCATAGTTGAGTGCCCATATACCCATCACACATCCTTCATCTCATAGTCCCATGCCCATATACCCATCATACATATCCTCCATCCCATAGTCCCATGCCCATATACCCATCATACATATGCGCCATCTCATAGTCCCGTGCCCATATACCCATCATACATATCCTCCATCCCATAGTCCAGTGCCCATATACCCATCACACATCCTCCATCCCATAGTCCCGTGCCCATATACATATCCGCCATCCCATAGTCCCATGCCCATATACCCGTCATACATATCCTCCATCCCATAGTCCAGTGCCCATATACCCATCACACATCCTCCATCCCATAGTCCCGTGCCCATATACATATCCGCCATCCCATAGTCCCGTGCCCATATACCCATCATACATATCCTCCATCCCATAGTCCGGTGCCCATATACTCATCACACATCCTCCATTCCATAGTCAACCATTATGACATCATAATGAGCGGCGGCAGGGCTTGCAACCTTTGATGACATCAGCGTCGCCATGGCAACCATTGTGACATCATAATGAGGGGCGGGGCTTGATACGCACACACTGCTTCCCCAGTATGCAAATAGGGGCATTGTCACATCACAATGAGGGGCGGGGCTTGATGCGCACACACTTTTCCCCCAGTATGTAGATAGGGGCAAACTTGTTTGGTGAATTGGAACGCGCAAGGTTAAAATTTTGCCTCACAACATAGCTTAGGACGCTCTCGGGGTCCAGACGTGTGACTGTGCCAAATTTTGTGGCTGTAGCTGTGACGGTGCGGATGCCTATCCCGGACATACAAACATACACACACACACACATACACACATACATACACACATACATACACACTTTGAGCTTTATATATTAGAAATAACAAACAGTTATACTCACTTAATGCCTAATTCCACCGAAGCCCTCGTTCTCGTTTAATAAACCAAAAATTATAAACAACCTTATCCCTCATCTCTCCGTCATTCTGTCTCACACCGTAATCCATGTCTGGGGGAGAAATAGTTTTCTACCTGGACGGTGCCAAGATGCGACCATCCAGGCTAAAAACCACTGGTGAATGAGCTGCTGCAACACAGCCTCAGAGACTAGCGGTGATGTCACTATGAACTCGCCGCTAGCACCATGAGAAAGTCGCACGGTGCAGAGGAGAGTTCACCGCAGTTGAAATTCACAGTGAAATTCTCCCGGTGAACTTGCCTCTGCACCATGCGACTTTCTCACTGTGCTAGTGGGGATCTTACCAAGGTCACGGCAGTTCCGGCTGGGAACGCAGCCTCAGTGACATCACTGCTAGTCACTGAGGCAGTGCTCGCAACAGCTCATTCTCCAGTGTTTCTCAGCCTGGATGGTCGCATCTTGGCAGCGTCCAGGTTGAAAACTGTTTGTCCCCCATACATGGCGTGGGACAGAACGATGGAGAGATGAGGGATATGGTTGTTTTTAATTTTTGGTTTATTACAGGAGAACGAGGGCTTCGGTGGGATTAGGCGAGGTCGTAAGTATGGTTTAATTAAGATTAGAGTTGAGCGACTTTTGGTTTTTTAGGGTCGCGTTTTGTTTCGTGAAACCCGACTTTTCCAAAAGTCGGGTCGAGCAAGATCGTCCGATTATAGGGAAAAGTCGGGGTCGTCCCGAAACACGAAACCCAATGTAAGTCAATGGGGAATAAAAGTCGGCAGTGAGATGAGGACAGGAAACACACCTACAGTGCCCATTTGAATGCCAAAAGCATCAATTCTTCTTACTTAAGCTTGACAACCTTAATTAACTTCATAATACAAGTTACGCACTGAAAAATAGGGGTTATTTGGCTAAAGTTGTGGGGGGGGAGGGCTGGCTGCAGGTTTTCATGTGCCCTGGGCGAAAGAGCGCCCCTTTAACACATACCACAACTCATCATGCTCCGATACGGCAGAGAAATAGCGGTATAGTACAATGAAAAATACCTCACTTTTTACATCTCATGACGAGGCCCATCTATTTCTCCATACAGAATCATTGGTCCCATATAATGTTTGAAACAGTATATGATGAGCTCCACATAATGCTACAGTATATGTTGGTCCCCATGGATGAAGCTCCACTGTCTTATGGGCCCAAATAATGCTCCAAACATAATGGGCCCCATTTCTAATGCTCTAGTGTATAATGGGCCCTGTAAATGCTGCTCCAGTGTCTGATGTCCACCTTTGGAATGTTCCAGTGTATGGTGGGCCCCATCTATGATTCTCCAGAGTATAGTGCTCCCCAAAAATTGCTGTCCCAACATTGAAAACAATCAAATAAGTCTCCTCGCTAGGGAATCCCTGTACTTGTCTGGATTCCTCGTCGTCCCCATCTTCCATCTCACTGCACAGTATTTCAACTTTGCAAGTGCTGTGATCCTGGGCAAGCAGGGGGGGCCCACTCGTTGGCGACGGCACTGGCACAGGGCCCCTGATAGTACGGTGGTGTGTCTGATGGCGGGTGGGCCGAACCTGCACTTTCATCTGCAGCTTCCTCTTTGTCACCGTATAAGATGGAACTGTATATGGGAAGGGTAACTTGAGTTTCATCAGGGTCAGATTCAGGTCGTGTAGCGTGCGAGGGGAATGTAGTGGTCTGGGTCAATGTACCAGCAGATTCATCGAGCAGTGGCTGGGCATCAGTGCACTTGTGTCGCCCCCAGGAGTACGGTCGCCACAGTGGCATTACCTTCTTCCTAGGGAGTGTGATGTCATGCTTGGGAGCAACGAAGGATCTCTCTAGCAGGTTAACTGATTGGGCGGCGTTATTCCCACGAGTCATGACCCTCCAAACAGCGTTCATGAAGGCAAAGTGTTTGTTTTACGTGGGCAGTATGGTTGCAAAGCTGAACCTTAAAGGAATGTCCAGAAGGGCACCACCAGGAGTGGAGCCTACAGTTAAATTCGACTCCACCTGGGAAACCTCAACCATGCCAGCTACAGAACAGATGCACACATTGCAAGCTTAATTCCGTTAACGAACGAGACTCCGTCATGCCCCGCGGTCCGAGTCCGGCTTACTAGAGGGACACGTGAGGCTCTGGCACATGAGATTGGCCAATAACTGGTGTGTCATGCCCTTACATGTCCGTGGCTGCATGTGCGCTACACTGAAAAGGCCAGCATTTGTCGCTTACAGGTGCAGATAACCCGCTGAACAACATTAGTGATGGGGATCACTGATTACAATTATTACCCGCGAACAATGATTTCCCAGTAAGTGCAGGTCAACCGCAGTTCCGGAATTAGGCCTAACCGTCATTCCTGAAAAAATGAAAAACTTACGTGTGCAAACCACAGGTGCTGTAGCTTGCTTAACAGCTCGCCAGCCGTTCTCACACCCAGTATGGATTACACGTGATTGCACAAAGGTGAGAAAGGGTACCGTATCCCAGATAACATGTATGGATAGCGTACACATTCAAAATATATGTCTATACATCAGGAGGCAGGCTCAGACTGTGTTAGGCCCAGTATGGATTGCATGTGATTGCACAAAGGTTAGAAAGGGTACCGTTTCCCCGGATAACATGTATGGATAGCGTACACATTCAAAATATATGTCTCAGGAGGCAGGCTCAGACGGTGTTAGGCCCAGTATGGATTGCACGTGATTGCACAAAGGTTAGAAAGGGTACCGTATCCCCGGATAACATGTATGGATAGCGTACACATTCAAAATATATGTCTCAGGAGGCAGGCTCAGACGGTGTTAGGCCCAGTATGGATTGCACGTGATTGCACAAAGGTTAGAAAGGGTACCGTATCCCCGGATAACATGTATGGATAGCGTACACATTCAAAATATATGTCTCAGGAGGCAGGCTCAGACGGTGTTAGGCCCAGTATGGATTGCACGTGATTGCACAAAGGTTAGAAAGGGTACCGTTTCCCCGGATAACATGTATGGATAGCGTACACATTCAAAATATATGTCTCAGGAGGCAGGCTCAGACGGTGTTAGGCCCAGTATGGATTGCACGTGATTGCACAAAGGTTAGAAAGGGTACCGTATCCCCGGATAACATGTATGGATAGCGTACACATTCAAAATATATGTCTCAGGAGGCAGGCTCAGACGGTGTTAGGCCCAGTATGGATTGCACGTGATTGCACAAAGGTTAGAAAGGGTACCGTATCCCCGGATAACATGTATGGATAGCGTACACATTCAAAATATATGTCTCAGGAGGCAGGCTCAGACGGTGTTAGGCCCAGTATGGATTGCACGTGATTGCACAAAGGTTAGAAAGGGTACCGTATCCCCGGATAACATGTATGGATAGCGTACACATTCAAAATATATGTCTCAGGAGGCAGGCTCAGACGGTGTTAGGCCCAGTATGGATTGCACGTGATTGCACAAAGGTTAGAAAGGGTACCGTATCCCCGGATAACATGTATGGATAGCGTACACATTCAAAATATATGTCTCAGGAGGCAGGCTCAGACGGTGTTAGGCCCAGTATGGATTGCACGTGATTGCACAAAGGTTAGAAAGGGTACCGTTTCCCCGGATAACATGTATGGATAGCGTACACATTCAAAATATATGTCTATACATCAGGAGGCAGGCTCAGACGGTGTCAGGCACAGTATGGATTTGACGGCCCAGACTACACAGCGGAGGAGCAGGGAGAGGTAAAGATTGCAAATGCTGGGGCCCTGCCCAAGCAAGGGGGGCCCACTCGTGGGCGTCGGTACTGGCACTGGGCCCCTCATAGTACGGTGGTGTGTCTGACGGCGGGTGTGCACCACCACCGTCAGAGACACTTGATTGCACTATGAAGGACCCTGTACCAGTGCCCGCGCCCAAGAGTCGGCCTACCCACCTGTCCAGGGCAACGGCACTCGCACGGTGTCGTGCGCTAGGTGGTGACCCCGGCCATGGGGGGGGGAGGCAGCACAGTTAGGGAGTTTTAGAAAGTGGCATATGTTGATGTTGGACATTCAGCTGATGCAAAAGGTGAAATAGGTCAAGTCCCAGGAAGAGGTGGACCAAAGCAAGCCATTTTTCTGTCAACCTATGTGTCATCAGAGGAAGGTGGGACAAAATCCTTGGAAACCCATGCGTGGTTCATTTTAATGAAGGTTAGATCATCCACATTTTGGGTTGACAGACGGGTCCTTTTTTCTGTCAGGATTGATCCAGCTGCACTGAAGACTCTTTCCAATAGCACACTTGCAGCTGGGCAAGCGAGCTCCTGTAAGGCATATTGTGCCAATTCAGGCCAGGTGTCCAGTTTAGCGGCCCAATAGTCAAAGGGGAATGACCTGTGTGGGAGAACATCGATATGGGAGGAAAAGTAGTTTGTAACCATAGTTGACAACTGCTGTCTCCTGTCACTTTCCATCGATGCAGTATTACCAGTTGTGTGAGCGGTACTTGAAAAATCAGTCCACAACATTGTCATGAAACCCCTGTCTCCAACGCCACTTCTGCTGTGTGCACCACAAACACCTCTGCCAAGCTGCCCCCGGCCCGTATGGCTCGTGTGAGAACCATCACCGCTGCTGTGTGCTGGGAATGCCTCAAGCAACCGATTTACCAGAGTTGCTTGTTTGTTAGCCAATATTAGGTCAAGGTTCTCCTGTGGCATGATGTTTTGTAATTTGCCTTTATAGCGTGGATCCAGGATGCTGGCCAACCAGTAGTCGTCATCGTTCATCATTTTGGCAATGCGTGGGTCCCTTTTTAGGATCTGCAAGGCATAATCTGACATGTGGGCCAATGTTCCCGGTGTCAATGATGCACTTCGGGTGCTGGTTGGAGGAGCACTTTCTGGCAAATCCACATCCCTCCAGTCACGCACAAACCCTGTACCAGACCTTGCCACGCCAACATTTTCACTTGCCCCACGAGATGCATCCTCCTCCCCTAAGTAATCATCCCCATCATCCTCCTCCTCCTCCTCTTCTTCCTCCACCTCGTCCAGGAGAGGTCCCTGAGCAGACAATGGCTGAATGTCATCAAGGATTCCCTCCTCCTCTTCCTCCTCATCAACATTGGCTGCAGACGCCTGCTCCTTAAGGTGCGTCAAAGTTTGCATGAGCAGACGCATAAGTGGGATGCTCATGCTTAGGATGGCGTCGTCTGCGCTTACCAGCCGTGTGCATTCCTCAAAACACTGAAGGACTTTACAGAGGTCTTTCAGCTTCGACCACTGCACACCTTTCAACTCCATGTCTGCTCTCAAAGTGCCTGGCCGTGTATCCTCCCACAAATGCATTATGGCCTGCCTCTGCTCGCACAGCCGCTCCACCATGTGCAGGGTGGAGTTCCACCTTGTTGCAATGTCAATAATGAGGCGGTGGTTGGGAAGGTGGAGCAATCGCTGCAGCTTCTGCATACGAACGGAGTGTACAGGTGACCGGCAGATGTGCGCGCACAGTCTTCGCACCTTCTGGAGCAGGGCTGTTAACTCCGGATAATTTTTGAGGAAGCACTACACCACCAGGTTCAAGGTGTGAGCCAAGCAAGGTATATGGCTGAGTTTTGAAAGGGCTATGGCTGCCACAAAATTACGGCCGTTATCACTAACTACCTTGCCTGCCTCAAGATGTACACTGCCCAGCCATGACTCAGTTTCTCGCTTGAAGTACTCGGCCAGCACCTCGGTGGTGTGTCTGTTGCCCAAACACATCATCTGCAACACAGCCTGCTGACGCTTTCCACTAGCTGCTCGATAGGGGGACACATTGTGTGCAACAGTGGCAGCTGCAGATGGAGTGCTCGTACGACTGCGCTCTGTGGACGAGCTTTCGCTTCTGGAGGAGGAGGAGGAGGGTCGAACGCCTACAGCCAACTGTTTCCTATACCGTGGGCTAGGCAGCACTGTCCCACCACCGCTGTCCCCTGTGGACCCTGCATCCACCACATTAACCCAGTGCGCAGTGATGGACACGTAACGGCCCTGGCCATGCCGACTGGACCATGCATCAGTTGTGAGGTGCACCTTTCCGCTCACTGACTGCTTGAGTGCATGGACAATGCGGTCTTTCACATGATGGTGGAGGGCTGGGATGGCTTTGCGAGAGAAGAAGTGGCGACTGGGTAGGTCATAGCGTGGTACTGCATAGGCCATGAGTTCGCGGAAAGCTGCGCTTTCCACCAACCGAAAGGGCATCATCTCAAACGAGATTAGTTTGGCAATGTGGGCGTTCAAACCCAGTGTACGCGGATGAGAGACTGAGTACTTTCTTGACCTACTCATAGTGTCTGGGAGGGTGAGCTGGACTTGAGAGCTGCATATGGTGGAAGTAGCGGTGGACAGGGCGGACTGAGAGAGGGTTGATGATGGTGATGGAGTTGGTGTTCTTTCTGATGGCCTAGAATCAGTCTTTCGTTGATATAACAGTGGGATTCCCTGACTGCTGTGGCCTTGCAACGACACCTCAACATTTACTGCTGTGCTAACCGGTGGGCTTACAGTGGGGGAAACAATGTAGCGTTGCTGACTACCTTCGTTGTGATCAGTTGCACATGGGGCACTTGAGGTTTGGTGTTGTGTCCACGCTTGCAAGTGCATGCTGGTTAAATGTCTAAGCATGCAACTGGTATTCAAATTTTTCAGATTTTTCCCTCGGCTAAAGGTCTTTGCGCACTTCTTACAGATAACCTTGGCCTGATCATGAGGATTTTGTTCAAAAAAGTGCCACACTGCACTCTTCCTACTTTGGCAGACATTTTGCGGCCTAGCACGCTGTGATCTTTTGACCCTCTGGACAAGCTGTCCAGCAACTCTTTTGATGTTTGGAACCTGTCTTTGGAGTGCTCCGGGCCTGCCAGATAACAGCTGTTGCGATGTCGATGTCTGCTGTGGATGCTCCTCATCTGAGCTATTGGAAGCAGCACCCTCTTCCCCCAATGGATGCCAATCTGGGTCAACAACTGGGTCATCCATCATCTCCTCTTCTATGTCATGTGCACCTTCCTCTGTGTCACCGTGTATGGTGGTATAGTGTGCGGGAAGGGGCACCTGAGTCTCATCAGGGTCAGAATCTGGCTCTGTACACTGCAAGGACAATGTAGTGCTCTGAGTGAATGTACCAGCAGAATCATCCATCAGCGGCTGTGCATCAGTGCACTCCATGTCAGATTCATCTTGGCCTGGGTAATTCACCATTTGACTTGATAATCCAGGCATGGTATGTGAAAACAGCTCCATGGAGTAATCAGTAGTATGGCCTGCGTCATCCTTCAATCTTGGTTGGGGTGAAGGACACAAGGAAAGGTGTGGTTCATGAACATGAGCCTCCAATGACGACTCAGTGCTTTTACTTTTTACAACTGAAGAAGAGGAGGCGATAGAGCTGGAGGCTGAGTCAGCAATGTAAGACAAAACTTTTTCCTGATGCTCTGGCTTTAAAAGCGGTTTGCCAACTCCTAGAAAACTAAGCGTTCGAGGCCTTATGTAGCCAGACGATGATGCAGGCTCAACACCTCCTGCATTCGGTCCTATTTTGCTCTTGCCACTACCATCAGATCCACCACCAACACCATCATTACCAGCTGCCAACCCCCGCCCAATTCCACGGCCTCTTCCACCAGCCTTCCTCATTTTTGGTAGAAATGTAGACAAAATCCAACAAACTATATAGTAATGTAAAACAAGGTACAAGGTGTCTATAGGACAGGGGAGATTTTGAATTTCTGCAGACACTTGTGGACACTGGACACTTTTGGATTGTGTGAGGCCCACTGATATCTGAGCGCTATGTGACAGGCTCGATGGCACAGCTGTGACCAAAGTGACTAGAGGATAAGGGAGATTTTGAATCTCTGCACACACTTTTGGACACTGGACACTTTTGGATTGTGTGAGGCCCAATGAATATCTGAGCGCTATGTGACAGGCTCGATGGCACAGCTGTGACCAAAGTGACTAGAGGATGAGGGAGATTTTGAATCTCTGCACACACTTTTGGACACTGGACACTTTTGGATTGTGTGAGGCCCAATGAATATCTGAGCGCTATGTGACAGGCTCGATGGCACAGCTGTGACCAAAGTGACTAGAGGATAAGGGAGATTTTGAATCTCTGCACACACTTTTGGACACTGGACACTTTTGGATTGTGTGAGGCCCAATGAATATCTGAGCGCTATGTGACAGGCTCGATGGCACAGCTGTGACCAAAGTGACTAGAGGATAAGGGAGATTTTGAATCTCTGCACACACTTTTGGACACTGGACACTTTTGGATTGTGTGAGGCCCAATGAATATCTGAGCGCTATGTGACAGGCTCAATGGCACAGCTGTGACCAAAGTGACTAGAGGATAAGGGAGATTTTGAATCTCTGCACACACTTTTGGACACTGGACACTTTTGGATTGTGTGAGGCCCAATGAATATCTGAGCGCTATGTGACAGGCTCGATGGCACAGCTGTGACCAAAGTGACTAGAGGATAAGGGAGATTTTGAATCTCTGCACACACTTTTGGACACTGGACACTTTTGGATTGTGTGAGGCCCAATGAATATCTGAGCGCTATGTGACAGGCTCGATGGCACAGCTGTGACCAAAGTGACTAGAGGATAAGGGAGATTTTGAATCTCTGCACACACTTTTGGACACTGGACACTTTTGGATTGTGTGAGGCCCAATGAATATCTGAGCGCTATGTGACAGGCTCGATGGCACAGCTGTGACCAAAGTGACTAGAGGATAAGGGAGATTTTGAATCTCTGCACACACTTTTGGACACTGGACACTTTTGGATTGTGTGAGGCCCAATGAATATCTGAGCGCTATGTGACAGGCTCGATGGCACAGCTGTGACCAAAGTGACTAGAGGATAAGGGAGATTTTGAATCTCTGCACACACTTTTGGACACTGGACACTTTTGGATTGTGTGAGGCCCAATGAATATCTGAGCGCTATGTGACAGGCTCGATGGCACAGCTGTGACCAAAGTGACTAGAGGATAAGGGAGATTTTGAATCTCTGCACACACTTTTGGACACTGGACACTTTTGGATTGTGTGAGGCCCAATGAATATCTGAGCGCTATGTGACAGGCTCGATGGCACAGCTGTGACCAAAGTGACTAGAGGATAAGGGAGATTTTGAATCTCTGCACACACTTTTGGACACTGGACACTTTTGGATTGTGTGAGGCCCAATGAATATCTGAGCGCTATGTGACAGGCTCGATGGCACAGCTGTGACCAAAGTGACTAGAGGATAAGGGAGATTTTGAATCTCTGCACACACTTTTGGACACTGGACACTTTTGGATTGTGTGAGGCCCAATGAATATCTGAGCGCTATGTGACAGGCTCGATGGCACAGCTGTGACCAAAGTGACTAGAGGATAAGGGAGATTTTGAATCTCTGCACACACTTTTGGACACTGGACACTTTTGGATTGTGTGAGGCCCAATGAATATCTGAGCGCTATGTGACAGGCTCGATGGCACAGCTGTGACCAAAGTGACTAGAGGATAAGGGAGATTTTGAATCTCTGCACACACTTTTGGACACTGGACACTTTTGGATTGTGTGAGGCCCAATGAATATCTGAGCGCTATGTGACAGGCTCGATGGCACAGCTGTGACCAAAGTGACTAGAGGATAAGGGAGATTTTGAATCTCTGCACACACTTTTGGACACTGGACACTTTTGGATTGTGTGAGGCCCAATGAATATCTGAGCGCTATGTGACAGGCTCGATGGCACAGCTGTGACCAAAGTGACTAGAGGATAAGGGAGATTTTGAATCTCTGCACACACTTTTGGACACTGGACACTTTTGGATTGTGTGAGGCCCAATGAATATCTGAGCGCTATGTGACAGGCTCGATGGCACAGCTGTGACCAAAGTGACTAGAGGATAAGGGAGATTTTGAATCTCTGCACACACTTTTGGACACTGGACACTTTTGGATTGTGTGAGGCCCAATGAATATCTGAGCGCTATGTGACAGGCTCGATGGCACAGCTGTGACCAAAGTGACTAGAGGATAAGGGAGATTTTGAATCTCTGCACACACTTTTGGACACTGGACACTTTTGGATTGTGTGAGGCCCAATGAATATCTGAGCGCTATGTGACAGGCTCGATGGCACAGCTGTGACCAAAGTGACTAGAGGATAAGGGAGATTTTGAATCTCTGCACACACTTTTGGACACTGGACACTTTTGGATTGTGTGAGGCCCAATGAATATCTGAGCGCTATGTGACAGGCTCGATGGCACAGCTGTGACCAAAGTGACTAGAGGATAAGGGAGATTTTGAATCTCTGCACACACTTTTGGACACTGGACACTTTTGGATTGTGTGAGGCCCAATGAATATCTGAGCGCTATGTGACAGGCTCGATGGCACAGCTGTGACCAAAGTGACTAGAGGATAAGGGAGATTTTGAATCTCTGCACACACTTTTGGACACTGGACACTTTTGGATTGTGTGAGGCCCAATGAATATCTGAGCGCTATGTGACAGGCTCGATGGCACAGCTGTGACCAAAGTGACTAGAGGATAAGGGAGATTTTGAATCTCTGCACACACTTTTGGACACTGGACACTTTTGGATTGTGTGAGGCCCAATGAATATCTGAGCGCTATGTGACAGGCTCGATGGCACAGCTGTGACCAAAGTGACTAGAGGATAAGGGAGATTTTGAATCTCTGCACACACTTTTGGACACTGGACACTTTTGGATTGTGTGAGGCCCAATGAATATCTGAGCGCTATGTGACAGGCTCGATGGCACAGCTGTGACCAAAGTGACTAGAGGATAAGGGAGATTTTGAATCTCTGCACACACTTTTGGACACTGGACACTTTTGGATTGTGTGAGGCCCAATGAATATCTGAGCGCTATGTGACAGGCTCGATGGCACAGCTGTGACCAAAGTGACTAGAGGATAAGGGAGATTGGATTGCTTTTAAAAAAGCAGTTTGCAGAGCAGTGGGTAAACAGCAATGCCAGCCTGTCAGGAAGCCTTAAAAGGCAGCCCAACAACCAACACCACTGATACACCACAATATAGCCTCCCCTTGCACTGCACACACAGTGACTGGTGTGTTGTGCAGGCCAAATTGCTAGCAGCAGAAGCAGTTTTTTTTTCTTCTCAGCAGGACAAAAAAAAAAAATTGGGATTGCTTTTAAAAAAGCAGTTTGCGGAGCAGTGGGTAAACAGCAATGCAGGAATGTCAGGAAGCCTTAGAAGGCAGCCCAACAACCAACACCACTGATACACCACTATATAGCCTCCCCTTGCACTGCACACACAGTGACTGGTGTGTTGTGCAGGCCAAATCGCTAGCAGCAGAAGCAGTTTTTTTTGTCTTCTTCCCTGCCTAACGCTCTCCCTACAGAATCAGCAGCAACCTCTCCCTATACTGAGATCGGCAGAAGTAAGATGGCGGTCGGCGTGCACGCCCTTTTATACCCCCTGTGACGCCCACCAAAGCAAGCCAATCACTTGCATGCCCTTCTGAAAGATGGTGGTGACCCCTGCCTATGTCATCACGTTGCCCACAGTGTCCGTGGATCCTGATTGGCTGAAAAAGAGCGCAAACCAAACTTTTGAAACGCGACTTTGGCGCGTAAGTCGCCGACCTCGTGGCCGACCTCATCCTAGGGTCGGGTTTCGTTTCATGAAACCCGACTTTGCCAAAAGTCGGCGACTTTTGAAATTTTTCGACCCGTTTCGCTCAACTCTAACTGCCACCAGTTCCTCGTTAGATATAAGCCTCGGTCTGTTAACAGGATTATATCGAGGCAGAAACCAGCTCTGGAAAGTTAAAACCAAGAACTTGGACGTGTGGATTCGTGGATCGAGATAAAAGAGCAGCCCAAGGATGATAATAATAATAAAATTTTATTTCTATAGCGCCGACATATTCCGCTGCACTTTACATTTTAGAGGGGACTTGTACAGACAATAGACATTACAGCATAACAATAGACACATAGATCTATCTATTACAATCTATGAGGAAAAGGGGAGACACGGAAGATAGATGGTAATAATTGTTTCATTGTTCAGACCAGCCAAAGTGTGAGAATCGGGTGTTCATGTAATGCTGCATGAACCAGTTATCAGCCTAAGTATGTAACAGTACAGACACAGAGGGCTATTAAATGCATAAAGCATGTGAGAACATGCTGCAAGGGACCTGGTTATGGTAAAAGATTTTAAATGGGCAACACAGGGAGAGTTAGGTTAATGCGTTGAGATGGTAGGCCAGTGTGAACAAATGCATTTTTAGGGCATGCTTAAGGCTATGTGCACACGTTACGGAATTCCATTCCGCGGGAAAACCGCATTTTAAATTCACGCAAATTTCCCGTGGGAAAACTAGTGATTTGCAAGCGTAATTAGCTTGCAGAATGCTAGCGTTTTCCAAGCGATCTGTAGCATTGCTTGGAAAACTGATTGACAGGTTGGTCACACTCGTCAAACATAGTGTTTGACGAGTGTGACCAACTTTTTACTATTGAGACTGCCTATGCAGCATCAGTAGTTAAAAGATCTAATGTTAAAAATAATAAAAAAAATAAAAAATCGTGTTTTTCTCACCTTCCGACGTCCCGCGCAACGTTCCCGATCATCGCAATGGTCCCGTTCCCAGTGATGTTTTGCGACAATGACCTTTGATGACGTCGCGGTCTCGACATTATCAAAGGTCATTGCCGCAATGCATTACTGGGAACGGGACCTGCCGGGAGGATTGCTGAAGTCTGGTGACGGATATTGGAAGGTGAGAATATGGCGATTTTTTTATTTTAATTCTATTTTTTACAGGGATATGGTACCCACAGCCTGGAGGAAAATCTCCTCTCCTCTGGACCATGGGTACCATCCACAAATGTTCTGCTTACTTTTCGCATGGTGGGCACAGCCACATGCGGAAAGTAAGCAGAACAAAGCATTCCTATATGTGCGTAATCGCCAAGATTCTGCAAAATTAATGAGCATGCTGCGTATTTTTCCGCGATGCGATTCCGCCGTGGAAAAATCCGCAGCATTAGCACAGCATTGCGGAAATCCCATAGGATTGCATGGGATACTGTTTTTTTGCATTTTCACAGCAAAAACGCGCGATAAAAACCGCTGTGAAAGCGCGAAAAAACCGCAACGTGTGAATGCAGCCTAAAACTGTGGGGATTGGGGATTAATCGTATTAACCTGGGTAGTTCATTCCAAAGAATTGACGCAGCACCTGAAAAGTCTGTGAAAAGGATAAATTATATATCTAATCACCTCAAGGGGACACTAGATAATACACTATATACACAATGGTTATACATATAGAAAGGTCAGATATGCAAATACAGGTGAGTAGAAATGATATAAGCAGATGAGTCATGTCAGTTACCAATCTGATGTTTGGCCATGTGTGCTGGGCCACTTGGGGGCTGTCAGCTATTTCCAGTTCCTCCCTGTACGTTACTCGACATGGCCTCCCCTTTAGAAGTGAACAGCACGCATGACACAGAGAGAGAGCACATGGCCTTACACAAGCCTTTATCTCCTCGGATGGTCACTCCTTTCCACCCCCGGGATGGGTCTTATCTCCCTCCCCTGGGTGTTTGTAGCTAAAACTCCCAAAACCTGTGAAGGATCATAACTTCCAAATGGAAGGTCATAGGGCGGCGGTTCAGGCACGATCAGATCAGGCCGGGACCCCATTACACTTGGAGACCAAATAATGCATCGTTACCTAGCTTAGAAGTGTGGCACCCCTGAGGCTTCAGTCGCCACAGAGGTACTGCACTTTCTCCTAAGGTGTAGTGCCCCACCATCCAGGTAAGGTGGGAACTCCTTTCCACCCTCCAACACCTGCATCCCACACACAGGTTAGTTCGGTGGGACCACATACAGTTTCAGGCTGGGGGTAGCAGAGCACCCTTCGTGGAACCCTGCTTCGTAACACGAGATGTGCTGGGAGGTGGGTGGAGTTAGTATAAAAGAAGGGGAAAGTGTAGGATTTGGAGTCAGTCTCCCGAGAGGGAGTTGAGATCAGATCAGTCAGTCAGAGTCTCACAGGAGTGTGAGAGGGAAGGAAGCCACTCAGATAGGAGTGGGGATCCCTGGAAGAAGGGATGGAGGAAGGAGTGCTGCAGCTGCCTCAGTGACCTGAGCCAGCTGGCACGGAAAGAAAGGACAGGAGAAGAGACTTAGACCTGACATTGTAGTTTCCATAAGAATGAAGGATAAGCACGGAACGAAGGAGAGAGAACAGAGAGGAGTTGTGGGTTGAGAGAGTACCCTGCCTATAGGTTCTCAGCACAAGGCCGGGGCCCGGTCCCCGAGGTTGTATGGACACTTATGGTTCTGCAGCAGACACCGGTGGAGTAGTGAGCCGCTAACGCCTTACTCCCATCATAGACTTGGGACACAACAGCACTTGGATAGTGAGCCAGGACTCCTGAGATGGAGTCCCCGATAGAGGCTACAGCTGTCTGTCATACAAGTTAGGGTCATAGGAACCCAAGATAAGAGGCACTCCAGGGAACCACGGTACTGGGGTACTTCACACCTAAAAGCGTATTAAAGGAGTCGTTCAGAAAGGTACATGTTGGCAGAGTGCTGGAGAGGAGAATCCTATCTTGCCTGGAGGTTGGCTGGAGCCCTGACCTGGAGAACACGGCGCAGAGGCGGGCAGCGGCGTGAACTACAGACTGTGAGTAAAGCTTTGGAACCGCATCCTCTGGTGTCCTCCAGTTATTCTAGCACCGCTACACCCAGGTTCCCGCACCTACACCAACTGCGCCTCACCGCCATTACTTCATCTACACTGCCCTGGGACTACAGCTCCACCTGTGGGGAGCTTCACCATCTTTGCTGCATATACCATCAGTCCCAGGGGATCTGCAGGCAGCGTCGGCCTAGTACCGTACTTGCCGAACACCACAGGTGGCGTCACGAACTATCCCTATAACTATATCATAAACAACCATTGTATTGGGCACCCAGGGCCACGGACCGGGTCACCGCCACCGCTGCACATCCCCCTGACACCGGCCCGGTACCGAGTACCCCACAGCCCTGGGAGGGTGACCCAGAAGCATTGAATCATATAGAGTGTTAGAGTTGGTAGAGACCTCCAGGGTCATCGTGCCCACCCCCCTGTTCACCCCCTGCTTAATGTAGCACAGGATTCACTAAAACATCTCAGACAGATGTCTGTCCAGCCTCTGTTTGAAGACTTCCATTGAAGGAGAGCTCGCTACCTCTTGTGGCATCCTGTTCCACTCATTGATCACCCTCACTGTCAAAAATATTTTACTAATATCTAATTTGTATCTTCACTTCTCATGTTTTCATATGCAAATTAGAATAAGGATCCCTCTACACTGCGACATCCCTTCAGATATTTGTAGACAGCTATTAAGTCTCCTCTTAGCCTTCTTTTCTGCAAGCTAAACATTCCCAGATCCTCTAACCATTCCTTGTATGACATACTTTGTGGTTCGTTCGCCATCCTGGGAGCACTTGTCTGAACTTGCTCCAGTTTTTCAATAAAGTTGAGAAGATATCTGTGGACAATTACCGCGCTGCTGAAAAGACCGAGAAATAGCTCCAGGTAGGATATGATAGAAAAGTAATGATTTTATTCTCTACGCGTTTCGAAGTTGCAAATTACTTCTTCATCAGGAGACAACCACATGTATACAGGGAATGCAGAGGTAGCATTTAACCCCTTCACGACATGCGCCATATTTTGATGTGGGCTCTGGCAGTGACCACACATCTTTCCCGACACATGTCAGCTATTTCGAACAGCTGACGTAAGCCTAAAACAGCCGCTGGTGGAATCGCGATCCACTCGCGGCTATTGACCAATTAAATGCACTGTCAAACTCTGACAGCGGCATTTAACGCGCTTCCGGCCATCGGGTCGGAAATCCGCCAATTGGTGACCCCTGTCACTTAATTGCGGGTCACCGATGGGTAGGCATGACAACCAGAGGTATCCTGTAGACCTCTATTGTTGTCACTGCCTGCTTGCTGTGAGCGCCGCCCGGTGGTCGGCACTCATAGCAAGTGAGGTATTTTGCTACATACAGGTGATCTTATCATCGCCTGTATGTAGCAGAGTCTGTCAGGTTATGGCAACTTCTAGTCTCCCATGGTAACTATTAAAGTATACCAAAAGTAATAAAAAAGTTTTTAAAAATATAAAAAAAATATAAGTTTAAATCATGCCCCTTTCGCCCCATTCAAAATAAAATAAAAAAATCAAACATGCACATATTTGATATCACCGCTTTCAGAATCTCCCGATCTATCAATAAAAAAAGGGATTAACCTGATTGCTAAATGGTGTAGCTAGGAAAAAAAGTCAAAATGCTAGAATTACATTTTTTTGGTCACTGCGACATTGCATTAAACGTCAATAACGTGAGATCAAAAGAATGTATCTGCACCAAAATGGTATCAATAAAAACTTTCTCAGCATGCAAAAAATAAGCCCTCACCCAACCCGAGATCATGAAAAATGGAGACGCTATGGGTCTCGGAAAATGACGCATTTTTTTTTTTTTAAACAAACCTTGGATTTTTTTTCACCACTTAAACAAAAAAGAACCTAGACATGTTTGGTGTCTGTGAACTCGTAATGACCTGGAGAATTATAATGGCAGGTCAGCATTTGGTGAACATGGTAAAAAAAAATCCAAAATCCATTTGAAATGGCACTTTCTTTTGCAATTTTCACTGTACTGGGAATTTTTTCCCATTTTTGCTTACACAACATGGTAAAATCAATGGTGTCGTTCAAAAGTACAACTTGTCCTGAAAAAAACAAGCCCTCACATGGCCATATTGACGGAAAAATAAAAAAGTTATGGCTCTGGGAAGAAAGGGAGCAAAAAACAGAAAAACAAAAAAGGGCAAGGTCTTGAAGGAGTTAAATAGTTTTTTTTTTTAAATATGGGCACCAAAGGTACCACATGACAAAAATATCAGAATTCAGTAAGGCACCACATGATACAACACATGATTATATGGTTAAAAAAACAGTAAGGAAAAAAAAGTCATGGTTTTAGAAACTAACAATACAATTATCTATTTTACAGATGGAATTCACAATGAAAAATAAATCTGGAAAAATAAGAAAATTGGCAAGTAGAAGAACAACGATGTGTTCGTTCAGAAATGTGGTTGAAAAACCTGCGTAAACCAAAAAATATTGATTTTATGTGTAGTCCCTATATAAATGAATTTTTACAATATAAATCATTAAACAAAATAAATATGGAATTATTGCTTTTCACTCAAAACAGCGAGAAATTCCCAACAGACAAAATGGCTCAATAGGTAGGAACTACACATTAAATCATTCCTTTTTGATTTACACTGGTTCTCAAACACATTTCTGAATGAACACATCATTCTTCTTGTCCATTTTCTTCTCTTTTTTCCAGATTTATTTTTCATTGGGAATTCCAACTGCAAAATAGATAATTGTATTGTTAATTTCTAAAACCATGTCATTTTTTTTCCTTACTGATTTTTCAACCATATAATCATGTGGTGTCTAACTGAATTCTGACATTTTTGTCATGTGGTACATTTTTCGCCCATATTCAAAAGAACAATCTCTTTAAATGCTACCTCTGCATTTTCTGTATACATGTGGTCCTTCCTGATGAAGAACTAATTTGAAACTTCGAAACGTGTCGAGAATAAAACCACACTACTTTTCTATGATATCCTACCTGGATCTACGTCTGTCTATTCAGCAGCGCGGAAATTGTCCACAGATATCCTCCCAACTTTATGCTAAACGGACACTTGCTGACCTGTGGATCTGCTGTAGCTGATACTAATATTCTATGTCTTAACAAGGGATACATCAGGTTAGTAAAATCTGATAAAACTACACTGTGTCTATCGGATAAGATGCTATTTTCGCTAATTTCTCCTACAGCCTCATTGATTGTCCAGTTTTTCAATGTCTTTTTTAAAATGTGGTGCTCAGATCTGGACACAGTATTCCAGATGAGGCCTGATGTCACGCTGTGACTGTATCAAATCCAAAAAAAGAAACAAATGAACCAAAAAAACATATTTATAAAAGTATAAATTTTATTAATTATCCAAAAAAACCACATAAATCACAAACAAGGTGTAAAAAGAGTGAGAAACCACAAAAAGGCTCCATGACCCACAATAGAACTAGTAGGAGGCTGCACAAAATACCTTTCCCCAATAATCAAATTGCTATAATGCTAAAGTGCACAATAAATAGAAGAGAAAGGGGAATTCACAAATCATGAATTCCCCAAAAAAGGGGAAAAGGAAAAAACAAACCACAATTAACTACTGAATAGCGTGCAACATGATTTACCTCCTGTGGGTGATGGAGCCAGCCCCAACGCACGTTTATGTTACAGCTGTGACTGTATGTAAATAGGGAAAGTGGCCCTTCACAGTCCCTAGGGCTGGGACCCTAACTATCCCTGCTCCCAAATGTACCTCTAAAGGTCAGGTGGTTTAGTCCACCAGCCTTACTGTTTTCATGTTATACCCTAAGCTGTCCCCTACCCCCTCCAAGTGGCCTGGGACAGAAATGCTAGTGTATAAACATATAGGACAATTAGGGATAAAAGAAAGCAAAAATCATACAAAAACACTCACCCAAAGATAGAGAGGTATATAGGTAAGGGTAGGAATGTGCTAACTAAATGAACATAGAACAATGAGGAAAGCATACACCCAAAAACAGCATGCAGCAATCTCCAGCAGCAGCACCGATGACCTTCAACTTAGCACAGCAACTTCAAGGAGCTACAAGTTTCAAACTAGCATAGAAAGGAACGTTAACCTCTTCAGCACTAAAGGAAACAACCCATTTAATATGAAACACAAACACAGGCTAAATGGGAGATCTTCAATTCACAATATGTAGTGATCTTCTAACCCCAAATCCCCCATGATGATGTGACCCACTTGTGACACCTGACCAAAAGGAGGAGTAAAGGGAATAATTAATTCAGGTGACCTAGACTCTATGCTTCTCATAATGCATCCTAGAACTTTGCTTTTTTTACTGCTGCATCACACTGTTGACTCATGTAGTCTGTGATCTATTAGTATACCCAAGTCTTTTTCACACTTGCTCTTGCTTAATCCTATTTTTCCCATTCTGTAGATGTAATTTTCATTTTTTTGCCCAGATGAAGAATCTTGCATTTCTCCCTGTTGAGTACCATTCTATTTGTCGCTGCCTATTATTCAAGCTTTTCTAGAGCCTTCTGAATCCTTTCTCTGTCTTCTCTAGTGTTAGCTATCCCTCCTAAATTTGCATTGTCTGAAAATTTGGTTAGTTTAACTTCAGTTCCCGTATCTAGATCATTTATAAAAATGTGGACCAACACTGGGACCAGGACAAAGTCTTAAGGTATCCCACTTCAAACACTCTTTCAATTGAATGCACATCCATTTATTACCACTCTTTGAGCACAATCACTGAGTCATTTATGAATCCACCTAACTGTAGCCTTATCAATCCCATACGTGGTCATTTTTTTCAATAAGCATAGTATGAGATACTTTATGAAATGCATTGCTGAAGTCGGGATATCTTAACACATTACCCTGATCCACCCATTAAGCGATTCCATCATAGAAGGAAATTAGATTAGTTTGGCATGATTCGCTACAAACCCATGCTGGCTCTGGTTAATCATTGTATTCTTATACAAATGCTTACATACATGCTGTTTAATAATTTGTTCAAAGATATTTCCTAGTATTGAAGTAAGGCTCACTGGCCTCTAATTTCCTGGCACCATCTTCTTTCCTTGTTTTGAAGATAGGGACAACATTTGCCCTTCTCCAATCTTCTGGGACTTCGCTGTTCTCCAGGATATTACAAAGATTCTCTTTAGTGGTTCTGCAATTAGCTCTGCTAAGGCCGGCTTCACATGTTGCATTCAACGCGGGTAGCCGCATAGTCAAAAAGACGCACGCGGAGGCATCCGCACACATCCGCACAACCTGCATACCCAATGTTAAAGATAGGTACATAGGCCGCATGCAGATGTAGGCGGACCTGACCAGAGGAGGTGCCGCCATAGGCAGAGCTTCACGGAGGAAGTCCGCAGCCCTCCGCAGCTCGGTTGAGCGCAAATGTGAAGCCGGCCTAACTCTTCAAGTACTCTAGAATGTAATTTATCTGGACCAGGAGATTTAAATTAATTTAAATTAGCTAATTGTTACCTCAGCATCTCTGTGTTTATAGATAGTGTAGATTCTTTTATTCCTTCAAAAGCACTATGAAGATCAGTTGATGTTACAATTGCTTTTTTAGAGAATACAGATGCAAAATAAGAATTTAAAAGTTCGGCCTTCTCATCATCATTTTGAACCAATTCACTCTTTTCATCCTGTAAAATTCCTATATCATCTTTGACTATTCTTTTGCTTTTGTCATACCCTCAAAATCCTTTTTTATTGCTTTTGGTCTCCCTTGCAAGCCTTACCTCATTACTGGCTTTAGCTCTTCCAACGTTTGCCCTGCATTCCCTGCAAACAGCATTATATTCTTTAGATATACCTCCCTCTTTCCATTTAATATACATTTCTTTTTTCCTTTTTAAGAAGTGTTTAAGTTCTGTGTTCATCCATCCTGGTGTTTTTAAATACTTCCAATTATTCCTTCTTGTTAGGATTGTTACTGATTGTGCAGTGAGAATTTCATTTACCAAAGTCTTCCAACCTTCTAGGGCATTTCAGTCCTTTTAGAACATCCCGCCATTGAACTTTTCATATTCTCTTTCTGAGTTCATTAAAATTTGCCTTTCTGAAGTCCAACATTAAAGTCTGAGTCTTCCTCCTCTTTTAATCCAAAATTCAAGGATAGCCTGATCACTGCCTCCTAAATTCCCAGTCACCTTTACTTCCTCAACACTCTCCTCTCTATTGGTAAGAATTGGGTCCAAGATTGCAGATCCTCTTGTTTTGTCTTCTACCTTTTGAAAGATCAAGTTGTCAGCAAGAGAAGATAATTTTCTTTTTTTTGAAAAGTGATTTGAAGAATGATTATTTATATAAATGTGGTGCCCCTGAGGCTCAGTCGCCACAGAGGTACTGCACCTCATCCTGAGGTGTGGTACCCCACCATCCAGGTAAGGTGGGAACTCCTAACCACGCTCCAACACTCACATCCCACACAACAGAGTAGTTCAGTAAAACCACATTGCGGCTCCTTGCTTAGAGAGTAGCAGAGCCCCTTTGGTGGTTCCCTGCTTGGAACACTAAACGTGCTGGGAAGTGGGTGGAGTTGAGAATACATAAAAGAGTGGGGAGGTTTAGAATTACAGGACAGTCTGAGATGTCAGTCTGATCGTGCTCGTGCGGCCTGGGCCGTTTTTTGATCGCTGGTCTCCCGCTGCCCAGCACGCATCGCTGCATGTGGCAGTGAGAGACCAGCGGCTCATGGATACCCGCTGTTTACCTTGGAAACCAGCGTAGGTAAACAGCGGGTATCCAGGAGTCGACAGCTCACCAGCGATCAGCCTAACGATGTCCCAGCGATCCCATCATGTCGGATCGTTGGTGGGATCGCTGGGACATCGCTATGTGTAACGGGGGCTTGACACTCTGCAAATATAGCTGCCCTGGGCATAGGAGACAGCAGTTGCCTGCCAATCCCATACCTAGCATTGAGCTGAGGCCTACTGTGATCTGGGCACGCCCCCCTGGGCTGTCCAGATCACAGCAGAGGGAGGAGATCGGCACCATTTTTCTGGAGCCCACAATGTATACTGTGAGCTCCACTTTCCTCCTATAATCGCAGGAGACGTGGTTATAGGAGTAGACCGAGGACAGGCGGTTAGGGGAAGGAGCAGAGCAGGCAGTGATGTAATTATCAAGGGGGAGGGGTGAAGAGCCATGTATCTAATCCTCTCCTGTGTGATACTGTATGCAGAGCCATGTATCTAATCCCATCCTGTGATACTGTGCTGAGCCGTGTATCTAATACTATCCAGTTTGATACTGACTGCTGAGCCGTGTATCTAATCCTATCCTGTGTGATACTGACTGCTGAGCCGTGTATCTAATCCTATCCTGTGTGATACTGTCTGCTGAGCTGTGTATCTAATCCTATCCTGTGTGATACTGACTGCTGAGCCGTGTATCTAATCCTCTCCTGTGTGATACTGGCTGCTGAGCCGTGTATCTAATCCTATCCTGTGTGATACTGTACGCAGAGCCGTGTATCTAATCCTATCTTGTGTGATACTGTATGCAGAACCATGTATCTAATCCTGTCCTATGATACTGTATGCTGAGCTGTGCACCTAATCCCATCCTGTGTGATACTGTATGCAGAGCCGTGTATCTAATCCTCTCCTGTGTTTTACTGACTGCTGAGCCGTGTATCTAATCCCATCCTGTGATACTGTCTGCTGAACAGTGTATCTAATCCTCTCCTGTGATACTGTATGCAGAGCTGTGTATCTAATCCTCTCCTGTGTGATACTGTCTGCTGAGCCGTGTATCTAATCCTATCCTGTGTGATACTGACTGCTGAGCCGTATATCTAATCCCATCCTGTGTGTTACTCTATGCTGAGCCATGTATCTAATCCTATCCTGTGATACTGTATGCTGAGCCGTGTATCTAATCTGATCCTGTGTGATACTGTCTGCTGAGCCGTGTATCTAATCCTTTCCTGTGTGATACTGTGAAGAGCTGTGTATCTAATCCTATCCTGTGTGATACTGTATGCAGAGCCGTGTATCTAATCCCATCCTGTGTGATACTGTCTGCTGAGCTGTGTATCTAATCCTATCCTGTGTGATACTGTATGCAGAGCCATGTATCTAATCCCATCCTGTGTGTTACTGTGCTGAGCTGTATATCTAATCTCCTGTGTGATACTGTTGCTGAGACGTGTATCTAATTCTCTCCTGTGTGACACTGTCTGCTGAGCCATGTATCTAATCCCATCCTGTGTGATACTGTGCTGAGCCATGTATCTAACCCTATCCTGTGTGATACTGACTGCTGAGCTGTGTATTTAATCCTATCCTGTGTGATACTGACTGCTGAGCCATGTATCTAATTCCTGTGTGATACTGTATGCAGCCGTGTATCTAATCCCATCCTGTGATACTGTGCTGAGCCGTGTATCTAATACTGTCCAGTTTGATACTGACTGCTGAGCCGTGTATCTAATCCTATCCTGTGTGATACTGACTGCTGAGCCGTGTATCTAATCCTATCCTGTGTGATACTGTCTGCTGAGCTGTGTATCTAATCCTAACCTGTGTGATACTGACTGCTGAGCCGTGTATCTAATCCTCTCCTGTGTGATACTGGCTGCTGAGCCGTGTATCTAATCCTATCCTGTGTGATACTGACTGCTGAGCCGTGTATCTAATCCTATCCTGTGTGATACTGTAGGCAGAGCCGTGTATCTAATCCTATCTTGTGTGATACTGTATGCAGAACCATGTATCTAATCCTGTCCTATGATACTGTATGCTGAGCTGTGCACCTAATCCCATCCTGTGTGATACTGTATGCAGAGCCATGTATCTAATCCTCTCCTGTGTTTTACTGACTGCTGAGCCGTGTATCTAATCCCATCCTGTGATACTGTCTGCTGAACAGTGTATCTAATCCTCTCCTGTGATACTGTATGCAGAGCTGTGTATCTAATCCTCTCCTGTGTGATACTGAATGCTGAGCCGTGTATCTAATCCCATCCTGTGTGTTACTCTATGCTGAGCCATGTATCTAATCCTATCCTGTGATACTGTATGCTGAGCCGTGTATCTAATCCGATCCTGTGTGATACTGTCTGCTGAGCCGTGTATCTAATCCTTTCCTGTGTGATACTGTGAAGAGCTGTGCATCTAATCCTATCCTGTGTGATACTGTATGCAGAGCCGTGTATCTAATCCCATCCTGTGTGATACTGTCTGCTGAGCTGTGTATCTAATCCTATCCTGTGTGATACTGTATGCAGAGCCATGTATCTAATCCCATCCTGTGTGTTACTGTGCTGAGCTGTGTATCTAATCTCCTGTGTTATACTGTTTGCTGAGATGTGTATCTAATTCTCTCCTGTGTGACACTGTCTGCTGAGCCATGTATCTAATCCACTCCTGTGTGATACTGTTTGCTAAGCTGTGTATCTAATCCTCCCATGTGTGATACTGATTGTATTATGTGTGATCTATAAAGCTGTATTATGTGAGAAATATATGACAGTATTATGTGAGATCTATGTGGCGGTATTATGTGTGAACTATATGGAGGTATTATGTGTGAGCCATATGGCGATATTATGTGTGATATATATGGTAGTATTATGTGTGAACCATATGGCGGTATTATGTGAGAACTATATGGGCGGTATTATGTGCGATCTATATGGCGGTATTATGTGCGATCTATATGGTGGCATTATGTGAGAACACTATGACAGTATTATCTGCAGAAAGGGGACCAATTCTATTGTGGTTCTGGCTGAGCACCTGCACACGTGTCTGGGGTAATAGAGGGGGCAGCATGCCCTCCAGTTAGGTGCAGTCAGGGGAGGGCTGGTGAGACAGCTGAAGAGAGGGGTCTCATTTTTATTGTTACTACAGTATATGGCTACATTTCTCCCCAGCCTGCTTCCCAGCATCACCCCGGACTGCGCCTGTCGCCTCGCTTTCAAACATCGCCAGGACAGGATGGAGAAGACAGGATCTGAGGAGGGGAATGCGGTCTTTGCTTTGTTTCCTGGATTTCTGTGGAGCAGACAAGCCAACGGTCCATCCATGTGTATTAAAGACAGCGCTCTATGTACAATCCCTGACTGCTCCACACCCCGAACAGGGTGCCCCCATAGACCAGCACACTGCTCTCCTGAAATACTCTGTGCTGCTGTCACCCTGCTCCCCCAGAATCTTTGCTGCCTGCCATCCTTGTCAGTATAACCTTGCAGTCACCAACAAAATGGCTGCTCACTGTGTCCCTAAATGTCATCATCTCTTATCCCTTAGCAAACACCCAGAAGGGGAGGGGATGAGTGACATCACACCCATGTCAGCAGACTCAGCCCATATTTACTGCAGGGCAGTAATGTGAGCCAGTTTTACACCAGGTTTTTTGTCAAATTTCAGTAGCTGCTCCCCCTAGTGTTTAAAAGTGGAAATACCAAACCTTTTAAAATTATTTTTAATATTTTGCTAAATTATAAACAAATGATAATATTTTTAAAGAAAATTTAAACATTAATTCTTTACATTTTTTCAATCACGAGAAAATTTTTTTTTGGGATGGCACCTTCCCTTTAAGAGGTTCCTCTGTCCTCCACTCATTACCTGTAGTAATGGCACCTGTTTGAACTTGTTATCAATATAAAACACCTGTCCACAACAGTCGCTCTCCAAACTCCACTATGGTGAAGAACAAAGAGCTGTCTAAGGACACCAGAAACAAAATTGTAGCCCTGCTCCAGACTGAGAAGACTGAATCTGCAATAGGCAAGCAGCTTGGTCTGATGAAGTCAACTGTGGGAGCAATAATAAGAAAATGGAAGACATAAAGACCACTGATAATCTCCCTCAATCTGGGGCTCCACGCAAGATCTCTCCCTGTGGGGTCGAAATGATCACAAGAACGGTGAGCAAAAATCCCAGAGCCACATGGGGGGACCTAGTGAATGACCTGCATAGAGGTGGGACCACTGTAACAAAGGCTACCATCAGTAACACACTACGCCGACAGGGACTCAGACCCTGCAGTGCCAGACATGTCCCCCTGCTTAAGCCAGTACATGTCCAGTCCCATCTGAAGTTTGCTAGAGAGCATTTGGATTATCCAATATTGGGAGAATGTCATATGGTCTGATGAAACCAAAGTAGAACTGTTTGGTAGAAACAAAACTTGTCATGTTTGGAGGAGACAGCATGCTGAGTTGCATGAATAGAACACCATACCTACTGTGAAGCATGGGGGTGTTTACATCATGCTTTGGGGCTGTTTCTCTGCAAACGGACCAGGACAACTAATCCTTGTACATGAAAGAATGAATGGGGCCATGTATTGAATCATAGAATCATAGAATCGTAGAGTTGGAAGGGACCTCCTGGGCCATCTAGTCCAACCCCCTGCTCAAAGCAGGATTCGCTAAATCATCCCAGTCAGATGTCTGTCCAGCCTCTGTTTGAAGACTTCCATTGAAGGAGAACTCACCACTTCTCGTGGCAGCCTGTTCCACTCATTGATCACTCTAACTGTCAAAAAGTTTTTTCTAATATCTAATCTGTGTCTCCTCCCATTCAGTTTCATCCTATTGCTTCTAGTCTTTCCTTGTGCAAATGAGAACAAAGTTGATCCTTCTACAATGTGACAGCCCTTTAGATATTTGTAGACAGCTATTAAGTCTCCTCTCAGTCTTCTCTTTTGCAAACTAAACATTCCCAAATCCTGCAACCTTTCCTCATAAGACAGGGTTTGCAGACCGGTCACCATTCTGGTCGCTCTTTTCTGAACTTGCTCCAGTTTCTTGATGTCTTTTTTAAAATGTGGTGCCCAAAACTGGACACAATATTCCAGATGAGGTCTGACCAAAGAGGAGTAGAGGGAAATAATGACTTCACGTGATCTAGACTGTATGCTTCTGTTAATACATCCTAGAATTGAATTTGCCTTTTTTGCTGCTGCATCACACTGTTGACTCATATTCAGTCTGTGATCTATTAGTATACCCAAGTCTTTTTCACATGTGCTGTCACTTAGCCCTATTCCTCCCATTCTATATATGCTTTTTTCATTTTTATTGCCCAGATGTAGTACTTTGCATTTCTCCCTGTTAAAAACCATTCTGTTAGTTGCTGCCCACTTCTCCAGTTTATTTAAATCTTTTTGAATCCTCTCTCTCTTCTCTAGTATTAGCTATCCCTCCTAGCTTTGTGTCATCAGCAAATTTAATCAGTTTACCCTCAATTCCTTCATCTAAATCATTGATAAAGATGTTGAACAATACAGGGCCCAGGACAGAGCCCTGTGGTACCCCACTTGAGACATTCTTCCAACTGGATGTGCAGCCATTTACGACCACTCTTTGGGTCCGATCACTAAGCCAGTTATGAATCCACCTAACAGTTGCCTTGTCCATTCCATACTTAGTCATTTTTTCAATAAGGATTATATGAGAGACTTTGTCAAATGCTTTGCTGAAGTCAAGATATACTATATCTACAGCATTTCCTTGATCCACCCAATCAGTAATACCGTCATAGAAGGAAATTAAATTAGTCTGACATGACTTATTAGTTACAAACCCATGCTGACTCTGCTTAATCACTTCATTCTTATCCAGGTATTGACATACATGTTGTTTAATAATTTGTTCAAAGATCTTTCCTGGTATAGAAGTCAGACTCACCGGCCTATAGTTGCCTGGGTCCACCTTCTTCCCCTTTTTGAAGATAGGAACAACATTTGCTCTTCTCCAGTCTTCTGGCACTTCTCCTGTTCTCCAAGAATTTTCAAAGATTATGGAGAGGGGTTCAAAAATTTCTTCTGCTATCTCCTTCAGTACTCTGGGGTGTAATTCATCTGGACCTGGAGACTTGAATTCATTTAGGTTAGCTAAGTGTTTCCTCACTATCTTTCTGTTTATAGATATCCTGGATTCTTCTATTCCCTTAATAGGACAGTGAATAACGGTTGATGTTACATTTCCTTTCTGAGAGAAAACAGATGCAAAATAGGAATTTAAAAGTTCAGCCTTCTCAACATCCTGTCTTACCATTTCATCATTTTCATCCTGTAAAAATCCTATAGCATCTTTGACTTTTCTTTTACTTTTGACATATCCCCAAAATCCTTTATTATTGCTTTTGACATCTCTTGCAAGCCTCAATTCATTTTCAGCTTTAGATAATCTGATTTGTGCCCTGCAGGTTCTGCAGACAGCATTATATTCTTCTTTAGATATACCTCCCTCTTTCCATTTTATAAACATTTTTTTCTTCCTTTTTAGCATGTGCTTAAGTTCTGTGTTCATCCATCCTGGTTTCCTTAAATGCTTCCTATTCTTCCCTCTTTTCGGAATTGTTAACAACTGTGCTTTGAGAATTTCATTTTTCAAGATTTCCCATCCTTCCTGGACATTTTTGTCTTTAAGGATGTCCAGCCATTGGATCCCTCCAATTCTCTTTCTGAATCCCTTAAAAAATCTGCCTTTCTGAAATCTAACCTTGACGTCTGAGTCTTCACAGGTCTTCCGCCTCTAGTTATCCAAAATTCTAAAATAGCATGGTCGCTACCTCCTAGGGTCCCAGCCACTTTTACCTCCTCAACCATTTCCTCCCTGTTTATAAGAATTAGATCCAAGGTAGCAGTTCCCCTTGTTTTCTCCCTTACCTTTTGGAAGATAAAGTTGTCAGCAAGAGAGGATAAGAATTTCCTTGACCTGTTAGTTTTGCCTGAGAGAGATTCCCAACAAATGTCTGGATAGTTGAAATCTCCCATGACAACTATGTCATATTTTTTGGAGAACTTGGCCATTTGATGCATAAAGAGTTCATCCATATCTTCAGCTTGCACAGGCGGCCTGTAGTAAATGCCTACAATGGTGTCCTTTGCATTGTTCTGTCCTTGTATTCTTACCCAAACAGTTTCCACAGTTTCCACAGAATTGTGAGATTTTGAGTGCGGTTTGCACTCAAAATCTCACGATACATGGCCCCTTCTATCAGCAAGGGCATTGATGATGGCTCTTTCAGCATGATAATGATCCCAAGCACACCGCTAGGGCAATAAAAGAGTGGCTTCGTAAGAAGCATATGAAGGTCCTCGAGTGGCCTAGCCAGTCTCCAGATCTCAACCCCATAGAACAGGGATCCCCAACTCCAGTCCTCAAGGCCCACCAACAGATCATGTCTTCAACATTTCCTTTGTATTGCACAGGTGAAGCAATTATCACCTGAGCAATACTAAGGAAATCCTGAAAACATGATCTGTTGGTGGGCCTTGAGGACTTGAGTTGGGGAACCCTGCCATAGAAAACCTTTGGAGGGATTTGAAAATCCGTGTTGCCCAGCGACAGGCCCAAAACATCACTGCTCTAGAGGAGATCTGCATGGAGGAATGGGCCAACAATACCACCAACCTTGTGAAGATTTACAGAAAACGTTTGACCTCTGTCATTGTCAACAAAGGATATATGACAAAATATTGAGATGAACATTTGTTAATGACAAAATACTCATTTTCCACCATAATTTGCAAAATAAATGTTGCCAAATCAGACAAAGTGATTTTCTGGATTTGTTTCCTCATTTTGACTCTCATAGTTGTGGTCTACCTATGATGTCAATTACAGGCCTCTCTCATCTTTTTAAGTGGGAGAACTTGCACAATTGGCTGACTAAATACTTTTTTCCCCACTGTAACATATTGTGCTCTTATCCTTGATGACTAGTGATGTTTATTGATATGCTAATTATGCATTTTCTAGGCCAGATAGTTTGTTGACTTTGAAAACAGAGGAGGAAAAACCATGCAAATAGATTAAATAATCAAGTAATGCAACTTGATCTAATCTCCATTTTTCCCTTTATTTAAATACTGAATGAAGGACACTTGTTAATTATAAAAATAGGTTACATTCCTCTGTATAGAGAGACAGAGACTGCTAGAGATTCAGCCAAGACATCCAAAAATCCAGCGACTCTACAGGCCTGCATCTATCACGAGGGACACATATTTATTATTCTACAGGATGCCGGCTTAGGGAACTTCGGCCCAAGCTGGAAGAATACGAATCTGCTCTTGTAAGGATTCCGGATGTTACTTGGAGCCTGTTTTGCCCTTGTCCAAGATGGAGTCTGGTACTTTACCCTGTCAATCCTCCTTGCTTGAGTATTTTGTTGCTGTTGGCTCCTGAGCTTCTGCCTGTTTCTTCTGGACTCCTTGCTGCTGTTGCTGCTCGTTACTCAGTGCTGTACCTCTCCATGTTCTGCTGCCTTCAGTCCACTGTGCTGCTCCTTGATCCTGACCGGGATTACCTATTGTCTGGACTTCTGGTGTGGAGCTACTCACCTATGGAACTGCTGTGGTCAGTAAGAAATTCGGATACCATTATTTCTTCCTGGACTGTGTCTGTTGGGCTGCGGTGCTGGACTTTTCAGCCCAAAAAGTACATCTAGAGACCTTCTGCTAACGCTCAACCTGTGTATTGCTGGACTCCCACATTTAAGTGCTGTGTGCAGTCTCACTCATATTATTGGTGGACTTCCATGTTTAAGTACTGGGTGCATTCACACTCATATTATGGCTGGACTTCCATGTTTAAGTGCTGTGTGCACTCCTGTGTCACATTACTGCTGGACTGGTTCGTATTAGCGGTCGTGCCCCGCTATTCAGTTTGTTGAACATTTCTATATTGTGCTGTGCACTTCGTTACAATTGCAGGAAGATCTCTGTTAGTTTTGTTTACCCAGTGTCCCATGTAGTGATCGTCACTCATACCCAGCTGGCACTTTTCCAGCTTAATGGTCAAGCCTGCTTGGCAGATCCGCCAAAGCACTGGCCCCAGATGTTCTAGGTGATCCTCCCAGGTGGGACTGAAGATGGCAATGTCTTCCTGGTATGCGACCCTTCAAGTTCCTTGAGCAGCATTTTGACCATCTGCTGAAAACTGGCAAGGGCATTCTTCATGCCGAATGGCATCACTGTGGACTCGTACAGATACTTGGCCCTGGCTAATTGTTCTGCCAAGTCATCAATATGAAGCATAGGGCGCGCATCAGTGACCATGACAACTATGATCCCCCTGTAGACCACGCAGGACTTGGCTGTCCAGACCTTTTTTGGGATGAGGACTACAGGCGAGGCCCTCTCACAAGCACTCTGGTCGTATCATCGTATCTGGTTGGCCTTTGCTCACGTCATATTATCGTGCACCAGCTGTGCCAAGGCCTACGTCTTGGCAAGGAAGCGCACAAGATACTCGACAACCGATACTAGCTAAGTCTCTTTCCAGACATCTTTCACCAGAGCCAGGGGCCCCCGCACATGTCACTTATACAGGAGCTTAAAGGGGGAAAACCATGTTGAGGCCGATGGAACCTCCCGGTAGGCAAATAGCAGGTGTAGGAGGTACCACTCCCAGTGGCACCCATGGGAGTTGACCCACATCTTAAGCATCTGCTTCAGGGTGCCATTGAACCATTCAGACAGATTTAGTCTGTGGGTGGTACAAACTGGTCACCAGATGTTGCACCTATATCTGCTTACAAAGGGACTGCATCAGCTGGGACATTAACTGGGTCCCCCCGGTCGGAGAGCATTTCCTGGGAAAAACCTACTCAGGAGAAAACCTCCAGTAGGGCGATGGCCACTTTGTCTGCCCAAAAAGGCGACAACGTTATCGTTTCTGGGTACCGGGTGGCTTAGTCTTCTACTGTCGGTACAAAGAGATTCCTGGAGGTGCTGGAAGTGGCCATCAGTCCAACAAGATCCACAGCCACCCTCCTGAATGGGCAGACTTATGAACGGAGCTTTGGGGTGTCGCCCCACCTTCCCCACCCTCTGACCGGTGTGGCAAGAATAGCAGGAGGCTGCCACATTGGCCGCCATCCTGGCCTTTGTCTTAGTGATCCCTAGGTGTTCGTCCATCGGAATCTTGTGCACAATCCATAGCAACTCTACCCTGAACGAATAGAGTACCACTAACTGCCAGTCCCTAGGCCACGGCTCCAGTGAGCCCTGCTGGACCATTACCCGGTACAGCCATCCTTGGTGCCAGACCACCTGCTTGAGGTCTGAGTCTTAGGGAGACTGTGCTGCCTGCTTCTTGAGAACTTTCAGGCTGTTGTCAGTTTCCAATACTGCCTGAAATCCCTGACTGGACGTGGCCAGAATAGACAAGACTGCCACGTCTTCTGTCAGTTCCCCAGGACCTGTCTCCTGGCTACTGTCTGACCTGGCAGCCACTTGGTCAGAAGTGGGAAAGCCATCGAACCCTCAAGGGGCCCCGGTGCTACCACTGCACTTGACAGCGGCTACAGCTGCTGCAACCTCAGGAAGGGACCTCTTCCCCTCTGATTCTGACCAAGTTGCTGATCCAGACTGATTAACACTAGAAGTCCCAGAAATTTTGAGCTCCCCCTGAAGTCCCGAAAGAGGGTCAAATGACCCTTAGTCCGAACTGACGACTCTGATGGCTCCAATTAGCATCCTTTCATTTGTAAATGTGGCCATTGTCTGAGGAATCTGCAGGGGGGAGTAGAGCTGAATTCATCCTCAAAACACTGTGTGAAACACAGGTCAAGAGACTTTGCATTTTGAGAGAACTGACAATTTGTATAAACCACACATTTTGTTTTGAAGCACACATGAAGTGTTTTGGGAGAGATGTGACCTTTTGCTGCTGACCTGTGATGTTGTGCTGCATTATCCAGGTCATTTTGCCAAATGTACATATAGTTTGCAAAACATACAATCTGTTTCAATTTTTCAAGTTTTTCTAAAAGAATTTAGTTATGTTTTTCTTTTAAAAAAAAGATGTGAAAGACGTGGGTTAAAAATGACAGACAAAAAACAAAACAAATTAATTGCGTTGATCCACCTCAACAAAGGTCATGTAAAAGAGCAAAAGAATGTAAGCTGCTCCTGAGTGTATCTGCCCACCCCCCAGCTGCATTGTTGTGTGGGGGATATGCATAAGGTTGCTAACACCTTAGCAAATTTGCATGCAGCCTTTTGTGCTGTGGGGGATAAATAGGTGACTGCTTCACCTATTTTGTTCACAATAAACAAAATGCAGAGAAGGCTCACCACTCAACCACTCACAAATACACGTGTGGCAAATGTACCAGGGACATACCCAGGCAGTGCCAGGTATGTTCCGACAGTGCAGACAGACTGCTCGGTGAAATGCTAGTCACACAAGAAGGACATGCCACTCACACACACACATGCAGCCCCCACTGCAGCCTATTGTAAATATGTGTGGAATTGTTTTATTCCTTGTATTTTTTTATTATTTTTATATCAAAAATAAAAAGCATGGAGACAAATAACAGTTGTTCTTTTGTATATTTTTCACACTGACATTTCAGTCCTCTTGACTTGGACACAAATGCTTCTGGTCATTACTCACAGCTGTACCTTGCTCTAAAATTTTTAATTCTCTATTTAAAATATATAAAAAATGATTCATTGTTTCAGTGCTTTTTTGCTCAAATAAAACTAAGCTAAATACAATATGTATAGTCTTTATATTATCAAATACAATAAACTGAATAGAACTAACTAGAAACTAAAAGGCTAAACTCAATGGAAAACAACAACCTCCTGTGGTGCGACAGTAGTGGCCTTAATTACAGAACAAAAGACGGTGATTATAGGATGTTAGATAAAATCCTTCAGGTCATTGGACCCGTCTCAGGGTTCCAAAGGTAGAAATGTTAAATGACCCCTCTCTGGGACTTCTAGTGTTAACCTTGCATCCCGGTTGCAGAGGAACCCTGCAATGAGGCCTTAGCTAGGTGCTCTACCTCTCCTGTGACAGCTTTATTTTCAATTACATGCTCCCCTTCATAGCTGTCTGCCCCCTGTCTGTCCCCAGTGTGACCACCTCACAGTACAACTGGTCCCAGAGTGCCAGCTGTCTGGTTTGATGTTTGGCCATGTGTGCTGGGCCACATGGGGGCTCCAATTGGCTCCAGTTCCTCCAAGCACATTACTTGACGTGGCTCCACCCTTTAGAAATGAACAGCAAGCATGACATAGAGAGAGCACATAGCCTTACACAAGCCTTTATCCCCTTGGCCAGTCACTCCTTTCCACCCTTGGTATGGGCCTTATCCCCCTTCCCTGACAGTAGTTAAAACTCCCAAAACCTATAAAAGATCATAACTTCCTAACGGAAGGTCATAGTGTGGCGGTTCTGGCTCCATTGGATCCGGACAGGCCCCTATTATGCTTGGAGACCAAACATGGCTTTATGACGATGCTTCTACTAGCCAATCTGCATATCTCCCCACCCTGGGGTGCTAGAACGGATCGAGAACATATAGGGCATTGGGCCTCTTCCAGACATCATGAAAATGTACCTAGTGTGTGGCTAGGATGTATGATAACTCCATATTCTCCTTAAATATCCTTATGAAATTCTACCTGACTGGAAGACATTTGAATGAAGCAGTCACACAGCACGGGCTCCACAGGTGATCATCCTATATAAGCCTATATATTAGCTGATGGGCCTGGAACACCTGCTGTATCAGGTGTCCTTTTACAGCTACACATGCTGTAGAAGGATTGTAATCTGCCACTAAATCTCCCTATATTCTTCACAGAAACCAACCCAGTTCTGGAAAAACTTTGGACAGATGAAACTAAGATCAACCAAAATGATGGGAAGAAGAAAGTATGGAGAATGCTTAGAATGGCTCATTAGGGTTAGGGTTGGGATTAGGGTTGGGGTTGGGATTAGGGATAGGGGTGTGTTGGGGTTAGGGTCGTGGTTAGGGTTGTGATTAGCGTTGGTATTAGGGTTAGGGGTGTGTTGGGGTTAGGGTTGTGGTTAGGGTTATGGTTGGGATTAGGGTTAGGGGGTGTGTTGAGGTTAGGGTTGAGGTAGAATTGAGGGGTGTCCACTAGGCACATCACGGGGTCTCCAAACGCGACATGGCGCCACCATTGAATCCAGTCAATTTTGCATTCAAAAAGACAAACGGTGCTCCTTCCCTTCTGAGCCCCTATGTGTGCCCAAACAGTGGTTTACCCCAACATATGGGGCATCAGTGTACTCAGGACAAATTGCACACCAACTTCAATCTAGAAGGCCTGTCATCTGAAAAAGTCTTTGTCATAGCATCACCAAACGGCGCCTCCATACAACTTGTATTAACTCTAAATTGCATCCTGGTATACGTAAAGTTCAGTGCATCTCTCTGGGTATTTTTGTCCCATGATGCTACCTAGCACTGAAAAAGCACATAGCCAGCTGTTCATGGTTCATTCAAACAGCCTATCTGAGGATCTGTTTTCATTGTCTACTGAGGACATAGTATCATCCACATGAACCCCCGGGGCTATATGAATCTTACCTTGCGATTGTCAGCTTAGTGTGATCCAATTCTCTTTCATGAGAAGATCGGATAGCAAGTGTGGAGAAGATGGAGAGCTCAAATTTTCCATCTTCTCCATTATGTGAGTCTGCGGAAATCAGACTGCACTCGGATCACATCCGAGTGTAGTCCAATGTTTTACACACACCCATAGACTTGTATGGATGCTTGTCATCCGATATGCGGATCCACTCGGAGAATGCTGTGATTTTTCCCTCATGAAGAAAATTATGCAAATCTTCACTGTCCTATAGGATATTAGTTTGAATCCTATCCGATAAATCATCAGATAACACTTGTTAGAGTTATACTCTCAAGTGAACGAGCCTTCAATCTCAATAATTATTCCTTATTCACTGACATTCAAAATAACATGACTGGGGTCTGGCAGCCAAGAGCCCCATATGTACCTGAATCCAAAATTTGATTTGGATATATATATATACATCCTTGCATTGATATTGAACTTCAGATCAGGCTAGGCTGTCCAATCTCTGATTCTCCAGTTCTGGGTAAAGTTTCCTCCAGATTGTCCATTGGGATAATACAGTCCTTCCTTAAAGTTATGGACAGTTGAAAAGATAAATAATAGTACACGAGTGATTGCGTACCCTTCGGGCGCATGCTGTGATTTCGAACCACACAATGGGGTGTAACCACGCAGCAGACTGACCTCGCAGTGGGGTGTACCCAGGCACCAGACTGGCGTATGTGGAGACTAACAGCAAACATAAATACCTGGTGTACCTCTCCTGCCACTCCTACCTTGTGTATGAAAAAGCTCTGTAGTTAATTCTGTTCGGGTAGAACTATCCGATAGCGCTATCCATATAGAAAGTGAACGGGTAGAGCTATCCCATAGCCCTATTCCTAAAGGAAATGAACAGGTAGAGCTATCCGATAGCACTATCCCTCAATGTTCCTGAGCGTAAGCTATTTCACATGGTTGAGCGCACTTGGGATCTGCCCCCAAGGCCCTGCCCATGCCCATTGTTTGGTCCATAGACCGCGGCTAGGAGTTAGTCCCGCTTTTGTGTACAACATTTTTTGGCTTTTACAATTGTTAAAAAGCTTAATAAAAGACTTCTTTGTACACACAGATGACAGTAAAGCATTTGTCAACGTTAGCAATAAATTTACCTTGCCTCTGGGTCTCAAATATTTTGACCCTTATTTGTTGACGTTTCGTTCCCCTGGAGAAAGCCACATATAACTGCCCATGTGAAAACACTGGGAGAGGCAAATAAATTCCTACAATATCCAAGGTATCCAAGGACTGTCCCTGAGATTTAAGGATGGTCATTGCAAAAGCCAACATGACAGGAAACTGATGCCTTTGGAAATCAGGTCAATTCTTGGAATAAGAACTGTCTGACCTTTTGCTTTTCCATTTAAAGCCTGGGCATGAATAACGTTTGCTTTTAAGGTTTTCACATAAAGCCTTGTGCCATTACAAAGGCAACGCTTTCTGTTAAGATTACACAGGAACATAATTACAGCTCCTGGTTTCAACTTTAGTTCATGCGGAGGCATCCCAGCGGGATTCAAAGAGTTGTCCCATCTCAAGGTTTGGCTATGATTCTCTGTATAGAGGTAATTTTTTCTCCAAATCATCTCTGAGGATAATCCAATCTTCCTTTAGGCTTTTCCTCAATTTTATGGTTAGAGCCTATAAAGAAATAACAGGACATGTTAGATATATAAATCTCCATATTCACTGACTTACAGCCTAAACCCTACCAGACAGTAAGGATAAAGTGGCTGCATAACATTCCATCCCAACTAAGGGGGCACCATTGTAGTGTAAGGACCCACAAGGGGCTCTGTTATATTGTGGGGGTATTTGTTGGGCTGTTACTGGAGATTCCCTTTAATCCTATAATATAAGATAGTGACTTGTAAAGGATACTGCTCACGAAGGCCAGAAACTGGAGCACGGACAGTATCATCCAAGTGATAACAATACATTGTCCGTTCTTGGATTCCGCAGCCGGCAGATCTGTCAGGAATATAGTGTGGGGCGCTGAACATAATAACACTACAATGTTGATATAATCACTCACAGTAAAGTCCTAGAGGAAAGCAGAGAATGAGACAGATGAGATATCTAATAGTGCACTTATCCACCCCCCTGCAATTATTATATATCACCCAATGCACTGTATGGAGGAAAATAATGGGGCCCCACATCTTAATCATTGAGTTCAGTTTTTCCTTCAGCCCCATTGCCCCCGGTGTATAACATCCAGCCCCCCACCGTGACCTCTGCTTAGACACGTGGGCTCCATAGGTGACCATCTGAGGTCAGGCATTCGTACACCCCAGTATAGGCTCCAGACTAACACTATATCACAGACCTGTAAATATGTGGATATTATGCTTCCCACACAGGACAACCACCCGACTGCCAGCAGAACTTTCTGTAAGATGTCTCCAGTTCGTGTTCTCTTGGCCTTTCTGATCACATACAGTCTGTACATCACGTACATGATAGCTGCATCTGAAACACAAAATTATGGTTAATTGACTTCACGCAATAATGACATTATATACATGTAGAATAATACTAGTGCCATGTACAGAGGATGTAGCACTGTACAAGTAGGCAGATCTAGCGAAAGCTGGGTGACAAACTGTTAGAGCTGTCATGTGGGTTTCAGCCTTCCCACAGACAGATAACACTACGAAATGGTAACATATAATAATTAATAACCTCCAGATATACGGCACTTACCTAGTAGTGCAGAGACTGTGGACACAACCGTCATCACTATGGACTCTGGGAACTCTGCTCCAGTGTCACTGAGGAGAAATAAAACCCATATGTAACATTAGTGGAGCTCCCAGTAACACAAGTTTATACTAGATATTATTAATTATCATTACTGTTATTGTAGTGTAGATCTTTATCCCCCAATTATGTCTAATATCTCTTACCTAATGCTGATATACGGTGTCAAATAATGACCTTCAGTGATGGTCATGGTGCAGGTGATAATCACACCAATGATGTTCCATGCTACCCAGAGACATGGCAGAACAGCCAGGCCTGGGCTATTCATTGTAAGGATAGGGAAGCAGGAATGGGGTAGGGGTTTTGGATATAGATTGCTTAATAAAGCAGTAGCCTTCTTCTAGCAGAATGCAGAGAGAGAAAGTGACCATTCTGCCAGTTCCTGGGATTCTAATAGTCACTCGCTTCCATGATGTCATAGAGCTGATGATGTCATAGAGCTGATGATGTCACAATGGTACAAGTGCTGTGAGGTTTATCAGAATTGTGTATGTGTCCAGGCACATATGTATATATACAGTGCACAGCATAAATGAGTACACCTCCTTTGAAAAGTAAGATTTTAATCAATATCTCACTGTATAGAAGAAAAATTTGCAAAAGTTTGACAAGAGTTTCAAAGAATATTTTTAACACATAACTAGAGTTGAGCGAAACGGGTCAAAAAATTCATAAGTCGCCGACTTTCGCCAAAGTCGGGTTTCATGAAACGAAACCCGACCTTAGCGTGAGGTCGACCACGAGGTCGACGACCAAAGCGCCAAAGTCGCGTTTCAAATGATGCTTCAGCGCCCTTTTTCAGCCAATGTGGAAGAACGGACACTGTGGGCAACGTGATGACATAGGCAGCGGTCACCACCATCTTGGAGAAGGGCATGCAAGTGATTGGCTTGCTTTGTGTGGCGTCACAGGGGGTATAAAAGGGCATGCATGCCAACCGCCATCTTACTTATGCTGATCTCAGAATAGGGAGAGCTGCTGCTGCTGCTGATTCTGTAGAGAGAGCGTTAGGCAGGGAAGAAGATAAAAAAACTGCTTCTGTTGCTAGCGATTTAGTCCTTTACAACACACCAGTTACTGTGCAGTGCAAGGGGAGGCTATATTTTGGTGCATCAGCTCTGTTGGTTATTAGGCTGCCTTATAAGGCTCCCTGATAGCTGCTGCGCAAACTGCTTTTTTAAAAGCAAAATACTTTTCAACCTCTTTTTTGCCCAGTTACCAAGCGTTCATTTTTCCACACTTTTGTGTGCAGCAGTCCTGCTTATTAGGCTGCCTGCTGCCATACTTGGGACTGAGAGCATCATTGTCAGCTTGCTAAAATCTCTAGGGACAATCCAATTTTCCCGTGTCCTCTATAGACATTTTTTACACCATCCAAAATCAGCCTGTTACATTGTGGTGTAATATACACAGGGCCTGAGAGAATACAACAGTGTCCTCAAGTCTGTAGAGAGATTCCAATTCTCCCCAGTCCTCTATAGACTTTTTTACACCATCCTAAATCAGCCTGTTACATTGAAGTGTAACATCCACAGGGCCGGAGAGAATACAACAGTGTCCTCACGTCTGTAGAGAGATTCCAAATCTCCCCAGTCCTCTATAGACATTTTTTATACCATCCAAAATCACCCTTTTACATTGAGGTGTAACATGCACAGGGCCTGAGAGAATGCAACAGTGTCCTCACGTCTGTAGAAAGATTCCAAATCTCCCCAGTCCTCTATAGACATTTTTTACACCATCCAAAATCACTGTTACATTGAGGTGTAACATACACAGGGCCTGAGAGAATACAACAGTGTCCTCAAGTCTGTAGAGAGATTCCAATTCTCCCCAGTCCTCTATAGACATTTTTTACACCATCCAAAATCACCCTGTTACATTGAGGTGTAACATACACAGGGCCTGAGAGAATACAACAGTGTCCTCACGTCTGTAGAGCGATTCCAATTCTCCCCAGTCCTCTATAGACATTTTTTTACACCATCCAAAATCACCCTGTTACATTGAGGTGCAACATACACAGGGCCTGAGATAATACAACAGTGTCCTCATGGCTGTAGAGAGATTCCAAATCTCCCCAGTCCTCTATAGACATTTTTGACACCATCCAAAATCACCCTGTTACATTGAGGTGTAACATACACAGGGTCTGAGAGAATACAACAGTGTCCTCACATCTGTAGAGAGATTCCAAATCTCCCCAGTCCTCTATAGACATTATTTACACCATCCAAAATCAGCCCGTTACTTTGTGGTGTAATATACACAGGGCCTGAGAGAATACAACAGTGTCCTCAAGTCTGTAGAGAGATTCCAATTCTCCCCAGTCCTCTATAGACATTTTTTACACCATCCAAAATCAGCCTGTTACATTGTGGTGTAATATACACAGGGCCTGAGAGAATACAACAGTGTCCTCAAGTCTGTAGAGAGATTCCAATTCTCCCCAGTCCTCTATAGACTTTTTTACACCATCCAAAATCAGCCTGTTACATTGAAGTGTAACATCCACAGGGCCGGAGAGAATACAACAGTGTCCTCACGTCTGTAGAGAGATTCCAAATCTCCCCAGTCCTCTATAGACATTTTTTACACCATCCAAAATCACCCTGTTACATTGAGGTGTAACATGCACAGGGCCTGAGAGAATGCAACAGTGTCCTCACGTCTGTAGAAAGATTCCAAATCTCCCCAGTCCTCTATAGACATTTTTTACACCATCCAAAATCACCGTTACATTGAGGTGTAACATACACAGGGCCTGAGAGAATACAACAGTGTCCTCACATCTGTAGAGAGATTCCAATTCTCCCCAGTCCTCTATAGACATTTTTTACACCATGCAAAATCTGCCTGTTATATTGAGGTGTAATATACACTGAGCCTGAGAGAATACTTCAGTATCCAGAAGTGTGTATGGAGATTCAAATACTCCCCACTACTATATACACCGTGTACCTTGTTTTACAATACCATATAGTTGGTGTTATTTTGGGTACATTTTCCCAAAAAATGAGGAAGTGTGGTGGAAGAGGCCGTGGAAGTGGGTGGGGGTTGCCAGCTGGTAATGATGGTGTTGGTGGTGGTGGTGGATCTGCTGGTAGTGGCAAAAGCAAAATGGCACCTAATGCAGGAGGTGTTGAGCCTGTGTCATCATCTGGCTCCACAAGGCCTTGAAGGCTCCCTTTTCTGGGAGTAGGTAAACCGCTTCTAAAGACGGAGCTTCAGGAACAAGTTTAGGCTTACATTGCTGACTCAGCCTCCAGCTCTATCGCCTCCTCTTCTGAAGTTTTAAAAAAATAAAAGCACTGAGTCGTCATTGGAGGCTCATGTTCATGAACCACACCTTTCCTTGTGTCCTTCACCCCTACCAAAATTGAAGGATGCGGCAGGCCACACTACAGATTACTCCATGGAGCTGTTTTCACATACCATGCCTGGGTTATCAAGTCAAATCGTGAATTACCCAGGCCAACATGAATCTGACATGGAGTGCACTGGTGCACAGCTACTGCTAGATGATTCTGCTGGTACATTCACTCAGAGCAATACATTGTCCTCGCAGTGTACTGAGCCAGAATCTGACCCTGATGAAACTCAGGTGCCCCTTCCCGCACACTATACCACCATACATGGTGACTCAGAGGAAGGTGCACATGACATTGAAGAGGAGGTGATGGATGACCCAGTTGTTGACCCAGATTGGCATCCATTGAGGGAAGTGGGTGCCGCTGCCAATAGCTCAGAAGAGGAGGAGGAGCATACGCAGCAGGCATCGACATCGCAACAGCTGTTATCTGGCAGGCCCGGAGCAGTCCAAAAACGGGTTACAAAAACCAAAAGAGATGCAGGACAGCTTGGCCAGACGGTCAAATTATCACAGCGTGCAAGGCCTCAAAATGTCTTCCGTAGTAGGAAGAGTGCAGTGTGGCACTTTTTTGAAAGTCCTAGAGGAAAGCAGAGAATGAGACAGATGAGATATCTAATAGTGCACTTATCCACCCCCCTGCAATTATTACATATCACCCAATGCACTGTATGGAGGAAAATAATGGGGCCCCACATCTTAATCATTGAGTTCAGTTTTTCCTTCAGCCCCATTGCCCCCGGTGTATAACATCCAGCCCCCCGCCGTGACCTCTGCTTAGACACGTGGGCTCCATAGGTGACCATCTGAGGTCAGACATTCGTACACCCCAGTATAGGCTCCAGACTAACACTATATCACAGACCTGTAAATATGTGGATATTATGCTTCCCACACAGGGCAACCACCCGACTGCCAGCAGAACTTTCTGTAAGATGTCTCCAGTTCGTGTTCTCTTGGCCTTTCTGATCACATACAGTCTGTACATCACGTACATGATAGCTGCATCTGAAACACAAAATTATGGTTAATTGACTTCACGCAATAATGACATTATATACATGTAGAATAATACTAGTGCCATGTACAGAGGATGTAGCACTGTACAAGTAGGCAGATCTAGCGAAAGCTGGGTGACAAACTGTTAGAGCTGTCATGTGGGTTTCAGCCTTCCCACAGACAGATAACACTAAGAAATGGTTTCATCAGTTGTTGACCCAGATTGGCATCCATTGAGGGAAGTGGGTGCCGCTGCCAATAGCTCAGAAGAGGAGGAGGAGCATCCGCAGCAGGCATCGACATCGCAACAGCTGTTATCTGGCAGGCCCGGAGCAGTCCAAAAACGGGTTACAAAAACCAAAAGAGATGCAGGACAGCTTGGCCAGACGGTCAAATTAGCACAGCGTGCAAGGCCTCAAAATGCCTTCCATAGTAGGAAGAGTGCAGTGTGGCACTTTTTTGAACAAAATCCTAATGATCAGGCAAAGGTTATCTGTAAGAAGTGCGCAAAGACCTTTAGCCGAGGGAAAAATCTGAGAAATTTGAATACCAGTTGCATGCTTAGACATTTAACCACCATGCACTTGCAAGCGTGGACGGACTACCAAACCTCACGTACCACATGTGCAACTGCTCCCAAAGAAGGTAGTCAGCAACACTACATTGTTTCCCCCACTGTAAGCCGACCGGTTAGCACACCACCAGCAGCAAATGTTGAGGTGTCGTCGCAAGGTCAAAGCAGTCAGGGTATCACAATGTTATTGCTACGAAAGACTGAATTTAGGCCATCAGAAAGAACACCAACTCCATCACCATCATCATCCCTCTCTCAGTCCACCATGTCCACCGCTAGTTCCACCATATGCAGCTCTCAAGTCCAGTTCACCCTACCAGAGACTATGAGTAGGACAAGAAAGTACTCATCCTCTCATCCGCGTACACTGGGTTTGAACGCCCACATTGCCAAACTAATCTCGTTAGAGATGATGCCCTACCGGTTGGTTGAAAGCGCAGCATTCCGAGAACTCATGGCCTACGCAGTACCACGCTATGACCTACCCAGTCGGCACTTCTTTTCTCGCAAAGCCATCCCAGCCCTCCACCTTCATGTGAAAGACCGCATTGTCCAAGAACTCAAGCAATCAGTGAGTGGAAAGGTGCACCTCACAACAGATGCATGGTCCAGTAGGCATGGCCAGGGCCATTACGTGTCCATCACTGCGCACTGGGTTAATGTGGTGGATGCAGGGTCCACCTGGGACAGCGGTGGTGGGACAGTGCTGCCTAGCCCATGGTATAGGAAACAGTTGGCTGTAGGCATTCGACCCTCCTCCTCCTCCTCCAGAAGTGAAAGCTCGTCCACAGAGCGCAGTCACACGAGCACTCCATCCGCAGCTGCCAGTGTTGCACACGAGGTGTCCCACTATCGATCAGCTAGTGCAAAGCATCAGCAGGCTGTGTTGAAGATGATGTGTTTGGGCGACAGACACACCGCGGAGGTACTGGCCGACTACTTTCAGTGGCAAACTGAGTCATGGCTGGGCAGTCTACATCTTGAGGCAGGCAACGTAGTTAGTGATAACGGACGGAATTTTGTGGCAGCCATAGCCCTTTCAAAAGTCAGACACATACCTTGCTTGGCTCACACCATGAACCTGGTGGTGCAGTGCTTCCTCAATAATTATCCGTAGTTAACAGGCCTGCTCCATAAGGTTCGAAGACTGTGCTCGCACATCTGCCGGTCACCCGTATACTCCAGTCATATGCAGAAGCTGCAGCAATTGCTCCACCTTCCCAAGCACCGCCTAATTATCGACGTTGCAACAAGGTGGAACTCCACCCTGCACATGGTTGAGCGGCTGTGCGAACAGAGGCAGGCCATAATGCATTTGTGGGAGCATACACGGTCAGGCACTTTGAGAGCAGACATGGAGTTGACAGGTGTGCAGTGGTCGAAGCTGAAAGACCTCTGTAAAGTCCTTCAGTGTTTTGAGGAATGCACACGGCTGGTAAGCGCAGACGACGCCATCCTAAGCATGAGCATCCCACTTATGCGTCTGCTCATGCCAACTTTGACGCACCTTAAGGAGCTGGCGTCTGCAGCCAATGTTGACGAAGAGGAAGAGGAGGAGGGAATCCTTGTTGACGTTCAGCCATTGTCTGCTCAGGGACCTCTCCTGGACGAGGTGGAGGAAGAAGAGGAGGAGGAGGATGATGATGGGGATGATTACTTAGGGGAGGAGGATGCATCTCGTGGGGCGAGTGAAAATGTTGGCGTGGCAAGGTCTGGTACAGGGTTTGTGCGTGACTGGAGGGATGTGGATTTGCCAGAAAGTGCTCCTCCACCCAGCACTCGCAGTGCATCATTGACACCGGGAACATTGGCCCACATGTCAGATTATGCCTTGCAGATCCTAAAAAGGTACCCCCGCATTGCCAAAATGATGAACGATGACGACTACTGGTTGGCCAGCATCCTGGATCCACGCTATAAAGGCAAATTACAAAACATCATGCCATAGGAGAACCTTGACCTAATATTGTCTAATAAACAAGCAACTCTGGTAAACCGGTTGGTTGAGGCATTCCCAGCACACAGCAGCGGTGATGGTTCTCACACGAGCCGTACGGGCCGGGGGCAGCTTGGAAGAGGTGTTCGTGGTGCACCCAGCAGAAGTGGCGTTGGAGACAGGGGTTTCATGACAATGTTGTGGACTGATTTTTCCAGTACCGCTCACACAGCTGGTAATACTGCATCGATGGAAAGTGACAGGAGACAGCAGTTGTCAACTATGGTTACAAACTACTTTTCCTCCCATATCGATGTTCTCCCACACAGGTCATTCCCCTTTGACTATTGGGCCGCTAAACTGGACACCTGGCCTGAATTGGCACAATATGTCTTACAGGAGCTCGCTTGCCAAGCTGCAAGTGTGCTATCGGAAAGAGTCTTCAGTGCAGCTGGATCAATCCTGACAGAAAAAAGGACCCGTCTGTCAACCCAAAATGTGGATGATCTAACCTTCATTAAAATGAACCATGCATGGGTTTCCAAGGATTTTGTCCCACCTTCCCTTGATGACACATAGGTTGCCAGAAAAATGGCTTGCTTTGGTCCTCCTCCTATTCCGCGAACTTGACCTATTTCGCCTTTTGCAGCAGCTGAATGTCCCACATCAACATATGCCACTTTTTAAACCGCCCTAATTGGGCTGCCCCCCCATGGCTGGGGTCACCACCTAGCGCATGAAACTGTGCGAGTGCCGTTGCCCTGGACAGGTGGGTCGGCCAAATCTTGGGCGCGGGCACTGGCACAGGGTCCCTCATAGTGCAATCAAGTGTCTCTGACAGTGGTGGTGCACACCCGCCGTCAGACACACCGCCGTACTATGAGGGGCCCAGTGCCAGTACCGACGCCCATGAGTGTGCCCCCCTTGCTTGGGCAGGGCCCCAGCATTTGCAATGTTTACCTCTCCCTGCTCCTCCGCTGTGTAGTCTGGGCTGTCAAATCCTTCACTGGGACTGCCACTACAAACTGATTGAACTGAAAGATGATGGTTAACATGCAGCTATGCCCTGTCCTGCTGGCCGGGCTCTAGCTCCAGATGATCAATGGCTTCCATTTCTTATGGACGTCGACTCACAATGACATGCAGTGGTGGTTTATCATCAGCTTTCACAGTTTTCCTACTCACAAACGTGTGACATTCCGGTGCACATTTTAAAATGTGCCCTCTCATGCCAATCAAATAGAATCGCCTACGGCCTGTGGCTTCTGTCTTTTGCACTCCAAAGTTACGTGACAGATCAAGATAGCCAGTGAGCACCATGTTTACATCGCTCCCTGTGATAAAAATTGGATTGAGATGAGTAACAGTGATGGAATCAACGGAAGTGCGATACAGCAAGACTTTATTCACAAAAAAATGTTTTCACTGTCTCAACACACAAATTAATTGAGGGTCAGCATCGCCTATGAGAATTGTGACGGAAGTTTTTCCCGTGAATAGTAATTCCTAGATTTCTGCAATCACTAGCCTTTATGTCAGTAATTGTATGCATCTCATTTCCTATTGCGGAGAGGCTGGACTGTATTACTGAGACAGAAATATATATGAAGATTTAAAAATAACACCAAAAGTATATAGTTGTGTACGCCTCAAATGCATTTCCTTTTTTCCACTTTTTAGATTGCTGTGTAATCCATACTGAGAACACGTAGATTTTACATGTTTAAACTATGCTATATATACCTGCTATCCAGTGATAAAGTACCCCTTCTCAACTTTGTACAATCTGGTCAAATCCATACTGGGCCTGAGAACATCTGAGTCTGCCTCCTGATCTATAGACATATATTTTTAATGTGTAAACTAGGCTACATATATACGTGTTATCCGGTGAAACGGTACCCTTTATCAACTTTCTACAATGTTGATGAATCCATACTGGGCCTGAGAACGGCTGCCGAGCTGTTAAGCAAGCTACAGCACCTGTGGTTTGGACACGTAATTTTTTCAGGAATGACGGTTAGGCCTAACTCCGGAATTGCGGTAGACCTGAACTTACTGGGAAATCATCGTTCGTTTGAGGGGAATAATCTGAATCCCAGATCCCCATCACTAACGGGGTTCAGCAGGTTATCTGCACCTGTAAGCGACAAAAGCTGGTCCTTTCAGTGTAGCGTGCATGCAGCCCTGGACATGTACGGGAATGCTAGACCTGTTATTGCTCGATCTCACGTGCCAGAGCCTCGCTTATCCCTCTAGTAAGCTTGACGCGTACTGCGGGGGCATGCCGAAGTCTCGGTTGTTAACGGAATAAAGCTGAGAAATGGCTAGCACAACTACAAACACACATACCACACCACACACAGAATCGACACAGCTTTCAAAGTGTGCATCTTTTCTTTAGGTGGCATGGTTGTGGTTTCCCGGGTGGAGTCCAATTAAGCCACAGGCTCCACTCCTGGTGGTGCCCTTTTGGACATTCCTTTAAGGTTCAGCTTTGCAATCATACTGCCCCCGGAAACCAAAAACTTTGCCTTCATGGACGCTGTTTGGAGGTTCGTGGGAATAACGCCGCCCGATCAGCAGTCGGCATATGGGTCGCCCTCCCAGGGCTGTGGGGTACTCGGTACCGGGTCAGTGTCAGTGGGATGTGTCACAGCAGCGGTGACCCGGACGGTGGCCCTGGGCGCCCATGTAAATGGTGTGGTATAATGGTAAAGAGTTTATATAGATAGTTTGACGCCACCTGTGGTGTTCGGCAACATAGATGTTAGGCCGACGCTGCATGCAGATCCTCTGGGACTGATGGTGTTGTGCAGCAAAGATGGTGAAGCTCCCCACAGGTGGAGCTGGAGTCCCAGGGAAGTGTAGATGTAGTGATGGAGGAAAGGCACAGGCGGTGTAGGTGCTGGTACCCAGATGTAGCGGTGCTGGAATAACTGTAGGACACCAGAGCGTGCAGTTCCAAAGCTTTACTCACAGTCTGCAGGTTACACAGATGCCTGCCTCCGTGCTGTGTCCTCCGGGTCAGGACCTCAGCCAACCTCCGGGACCAAAATGGAAAGCTCCCTTCCAACACTCCGCCAACATGTACCTTCCTGAACGTCTCCTTTCTAGCGCTTGTGGGGGAAGCTCTCACAGGACCGTGGTTCACTGAAGCGCCTCCTGTCTAACAGATGTTCCTCAGACTTTACTTGTATGGCAGACAGCTGTAGACTTTTCCTTCTGGCTCCCACACGTCGATGCTGGGGCCTCCGAGCCTTAGTTGGGTACAGAGCATTTATAGCTGCTACTTCCCCCGGTTTCTGTTGCAGGAACGTCAGTGTCCCTACAAACTCGGAGACAGGAATCGGGACCATGCGCTCCAGCTAGGAGAGAGCCTTAACTCTGCTCATCCTCCAGCTCCCCTTCTCACGTCCACACACTTCCCCTTCCCTGCACAGAGTGCCCTAACTTACCTCCTCCCGACCTCAGAGAGCAGCTCCTCAGCAGTCAGGTTCAGAGGTCTCCCTGCTAGCCTGGAGTGGGAAATGTGTTGTGTGTTGGTTTCACTGGTAGAGAGATCCTTCGTTGCTCCCAAGCTTGACAACACACTCCCTAGGAGGAAGGTAATGCCACAGTGGCGACCGTACTCTTGGGGACGCCACAAGTGCACTGAGGCCCAGCCACTGCTGGATGATGCTGCTGGTAAATTGACCCAGACCACTACATTCCCCTCGCACTCTTCACTGCCAGAATCTGACCCAGAGGAAACTCAGGTTCCTCTTCCCACATACTATACCACCTTACACGGTGACAAAGAGGAAGGTGCAGATGAAAGTGCAGGTTCCTTGAGCAGGTGGGGGTGGCATACTCATGGGCGATGGCACTGGCACAGGGCACCGCATAGTATGCAAAAGTGTCTCTGCCGGTGGGAGGGCCTAAACAGCCAAGTGCAGTGAGATGGAAGATGGGGACGACAAGGAGTTCAGAGTAGTGCAGGGATTCCCTAGCAAGGAGACTTATGTAATTGTTTTCAATGTTGGGACAGCAATTTTTGGGGAGCACTATACTCTGGTGAATGATATATGGGGCCCACCATACACTGGAGCATTCCAAAGGTGGACATCAGACACTGGAGCAGCATTTACAGGGCCCATTATACACTAGAGCAGTAGAAATGGGATCCATTATATATGGAGCATTATTTGGGCCCATAAGAAAGTGGAGCTTCATCCATTGGGACCAACATATACAATAGCATTATGTGGAGCTCATCATATACTGTTTGAAACATTATATGGGACCAATGATTCCATATGGAGAAATATATGGGCCTCATTACTCTGTATAGCACACTAAGCGCTGGCCATAATACTGTATGGAGTTATATACTGTCCGTTTTTGGAGGTATTGGAGATGTAAGAAGTGAAGTATTTTTCATTATACTATACTGCTATTTCTCTGCCGTATCGGAGCATCATGAGTTGTGCTATGTGTTAAAGGGGCGCTCTTTTGCCCTGGGCCCACGAAAACCTGGAGCCAGCCCTACCCCCCCACAACTGTAGCCAAATAACCCCCATTTTTCAGTGCGTAACTAGTATTATGAAGTAAATTAAGGTTGACAAGCTTAAGTAATAAGAATTGATGTTTTTGGCATTCAAATGGGCACTGTAGGTGTGTTTCCTGTCCTCCTCTCACTGCCGACTTTAATTTCCCATTGACTTACATTGCGTTTCGTGTTTCGGTCGGAACCCCGACTTTTCCCTATAGTCGGCCGATTTTGCTCGACCCGACTTTTGGAAAAGTCGGGTTTCATGAAACGAAACTCGACCCTACAAAAACAAAAGTCGCTCAACTCTACTAACTATTATTAGGAAGTAAATTAAGGTTGCCAAGCTTAAGTAATAAGAATTGATGTTTTTGGCATTAAAATGGGAACTGTAGGTGTTTCCTGTCCTCCTCTCACTTCCGACTTTTATTCCCCACTGACTTACATTGGGTTTCGTGTTTCAGTCGGCCTTCGACTTTTCACAAAAATCTGCCAATTTCGTTTGACCCGACTTTTGCGAAAGTCGGGTTTCATGAAACCCGACTCGACCCGAAAAAAGGCAAAGTCGCTCATCTCTACCCATAAGTTTGAAAGTAAGGTTAATATAAGAACTTTCATTACAAAATATTCAGTTTTACTCAGCTTATTTGATGCAAAAATGAGCACACTCCACATCAAAATTTAATACATCAAGTATTTTATATGACATCTATGATTTTTTTTTTTTGACCAATAATTTTTTTATTAAATTTTCAGAAAATTTTTGACCACACAAAGGTTCAAACAAAACCCATAAACACATACAATAACAAAGTACAATGCACACATTCTACGCATACTCATTAAAACATGACATTTTCACCATCCCACAGTGACATCACGGGGACCCCCAGTGTAACAGGCCAGATTAACCCCCCGCCCAGAATATACCCAGGGTTAAAGTGGCCTAGGCCAGATTATAACCCTCCGGGTCAGACTATACCCCAGCTGCTGTAGATCAGATTTTTCACACTTTTGAGAACCATCAAAAACGGGGCCCCCAGGCAGGACATGGGGTGGCAGAGACAGCGAACAGGGGTCACTGTGCTCTGCCTGGGGCACCGTGTGCTCCCTGGGGCCCCTGTGTGCTGCCTGGGGCCCCCGTGTGCTGCCTGGGGCCCCCGTGTGCTGCCTGGGGCCCTGTGTGATGCCTGGGGCACCATATGTTGCCGGGGGCCCCGTGTGCTGCCGGGGGGCTCTGTGCACTGCTTGTGGCCCCGTGTGCTGCCTGTGGCCCCTGTGCTCTGCCTGGGGCACCGTGTGCTCCCTGGGGCCCCGTGTGCTGCCTGTGGCCATTGTGCTCTACCTGGGGCCCCGTGTGCTGCTTGGGGCCCCTGTGCACTGCCTGGGGCTCCTGTGCGCTGCCTGGGGCCCCTCATGTGCTGCCTGGGGCCCCGTGTGCTGCCTGGGGCCCTCATGTGCTGCCTGGGGCACCGTGTGCTCCCTGGGGCCCCGTGTGCTGCCTGTGGCCATTGTGCTCTACCTGGGGCCCCGTGTGCTGCTTGGGGCCCCTGTGCACTGCCTGGGGCTCCTGTGCGCTGCCTGGGGCCCTCGTGTGCTGCCTGGGGCCCTCGTGTGCTGCCTGGGGCCCCGTGTGCTGCCTGTGGCCATTGTGCTCTACCTGGGGCCCCGTGTGCTGCTTGGGGCCCCTGTGCACTGCCTGGGGCTCCTGTGCGCTGCCTGGGGTCCTCGTGTGCTGCCTGGGGCCCCGTGTGCTGCCTGGGGCCCTGTGCGGTTCCTGGGGTCCCTGTGTGTTGCCTGGGAACCCTTCGCTTTCTCTGCCTCTGTGTGCTGCTTGGGGCCCTGTTTTTGATGGTTCTCAAAAGCGTGAAAAATCTTATCCACAGCCGCTGGGGCATATTCTGACCCAGAGGAGTATAATTTGGCCTAGGCAAATTTATACCCCGGAGGGGTATATTCTGGCCCAGAGGGGTATAAACTGGCCTAGGCCAATTTATACCCCGGGGTATAGTTTGGCCTTGGCCAGAATATACCCTGGGGTATAATCTGGCCTAGGCCACTTTAACCCCGGGTATATTCTGGGCAGGTGGTTAGTCTGATTTTGCTCCTGAAGAAAGTTGTCAGTCAGAAACTCTATATACTTTGCAGTGGTAATTTTCACACCTTCAGGAACTTTAAAGGGCCCTACCAGCTGTTTCCCCATATTTCCGGCCAAAAACATGACTCCTCCACTTCCTTGCTGACGTCGCAGCCTTGTTGGGACATGGTGGCCATCCACCAGCCATTCACTACTCCATCCATCTGGACCATCCATGGTTGCTCGACACTCTTTAGTCTTCATGTATGACAATGCACCATCTCATGCTGCAAAGAATACCTCTGAGTCATTGGCTGCTATGGGCATAAAGCATTCTAAAGTTATTACTACATAAAGTGACACACACAGTGTCCATGTCCAGAGAAGTGTTTTCCCACGTTTGCAGGACTCCCTCTTTATTTTTTCATTGTAGTTAAGAGGGCATAGATTGTGTATAGATTCGATAACTGCTATTGTGCAGGTGCAATCTCTGATTCTCCAGTTCTGGGTAATGTTTCCTCCAGATTGTCCATTGGGATAATACAGTCCTTCCTGAAAGTTATGGACAGAAGTTGAAAAGATAAACAATAGAACACGAGTGATTGTGCACCCTTCAAGCGCTCACTGTGATTACGAACCACACAATGGGGTGTAACCAGGCAGCAGACTGACCTTGCAATGGGATGTACCCATGTACCAGATTGGCATTTGTGCAGACTAAGAGCAAACATAAGTACCTGGTGTACCTCTCCTGCCACTCCTACCTTGTGTATGAAAAAGCTCTGTAGTTAATACTGTTCGGGTAGAGCTCTCCGATAGCACTATCCATAAATAAAGTGAATGGGTAGAGCTATCCCATAGCCCTATTCCTAAAGGAAGTGAACGGGTAGAGCTATCCGATAGCACTATCCATAAAGAAAGTGAACGGGTAGAGCTATCCCATAGCCCTATTCCTAAAGGAAATGAATGGGTAGAGCTATCCGATAGCGCTATCCCTCAAAGTTCCTGAGCGTAAGCTATTTCACATGGTTGAGCGCACTTGGGATCTGCCCCCAAGGCCCTGCCCATGCCCAATGTTTGGTCCGTGGACCGCGGCTAGGAGTTAGTCCCGCTTTTGTGTACAAAATTTTTTGGCTTTTACAATTTAAAGCAACAGTATGAATAACGTTTGCTTTTAAGCTTTTCACATAAAGCCTTGTGCCATTACAAAGGCCACGATTTCTGTTAAGATTACACAGGAGCATAATTACAGATCCTGGTTTCAGCTTTAGTTCATGCAGAGGCATCCCAGTAGGATTCAAAGAGTTGTCCCATCTCAAGGTTAGGCTATGATTCTCTGTATAGAGGTAATGCTTCCTCCAAATCGTCTCTCAGGATAATCCAATCATTCTTCAGGCTTTTCCTCAATTTTATGGTTAGAGCCTATAAAGAAAATCAGGACATGTTAGATATATAAATCTCCTTATTCACTGACTTACAATATAACTGGATATGATGAAGGATGCAGTGGCTGGCGGCAGCAGAAGGGGACAGGAAGAAAATCAAATATACAGTGTATTATCATATAGCATGCGTTTGGGGAAGGATGAAGCGTTGGCGGCAGCGGAGGAGTCTGAGCTCAGTATGTCCCTGGATCCCTTATACTGACCTTGAAATCATTATATTGCAGGATGTTAGCAGTGCTGGAGAAGAGTAATATCAGCCATTCCAGGGTTGCCATTGTGATGCTGAGATTCTGAAAAAAAGAGTGAATACATTTGACTGTCATTTCTGGCCTTCTCCAGTGAGCTCTGCGCAGGTTGGTAGAACATACATACCTGTATACAGGAATCGCTGGTACAGTCACTGATGATAGCAATGTTACATGTGATCACTGTGACGAGGACGTATATAGGAAAATAACCTGACGCTGGAAAAATGGGTGATCTGTAATAGATACAATTTGATCACAACTGCCCTGAGGACTGTGGAAGCCACAATGTGACCGCCATAGAGGAGGAGTCCTGGCACTAAATACCTCCAAGTATATAGTTTATAGAGTAACCTCTACAGAAGCTGTAAGCCTCCCCTGTTTCTCGCCCCAGTGTCCACTTCTAATCTGTTGTCCTGGCTCAGGATGCAGATTCTGTTGAGTACTATGATGGGCAGTGAATGTCCGCTCCCTACACCACTATTGACTCTCATGTGCTACCATTTACTCTAAGCCTAAACCCTACCAGATAGTAGGGATAAAGTTGCTGCATTTCTCGGCCGTTCTGATCTCAATCAGTCTGTATGTCACGTACATGATAGCGGCTTCTGAAACACAGAATTATGGTTAATTGACTACATGCAATAATGACATTATATACATGTAGAATAATACTAGTGCCATGTACAGAGGATGTAGTACTGTACAACTAGGCAGATCTTGGGAAAGCTGTGTGACAAACTGTTAGAGCTGTCATGTGGGTTTCAGCCTTCCCACAGACAGATAACACTAAGAAATGGTAATATATAATATTTAATAACCTTCAGATATGCGCCACTTACCTAGTAGTGCAGAGACTGTGGACACGACCCTCATAACTATGGACTCTGGGAACTTTGCTCCAGTGTCACTGAGGAGAAATAAAACCCATATATAACATTAGTGGAGCTCCCAGTAACACAAGTTTATACTAGATATTATTAATTATCATTCCTAAGTTATTGTAGTGTAGATCTTTATCCCCAATTATGTCTAAAATCTCTTACCTAATGCTGATATACGGTGTCAAATAATGACCTTCAGTGATGGTCATGGTGCAGGTGATAATCACACCAATGATGTTCCATGCTACCCAGAGACATGGCAGAACAGCCAGGCCGGGGCTATTCATTGTAAGTATAGGGAAGCAGGAATGGGGTAGGGGTTTTGGATATAGATTGCTTAGTAAAGCAGTAGCCTTCTTCTAGCAGAATGCAGAGAGAGAAAGTGACCATTCTGCCAGTTCCTGGCATTCTAATAGTCTCTCGCTTCCATGATGTCATAGATCTGATGATGTCATAGAGCTGATGATGTCACAATGGTACAAGTGCTGTGAGGTTTATCAGAATTGTGTATGTGTCCAGGCACATATGTATATATCCTCACAAAAAATGCCCACTTCAGTAATATTTCCCAAGAGGGGATGATGTACCATATAATAATAATTTTTTCACCTTGTGGTAACAAAATTTCCTGAAAAGGACCAGATACCACACCATGGAACATCTCAAAAAATACAAATTTTATTGATGTACACATAACACAATAAACACAATTAAAAAGAAGGTGCTAGATCAATCACAAGGAGACGAACAATTGTGAAAATACAGCATTCATTTATTGTAAGGGTGTCTCTATATATGTGGCACATGTATGAAAGGAATAGAATATAAAGAGATACAAGGAGACATGTACATAGGCAGGGGGACTAGGTCATTATTGAATCCTAAACTACCTCCAGGCATGTGATAGGAATGACCTCATCATCATTCCCTGCCATCCAATGCTACAAATCCCGTCATCTCCTAAAAAGTAATTGACTCCATATATAGAAAAGAACAGTAGGACTGCTCTTACATAATGAAAAAACAGCCCACATGCATGTCAAGAGTGGAGCGCAAACCCACTATAGAAAGAAACATTCCAGATATATCTCCTTAGCAACCTTGTATAACGCTAGGATACATGCATGCTATGCCAATATAAAACTGAAGAAACATACCGCAATAAGGTGCTCACAGTTTCTCCTATGCCCCGACGCGCGTTTCGCACTGCTTCATCATGGAGGCGTGTCAGAAGAAGGGGCTGTATTGTTTAAATACACAAAGTAAGCGTCTATCATTGGCCAGTGCTCTAACGTCTCACCTGATTAAAATATCCTAAATTGCTGCCCATGCGCAGTAAAGACCCCGTATAATTTATACAAAGAAATTAAGTGTCCAGAGGTGCCGCATCCACTTACTGCGCCTGCGTGATAAAGGTCCTGTGCCAAACAAACTGGATTCAAGACGGCGCATGCCCAGATCACATGACATCTGCCAGCCAATGGGAGGAGTAATCGGCGGTCACGTGATCGCGGCGTTGCCAGGTCCTACAAGGACACCGGGATCTCCGGGAGCACCGTAGACCGCCTATGCACCTCAAGGCGATTCAAAATCATGGCATGCGCACCATCCCTCTGTGGCATATAAACCATTACAAAAAATCCATATTGATGGCTTTTATAGGTACTAACTGAAAGAAGAATCTAACAAGATGTAGATATCACATGATGAAATAATGAGTAAGCCTCATGAGACAACAAATACTCCTACAAGCTAAAAGATATTGGGCAATAACATTACTAAACTGCACCCAAGGATACTGATGATAAATATAATAAACTACATGTATGCATGAGTAAAATGTATATACATATGTCTAAGTGCAATAATCATAAGGCCAGGTTATTATCTTAATTAACCCTTATAGGACACTCCAGAACCTCAAATTAGGAGCAAACCCCCAAATAAATCTTCCATTTCTAAGCAAAGAAAGGGGGGAGGCCATATCTAAACACTATGAAACATTAGTTAATATGTTCCTGTCTTAGAATTTACAATATCTAAAATATTAAGAAGTATTTATTAATATATTCCTAACTTGGAAATTATGGTCACTGGATCTCCTATTGCTGTAATTTTAAACCCATGAACTGCACACCAATAAGTACAAAACCCTGATCCAGTTTAGAACTATTGCACAATGCCCATAAAAAGGCATGCACTAAAATTCAACCCACTGTATGACACAACGGATTCCCAACATACAAGGATCTTTAAATCTTATTGGTCCAGTCATATCACCACCACAAACAAACAAGCTGACGATGTTGCAGGACGATTTTCAGCAGGAGTGGACCTTCATCCGAGTTGATCCAGACACATTATAGACAAATATATCCAAGCCAATAAGCCACGGGGTATAGTAACTAAGAGTAAAATAAAATTAAAATCAATTAAAACCATAACACAAAAAACAACAATGAACCCCCAAATCTGAAATTCCATGGCTATTAAAGGTAAGCATTAAATCCGAAACTCTCATTTAGACCCTGAGGTGCCAAGGTCCCTAATCTGAAAATCCACTGACACTCCTTTTTAGAAAGTCTATTAAAAAGATCACCCCCTCTAGGTCCCAGCTCTACAAGGTCGATCCCTTTTACGTTCAGCATGCCAGAATTGCAATTATGATACTTCTTGAAATGTTTCGGAAGCGTTTTTAAGGTGGTCTCGTCCCTTATGGTCTTTGCTTTGTCTATATCCAGGCAATGTTCCCGCACCCTTACCTTACGTTCGCGGGTTGTCATGCCTATATAGATCTTACCACAAGGGCACTCGGCGTGATATATGACACCCCTCGATGAACAGGTAATATGTGCCCTTATATCAAATTTCCTAGAATGATCAAAATTGAAAAAGGCAAATCCCCTCTTCGTATTTGCACAGCCTTTGCAAAGACCACATGGGAAGAAACCTTCACGCTTGGAATTCCTTTTAACTTTCTCCCTCCCTTTAGGATCATATGCACTGTGGACCAGAATATCCCTCAAATTGGGGGCCCTCTTCGCCACCAGAGATGGAGAGGCTGGTAAACATTTCTTAAGAACAGGGTCTGTAAAGAGAATTTCCCAATGTTTCTCAATGATGTTTCGGAGATCAGCCCATCTATTGTTATAATTAGTGATAAACCTTACCTGATCTTCCTTCTCATCTTGTGTTGCGATGGGCAAATTTTTATGTAATAACTGATCTCTTGATACACATCTGGCTCTCCTATACCCTCTCTGAATGGCCCGATGGCCATAACCACGATCACGGAATCGTTCCTTCAAAATGTTCGATTGTTCCTCAAACGGAATTTCTTCTTAACAAATTCGTTTGGCACGCAAAAACTGGCCTATTGGTATTCCAGATATTGTTGACTTGGGGTGGGCCGATGAGGCGTGCAAAAATGAATTAGTTGATGTAGGTTTCCGATAGATAGTAGTTCATAAATGGCCATTTGGAAGTACTGAAACTGACAAATCAAGAAAATTGATCTTACGTCCAAAATTGTAGGTCAATCTAATATTTTGATCATTGGTATTGAGTCTGCTCATAAATAATTCCAGATCTTCAATCGACCCCTCCCAAATAAACAGGATGTCGTTGATGTAGCGGATCCAATTATGGACCCGATCCACACCGACAACATCCTCTCCCTGGAAAATGGACCACTCCCATGCCCCCATGAAAAGATTGGAGTAGGAGGGGGCACATGAAGCCCCCATTGCAGTACCCCTCTGTTGTAGAAATATTTTGCCATCAAATGTACAGACATTATGGGTTAGAATGAACCTCAAAAGTGTCAAAATAAATGAGGCCATGTTTGTATCAATATTACTTTGCCTTAAATATTTCTCAACAGCATTCAACCCATTGATATGTTCAATGGATGAATATAAAGCCTCCACGTCTGCTGTAACCAAGGTCATATCCTCTGATAATTGAAGATTCTCCAAATGACCCAAGGCAGCAGTCGTGTCCTTAATAAAGGACGGAAGTTGTACAACTAAAGGTTTTAGAAAATGTTCAACCACATCACAAATCATCTCACATAGACACTCATTGGCTGAAATTATTGGCCTGTCAGGTGGATTTTGTGGGTCTTTATGCACCTTCGGAATAAGATAAAAAGATGCCAACCTTGGCGTAAACTTTTCATATATCTCAAGAAACTTTTTTGGGATGATGCTGTCTTCACAGGCTTTTCTCAAGATCTCAATTAATTCCCCTTTAAATTTAACAAGGGGATTAAAGGTAAGTAATTTATACTCCACGGAATTATTGAGTAGTCTGTATGCCTGAGCCTCATAAAAAAAAACAAAAAAACATATGTATATATACAGTGCACAGCATAAATGAGTACACCTCCTTTGAAAAGTAAAGAGTAAATATCTCACTGTATAGAAGAAAAATTTGCAAAAGTTTGACAAGAGTTTCAAAGAATATTTTTAACCCATAACATGAAAGTAAGGTTAATATAAGACCTTTCATTACCAAATATTCAATTTTACTCAGCTTATTTGATGCAAAAATGAGTACACTACACATCAAAATCTATTACATCAAGTATTTTAAATGACATCTGTGATTTTTTTTTTGTGACCAATAATTTTTTTATTAAATTTTCAGAAAATTTGTGACCACACAAAGGTTCAAACAAAACCCATAAACAATACAATAACAAAATACAATACACAAATTCTACGCATACTCATTAAAGCATGACATTTTCACCATCTCACAGTGACATCACGGGAACCCCCAGTGTGACAGGCCAGATTAACCCCCCCGCCCAGAATATACCCGGGGTTAAAGTGGCCTAGGCCAGATTATACCCCTCTGGGTCAGAATATACCCCAGCTGCTGTAGATCAGATTTTTCGCACTTTTGAGAACCATCAAAAACGGGGCCCCCAGGCAGTACATGAGGTGGCAGAGACAGCAAACAGGGGTCACTGTGCTCTGCCTGGGGCACAGTGTGCTCCCTGGGGCCCCTGTGCACTGCCTGGGGCCCCCGTGTGCTGCCTGGGGCCCTGTGTGCTGCCTGGGGCCCCATGTGTTGCCGGGGGACCGTGTGCTGCAGGGGGGCTCTTTGCGCTGCCTGTGGCGCCGTGTGCTGCCTGTGGCCCCTGTGCTCTGTCTGGGGCCCCGGGTGCTGCCTGGGGCCCTGTGCACTGCCTTGGGCCCCCGTGTGCTGCCTGGGGCCCCTTTGCTCTGCGTGCTGCCTGGTGCCCCATGTGCTGCTGGGGGCCCCATGTGCTGCTGTGGGCTCTGTGTGCTGCCTGGGGCCCCGTGTGCTGCCTGTGGCCCCTGTGCTCTGCCTGGGGCCCTGTGCACTGCCAGGGGTCCCTGTGTGCTGCCTGGGGCCCCTGTGCTCTGCCTAGGGCCCCATGTGCTGCCTGGGGCCCTGTGCACTGCCTAGGCCCTCCGTGTGCTGCCAGGGGCCCCGTGTGCTGCTGGGGGCCCCGTGTGCTGCCAGGAGCTCTGTGCGCTGCCTGAGGTCCTGCGTGCTGCCTGTGGCCCCTGTGCTCTGTCTGGGGCCCCAGGTGCTGCCTGGGAACCTGTGCGCTGCCTGGGGTCTCCGTGTGCTGCCTGGGGCCCTGTGTGCTGTCTGGGGCCCCTGTGCTCTGCCTGAGGCCCCGTGTGCTGCCTGGGGCCCTCATGTGCTGCCTGGGGCCCCGTATGCTGCCTGGTGCCCTGTGCTCTGCCTAGGGCCCCATGTGCTGCCTGGGGCCCTGTGCGCTGCCTAGGGACTCCGTGTGCAACCTGGGTCCCCGTGTGTTGCCTAGGGCCGCCATGTGCTGCCTGGTGCCCCGTGTGCTGCCTGGGGCCCCTGTGCTCTGCCTAGGGCCCTGTGTGCTACCTTTGACCCCTTTGCTTTGCCTGGGGCCCCGTGCGCTGCCTGGGGCTCCTGTTCACTGCCCGGGGCCCTCGTGTGCAGCCTGGGGCCCCGTGTGCTGCTTGGGGCCCCTGTGCACTGCCTGGGGCTCCTGTGCGCTGCCTGGGGCCTCGTGTGCTGCCTGGGGCCCCGTGTGCTGCCTGGGGCTCTGTGCAGTTCCTGGGGTCCCTGTGTGTTGCCTGGGAACTCGTTCGCTGTCTCTGCCCCTGTGTGCTGCCTGGGGCCCTGTTTTTGATGGTTCTCAAAAGCATGAAAAATCTGATCTACAGCCGCTGGGGTATATTCTGACCAGGAGGGGTATAATCTGGCCTAAGCAAATTTATACCCCGGAGGGGTATATTCTGGCGCAGAGGGGTATAAACTGGCCTAGGCCAATTTATACCCCGGGGTATAGTTTGGCCTTGGCCAGAATATACCCGGAGTATAATCTGGCCTAGGCCACTTTAACCCCGGGTATATTCTGGGCGGGGGTTAGTCTGGCCTGTTACACCGGGTTAAAGCTTGATGACATAATCCCAATAATGTAAGTTTCATATGGCCAATTAAGGTTTTACATCTTCAGTGGAAAGGGGCTGACCTCTCGCTATCCAGCCATGGATCCCATAAACCCTAAATTCTCTTTATGGCTGAGATTGAATGAGCCAACGCTAATTCATATTATCAACGTATATTAACTTTCTCAATCACCTCTTTTATGGATGGCAAACTCAACCCCCTCCACCTAGACGCCAGAGCTCACCTGGCTGCAATTAAAATATGCGAGAAAGAACTTCTAAGCACCTGCAGTACTTTTTTCTATGCCAATATGTAAGACTCCAATATTGGACTCCAAAACCAACTGTACCCCAAGGACCTCTTGTATTAGATCACCAATATCTACCCAAAACTGAGCTATAACAAGACATGACCACCACATATGACCCAGTGTCCCCATTTGCCCATAACGTCTCCAACATACCTGAGCCCGACATTGGTACCACCTTAAGTGCAATTTTTTTAACTGTTCCAGGTGATTTAGGCAAGATGATAATCTTTGCACCTCTCTTAAGCCCTCCCTCCATGTCTACAGGTCAAGTGATATGCCTAGCTTCCCCTCCCACCAAATCACATATGGTAATTTAGTATCAACAGCTGGTCTATCCAAAGTACTATATAGGATGGAAATTCCCCTAGATCCCGATTCCATTTTTAGAATATAGCCATTAGCCCTGTGGTCCAAGGGAGTCTTAAAAAACGACAACTCTGGTGATGTGTGGATCAGTTGCCTAATTTGCAAATACTGATAAAATTGGCGTCGTATATCTGGATGTTTTGAGAACAGTTGGTCAAAGGGGAGGAGGTTCAGAGCACCATCCATCAAGTTCTAAAGAGTTTCAACCCCTGCATTGATCCAGTTATGCAGACCTATGTAAGGGATATGTGTTATGATTGAGTCACCGTAGGAGGCAAAAACAGAAATGCTAGCTAAGTCCTGAAAACCAGAGAAGTTGGCAACTATCAGATTGCAGACCCCTGAACCTATCAACACAACTAGCAGTAGCCGTGGGGGGTTCCTACGATGACCTAGACCCCTCGATCACAGCCGGAGAGATACATAGGCCTAAAGAAGGAAAGGGGAAATCTAACTGCCCCAGAGCAGACCCCAAAGCAATAGGCAGCCCCCCACATATAATGACGGTGAAGCAAGATGAAAACACTTACACAGACAGAAAGACAGGCTGAGCAAAGACGGGGCCCAAAAACTACCTAGATAGGAACGGATAGGAAGGCTGCTGTCTGCAATCTGCCAAAACCCTATCAGAGACAAAAGCCAACAAGCTGATATAAAAATGGCCCTGAAGCAACTAAGCTTCAAAAACTAAATCAGCGCTCAGGTACTTTCAGAAGACAGAGCTCAAGGAACACTGCACACTCCAGCAGGGAGTGGCAGAATCCAAAAAGCAAGAAAAACAAAAACAAATCTTAGATGCAAAAGACAAAACAGAAAACTTAGCTTTAGGAGAGCAGGAATCAGACTGGTGTCCAAGAGTCCACAGAGAAATCACCCGCAGGGCAGAAAGGGCGTAGGCTGCCTTAAATCCAGTCAGTGACTCCACTCAGCCAATCGTCTTTATTAGTCCCAGGTGTCTGATAATCAGGCTCACTACCTTCCTTCACTAGAATAGGGGTTCACCAGGCCTCAGTGACGGAGGGGAAAATGAACTCACAACAGTACCCCCCCTTGAGGAGGGGTCACCGAACCCTCAACAACGCTACCAGGGCGATCAGGGTGAGCCCGATGAAAGGCACGCACCAATCTTTTGGCATGAATATCAGAGGCAGAGACCCAGGAATTATCCTCCTGACCATAACCCTTCCACTTAACCAAATACTGGAGTCTCCCTCTAGCCAGACGGGAATCCAGAATTTTCTCTACCTCATATTCCAAGTTACCTTCAACCAATACAGGGTCCGGAGGTGCCACCTCAGGCACAACTGGCTCAACAAACCTCTTCAACAAGGACTTATGGAACACATTATGGATCTTAAATGTGACAGGAAGATCCAAACGAAAAGAGACCGGATTAATAATCTCCAAAATCTTGTAAGGTCCAATAAATCTAGGCTTAAACTTAGGAGAAGCCACCTTCATAGCAATATTTTTTGATGATAACCACACCATATCACCAATCTTAAACTGGGGACCAATGGTCCTATGTCGATTGGAAAACCGCTGGGCCTTTTCCTGGGAGAGAGATAACTTATCCACCACTTGGTCCCAGATCTGGTGCATTCTCTCCACCACATTGTCAACACCTGGGCAGGCAGAAGGCTCCACCTGCCCTGAAGAAAATCGAGGGTGAAAACCAAAGTTACAAAAAAAAGGTGACATCAAAGTGGCAGAACTAGCTCTATTATTTAAAGCAAATTCGGCCAAGGGCAAAAATGAAACCCAATCATCCTGATCAGCGGAAATAAAACATCTCAAATACGACTCCAAGGTCTGGTTTGTTCTCTCTGTCTGCCCATTGGTCTGAGGGTGAAAAGCAGAGGAGAAGGACAACTGAATTCCCAACTTGGAACAGAACGTCCTCCAAAATTTAGACACAAATTGAACTCCTCTGTCAGATACGATGTTCTCAGGAATCCCGTGCAAGCGAACCACCTGTTGCAAAAACAGAGGCACCAACTCAGAGGAAGATGGCAACTTAGGGAGTGGTACAAGATGAACCATCTTAGAGAACCTATCACAAATCACCCAAATAACAGTCATTCTTTGAGAGACCGGCATATCAGAGATGAAATCCATTGAAATATGGGTCCATGGCCTCCTGGGGACCGGCAAAGGCATCAACAACCCACTAGAGCGAGAACAAGATTTAGACCGGGAGCAAGTCCCACAGGACTGCACAAAATTCCTGACATCATGAGACAAGGTGGGCCACCAAAAAGAGCGACTCACCAGATCTCTAGTACCAAAAATACCTGGATGACCAGCCAATGCAGAGCAATGAACTTCAGACATCACTCTCTTCTTCCACTGGTCAGGAACATACAACTTTCCACTGGGGCAACGCTCAGGTTTGTCCTCCTGGAACTCTTGCAGAGCAAGTCTCAAATCGGGCGAGATGGCAGAAAGAACTACCCCTTCGCCTAAGATGGTGGCAGGCTTGGTCACCACAGGAGAATCAGCAAAGAAACTCCTAGAGAGGGCGTCTGCCTTGACATTCTTAGTTCCAGGAAGGAAAGAGACCACAAAATCAAAATGTGTAAAAAACAAGGCCCACCTTGCCTGTCTAGGGTTCAAGCGTTTAGCCGACTCTAGGTAAATCAAATTTTTGTGGTCAGTGAGGACCACAACTTGATGTTTGGCTCCCTCCAACCAATGTCTCCACTCCTCAAGTGCCCATTTCATGGCCAACAGTTCCCGATTCCCCACATCATAGTTACGTGCAGATGAAGAGAAGTTACGGGAAAAGAAAGCACAGGGATTCATTTTAGATGTTACCGGATCCTTTTGGGACAACACAGCTCCTGCACCAATCTCAGAAGCATCCACCTCTACCTGGAACGGGAGTGAGACATCAGGTTGCCGCAGAACCGGGGTGGAGGTAAATCTACGCTTCAGCTCCTGAAAGGAAGCAACCGCCTCCGGAGACCAATTCAACACATCCGCACCCTTCCTGGTCAGGTCAGTCAATGGTTTGGCAATACTAGAAAATTTTGCTATAAATTTCCGATAAAAATTAGCAAAACCCAAAAACTTCTGGAGGGCCTTCAAAGAAGTGGGCTGAACCCAATCATAAATGGCCTGTGCCTTGGCCGGGTCCATTTCAATAGTTGACGGAGACAAAATAAATCCAAAAAAAGAAATTCTCTGTACTCCAAAAAGGCATTTTGATCCTTTGACATACAGAGAATTCTCTCTCAAGATCCGGAACACAGTCCGAACATGTTCCTCATGAGAATCCCAATCCTTGGAGAAGATCAAAATATCATCCAGATAGATAATCAAAAATTTATCGACAAAGTCTCGGAAAATATCGTTCATGAAGCACTGGAAGACAGAAGGGGCATTAGTGAGCCCAAAAGGCATCACCAGGTACTCAAAATGTCCCTCCGGAGTATTAAACGCCGTCTTCTATTCATCCCCCTGCTTAATGCGGATAAGATTATACGCCCCCCTGAGGTCAAGCTTGGTAAACCAGCAAGCACCTCTGACTCTAGAGAATAGATCCAAAATCAGGGGTAACGGATACTGATATTTAATAGTAATTTTATTGAGGGCACGATAATCAATACAAGGCCTTAAAGAACCATCCTTCTTGGCCACAAAAAAAAACGGCACCTAAGGGTGAAGAGGATGGTCTAATATGACCCTTCTCCAACGCCTCCTTAATATAGGACCACATAGCCTCATGCTCGGGTACAGATAAATTGAAGAGCCGACCCTTAGGAAATTTACACCCCGGGTTTAGTTCAATTGCACAGTCATAACTCCTATGAGGAGGCAAGGACGCAGACTCATTCTCACTAAATACATCATAGTAGTCCGCCAAATAGTCAGGAACCTCATGCGACTGAGGAGAGGTGGAAAAAACCGGAGCCTCACTAAAGGTACACCGGCAACCCCAACTCACCACAGACACAGACTTCCAATCCAAAACTGGATTATGAATCTGCAACCAGGGAAACCCCAGAACAACGGCATCATGCAGACCATGCAACACCAAAAATCTGCAATTTTCTTGGTGGTCTGGGGCGACCCGCATGACCAACTGGGTCCAAAACTGAGGTTTATTTTTAGCCAGAGGGGTTGGCGGAAAATGTGGACAGGGAACAGATCAGAGTAATCGCCAAAAGAAACTTAGGCTGAACCCCACCAACAGAAAACGTGTGTGCAAAGCGTTTCTCACGTTTAGGACAAACAGAAATAACATGTGAGGCATCTCCACAGAAAAAACACAGCTTATTTCGCCTTCTGAATTCCTGACGTTGCGCCTTAGACAAAACTCTATCACATTGCATAGGTTCAGACGTCTGTTCAACCGGTGGCAACACCTCTCGTGTAATCCTGCGTTCACGTAAACGCCGATCAACCTGAATGGCTAAAGACATAGAATGGTCCAGACCAGAGGGAACAGGAAATCCCACCATAGTATCTTTTACGGCTTCTGACAAACCCTTCCGAAAGAGAGCAGCCAAGGAACTATCATTCCAGGTAGTAAGGACCGCCCACTTTCGGAACTTTTGACAGTACAACTCTGCAGATTCTCGACCCTGGTTCAATGCTAACAGGGTCTTTTCAGCCTGATCAATAGCATTAGGTTCATCATACAGCAACCCCAAGGCTTGAAAAAATGCGTTCACATTAGTCAGAATAGGGTCATCTGGTTTCAAAGAAAACGCCCAATCCTGGGGATCGCCGCGCAGCAAAGAGATGACAATTTTAACCTGCTGCGTGGGGCTCCCTGACGAGTTAGGCTTCAAAGCAAAAAATAATTTACAATTATTTTTGAAACTCAAAAATTTAGATCGATCCCCAAAAAATACATCAGGTGTGGGGATCTTTGGTTCAACAGCATGTGAACGAGCAAGATAGGCGGAAATTCCTCGCAATTCAGCAGCGAGCTGCTCCACACGATCAGACACTTGCTTTATCTCCATTGAGAGAAAAAAAAAATTCCCCCTACGGCCTCAGAGATATAGAGGAAAGAATATACACACTTTTTTTTTTTTTTAAACACAATTCTTTCCTGCTATTGAGTACCCCAGGATCTGCGGTTGGGCGGGTGATTCTGTTATGATTGAGTCACCATAGGAGGCAAAAACAGAAATGCTAGCTAAGTCCTGAAAACCAGAGAAGTTGGCAACTATCAGATTGCAGACCCCTGAACCTATCAACACAACGAGCAGTAGCCGTGGGGGGTTCCTACGATGACCTAGACCCCTCAATCACAGCCGGAGAGATACATAGGCCTAAAGAAGGAAAGGGGAAATCTAACTGCCCCAGAGCAGACCCCAAAGCAATAGGCAGCCCCCCACGTATAATGACAGTGAAGCAAGATGAAAACACTTACACAGACAGAAAGACAGACTGAGCAAAGACGGGGCCCAAAAACTACCTAGATAGGAACGGATAGGAAGGCTGCTGTCTGCAATCTGCCAAAACCCTATCAGAGACAAAAGCCAACAAGCTGATATAAAAATGGCCCTGAAGCAACTAAGCTTCAAAAACTAAATCAGCGCTCAGGTACTTTCAGAAGACAGAGCTCAAGGAACACTGCACACTCCAGCAGGGAGTGGCAGAATCCAAAAAGCAAGAAAAACAAAAACAAATCTTAGATGCAAAAGGCAAAACAGAAAACTTAGCTTTAGGAGAGCAGGAATCAGACTGGTGTCCAAGAGTCCACAGAGAAATCACCCGCAGGGCAGAAAGGGCGTAGGCTGCCTTAAATCCAGTCAGTGACTCCACTCAGCCAATCTTCTTCATTAGTCCCAGGTGTCTGATAATCAGTCTCACTACCTTCCTTCACTAGAATAGGGAGTTCACCAGGCCTCAGTGACAGAGGGGAAAATGAACTCACAACAGATATGATGCTCAAGAGCTTTCAAAGACACATCGGTGAGGCTGATTTTTAATAACTTCGAGGCTATTTGTCCCCAATAGTCTATAGTAACCGCCATTGTCGGAAGGGGTAGGGTAAACAAAGTTTTCTTAATCGTCTCACTTTCTAGTGTAACAGGTTGAGCCCCTACAAGCATAAAATGCTTCAATCTGTAGCCACTTATGAGCACTATCCATTAACCACCAGTCTCTTGCCTGAACAAGGACTGCCGCCCTACGGTATGCAAGCAAGTTAGGGACTCCCATTCCTCCTACATCATATGAGTAATACATCAACTTTCAAGCCACCCTCGGTCTTTCATGAGCCCAAATAAAATGATTAGCCATTTTTTGAAGAGACAAGAGAAATCTAATAGGAACACTGACTGGAATACACCTAAAATAACATAAAATCTTAGGGAGCACCATCATTTTACAAATATTGATTGTGGCTATCCATAACACTGGAATAGATTGAAATTTGTCTACTTCTAACTTGGTCTCTTTGAGGAGGTTGGAGTTTCTCTCTATAAGCAGTTTAGAGTGTGTAAGAACTACTGTATATCTAAATATGGGATCCCTTTGTCTACCCATTTAAAAGGGTATTTACATTCCACTAATCCTAGATTAATGGACGGAACCAAAATAGAAAAAACTATTGATTTAGTGGCATTAAGTGTATAGTATGAAACTTTAGTGAATTCCTCTAACATGGTGACAATGGCTGAAAAGGATGATTCTACACCATGCTCCAAATTATTATGCAAATGATATTTTTCTCTGATTTTCCTAAATGGTTGGTGCAAATGTCAGTTACTCTAATAAAAGTCATCACTCGTTAGAGTATACATCGAATTTTATTGAAGAAACCTCCCAATGATAACAGTATAATCTCCAAAATGAATAAAAACTCAAATTGCACTGTTCCAAATTATTAGGCACAGTAGAATTTCTAAACATTTGATATGTTTTAAAGAACTGAAAATGCTCATTTGTGGAATTTGCAGCATTAGGAAGTCACATTCACTGAACAAAAAAGCTATTTAACTCCAAAACATCCTAACAGGCCAAGTTAGGCTAGTTTCACACTTGCTTTTTTTTGCAGCGCGTTTTTCCCGCAAAAAAACGCATTGAAAAAACGCATACAAAAGCATACAACTGCTGCGTTTTTTTCAAGCATTTTTATGAGCATGCATGAAAAAAACGCAGCATTTTTATGCGTTTGTATGCGTTTTTAGTGCGTTTTTACCGCGTTTGCGTTTTTTCCAAACATTAGGTGGCCCTCACACTAACCCAAACCATGACTTTACTAACCCTAACCCTAACCCTGACCCTAACCCTAACACTAACCCTAACCCTGACCCTAACCCTAACCCTTAACCAAACCATACCCTAACCCTAACCCTAACCCTAACCCTTAACCAAACCATACCCTGATCCTAACCCTAACCTTGACCCTGACCCTAACCCTAACCCTGACCCTAACCCTAACCCTAACCCTGACCCTAACCCTAACCCTTAACCAAACCATACCCTAACCCTAACCCTAACCCTGACCCTAACCCTAACCCTGACCCTAACCCTAACCCTAACCCTAACCCTGACCCTAACCCTAACCCTTAACCAAACCATACCCTAACCCTAACCCTAACCCTGACCCTAACCATAACCCTTACCAAAACCATACCCTGATCCTAACCCTAACCCTGACCCTGACCCTAACCATAACCCTTACCAAAACCATACCCTGACCCTAACCCTAACCCTAACCCTGACCCTAACCCTAACCCTAACCCTAACCCTGACCCTAACCCTAACCCTTAACCAAACCATACCCTAACCCTAACCCTAACCCTGACCCTAACCCTAACCCTGACCCTAACCCTAACCCTAACCCTAACCCTGACCCTAACCCTAACCCTTAACCAAACCATACCCTAACCCTAACCCTAACCCTAACCCTAACCCTGACCCTAACCATAACCCTTACCAAAACCATACCCTGATCCTAACCCTGACCCTGACCCTGACCCTAACCCTGACCCTGACCCTGACCCTAACCCTAACCCTGACCCTAACCCTAACCCTAACCCTAACCCTAACCCTGACCCTAACCCTAACCCTTAAACAAACCATACCCTAACCCTAACCCTAACCCTGACCCTAACCCTAACCCTAACCCTTAACCAAACCATACCCTGATCCTAACCCTATCCCTGACCCTGACCCTAACCCTAACCCTTAACCAAACCATACCCTGATCCTAACCCTAACCCTGACCCTGACCCTAACCCTAACCCTAACCCCCCTTAACTAACCCTAACTCTAACCCAAACCCCTAAATTCCATTGTCTAAACTAATGGTAAAAAAAAAAAAGCATGTGCAAAAAAAGCTTACATAAGCATGCCAATGCGCACATATGCTCACCATAGACTTATAATGTGTGTCTTGCTGTAAAAAAACGCATTGCGCGCATGCGTTTTTTTGAGGCAAGTCGGACGCACAAAAAATGCAACAGGTTGCATTTTGTGCGCCCGAGCGCATACCGCAAAAAACCGCATGCGCGGAAAAACGCGTACAAACGCATGTGTATGCGCACATAAGCGCATCCCATGCAAAGTATAGGAAAAAAAACGCATGCGCTATTTAGCGCTAAAATACCGCAAAAAAAAACGCAAATGTGAAACCAGCCTTACATGTTAACATAGGAACCCTTCTTTGATATCATCTTCACTAGTGTTGAGCGACTTTTGTTTTTTTACGGTCGAGTTTCGTTTCGAGCAAAATCGTCCGACTATAGGGAAAAGTCGGGGTCGTCCCGAAACACGAAACCCAATGTAAGTCAATGGAGAATTAAAGTCGGCAGTGAGAGGAGGACAGGAAACACACCAACAGTGCCCATTTGAATGCCAAAAGCATAAATTCTTGTTACTGAAGCTTGTCAACCTTAATTAACTTCATAATACTAGTTACGCACTGAAAAATGGGGGTTATTTGGCTACAGTTGTGGGGGGGAGGGCTGGCTCCAGGTTTTTGTGGGCCCAGGGCCAAAGAGCGCCCCTTTAACACATACCACAACTCATGATGCTCCGATACGGCAGAGAAAAAGCAGTATAGTACAATGAAAAATACTTCACTTCTTACATCTCATGACTGATATCCATTTTAAATTCTCCAATACCTCCAAAAACGGACAGTATATAACTCCATACAGTATTATGGCCAGCGCTTAGTGCGCTATACAGAGTAATGAGGCCCATATATTTCTCCATACGGAATCATTATTCCCATATAATGTTTCAAACCGTATATGATGAGCTCCACATAATGCTACAGTATATGTTTGTCCCAATAAATGAAGCTCCACTGTCTTATGGGCCCAAATAATGCTCCATATATAATGGGCCTCATTTCTACTGCTCTAGTGTATAATGGGCCCTGTAAATGCTGCTCCAGTGTCTGATGTCCACCTTTGGAATGCTCCAGTGTATGGTGGGCCCCATATATCATTCACCAGAGTATAGTGCTCCCCAAAAATTGCTGTCCCAACATTGAAAACAATTACATAAGTCTCCTTGCTAGGGAATCCCTGCACTACTCTGAACTCCTTGTCGTCCCCATCTTCCATCTCACTGCACTTGGCTGTTTAGGCCCTCCCACCGGCAGAGACACTTTTGCGTACTATGCGGTGCCGTGCCCTGTGCCAGTGCCATCGCCCATGAGTATGCCCCCCCACCTGCTCAAGGAACCTGCACTTTCATCTGCACCTTCCTCTTTGTCACCGTGTAAGGTGGTATAGTATGTGGGAAGGGGAACCTGAGTTTCCTCTGGGTCAGATTCTGGCTGTGTAGCGTGCGAGGGGAATGTAGTGGTCTGGGTCAATGTACCAGCAGCATCATCCAGCAGTGGCTGGGCCTCAGTGCACTTGTGGCGTCCCCAAGAGTACGGTTGCCACTGTGGCATTGCCTTCCTCCTAGGGAGTGTGTTGTCAAGCTTGGGAGCAACGTAGGATCTCTCTAGCAGTGAAACCAACACACAACACATTTCCCACTCCAGGCCAGCAGGGAGACCTCTGAACCTGACTGCTGAGGAGCTGCTTTCTGTGGTCGGGAGGAGGTAAGTTAGGGCACTCTGTGCAGGGAAGGGGAAGTGTGTGGACGTGAGAAGGGGAGCTGGAGGATGAGCAGAGTTAAGGCTCACTCCTAGCTGAAGCGCATGGTCCCGATTCCTGTCTCCGAGTTTGTAGGGACACTGACGTTCCTGCAACAGAAACCGGGGGAAGTAGCAGCTATAAATGCTCTGTACCCAACTAAGGCTCAGAGGCCCCAGCATCGATGTGTGCGAGGCAGAAGGAAAAGGCTACAGCTGTCTGCTATACAAGTAAAGTCTGAGGAACATCTGTTAGACAGGAGGCGTTTCAGTGAACCACGGTCCTGTGAGTGCTTCCCCCACAAGCGCTAGAAAGGAGATGTTCAGGAAGGTACATGTTGGCGGAGTGTTGGAAGGGAGCTTTCCATTCTGGTCCCGGTGGTTGGCAGAGGTCCTGACCCGGAGGACACAGCACGGAGGCAGGCATCTGTGTAACCTGCAGACTGTGAGTAAAGCTTTGGAACTGCACGCTCTGGTGTCCTACAGTTATTCTAGCACCGCTACATCTGGGTACCAGCACCTACACCGCCTGTGCCTTTCCCCCATCACTACATGTACACTTCCCTGGGACTCCAGCTCCACCTGTGGGGAGCTTCACCAACTTTGCTGCACAACACCATCAGTCCCAGAGGATCTGCATGCAGCGTCGGCCTAAAATCTATGTTGCCGAACACCACAGGTGACATCAAACTATCTATATAAACTCTTTACTAGAGTTGAGCGAAACGGGTCGAAAAAATTCAAAAGTCGCCGACTTTTGGCAAAGTCGCCGACTTTTGGCAAAGTCGGGTTTCATGAAACGAAACCCGACCCTAGGATGAGGTCGGCCACGAGGTCGGCGACTTACGCGCCAAAGTCGCGTTTCAAAAGTTTGTTTTGCGCTCTTTTTCAGCCAATCAGGATCCACGGACACTGTGGGCAACGTGATGACCTAGGCACGGGTCACCACCATCTTTCAGAAGGGCATGCAAGTGATTGGCTTGCTTTTGTGGGCGTCACAGGGGGTATAAAAGGGCGTGCACGCCGACCGCCATCTTACTTCTGCCGATCTTAGTATAGGGAGAGGTTGCTGCTGATTCTGTAGGGAGAGCGTTAGGCAGGGAAGAAGACAAAAAAACTGCTTCTGCTGCTAGCGATTTGGCCTGCACAACACACAAGTCACTGTGTGTGCAGCGCAAGGGGAGGCTATATTGTGGTGTATCAGTGGTGTTGGTTGTTGGGCTGCCTTTTAAGGCTTCCTGACACGCTGGCATTGCTGTTTACCCACTGCTCCGCAAACTGCTTTTTTAAAAGCAATCCAATCTCCCTTATCCTCTAGTCACTTTTGTCACAGCTGTGCCATCGAGCCTGTCACATAGCGCTCAGATATCAGTGGGCCTCACAGAATCCGCAAGTGTCCAGTGTCCAAAAGTGTGCGCAGAGATTCAAAATCTCCATTATCCTCTCGTCACTTTGGTCACAGGCAGCTGTGCCAACGAGTGTGTCACATAGCGCTCAGATATCAGTGGGCCTCACACAATCCACAAGTGTCCAGTGTCCAAAAGTGTGCGCAGAGATTCAAAATCTCCATTATCCTCTCGTCACTTTGGTCACAGGCAGCTGTGCCATCGAGTGTGTCACATAGCGCTCAGATATCAGTGGGCCTCACACAATCCACAAGTGTCCAGTGTCCAAAAGTGTGCGCAGAGATTCAAAATCTCCATTATCCTCTCGTCACTTTGGTCACAGGCAGCTGTGCCATCGAGTGTGTCACATAGCGCTCAGATATCAGTGGGCCTCACACAATCCACAAGTGTCCAGTGTCCAAAAGTGTGCGCAGAGATTCAAAATCTCCATTATCCTCTCGTCACTTTGGTCACAGGCAGCTGTGCCATCGAGCGTGTCACATAGCGCTCAGATATCAGTGGGCCTCACACAATCCACAAGTGTCCAGTGTCCAAAAGTGTGCGCAGAGATTCAAAATCTCCATTATCCTCTCGTCACTTTGGTCACAGGCAGCTGTGCCATCGAGCCTGTCACATAGCGCTCAGATATCAGTGGGCCTCACACAATCCACAAGTGTCCAGTGTCCAAAAGTGTGCGCAGAGATTCAAAATCTCCATTATCCTCTCGTCACTTTGGTCACAGGCAGCTGTGCCATCGAGCCAGTCACATAGCGCTGAGATATCAGTGGGCCTCACACAATCCACAAGTGTCCAGTGTCCAAAAGTGTGCGCAGAGATTCAAAATCTCCATTATCCTCTCGTCACTTTGGTCACAGGCAGCTGTGCCATCGAGCCTGTCACATAGTGCTCAGATATCAGTGGGCCTCACACAATCCAGAAGTGTCCACTGTCCACAAGTGTGTGCAGAAATTCTAAATCTCCCCTGTCCTATAGACACCTTGTACCTTGTTTTACATTACTATATAGTTTGTTGGATTTTGTCTACATTTCTACCAAAAATGAGGAAGGCTGGTGGAAGAGGCCGTGGAATTGGGCGGGGGTTGGCAGCTGGTAATGATGGTGTTGGTGGTGGATCTGATGGTAGTGGCAAAAGCAAAATAGGACCGAATGCAGGAGGTGCTGACCCTGCGTCATCGTCTGGCTACATAAGGCCTCGAATGCTTAGTTTTCTAGGAGTTGGCAAACCGCTTTTAAAGGCAGAGCATCAGGAAAAAGTTTTGTCTTACATTGCTGACTCAGCCTCCAGCTCTATCGCCTCCTCTTCTTCAGTTGTAAAAAGTAAAAGCACTGAGTCGTCATTGGAGGCTCATGTTCATGAACCACACCTTTCCTTGTGTCCTTCAACCCAACCAAGATTGAAGGATGACGCAGGCCATACTACTGATTACTCCATGGAGCTGTTTTCACATACCATGCCTGGATTATCAAGTGAAATGGTGAATTACCCAGGCCAAGATGAATCTGACATGGAGTGCACTGATGCACAGCCGCTGATGGATGATTCTGCTGGTACATTCACTCAGAGCACTACATTGTCCTCGCAGTGTACAGAGCCAGATTTTGACCCTGATGAGACTCAGGTGCCCCTTCCCGCACACTATACCACCATACACGGTGACACAGAGAAAGGTGCCCATGACATAGAAGAGGAGGTGATGGATGACCCAGTTGATGACCCAGATTGGCATCCATTGGGGGAAGAGGGTGCTGCTTCCAATAGCTCAGATGAGGAGCATCCACAGCAGACATCGACATTGCAACAGCTGTTATCTGGCAGGCCCGGAGCACTCCAAAGACAGGTTCCAAACATCAAAAGAGTTGCTGGACAGCTTGTCCAGAGGGTCAAAAGATCACAGCGTGCTAGGCCGCAAAATGTCTGCCAAAGTAGGAAGAGTGCAGTGTGGCACTTTTTTGAACAAAATCCTCATGATCAGGCCAAGGTTATCTGTAAGAAGTGCGCAAAGACTTTTAGCCGAGGGAAAAATCTGAAAAATTTGAATACCAGTTGCATGCTTAGACATTTAACCAGCATGCACTTGCAAGCGTGGACACAACACCAAACCTCAAGTGCCACATGTGCAACTGATCACAACGGAGGTGGTCAGCAACGCTACATTGTTTCCCCCACTGTAAGCCCACCGGTTAGCACAGCAGCAAATGTTGAGGTGTCGTTGCAAGACCACAGCAGTCAGGGAATCCCACTGTTATATCAACGAAAGACTGATTCTAGGCCATCAGAAAGAACACCAACTCCATCACCATCATCAACCCTCTCTCAGTCCGCCCTGTCCACCGCTACGTCCACCATATGCAGCTCTCAAGTCCAGCTCACCCTCCCAGACACTATGAGTAGGTCAAGAAAGTACTCAGTCTCTCATCCGCGTACACTGGGTTTGAACGCCCACATTGCCAAACTAATCTCGTTTGAGATGATGCCCTTTCGGTTGGTGGAAAGCACAGCTTTCCGCGAACTCATGGCCTATGCAGTACCACGCTATGACCTACCCAGTCGCCACTTCTTCTCTCGCAAAGCCATCCCAGCCCTCCACCATCATGTGAAAGACCGCATTGTCCATGCACTCAAGCAGTCAGTGAGCGGAAAGGTGCACCTCACAACTGATGCATGGTCCAGTCGGCATGGCCAGGGCCGTTACGTGTCCATCACTGCGCACTGGGTTAATGTGGTGGATGCAGGGTCCACAGGGGACAGCGGTGGTGGGACAGTGCTGCCTAGCCCACGGTATAGGAAACAGTTGGCTGTAGGCGTTCGACCCTCCTCCTCCTCCTCCTCCTCCTCCTCCTCCAGAAGCGAAAGCTCGTCCACAGAGCGCAGTCGTACGAGCACTCCATCTGCAGCTGCCACTGTTGCACACGATGTGTCCTCCTATCGAGCAGCTAGTGGAAAGCGTCAGCAGGCTGTGTTGCAGATGATGTGTTTGGGCGACAGACACACCGCCGAGGTGCTGGCCGAGTACTTGAAGCGACAAACTGAGTCATGGCTGGGCAGTGTACATCTTGAGGCAGGCAAGGTAGTTAGTGATAACGGCCGTAATTTTGTGGCAGCCATAGCCCTTTCAAAACTCAGCCACATACCTTGCTTGGCTCACACCTTGAACCTGGTGGTGCAGTGCTTCCTCAAAAATTATCCGGAGTTAACAGCCCTGCTCCAGAAGGTGCGAAGACTGTGCGCGCACATCCGCCGGTCGCCTGTACACTCCGTTCGTATGCAGAAGCTGCAGCGATTGCTCCACCTTCCCAACCACTGCCTCATTATCGACATTGCAACAAGGTGGAACTCCACCCTGCACATGGTGGAGCGGCTGTGCGAGCAGAGGCAGGCCATAATGCATTTGTGGGAGGATACACGGCCAGGCACTTTGAGAGCAGACATGGAGTTGACAGGCGTGCAGTGGTCGAAGCTGACAGACCTTTGTAAAGTCCTTCAGTGTTTTGAGGAATGCACACGGCTGGTAAGCGCAGACGACGCCATCCTAAGCATGAGCATCCCACTTATGCGTCTGCTCATGCAAACTTTGACGCACCTTAAGGAGCAGGCGTCTGCAGCCAATGTTGATGAGGAGGAAGAGGAGGAGGGAATCCTTGATGACATTCAGCCATTGTCTGCTCAGGGACCTCTCCTGGACGAGGTGGAGGAAGAAGAGGAGGAGGAGGAGGATGATGGGGATGATTACTTAGGGGAGGAGGATGCATCTCGTGGGGCAAGTGAAAATGTTGGCGTGGCAAGGTCTGGTACAGGGTTTTTGCGTGACTGGAGGGATGTGGATTTGCCAGAAAGTGCTCCTCCACCCAGCACTCGCAGTGCATCATTGACACCGGGAACATTGGCCCACATGTCAGATTATGCCTTGCGGATGCTAAAAAGGGACCCCCGCATTGCCAAAATGATGAACGATGACGACTACTGGTTGGCCAGCATCCTGGATCCACGCTATAAAGGCAAATTACAAAACATCATGCCACAGGAGAACCTTGACCTAATATTGGCTAATAAACAAGCAACTCTGGTAAATCGGTTGCTTGAGGCATTCCCAGCACACAGCAGCGGTGATGGTTCTCACACGAGCCGTACGGGCCGGGGGCAGCTTGGCAGAGGTGTTCGTGGTGCACACAGCAGAAGTGGAGTTGGAGACAGGGGTTTCATGACAATGTTGTGGACTGATTTTTCAAATACCGCTCACACAACTGGTAATACTGCATCGATGGAAAGTGACAGGAGACAGCAGTTGTCAACTATGGTTACAAACTACTTTTCCTCCCATATCGATGTTCTCCCACACAGGTCATTCCCCTTTGACTATTGGGCCGCTAAACTGGACACCTGGCCTGAATTGGCCCAATATGCCTTACAGGAGCTCGCTTGCCCAGCTGCAAGTGTGCTATCGGAAAGAGTCTTCAGTGCAGCTGGATCAATCCTGACAGAAAAAAGGACCCGTCTGTCAACCCAAAATGTGGATGATCTAACCTTCATTAAAATGAACCACGCATGGGTTTCCAAGGATTTTGTCCCACCTTCCCCTGATGACACATAGGGTGACAGAAAAATGGCTTGCTTTGGTCCACCTCTTCCTGGTACTTCACCTATTTCGCCTTTTGCATCAGCTGAATGTCCAACATCAACATATGCCACTTTCTAAAACTCCCTAACTGTGCTGCCTCCCCCCCATGGCCGGGGTCACCACCTACCGCACGACACCGTGCGAGTGCCGTTGCCCTGGACAGGTGGGTAGGCCGACTCTTGGGCGCGGGCACTGGCACAGGGTCCCTCATAGTGCAATCAAGTGTCTCTGACGGTGGTGGTGCACACCCGCCGTCAGACACACCGCTGTACTATGAGGGGCCCAGTGCCAGTACCGACGCCCACGAGTGGGCCCCCCTTGCTTGGGCAGGTCCCCAGCATTTGCAATCTTTACCTCTCCCTGCTCCTCCGCTGTGTAATCTGGGCCGTCAAATCCATACTGTGCCTGACACCGTCTGAGCCTGCCTCCTGAGACATATATTTTGAATGTGTACGCTATCTATACATGTTATCCGGGGATACGGTACCCTTTCTAACCTTTGTGCAATCACGTGCAATCCATACTGGGCCTAACACCGTCTGAGCCTGCCTCCTGAGATATATATTTTGAATGTGTACGCTATCCATACATGTTATCCGGGGATACGGTACCCTTTCTAACCTTTGTGCAATCACGTGCAATCCATACTGGGCCTAACACCGTCTGAGCCTGCCTCCTGAGACATATATTTTGAATGTGTATGCTATCCATACATGTTATCTGGGGATACGGTACCCTTTCTAACCTTTGTGCAATCACGTGCAATCCATACTGGGCCTAACACCGTCTGAGCCTGCCTCCTGAGACATATATTTTGAATGTGTACGCTATCCATACATGTTATCCGGGGATACGGTACCCTTTCTAACCTTTGTGCAATCACGTGCAATCCATACTGGGCCTAACACCGTCTGAGCCTGCCTCCTGAGACATATATTTTGAATGTGTACGCTATCCATACATGTTCTCCGGGGATACGGTACCCTTTCTAACCTTTGTGCAATCACGTGCAATCCATACTGTGCCTGACACCATCTGAGCCTGCCTCCTGAGACATATATTTTGAATGTGTACGCTATCCATACATGTTATCCAGGGATACGGTACCCTTTCTAACCTTTGTGCAATCACGTGCAATCCATACTGGGCCTGACACCGTCTGAGCCTGCCTCCTGAGACATATATTTTGAATGTGTACGCTATCCATATATATGTTATCCAGGGATACGGTACCCTTTCTAACCTTTGTGCAATCACGTGCAATCCATACTGGGCGTGAGAACGGCTGGCGAGCTGTTAAGCAAGCTACAGCACCTGTCCAGATAAGTACAGGGATTCCCTAGCGAGGAGACTTATTTGATTGTTTTCAATGTTGGGACAGCAATTTTTGGGGAGCACTATACTCTGGAGAATGATAGATGGGGCCCACCATACACTGGAACATTCCAAAGGTGGACATCAGACACTGGAGCAGCATTTACAGGGCCCATTATACACTAGAGCATTAGAAATGGGGCCCATTATGTTTGGAGCATTATTTGGGCCCATAAGACAGTGGAGCTTCATCCATGGGGACCAACATATACTGTAGCATTATGTGGAGCTCATCATATACTGTTTCAAACATTATATGGGACCAATGATTCTGTATGGAGAAATAGATGGGCCTCGTCATGAGATGTAAAAAGTGAGGTATTTTTCATTGTACTATACCGCTATTTATCTGCCGTATCGGAGCATGATGAGTTGTGGTATGTGTTAAAGGGGCGCTCTTTCGCCCAGGGCACATGAAAACCTGCAGCCAGCCCTCCCCCCACAACTTTAGCCAAATAACCCCCATTTTTCAGTGCGTAACTTGTATTATGAAAGTTAATTAAGGTTGACAAGCTTAAGTAAGAAGAATTGATGCTTTTGGCATTCAAATGGGCACTGTAGGTGTGTTCCCTGTCCTCCTCTCACTGCCGACTTTTATTCCCCATTGACTTACATTGGGTTTCGTGTTTCGGGACGACCCCGACTTTTCCCTATAATCGGACGATCTTGCTCGACCCGACTTTTGGAAAAGTCGGGTTTCACGAAACGAAACGCGACCCTAAAAAACCAAAAGTCGCTCAACTCTACTCTTTACCATTATACCACGCCATTTACATGGGCACCCAGGGCCACCGTCCGGGTCACCGCTGTTGTGACACATCCCACTGACACCGGCCCGGTACCGAGTACCCCACAGCCCTGGGAGGGCGACCCATATGCCGACTGCTGATCGGGCGGCGTTATTCCCACGAACCTCCAAACAGCGTCCCTGAAGGCAAAGTTTTTGGTTTCCGGGGGCAGTATGATTGCAAAGCTGAACCTTAAAGGAATGTCCAAAAGGGCACCACCAGGAGTGGAGCATTCTGTGTGTGGTGTGGTATGTCCGTTTGTAGTTGAGCTAGCGATTTCTCAGCTTTATTCCGTTAACGACCGAGACTCCGGCATGGCCCCGCGGTACGCGTCAAGATTACTAGAGGGATACGCGAGGCTGTGGCACGTGAGATCGAGCAATAACAGGTCTAGCATTCCAGTACATGTCCGGGGCTGCATGCACGCTACACTGAAAGGACCAGCTTTTGTCGCTTACAGGTGCAGATAACCTGCTGAACTCCGTTAGTGATGGGGATCTGGGATTCAGATTATTCCCCGCGAACGATGATTTCCCAGTAAGTTCAGGTCAACCGCAATTCCGGAGTTAGGCCTAACCGTCATTCCTGAAAAAATTACGTGTCCAAACCACAGGTGCTATAGCTTGCTTAACAGCTCGGCAGCCGTTCTCAGGCCCAGTATGGATTCAACAACATTGTAGAAAGTTGATAAAGGGTACAGTTTCACCGGATAACACGTATATATGTAGCCTAGTTTACACATTAAAAATATATGTCTATAGATCAGGAGGCAGACTCAGATGTTCTCAGGCCCAGTATGGATTTGACCAGATTGTACAAAGTTGAGAAAGCGTACTTTATCACTGGATAGCAGGTATATATAGCATAGTTTAAACATGTAAAATCTACGTGTTCTCAGTATGGATTACACAGCAATCTAAAAAGTGGAAAAAAGGAAATGAATTTGAGGCGTACACAACTATATACTTTCGGTGTTATTTTTAAATCTTCATATATATTTCTGTCTCAGTAATACAGTCCAGCCTCTCCGCAATAGGAAATTAGATGCATACAATTAGTGACATAAAGGCTATTGATTGCAGAAATCTAGGAATTATTATTCACGGGAAAAACTTCTGTTACAATTCTCATAGGCGATGCTGACCCTCAATTAATTTGTGTGTTGAGACAGTGAAAACATTTTTTTGTGAATAAAGTCTTGCTGTATTGCACTTCCGTTGATTCCATCACTGTTACTCATCTCAATCCAATTTTTATCACAGGGAGCGATGTAAACATGGTGCTCACTGACTATCATGATCTGTCACGTAACTTTGGAGTGCAAAAGACAGAAGCCACAGGCCGTAGGCGATTCTATTTGATTGGCATGAGAGGGCACATTTTGAAATGTGCGCCGGAATGTCACACGTTTGTGAGTAGGAAAACTGTGAAAGCTGAGGATAAACCACCACTGCATGTAATTGTGAGTCGACGTCCATAAGAAATGGAAGCCACTGATCATCTGGAGCTAGAGCCCGGCCAGCAGGTCAGGGCATAGCTACATCTTAACCATCATCTTTCAGTTCAATCAATTTGTAGTGGCAGTCCCAGTGAAGGATTTGACAGCCCAGACTACACAGCGGAGGAGCAGGGAGAGGTAAACATTGCAAATGCTGGGGCCCTGCCCAAGCAGGGGGGGCACACTCGTGGGCGTCGGTACTGGCACTGGGCCCCTCATAGTACGGCGGTGTGTCTGATGGCGGGTGTGCACCACCACTGTCAGAGACACTTGATTGCACTATGAGGGACCCCATGCCAGTGCCCGCGCCCAAGAGTCGGCCTACCCACCTGTCCAGGGCAACGGCACTCGCACGGTTTTGTGCGCTAAGTGGTGAGGGGGGGGGGCCGCCCACTTAGACAGGTTTACAAAGTGGCATATGTAGATGTGGGTCATTCAGCTGCTGCAAAAAGCGAAATAGGTCAAGTTCGCCGAATAGGAGGAGGACCAAAGCAAGCCATTTTTCTGGCAACCTATGTGTCATCAAGGGAAGGTGGGACAAAATCCTTGGAAACCCATGCATGGTTTATTTTAATGAAGGTTAGATCATCCACATTTTGGGTTGACAGACGGGTCCTTTTTTCTGTCAGGATTGATCCAGCTGCACTGAAGACTCTTTCCGATAGCACACTTGCAGCTGGGCAAGCGAGCACCTGTAAGGCATATTGTGCCTATTCAGGCCAGGTGTCCAGTTTAGCGGCCCAATAGTCAAAGGGGAATGACCTGTGAGGGAGAACATCGATATGGGAGGAAAAGTAGTTTGTAACCATAGTTGACAACTGCTGTCTCCTGTCACTTTCCATCGATGCAGCATTACCAGTTGTGTGAGCGGTCCGTGAAAAATCAGTCCACAACATTGTCATGAAACCCCTGTCTCCAACGCCACTTCTGCTGTGTGCACCACGAACACCTCTGCCAAGCTGCCCCCGGCCCGTACGGCTCGTGTGAGAACCATCACAGCTGCTGTGTGCTGGGAATGCCTCAACCAACCGGTTTACCAGAATTGCCAATATTAGGTCAAGGTTCTCCTGTGGCATGATGTTTTGTAATTTGCCTTTATAGCGTGGATCCAGGATGCTGGCCAATCAGTAGTCGTCATCGTTCATCATTTTGGCAATGCGGGGGTCCCTTTTTAGGATCTGCAAGGCATAATCTGACATGTGGGCCAATGTTCCCGGTGTCAATGATGCACTGCGAGTGCTGGGTGGAGGAGCACTTTCTGGCAAATCCACATCCCTCCAGTCACGCACAAACCCTGTACCAGACCTTGCCACGCCAACATCTTCACTTGCCCCACGAGATGCATCCTCCTCCCCTTAGTAATCATCCCCATCATCGTCCTCCTCCTCCTCTTCTTCCTCCACCTCGTCCAGGAGAGGTCCCTGAGCAGACAATGGCTGAATGTCATCAAGGATTCCCTCCACCTCTTCCTCCTCGTCAACATTGGCTGCAGACGCCTGCTCCTTAAGGTGCGTCAAAGTTTACATGAGCAGACACATAAGTGGGATGCTCATGCTTAGGATGGCGTCGTCTGCGCTTACCAGCCGTGTGCATTCCTCAAAACACTGAAGGACTTTACAGAGGTCTTTCAGCTTTGACCACTGCACACCTGTCAACTCCATGTCTGCTCTCAAAGTGCCTGGCCGTGTATCCTCCCACAAATGCATTATGGCCTGCCTCTGCTCGCACAGCCGCTCAACCATGTGCAGGGTGGAGTTCCACCTTGTTGCAATGTCGATAATGAGGCGGTGGTTGGGAAGGAGGAGCAATAGCTGCAGCTTCTGCATACGAATGGAGTGTACAGGCGACCAGCGGATGTGCGCGCACAGCCTTCGCACCTTCTGGAGCAGGGCTCCGGATAATTATTGAGGAAGCACTGCACCACCAGGTTCAAGATGTGAGCCAAGCAAGGTATGTGGCTGAGTTTTGAAAGGGCTATGGCTGCCACAAAATTACGGCCGTTATCACTAACTACCTTGCCTGCCTCAAGATGTACACTGCCCAGCCATGACTCAGTTTGTCGCTGAAAGTACTCGGCCAGCACCTCGGCGGTGTGTCTGTCGCCCAAACACATCATCTGCAACACAGCCTGCTGACGCTTTCCACTAGCTGCTCGATAGGGGGACACCTCGTGTGCAACAGTGGCAGCTGCAGATGGAGTGCTCGTACGACTGCGCTCTGTGGACGAGCTTTCGCTTCTGGAGGAGGAGGAGGAGGAGGGACGAATGCCTACAGCCAACTGTTTCCTATACCGTGGGCTAGGCAGCACTGTCCCACCACCGCTGTCCCCTGTGGACCCTGCATCCGCCACATTAACCCAGTGCGCAGTGATGGACACGTAACGGCCCTGGCCATGCCGACTGGACCATGCATCAGTTGTGAGGTGCACCTTTCCACTCACTGACTGCGTGAGTGCATGGACAATGTGGTCTTTCACATGATGGTGGAGGGCTGGGATGGCTTTGCGAGAGAAGAAGTGGCGACTGGTTAGGTCATAGCGTGGTACTGCATAGGCCATGAGTTCGCGGAAAGCTGCGCTTTCCACCAACCGATAGGGCATCATCTCTAACGAGATTAGTTTGGCAATGTGGGCGTTCAAACCCAGTGTACGCGGATGAGAGACTGAGTACTTTCTTGACCTACTCATAGTGTCTGGGAGGGTGAGCTGGACTTGAGAGCTGCATATGGTGGATGTAGCGGTGGACAGGGTGGACTGAGAGAGGGTTGATGATGGTGATGGAGTTGGTGTTCTTTCTGATGGCCTAGATTCAGTCTTTCGTTGATATAACAGTGGGATTCCCTGACTGCTGTGGCCTTGCAACGACACCTCAACATTTGCTGCTGTGCTAACCGGTGGGCTTACAGTGGGGGAAACAATGCAGCGTTGCTGACTACCTTCTTTGTGATCAGTTGCACATGTGGTACTTGAGGATTGGTGTTGTGTCCACGCTTGCAAGTGCATGCTGGTTAAATGTCTAAGCATGCAACTGGTATTCAAATTTTTCAGATTTTTCCCTCGGCTAAAGGTCTTTGCGCACTTCTTACAGATAACCTTGGCCTGATCATGAGGATTTTGCTCAAAAAAGTGCCACTCTGCACTCTTCCTACTTTGGAAGACATTTTGCGGCCTAGCACGCTGTGATATTTTGACCCTCTGGACAAGCTGTCCAGCAACTCTTTTGATTTTTGGAACCTGTCTTTGGAGTGCTCCTGGCCTGCCAGATAACAGCTGTTGCAATGTCGATGTCTGCTGTAGATGCTCCTCCTCCTCATCTGAGCTATTGGAAGCAGCACCCTCTTCCCCCAATGGATGCCAACCTGGGTCAACAACTGGGTCATCCATCACCTCCTCTTCAATGTCATGTGCACCTTCCTCTGTGTCACCGTGTATGGTGGTATAGTGTGCGGGAAGGGGCACCTGAGTCTCATCAGGGTCAGAATCTGGCTCTGTACACTGCGAGGACAATGTAGTGCTCTGAGTGAATGTACCAGCAGAATCATCTATCAGTGGCTGTGCATCAGTGCACTCCATGTCAGATTCATCTTGGCCTGTGTAATTCACCATTTCACTTGATAATCCAGGCATGGTATGTGAAAACAGCTCCATGGAGTAATCAGTTGTATGGCCTGCGTCATCCTTCAATCTTGGTTGGGGTGAAGGACACAAGGAAAGGTGTGGTTCATGAACATGAGCCTCCAATGACGACTCAGTGCTTTTATTTTTTACAACTTCAGAAGAGGAGGCGATAGAGCTGGAGGCTGAGTCAGCAATGTAAGCCAAAACTTTTTCCTGAAGCTCTGGCTTTAAAAGCGGTTTGCCAACTCCTAGAAAACTAAGCCTTCGAGGACTTGTGGAGCCAGACGATGACGCAGGCTCAACACCTCCTGCATTCGGTCCTATTTTGCTTTTGCCACTACCATCAGATCCACCACCAACACCATCATTACCAGCTGCCAACCCCCGCCCAATTCCACGGCCTCTTCCACCAGCCTTCCTCATTTTTGGTAGAAATGTAGACAAAATCCAACAAACTATAAAGTAATGTAAAACAAGGTACAAGGTGTCTATAGGACAGGGGAGATTTTGAATTTCTGCACACACTTGTGGACACTGGACACTTTTGGATTGTGTGAGGCCCACTGAATATCACAGCGCTATGTCACAGGCTCGATGTCACAGGTGTGAAAAATGTCACTAGAGGATAATGGAGATTTTGAATTTCTGCACACACTTGTGGACACTGGACACTTTTGGATTGTGTGAGGCCCACTGAATATCACAGCGCTATGTCGCAGGCTCGATGTCGCAGGTGTGAAAAATGTGACTAGAGGATAATGGAGATTTTGAATTTCTGCACACACTTGTGGACACTGGACACTTTTGGATTGTGTGAGGCCCACTGAATATCACAGCGCTATGTCACAGGCTCGATGTCGCAGGTGTGAAAAATGTCACTAGAGGATAACGGAGATTTTGAATTTCTGCACACACTTGTGGACACTGGACACTTTTGGATTGTGTGAGGCCCACTGAATATCATAGCTCAATGTCACAGGCTCGATGTCGCAGGTGTGAAAAATGTGACTAGAGGATAACGGAGATTTTGAATTTCTGCACACACTTGTGGATACTGGACACTTTTGGATTATGTGAGGCCCACTGAATATCACAGCGCTATGTCACAGGCTCGATGTCGCAGGTGTGAAAAATGTCACTAGAGGATTACGGAGATTTTGAATTTCTGCACACACTTGTGGACACTGGACACTTTTGGATTGTGTGAGGCCCACTGAATATCACAGCGCTATGTCACAGGCTCGATGTCGCAGGTGTGAAAAATGTCACTAGAGGATAACAGAGATTTTGAATTTCTGCACACACTTGTGGACACTGGACACTTTTGGATTGTGTGAGGCCCACTGAATATCACAGCGCTATGTCACAGGCTCGATGTCGCAGGTGTGAAAAATGTCACTAGAGGATAACAGAGATTTTGAATTTCTGCACACACTTGTGGAGACTGGACACTTTTGGATTGTGTGAGGCCCACTGAATATCACAGCGCTATGTCACAGGCTCGATGTCGCAGGTGTCAAAAATGTCACTAGAGGATAACGGAGATTTTGAATTTCTGCACACACTTGTGGACACTGGACACTTTTGGATTGTGTGAGGCCCACTGAATATCACAGCGCTATGTCATAGGCTCGATGTCGCAGGTGTGAAAAATGTCACTAGAGGATAATGGAGATTTTGAATTTCTGCACACACTTGTGGACACTGGACACTTTTGGATTGTGTGAGGCCCGCTGAATATCACAGCGCTATGTCACAGGCTCGATGTCGCAGGTGTAAAAAATGTCACTAGAGGATAACGGAGATTTTGAATTTCTGCACACACTTGTGGAGACTGGACACTTTTGGATTGTGTGAGGCCCACTGAATATCACAGCGCTATGTCACTGGCTTAATGTCGCAGGTGTGAAAAATGTGACTAGAGGATAACAGAGATTTTGAATTTCAGCACACACTTGTGGACCCTGGACACTTTTGGATTGTGTGAGGCCCAGTGAATATCACAGCGCTATGTCACAGGCAGAAATTGGCTAGTATATGACAAACTACAAGGTGTATATAGAATTGGGCAGAATAGGAATCTCCCTAGAGTGTAGGTCTGTAAGAATGGAACAAGTCCTTGACTTATCCTTACAGAGCGACACACAGATAGCTTCACTGTGGCCGTGATAACAGTCGTTACACGGTACTGAGAGAGGAGCGTGCACGTATACGGCTGTCCGGTGTATGTAAAATTGTCAAGCTCCGTGTTTTTTAAGTATACGGACTGACACATGCTGTCTCTCTATAGTTTTGAATGTGATCAAACAGCAAATATATTTAACTGTTTGAAAACTAGACAAAACTAGAAGGTGCAGGTCTGTAAGAACGGAACATGTCCTCGACTTATCCTTACAGAGCGACACACAGATAGCTTCACTGTGGCCGTGATAACAGCCGTTACACGGTACTGAGAGAGGAGCGTGCACGTACATGGCTGTCCGGTGTACGTAAAATTGTCAAGCTCCGTGTTTTTTAAGTATACGGACTGACACACGCTATCTCTCTATAGTTTTGAATGTGATCAAACAGCAAATATACTTAACTGTTTGAAAACTAGACAAAACTAGACAGTGGAGGTCTGTAAGAATGGAACATGTCCTCGACTTATCCTTACAGAGCGACACACAGATAGCTTCACTGTGGCCGTGATAACAGCCATTACACGGTACTGAGAGTGGAGCGTGCACGTACACGGTTGTCCGGTGTACGTAAAATTGTCAAGCTCCATGTTTTTTAATATACGGACTGACACACGCTGTCTCTCTATAGTTTTGAATGTGATCAAGCAGCAAATATATTTAACTGTTTGAAAGCTAGACAAAACTAGATGGTGCAGGTCTGTAAGAATGGAACATGTCCTCGACTTATCCTTACAGAGTGACACACAGATAGCTTCACTGTGGCTGTGATAACAGCCGTTACACGGTACTGTGTGAGGAGTGTGCACCGCTGTATGGTGTGAAAAAATGCACGCTCAGTACCTCACCAGGACAAAAAAAAAAATTGTGATTGCTTTTAAAAAAGCAGTTTGCAGAGCAGTGGGTAAACAGCAATGCAGCCGTCAGGAAGCCTTAGAAGGCAGCTTAACAACCAACACCGCTGATCCAGCAAAATATAGCCTCCACTTGCACTGCACACACAGTGACTGGTGTGTTGTACAGGCAAAATTGCTAGCAGCAGAAGCAGTTTTTGGTGTCTTCTTCCCTGCCTAACGCTCTCCCTACAAAATCAGCAGCAGCAGCTCTCCCTATTCTGAGATCAGCATGAGTAACATGGCGGTCGGCGTGCACGCCCTTTTATACCCCCTGTGACGTCCACCAAAGCAAGCCAATCACTTGCATGCCCTTCTGAAAGATGGTGGTGACCCCTGCCTATGTCATCACGTTGCCCACAGTGTCCGTGGATCCTGATTGGCTGAAAAAGAGCGCAAAACAAACTTTTGAAATGCGACTTTGGCGCTTAAGTCGCCGACCTCGTGGCCGACCTCATCCTAGGGTCGGGTTTCGTTTCATGAAACCCGACTTTGCCAAAAGTCGTCGACTTTTGAAATTTTTCGACCCGTTTCGCTCAACTCTAGTCATATGTATTGATGGCACGGATTTTATTCTTCCCATTGAGCTGGCTCTTCAGCACCTGTTTTACCCTTTGATGGTATTTGGATGTTGCTGCTTTCCTTGCCTCCTCATCATGGTTACCATATCCCTGTGGGATGCCGTGGTACTTGTAGCATGTCTGTACATCTGCTAAGCGTTCTGCTGGTAATTACGCTCCATCAGTCTTGACTACCTTGCCTCTCTTTATTACCAACCGGCCGCACTTCTCCAGTCCGAAGGACATCTCTATGTCTTTGCTGTAGACCCTTGTCAGGTGGATCAGTGAATTGATGTCTCTGTCGTTTTTCGCACACAGCTTGATGCCATCATGTAGAGGAGGTGGCTAATTGTGCTTCCACTTTTGAACTTGTATCCATAGCCAGACTCTGTAATTTTCTGACTGAGAGGGTTCAAGCCTATGCAGAACAACAATGGGGACAGTGCAACACCTTTCTATACAGCGTCGGACTGGAGCACCTTAGTCCCACCGGAGAAAATCATTCTTGGGGCCCACTATGTAGCTACATAGAAATAAATACAAGACCACCAATTGTGTGGTAAAACATGTTAATATCAGGGTATAATATAAGGTAGTACACGTCTTAATTATGTAGCAGGGGTTCGGGTAGCCCCCTCAGGGCTGCCACTAGGAATTTCGGGGCCCCATACTGGCAAAATTTATGGGGCCCCCCTTGAGACTCCACCCAGGCTCCACCCCCCAGTTCCGCCTCCACCCTAGCTCCTCCTCCACCATGCGAACCTTCCAAAATCCCTCCGCGGGTATTATCATTGACCCTAGTATTTCTAGTAACCCCTTTTTTTCTACTCTAACTTTAACCCTGTTTATAAATCGGCCTTTTCTATTGTCTTGTGCTTTTGATTAACATACTAACCGCTTGTATTTGGTTTTTATTAGGTGCCAATCTAAAATCTTATTTTATTTTCACAAAAATGATCTTTTCATCCCCAATGCTTGTTTTTCCCCAAGTGTAACATGAGAAATTGGACCCTAACAGTAGTTGTGCAATTTGTCCTGAGTAGGCTGATACCCCATATAGGACTATGGGCTGAGCTGCAGGTGGAGACAGTCAACATGCTGGTACTGGTCAGCACAGTCTGTGATAACTGAAAGGATAGGACTACGGGCTGAGCTGCAGGTGGAGACAGTCAACATGCTGGTACTGGTCAGCACAATTTGTGATAACTAAAAGGATAGGACTACGGGCTGAGCTGCAGGTGGAGACAGTCAACATGCAGGTACTGGTCATCACAGTCTGTGATAACTAAAAGGATAGGACTACGGGCTGAGCTGCAGGTCGAGACAGTCAACAATGTGCCTACTAATCTTGGCACTGGAGATCTGTCCCCGAGCCCTGGATCACCCCATCAGCCCCCTGGTCCCCCCCATCATCAGCCGGACCCCTGGGTGACCCCCCACAGACAGCTGGGCCCCTGGGTGACCCCCCACGGACAGCTGGGCCCCTGGGTGACCCCCCACAGACAGCTGGGCCCCTGGGGGACCCCCCACAGACAGCTGGGCCCCTGGGTGACCCCCCACAGACAGCTGGGCCCCTGGGTAACCCCCCACAGACAGCTGGGCCCCTGGGTGACCCCCCCACAGACAGCTGGGCCCCTGGGTGACCCCCCACAGACAGCTGGGCCCCTGGGTGACCCCCCCACAGTCAGCTTGGCCCCTGGGTGACCCCCCACAGTCAGCTGGGCCCCTGGGTGACCTCTCACAGACAGCTGGGCCCCTGGGTGACCCCCCACAGACAGCTGGGCCCCTTGGTACCCCAGACCCCCCCACAGACAGCAGGGCGGGCCCCTGGGTCCTCCACAATAAGCCGGGCCCCTGGGTCCCCACAGGACCACCAATGTCCCCCATGATTAGACACAACCGGCGCCGGGGCCCCCAGACCCCCCCCTGAACAGACTGAGTCTGGACAACAGGCCCCCGATGTCCCCATGATTAGCAGGCTTTGCATACAGAGTCAGACATAAAAGAAAAAGAATACTCACTTACCTGCTCGCTGGCCGTCCACCGCACGGTCAGACCGTCACGTCACCCAGGGACCGACGTCTTTTGCAGGCCTGCAGCTGCTCCCAGTCTCAGCCATTCCGACGCCACGTGCACACCGCTCTTCTGCTTTCTCAGGAATGAGGAAGTGAAGAGCAGGAGCAGCGTGTGACGTCAGGTCAAGTGAGCCGGGCCCGGGGGCAGTGCTGGAATGTGGACCAGATCCGACCATGGCGCACTGGGGCCTGGGGGGAGGGAGAGAGGGGGAGGAGCCAAGCGCTTCCCTGCTGTCTGTCACATCACAGTGAGTGAATGTAACACCAGGCAGAGCAGGCTGAGGGGGAGGACAGGGGCCCCGAACCGCTGAAAAAATTTTAGGGGGGGCCCGGCCGGGACCCAAGCGGCGAGCGCGGACCAGGCTGCAGCGCCCAGCTTGCTCTGGCGCCGCCGCGGCCGCCGGGCCCGGGCGGGCCCCCCAAATCACCGGGCCCCATACAGGTGTAATGCCTGTCATGCCCTGATGGCGGCCCTGAGCCCCCTCATAGAATAAACTGTAGCCTCCTTCATAGAATAGAATGTAGCCTCCCTCATAAAATAATGTAGCTTCCCTCACAGAATATAATGCAGCCCCGTCTCATACAATATAATGCAACCTATTCATAAGGTATAATGCAGTCCCCACCATAGAATATAATGTAGCCTCCCTCATAAAATAACGTAGCTCCCTTCATAGAATGCAATGCAGCCCCCTCTCATAGAGTACAATGCAGTCCCCTCTCATAGAATATATTGCAGCACCCCACAAAATATAATGCAATCCCTTCATAAGGTATATTACAGTCCCCACCATAGAATATAATGTAGCACCCTCATAGGGTATACTGCTGCCCCCTCATATAGTATTATGCAGCCCCACCACAGAATATAATGCAGCCTCCCCAGAGTATACTGTAGCCCCCTCATAGGGCATAATGCTGCCCCCTCATAGAGTATGATGTAGCCCCCTAGAATATAATGTAGTCCCTTGAGAGAATGTAGCCCCACCAAAGAATATAATGCAGCCCTCCATCCCTATAGAGTATACTGTAGCCCCCAGAATATAATGTAGTCCCCTGAGATAATAATCCAGTCCCCCACAGAATATAATGTAGTCCCATCATAAAGTATAATGCAGCCCCCCTCATAGGGTATAAAGCAGCCCCTCTCCACCTCTATCATTGTTCTCCCCCTCCACCCCATCATTGTCCTCATCACCACCTCCATCATTGCCTTTTCTCCCACCACCCCTATCATTCTCCCCCACCACTCCTATCATTGCCCTTTCCACCACCTCCATCATTGCTTTCTCCCCCACAACCCCCATCATTGCCCATTCCACCACCTCAATCATTGCCTCCCTCCTCCCCCACCACCTACATTGTCCTTTCCACCACTACCATCATTGTACTTTACACCACAACCATAATTAATTTCTCCCCACCACCCCCATCATTGCCCATTTCAAGACCTCCATCATTGCCTCTCCCACCACCATCATTGCCTTCTCCCCCACCACCCCATCATTGCCCAATTCACCTCCTCCATAATTGCCTCCATCCCCACCACCCCAATCATCCTTCCCCACCTCCCCATCATTGCCAATCTCCAATACACACATCTCCAATACACACACACAGCACCACTCTCACTCACGCATAAAGCACCACACAACATACATACACACACAGCACACAGGTGGTGGTGGGGCTTTACATGTGGGCAGTGTTAGCTGCAGCCTGCGGCTAATGCTGCTTGCTATTAAAGTGAAATGGTATTCACTCCTCTCCACGCGAATGGGGGCATGGGGAAGTGGGTTGCCCTCGCACACCCAGGGCTGTCGGGTACTCGGTACCAGGCCGGTGTCAAGGCGGGAATGGGTCACAGCAGTGGGGACCCGGTCCGTGGCCCTGGGCGCCCAATAACAATGGCAGTGATGTTAATGGTGTTAAAGTTTATTAGAATAGTTCATGACGCCTCCCGTGGTGTTTGGCAAGTAAGATGTTGAGCCAACGCTGCATGCAGATCCGCTGGGACTGATGGTGTGGTGCAGCAAAGATGGTGTAGCTCCCCACAGGTGGAGCTGTAGTCCCAGGGCAGTGTAGGTGCAATGGATGAGGAGAGGAGCAGAATGGTATAGGTGTTGTTGCCCAGGTGTAGCGGTGCGGGAATAACTGGAGGACACCAGAGTATGCGGTTCCAAAGCTTTACTCACTGTTTGCAGTTCACACAACTGCCTGCCTCCGTACTGTGTTCTCCAGGTCAGGGCTCCAGCCAACCTCCAGGCAGGATAGGACTCTCCCTTCCACACTCCGCCAACATGTACCTTCACTGAACGACTCCTCCAATGCACCTTTAGGTGCGAAGCACTCCAGTACATAGTTACCCTGGAATGTCTCTCTCTAGGTAGTCCTAGTCTTTACTTGTATGACAGACAGCTGTAGCCTGCTTTGGGGACTCCACTCTGCGTCCCGGCTCTCTATTCAGTTGCTGTTGTGTCCCAAGTCTATGATGGGAGCAAGGCGTTAGCGGCTCACTACTCCTCCGGTGTCTGTTGCCGGACATAAAGATCCAATCAACCTCGGGGACCGGGCCCCGGCCTTTGCGCTCTCTGGACTGGAAGGGTTCTCTATCTTTCTTCAACCAGCTTCCCACCGTCCTTCTATTCTCCTTCGCTCCGATCTGTTCTATCTCTCTCATGGAAGGTTAGGTTATCCATCTTATCAGTCTCTTTCTCTGGTCTTTCTCGTGCCAGCAGCCCAGATCACTGGGACCTGCTGCAGCAAGTCCCTCAGACACCCATCTTCTCTCTTCTCTCTCCTCTCATCAACTAACCACTAACTTTCACTCTTCCCACTCTTTTGTATCATCTCACTCCACCCGCCTCCCAGCACATCTCGTATTACGAAGCAGGGTTCCACGAGGGGTGCTCTGCTAACCCCCAGCCTGAAGCTGTTAGGTGGCCCCACTGAACTATCCTGTTTGTGGAATGCAGATGTGGAGCGTGGTCAGGAGTTCCCACCTTACCTGGATGGTGGGGCACTACACCTTAGGAGAAGGTGCAGTACCTCTGTGGCGACTGAAGCCTCAGGGGCACCACAGAAGCATGAATATTCATTTCTCTTTAGCAGCAGAGACAGGATCCTGTCTCCAGCTGCTGCTCTGCTGGCACAGGGCAGGCCCCCATCACTCAGGGGCAGGGGGCCCCTGAAGCAGTAGGGGCCCTAGGCAGCTGCTGGCCAGTATGCCAGTATGCCAGCAGGTGTCAGTGCCTGGACCCACCGGAGAATCCTCCGGTTCTCCGGTGGGCTAGTACAACCCTTTTGGTATATGCCACATTTGATGGTCACTTGTGGTAGTTGTCTTGAGTTCACTTCCAAAGTTGTTCTCCATACAGTTTGAGTTTCGGAAGAAGGTTCTTAATTTCCTTTTGACATTGTAGAGAGCCAAGCTTTCACAGATCCATGTGTGTGGCATTGCGTCATAGGCTTCCTGTAGTCAATCCAGGCTGTTCTGAGATTGGTCTGTCTGGGTCTTGAGTCTTGAGCGACTGGTCTATCTACTAGAAGCTGGTGCTTAGAACCTCTGGTGTTGGTCCCAATGCCTTTCTGAGCTGGATTCATATACTGGTTCATATGGTTCTGTAGCTTGGTGGCTATTATGCCTGAATTTCCATGTTGTTGTAAGGCAGGTTATTGGGCAGTAGTTGGATGGAACTGTTCCTTTGTGAGGATCCTTCATGATCAGCGCTGTTCTTCCTTGCGTTAGCCAAGCTGGGTGGTGGCCTGCTTCTAGCAGTTGGTTGATCTGCTTTGCCATGCATTCTTGTACCGCTCTTGACCCGCTGTTGGATGTGGACTGGTTCTTGCTCTAGGTTGTTGCTGTGTTTCATTCTCAGATCTTGCAGCCACATTGCGCTGGTGGTGTGAATTTTTGTTTTCCTTCACCCATATGTTCCTCCAGTATAGTCTCTCTGGAGTGCTGCTTTGTGCTGTTACTGTGTAGTTGGGAGCACAACTTGGATGGTTCTTTGGAGAACAGGGCGTTTATCTTCAGCTTCTCCCTAGTCTTGCAGCGAGTGCTGTGAGCCTTTGTTTAGCAGTCTCTAGGGCCTCAGTTAGGGTCAGGCCTTTATACTTGTCCAGCTTGGTCCTATTCATGATCTTTACACCTTTCTGTATTTCTGTTAGTTGGCTGACTTCCATTTTTGTGTCACTTTGATCTTTGTCTCCAGTCTTCTTTTCTTGCATGAAAAGTTTATTAGTTCGAGTTATGGTGGTGGTAGGTATTGATTGGTGGTAGGTAGGAATAGAGGATGTGCTCCATTGGCATCTTCTAGTATACTGCCTGGTGGTGTTTGTTTGCTGAGCCTTGGAAGTCGGTCTCTGGTATTGATGGTATTTAGTTTATCTAAGATCTTCTATTTCAGATCAGCTGCAATGCTCTCTAGTTGCAGGATTGGATCAGGATCTTCAGGGGGTTGCACATATTGTTCTTCCAGGTTTTCATGTGGGATGGATCCATCCAGAGTTTCCTCATACGCTTCATATATCCTCTCTCATTTGATCGGTTATAGTAGCTGTTAGGGCTGGCGAACGCACCAAATAATAAGAAGGTAGTAATAAGGTACATTTGCAGCCCGGGGTCCACCGTGCAGAGATGTTACCTGCTACCCAGTAATGGCGGACGCTATATAGCGATATAATAGAAGAACACACGCGGGTTAACGTCAGCCGATGTGTACAGAGGCGGACTTTGTTGCTTCACAAATCCACACTATTATTATTATTTATTTATATAGCACCAATAATTCCATGGTGCTGTACATAAGAAGGGAGGTTACATACAAATTTATAGATATTGTTAACAGTAAACAAATTTACAATGACAAACTGGTTCAGAGGAGAGAAGACCTTGTCCTTGCGGACTTACATTCTACGGGATAGTGGGAAAGAGACAGAAGGTCGGGGGTGCAGCAGCTCTGGTGGTGATGAGGAGGCAGCTCGGTCGGTGGTGAGGCAGCAGAATGGTTATTGCAGGCTGTAAGTGGAGCGCCCCATGCAGGGCTGTGGGGTACTCGGTACCGGGCCCGTCGACTTCAATGGGGGACGGTGTCACGGCGGCAGCGACCCGGTCCGTGGTCTTGGGGCGTCCAGTAAAAATAAAATGGAGGGGGTAAAGTTGTGATGTTGAAGTGTTGTAAAAATGAAGATAAAGTTTATAGATGATTAAATACGTGACGCCACCTGTGGTATTCTGGTCAGAGGCGACCAGCGCTGCGGCGTTGTTCCCCTGAGACTGTTGGGGTGTCGCAGCTGAGGTGAAAATAGCTCTCCACAGGTAGAGCAATAGTCCCAGGGCAAAGATATTTGATTAATAGTTAAGATGGTGGTGAATGTTGGGGTGCAGAGAAATGAGAGAAGGACACAGAGAGGTGCAGTTTCTTTACCTTTTACTGGCAATTGGTTGCAATCCGGAGTACCACATACAGGTGATGGATTGAGTCCGGTTTGCCTGGAGGCATCCAGGGGATCCCCCCTGCCAGGTGGGGGTTGGGGACCTTCCTTCTGCACTTTGTGTGCGGGTTTCTGCTGTTTGTAACTAAGCTGTGACCCTCTATTTCGTGATGGTTTCTCTAACCTGTACGGCTGACAGCGTGAGCCTATTCCACGGGTACCGTCCTTTTCACCATCAGCCCCGGGCTTCTTATATGCTGCTGTGCCCTCAGGTGTTCAATTTCGCTTAGGAACTACAGTCTACTGTACTTCCAGATTCGGCGGCAGGACATACAGCTCCTGCCCACCCTAGGACTCTGGCGTCCCTTTTTCTCTATTAGCGCTTCGCTCTGGGGTCTGCTATAAGCAGTTTTTAGCTTCCCCAGAGCCACTCTGTCTCTGCTCCTGTCCTTTCCCTCTTCACAGATCAGCTCCCCCTCACCAACTCCTCATAGATCAGCTCCCCGTTCTGAGCTGACTGAATCTTCCAGAAAGATCTTGTTACCTCAGGTTTAACTGCCTTGTCATTTTTCTCTCAGCTCACAGCTGCTCTCGTTTCCATGACAACTCCCTCAGCTGGCTTCTAGCTGACTCACCAACCCCCTCTGCTGGCCAGAATTTATAAGGCAGCTCCCTATTCTGACCTGCAGCAGGAATTGTGATGTAACCTGTTACCTGGCATAGGGCCCCCCTCCTGCCTCCAGGCATGACTTTACCCATTAGAGGGAGGCAATGTCACTGTGACAACCGGACTCTGGAGTGTCACATTCCCCCCCAGTTAAGTTCAGTACTCCCGGACTGAGGAAACATAACAAGAATTTTTAACAACAACAATTAATGAAAATCTACAAAGTCTTAAAAATGTAAAAATTGTCAAAAACCAGACAAGAAAAAGAAACAATAGGACAGTTACTGCAGCAACCAGTCCTTACGCTGCTATCCAGGAATTGTCTTTGTCCTTGTACCTGGAGTTTGGTTGGTGGGAACCGCCTTAGCCCACTTTGTGTGTCGTCCCTGGACATGGCTACAGGGCACTCTGTAGATGGGCCTATTTGTTCGGCCACGCCGGCGGCTTATTTTCAAGGCCTTTTTGGAGTAACTATTTATAAATAAAAGTTCTGACCACACATAGTCCTGTGGCCCAATTGTCCTTTAACTGGTTATTACGAATACTTTAAAAGTTCATACAGTAAGTCTCTGTAGGCTCTCATGCTTAACGGTTGCAACTATACATTCTTATTACATCATTTACATTATGTACTCTCTATAACGGGCAGGGATCTGACCTCTAGTACTACGAGTGGATCTACGCAGTGTAGGTATCTCTGATGACCTGACCTGTTCTCTGATGTCTACTGTTGGTGCACTAGTCACTAGGCTATAAGTAGACTTGTGTAATATAGGTATTCTGGACTGCCTTCTCTTGACTCCTAGACTCACCATGAGATTGACAGATTCGCTGTTAGCAAGGGACAGATTTCCGCATTCCACTGCAGATGTGGTTTCTGTTACTGGAGCCATTTCATTTAGAGTCTCTACTTCATCTGGTGCAGTAGGCTGATGGAAGGTTAGGACTGGTACTACGATAGCCTGATTTACTTGTGTCCACGTCCGAGGAAATTCTCCAAGTATAGTATGGATCTTTTCTTCCACCTCTACTGTGGGCCGTGGAGTGTCTTGGACTTCATTCTTGTCCTTCAAATAATCAGGGCACACCTTTAGATGATCTCTTGAGACTGCTTCTAAGGTTTCTCCTCCATCTTTGCTGATGAGGCATACCTTGGTGTTATTAAAGTCTGAAGGTATAACGGTGTATGGCTCTGCCTCCCACTGGTCATCTAGTTTGTGAACTCGTCTCTTTCTTTTGAGTACCTGTTCTCCTGGTGTCAAGGGAACTGCAGGGACGTGCTGGTTGTAATTCCTTTCCTGCCTCTGTCTTGCTTGGGACAAACTTTTCTCCACACATTCTTGCACTTTGCGGTATTGTTGCTGACGCTCTGTATCCCAGGATGCATCTGGTGATGTGGTCTCTGGTGTTAAGACTCCCATGTCCAAATCAATGGGTAACTTGCCAGGTCTTGCTCTCATCAAGTAGGCTGGAGTGCAATTGGTGGTTTTTACCGGTATATGATTATATAGATCTACCAGATCTGGCAACTTGTCTGGCCACTGATTTCGTTCTTCCAGAGGTAAGGTTTTCAATAAGTCAATTACCAGCTGGTTCATCTTCTCACACATGCCATTTGTCTGTGGATGGCACGGCGTCGGTCTGATACATGTTACTGAACTCCTGGAACACTTCTGCCTCAAAGGCTGGACCTTGGTTGGTGAGCACTTGTTCAGGGTATCCGTGCGGTCGACAAAAGTGTTGCTGAAATGCCTTGGCTGCTGTCTTCGTTGTTTGGTCTTTAACAGGCGCAATTACCAAGAACCTTGAGTAATGGTCAACGATGGTCAAAACATAGGTGTAGCCATTCCTACTCAGAGTTAACTTCACGTAATCCAAGGCTACCAGTTCAAGTGGCTGTTTTGTGATGATCGGCTGTAACGGGGCTCGCTGGCTGTTACGGTCTTTTCTGCGCAGGTTGCATGGGCCACTTTCTCGGCACCACTTCTCAATGGATCTCCTCATGCCAACCCAGTAGAATCTTTCATAAAATAGGACCTCCAACTTCTTCCAACTGAAGTGTCCTGCTCGGTACTTGATGGTAAACTCTTAGTTGGACAGCCGGGCCATCCATCGCTGCTCAAGTGCCCCTAGCTTTGCTGTTTCAAGGTGAGTTAGCGTATTATTGTCCGTGTAGATGGTGAACTTTGCTGAAGCCAGGTAGTGATTGAAGCGCTCTGTTACCGCCCAGACTATGGCGAGGAACTCCAGTTTAAAGGAACTGTAGTTGTCGGGGTTCTTCTCCGAGGGACGAAGCTTCCTGCTGGCGTAGGCAATCACTCTCTCTCTGCCTTTCTGCACTTGTGACAGCACTGCTCCAATCCCACGTTGCTGGCGTCAGTGTAAAGTACAAATGGTTGGTCATAGTCAGGGTAGGCCAGGACCTCATCTCCCGTGAGGGCCAATTTCAACTTGATGAAGGACTCTTCTATCCTTTTGTTCCACTCGAACGGAAGACTCTTGTTCTTGGCTTTCTTGGATTGGCCCACTAGAAGATCTTGCAGGGGTGCAGCTATTTTGGTGAAGTCCTTGATAAATCTTCGGTAGTAGCCTACTAACCCAAGAAATTGTCTCATTTCATGAATAATGCTGGGTTTTTGCCAGTCCCGGATAACAGTGACTTTGTCAGGCTCGGGTGCCACACCTTCCGCGCTCACCATATGGCCTAGGTACTGCACTTTGGGTTTCAAAAGGTGATATTTGGACGGCTTTACTTTCAGGCCAAAGTTTGACAGGGCTTCGAACACCTCGGCTAGGTGCTTCAAATGGTCTTCGTAGGTTTTGGAGAAGACGATGATGTCGTCCAGGTACAGCAGAACGGTTTTAAAGTTTTAATGTTCAAGGCAGCATTCCATTAACCGCTGAAATGTTCCTGGCGCATTGCTGAGCCCGAACGGCATGTAGTTAAACTCGCAGAGGCCCATTGGTGTTGTAAACGCTGTCTTCTCTTTATCTGCCTCTGCCACAGGAACCTGCCAATACCCACTGGTGAGATGTAAGGTAGAGAAATAGTTAGCAGTTCTCAATGCAGCTAATGATTCCTCAATCCTAGGCAATGGGTAAACGTCTTTATGTGTAATGCTGTTAATCCGCCTGTAGTCTACATGGGTCGCCCTCCCAGGGCTGTGGGGTACTCGGTACCTGGCCGGGGTCTCAGAGGGAAGTGTCACGGCAGCGGTGACCCGGTCCGTGGCCCTGGGCGCCCATGTAAGGGGTGAAACGTGGCTGATTATAGTTTGTAAGTGGATAATACGTGGCGCCACCTGTGGTGCTCGGCAATGAAGGGGTTAAGCCGACGCTGCAAGCAGATCCTCTGGGACAGATGATATATAGCAGCAAGATGTAATAGCTCCCCACAGGCAGAGCTGTAGTCCCAGGGCAGTGAGAATAGGTGTTGAGGAAGAGGGTGCAGTGTTAGGCACAGAGATGTAGCAGTGCTGAAGAAGTTGCAGGAAGAAGGCAAGGACACAACAGGGTGCAGTTTCTTTTACCTTTACTTTGCTTGGCAAATGCAGTCCAGAATCCAAATTACAGATGGAGTAGGAGCTGGCCAGCCTGGAAGCAACTTAGGAATCTCTCTATGCAGATGGGTTGTGTAGTCTCCTTCCTAGCGCTTATTTTAGGTACAGTACTTGCAGTACTGTGTTACACTGAAGTTCCACTTGCTTGTCTTCATTTAGAACTCCCTCGTATCGCAGACAGCTGTAGCCTTCTTCTTCTTCTTGCTCACCAGTTGCTGTTGAGCCTCCGAGTCTTATATGGGAATAGAGCTTTTACAGCTTCCTATTCCTCCAGTTTCTGTTGCAGGAAAATCAGCATCCGTACAACCTTGGAGACCGGGCTCCAGATCATGCGCTATAGCTAAAAGTGAGCTATGAACTCTGCTCAATCTTCCAGCTCCTCTCCTCCACATCCACACATGTTGTCCTCCTCACACGAACTACCTATTTTTCCTTCCTGGCCCCCAATTTTGGTTCAGAGCTCCCTCTGCTGACCTGGAATGGAAACTGTGATGTGTGTTGTGATTAAATGCTAGAGAGACCCTTTATTGCTTCCAAGCATGACATCACACTCCCTAGGAGGAAGGTACTGCCATTGTGGTGACCATACTCTTAGGGGTGCCACATTCCCCCTAATGCAATTCAGTACTCCCGGACTGAAGAAAAACATGTAAACATATAAACAATTATAAAGATAACAAGATTTCCAAAAGTGAAAAAATGCAAAAAAAAAAACAAAGCTCAAAAATAGTCCTGATGACGATTAGTCCAGGCGTCATTGTCCATGCTCCAATTCCTGAGCCAGCGGTAACTATATACAAGTTAGTTTTGACCACACATAGTCCTGTGGCCCAATTGTCCATCAAAAAACAAACTGATATTGTTCAAAAGTTCTTACAGAGTCTCTGTAGGCACAAAACTTGAAACGTTGCATATTTACATTTTAACATTACATAATTTACTTATATACAAAACCATAAGGGTGGTATACCTTGGGTACTACAGACAGACCTGCGTAGCACTGGTGTTGTTGGGGACCTTACTGGATGCCTTGTGTTAACTACTGGTGTAGTATGTGTTGTACTGGCTACACTACTGGTGGTTCTGCGTAGCACTGGAATACTAGATTTGCTAGGACCACTTCTACGCACTGTGGGCATGACAGATTCACCACTGGCAGGGTGAGAATTCTCTTGTTCCACTGCTGGTGTAGCATCCGCTACCTGTACTTGCTGGTTTTCAGGGTGGTCTTGAGTCACTTCTTCTTGTACTACCAGTTGGGGAAAGGTCAAAACTGGCACCAGTATGGCATTATTTGCTCTAGTCCAATTTGCAGGGAATTCTCCGAGTACAGTACTGACCTTTTCTTCTTCTTCCTCTATGGCCTGATGGTTGTTTTGCTCTTCCATTCTGTCCTTTAGTTGGTCAGGGCACAGTTTCAGATGATCCCTCGATACTGCTGATGAGGTTTCTCCTCCATCCTTACTGATAAGGCACACTTTGTGTTCTCGAAGTTTAATGGTAAGACGGTGTAGGGTTCAGCTTCCCATTGGTCATCCAATTTATGCATCCTCCTTTTCCTCTTTAGGACTTGTTCTCCTGGTGACAAGGGAACTGCAGGTGCATGTTGATTGTAGTTCTTTTCCTGCTTTTGTCTTGCCTGTGCTAGACTCTTTTCTACACACTCTTGTACTCTTTGATAATGCTGCTGCCGTTCTGTATCCCAGTCAGCATCTTGTGATGTCACCTCAGGTGTAAGGACTTCCATATCCAAATCTATAGGCAACTTGCCTGGCCTCGCTCTCATTAGGTAGGCTGGAGAGCAGTTGGTGGAATTCACAGGTATGTGATTGTAGAGGTCAACCAGATCTGGCAACTTCTCTGGCCACAGATTCCTCCCTTCCAAAGGCAAGGTCTTCAGTAGGTCGATCACCACCTGATTCATCTTTTCACACATGCCATTGGTCTGTGGATGGTACGGTGTGGTGTTGTCCTGATCTTCTTGCAACCGTACAAGTTACAGAATTCCTGGAACACTTCTGCCTCAAAGGCTGAACCTTGATCTGTAAGCTCTCGCTCGGGATATCCGTGTGGTCGACAAAAGTGCTGTTGGAATGCTCTGGCTGCTGTCCTGGCTGTTTGATCCTTGACAGGCACGACTACCAGGAATCTCGAGTAGTGGTCAACGATGGTAAGAGCATAAACGTAGCCTGAACGACTTGGAACCAGCTTCACATGGTCCAGGGCTACCAACTCGAGTGGCTGTTGGGTTATTATTGGCTGAAAAGGAGCTCGCTGGCTGTTACGGTCCTTTCTGCGCAGGTTGCATTGTCCACACTCCCGGCACCAATTTTCAATGGCCTTCCTCATACCAGCCCAGTAGAATCTCTCCCGGAGCAAGGCTTCCAACTTCTTCCATCCAAAGTGTCCAGCTCCATTGTGGTATACTTCCAAGACTATTGATGCCTCCCTCTTTGGGACTACCACCTTCCAGACCAGCTCATGAGTGCGGGCATTGATACTCCTCAGACACAGCTTTCCTTCTTAAATGAACAGCTTGCCTCTTTCCTTCCACAATTGCTGGGTTTCGTCATGAGCATCTGGACTTGAGTCAGCTTGTGACAGTAGCTCCTTTACCAGATGGACTGCGGGGTCGCTATCCTGGGTTTCTGCCCAGTCATGGTGAGGTAATGGATTTAGGGTGGCCGCTTTCACGATAGATCGTCTGTTTCTCACTCCTTGAGCACGCTGGGCCGCAATTGGCCGGTGGAAGGCAGGTAACTCTATTTCTTCGAGTGCCTCAGGGTCTTCTCCTGCATCTGGCAGATTGGGCATTCTGGACAGCGCATCAGCATTGGCATTCTTGTGCCCTGCTCGGTACTTGATGGTAAATTCATAGTTAGACAGCCGGGCCATCCATCGCTGCTCCAGTGCACCTAGTTTGGCAGTTTCCAAGTGAGTTAATGGGTTGTTGTCCGTGAAGATGGTAAACTTGGCTGAAGCTAGGTAATGCTTGAATCTTTCAGTCACAGCCCAGACTATGGCGAGGAACTCCAGTTTGAAGGAACTGTAGTTGTCAGGGTTCCTTTCAGTGGGACGAAGCTTCCTGCTGGCGTAGGACATCACTCTTTCTTTGCCATTCTGTACCTGTGACAGTGCTGCTCCCAGTCCCACATTGCTGGCATCAGTATACAAAACAAAAGGTTGGTCATAATCTGGGTAGGCCACAACTTCATCTCCTGTGAGAGCCATCTTCAGTCGAGTGAAGGACCTCTCCAGTTTCTCATTCCATTCAAATGTAGGACTCTTCTTCCTGGCTTTCTTGGGCTGGCCCACCAGAAGATTTTGCATATGTGTGGCTATCTCAGTGAAGCCTTTGATGAACCTTCGGTAATAGCCTACCAACCCGAGGAATTGACGTACTTTATGGAGGTTGCTGGGCTTCTGCCAGTCCCGGATGACAGTGACTTTGTCAGGATCCGGTGCCACACCTTCTGCACTCACTACATGACCGAGGTACTGTACCTTGGGCTTCAGGAGGTGGCATTTGGATGGCTTCACTTTCAGGTCAAAGTTGGACAAGGCTTCAAACACCTCAGCCAGGTGCTTCAGATGGTCTTCATAAGTCTTGGAGAAAACAATGACATCATCAAGGTACAACAGGACTGTCTCGAAGTTCTTGTGTCCAAGACAGCACTCCATTAGCCGTTGAAATGTCCCTGGGGCGGTGCAGAGCCCGAACGGCATGTAGTTGAACTCGCAGAGTCCCATTGGGGTGGTAAATGTTGTTTTCTTCTTGTCTGCCTCTGCCACGGGAACCTGCCAATACCCACTAGTGAGATCTAAGGTGGAAAAATAGTTAGCAGTTTTAAGTGCAGCTAATGACTCCTCAATTCTGGGTAATGGGTAGGCATCCTTATGTGTAATGCTGTTAATTTTTCTGTAATCAACACACATTCTCATGGTACCATCTTTCTTTTTCACAAAGACTATTGGGGCTGCCCAGGGGCTACAACTGTCTCTGATCACCCCAGCCTCCTTAATTTCCCGCAACATACTTTTGGCACATTGATATTGTGTTGGGGGTATAGGCCGGTACCTTTCTTTAATGGGTGGATGATCTCCAGTGGGGATATGGTGTTGAACCCCTTTTGCCTTCCCAAAGTCTAGGGGGTGTTTAGTGAATACTCCTGAGTCACTTGGTAAACCCCACTCTTTTGGTATGAAGGGGTGGAGTCAGTTCCCACATGCAGCTGCTGACACCACTCCTCCAGCTGCTTTACAGAGCCATTGTCCTCCACCTGGTCGGATGAGACCAAGGGCTCTGCTGCCCGCATTGCGTTGTTACTGACAGTAAGCAGCTTAGCAACTGTGGCATACCGAAGTATTGTGGCCTCCTCCTCCCCACAATTCAAGAGGCGTACAGGTACTCTCACTTTGCGAACATCAACTACCCCTCTGGCTGTCAGGACAGTGGGCCGGCTATCAGAGTACACTGGCTCTACCAATGCTTGGTAATCTTTTCCTCTGAGGCCGATGGCTGCCTGACACCAAATTAGTATTTCACATCTGGGGGGTATCGCAATGGAGAAAGAATCACTCACTCTGACGCTGCCAATTTCTCCGCCAGAGAGTTCTACCTGCTGTCTTTGCATCAGGGCCTTGATCTCCTTCTGCAGGACTCGTTGTTCACTAGAACCAGCAGTCTCGGCTACCTGTTGCAACAAAACAATAACCTCGGAAAGACAATTTTCAATCATATTAGTACCTAAGGTCATCATTGGGTTACATTCTCGTTGATCAATGTCTGCAACTATCAGACCTTGAGATTTTAACTCTACTCGCTCCACTTTAATAGTAATCTCTTTACATCCTACTTGCGGCAAAGACTGACCATTGCTGGCAACTACTGTCAGTTCATCACTTGGGCCGCGAGTAAGTTCAGAGTCAGCCCAATACCGCTTGTAAAGGATATATGGCATAGTTGTCACCTGAGAGCCAGTGTCCAGCAAAGCGTTCATGGGGATGCCGTCAATCACCACTGGGAGGATTGGTCGCCCTCCAACATACTTGGCTCGCCAGTTCCTTGGGCCTTGTGGTCCTACTTCCTGGGGGTTGGCCCTCTGCCCCAGGGGTTGCTCGTTTAAATAACAGAATCTTGCGATGTGGCCTGCCTTGTGGCAGTGACGACAGATGGGACGTCCGACCAGGTCATAGCGATCGTTGTCTCTCCCTCAGCGTGGCGTGATCCTCTTGTTCCGTAGCCATGGGACATCCTCTGGACTGGAGGCCAGCTGTATCTTCTCCTTGGAGGACACCTGCAGGGACTGCACAGTTTTAGCAAGTGCAGCCATACTTTTGGTCAACTCCTGGACCTGAAGACACAGTTCTGTAGATGGATCTTTATCCAGAGTCTGTGCATCAGTCTCCACAGGGAAAGATGCTGTTTCTTGATGGTAGATGATCGCTAGGCGCCTAGGGGGCGCTGGACGGCTGACATTTGGTTGATGCAGCACCAGAATAGCCCTGTCCTTGAAGTCTGCAAAGTCCAGATTAGGGTTCTGTAGGGCTATGATGCGCAGCTGTGCTCTGTGGGTACTGGATAGGAGTCCTTCAATAAATTGCTCCTTTAACAGTCTGTCTCAATCTTTCACACTGTCTGGGTCAATCTGCTTTATGGCTCACAGCACCTCCTGCAGGTTAAGAGCATAGTCCGGTATACTGTCCTGCACTCTCTGCTTACACCCAAAGAATCTCATCTTTATTTCAGCTGCAGTGCTCGTGTCAAAGGTGCTTCTTAGTTTAGCCAGAATCTTTTTAACAGTCTGTTTATCAGTGTCCTGCCAGGCTTTTACTTCTCTTTGCGCTGCACCAGTTAGCTACTCAATAATGATGTTCACTTTTTGGTTTTCAGACAGAGGATGCACCTCGAACAAACTGCACAGTCTCTCTTTGAATTCACTCAGGCTATGTGACTCACCTGAGTACTGCGGTAGCCAGGCCGCTCCCGGTATATAGGGCATGGACAGCAGCATTATGGGGACTGCTGCAGTGGGCGCTGATTCTTGTGGTGCCCTGGAGGCAGTGCTGGCTGCAGGATTCAGCGGCGCTATGGGAGCCGCAGCTGCGCTGGGCCCTGCATCTTGTGGCGCTGTGGGGTTTGCAGTGGCGTCCGCCGCTGCGTCTGCTCTTGCTTCAGACATTCTATTCCCCCCCAGTTAACGTTGGCCAGGCCCTGGGTTGTGCTGGCTTACCGGTTACCTCTCCACCGGCTGGACGATCGGGGGACGCCGGGGCTGCAGGCCTCGGCTTCTCACTTCTCGCGCGCTGACCTCTTCCCACGCGGCGCTTCACTTTTTTACGCTCTTCGGCTGGCTCCGCCCACGATGGCCCGCCCCTTTAGTTTCCCGCACGTGCCAAGCAGCGGGGTAATGGCGGCAATGGCGCTGACAGTCTATAGCACACAACACAGTCTCTGGCACACAGGACCCGGGGACACCGGGCTCCGTAAATCCTGTTCATGATGCCAAAAATGGGTCGCCCTCCCAGGGCTGTGGGGCACTCGGTACCGGGCCGGGGTCTCAGAGGGAAGTGTCACAGCAGCGGTGACCAGGTCCATGGCCCTGGGCACCCATGTAAAGGGGTGAAACATGGCTGATTATAGTTTGTAAGTGGATAATACGTGATGCCACCTGTGGTGCTTGGCAATGAAGGGGTTAAGCCAACGCTGCAAGCAGATCCTCTGGGACAGATTATAGCAGCAAGATGTAATAGCTCCCCACAGGCAGAGCTGTAGTCCCAGGGCAGTGAGAATAGGTGTTGAGGAAGAGGGTGCAGTGTTAGGCACAGAGATGTAGCAGTGCTGAAGAAGTTGCAGGAAGAAGGCAAGGACACAACAGGGTGCAGTTTCTTTTACCTTTACTTTGCTTGGCAAATGCAGTCCAGAATCCAAATTATAGATGGAGCAGGGGCTGGCCAGCCTGGAAGCAACTTAGGAATCTCTCTATGCAGATGGGTTGTGTAGTCTCCTTCCTAGCATTTATTTTAGGTACTTGCAGTACTGTGTTACACTGAAGTTCCACTTGCTTGTTCTCATTTAGAACTCCCTCGTATGGCAGACAGCTGTAGCCTTCTTCTTCTTCTGGCTCACCCGTTGCTGTTGTGCCTCCGAGTCTTATATGGGAATAGAGCATTTACAGCTTCCTATTCCTCCGGTTTCTGTTGCAGGAACATCAGTATCCGTACAACCTTGGAGACCGGGCTCCAGATCATGCACTATAGCTAGAAGTGAGCTCTGAACTCTGCTCAATCTTCCAGCTCCTCTCCTCCACGTCCACACACATTGCCCTCCTCACACGAACTACCTATTTTTCCCTCCTGGCCCCCAGAGAGCAGCTCTTCCCCCAGTTTTTGTTCAGAGCTCCCTCTGCTGACCTGGAATGGAAACTGTGTTGTCTGCTGTGATTAACTGCTAGAGAGACCCTTCATTGCTTCCAAGCATGACATCACACTCCCTAGGAGGAAGGTAATGCCACTGTGATGACCATACTCCTGGGGGCGCCACATACACACATTCTCATAGTACCATCTTTCTTTTTAACAAGGACTAATGAAGCTGCCCAGGGGCTGCAAATATCTCTGATTACCCCAGCATCCTTCATCTCCCGCAACATATTCTTGCCACATTGATAGTGTGCTGGGGGTACAGGCCGGTACCTCTTTTTAATGGGTGGATGGTCTCCGGTGGGGATATGATGTTGGACCCCTTTTGGCTTGCCCAAAGTCTAGAGGATGTTTGCTGAAGACCCGCTCAAATTCTCGAGCCTCCCGGTAAGCCCCATGGGTTCTATCAGGGCTTGGTAATCTTGACCCCTGAGGCCTATTGCTGCCCGACACCAAATTAACATTTCACTTCTGGGAGGTACTGCAATGGGGAAAGGATCACTTACTCTGACACTGCCGACTTCTCCATCAGACAGCTTTACCTGTTGTCTCTGCATAAGGGCTCTGATCTCCTTTTGCAGGACCCGCTGCTGACTGGAGCTGGCGGTCTCGGCTACCTGTTGTAACAAAACAATAATTTCTCCAAGACAATTTTCAATTACATTAGTGCCTAAAGTGAACATAGGATGGCATTCTCATTTGTCAATATCAACTATAATCAAACCTTGCGATTGCAATTCTACTCGGCCAATCTTGATGGCCACCTCTTTATATCCCATCTGAGGCAAGGGCTGACCATTGCTGGCAAATATGGCAAGGTCTATATCTGGGCTGTGAGTAATGTCTGAATCAACCCAGTACTGCAGAATCATCATCTTGGTATGGCTTGTCAGTATCTATAGGGGTCTTTGGAAAGGATGCTGTCTCCTGCTGGTATGTAATTGCTGGATGCTTAGAGGGCTCTGTGCTGCTAGGATTCGGTTCACGCAGCACTCGGATTGCTCTATCCTTAAAGTGTGCAAAGTCCAATTCAGGATTTTGTAGTGCCATTATATGCAGCTGTGTCCTTTGATTGTTAGACTGGAGTCCCTCTATAAACTGCTCCGTTAGTAATCTATCTTCATCTTGCACGCTCTCAGGGTCAATCTGCTTTACAGCCCGTAGTGCCTCCTGAAGATTAAGGGCATAGTCCCATATACTGTCCTGCACTCTCTGTTTGCACCCAAAGAATCTCATTTTTATCTCTGTTGCAGTACAGGTATCAAAAGTGTTCTTAAGTCTGGCCAAGATTTGCTTGACAATTCCTTTATCAGTGTCCGGCCAGGACTTTACTTCCCTCTTAGCCGCACCAGTTAACTGGTCAATGAGGATACTGACTTTTTGACTCTCAGACAGGGGGTACACTTTGAATAAACTACATAGTCTTTCTTTAAAATCGCTCAGGGTGTGCGCCTCCACTAAGTACTCTGGTAACCAGACCGCTCCTGGTATATATGGCATTGATAGCAACATTATGGAGGCTGCGGCTGCGACCACCGCTGAATCTTCACCTGCGTTGAGCATTTTCTTCCTGCTTTTTACCTGCTCACAATAGAGTGCAGCTCCAGCTTCACTGGCACGCCCCTCTCTGCTCGCATGCACTTTGTGACGCAGTTATGGCGGTTATTTGAAAGCTCAGTAAAGTATTTAGCACTAGAGTTGAGCGACTTTGCCTTTTTTTGGGTCGAGTCGGGTTTCATGAAACCCGACTTTCGCAAAAGTCGGGTCGAACGAAATTGGCCGATTTTTGTGAAAAGTCGAAGGCCGACTGAAACACGAAACCCAATGCAAGTCAATGGGGAAGCAAAGTCGGCAGTGAGTGGAGGCCAGGAAACACACCTACAGTGCCCTTTTGAAGGCCAAAAACATCAAATCTTATTACTGAAGCTTTTCAACCTTAATTTACTTCATAATACTAGTTACGCACTGAAAAATCGGGGTTATTTGACTAAATTTGTGGGGGGTAGGGCTGGCTCCAGGTTTTGATGTGCTCTGGGCCAAAGAGCGCCCTTTTAACACATACCACAACTCATGATGCTCCGATACGGCAGAGAAATAGCGGTATAGTACAATGAAAAATACTTCACTTTTCACATCTCATGACTGATATCCATTTTAAATTCTCCAATAGCTCCAAAAACGGACAGTATCTTACTCCATACAGTATTATGGCCACCGCATAGTGCGCTATACAGAGTAATGAGGCCCATATATTTCACCATACAGAATCATTGGTCCCATATAATGTTTGAAACAGTATATGATGAGCTCCACATAATGCTACAGTATATGTTGGTCCCCATGGATGAAGCTGCACTGTCTTATGGGCCCTAATAATGCTTTATATATAATGGGCCCCATTTCTAATGCTCTAGTGTATAATGGGCCCTGTAAATGCTGCTCCAGTGTCTGATGTCCACCTTTGGAATGCTCCAGTGTATGGTGGGCCCCATATATCATTCTGCAGAGTATAGTGCTCCCCAAAAATTGCTGTCCCAACATTGAAAACAATTAAATAAGTCTCCTCAAATAAGTCTCCTCGCTAGGGAATCCCTGTACTAGTCTGGGCATACAGACATGATGTCATTGCGCTCTATGATCAGAATATCACTGTCAGGAAACGCGGAAGACTTATTTGGAGCAGGGAGAGGTAAGTATTTCAACTTTGCAAGTGCTGTGATCCAGAGCAAGCAGGGGGGGCCCACTCGTTGGCGAAGGCACTGGCACAGGGCCCCTCATAGTACGGCGGTGTGTCTGACGGCGTGTGGGCCGAACCTGCACTTTCAGCTGCACCTTCCTTTTTGTCACCGTGTAAGGTGGTACAGTATATGGGAAGGGTAACCTGAGTTTCATCTGGGTCACATTCAGGCTGTGTAGAGTGCGAGGGGAATGTAGTGGTCTGGGTCAATGTACCAGCAGAATCATCTAGCAGTGACTGGGCCTCAGTGCACTTGTGGCGCCCCCAGGAGTACTGTCGCCACAGTGGCATTACCTTCCTCCTAGGGAGTGTGATGTCATGCTTGGGAGCAGCGAAGGATCTCTCTAGCAGTTAAACCAACACACAACACATTTCCCACTCCAGGCCAGCAGGGAGACCTCTGAACCTGACTGCTGAGGAGCTGCTGTCTGTGGTCGGGAGGAGGTAAGTTAGGGCAGTCTGTGAAGGGAAGGGGAAGTGTGTGGACATGAGAAGGGGAGCTGGAGGATGAGCAGAGTTAAGGCTCACTCCTAGCTGAGTCACTCGGTAAACCCCACTCTTTTGGTATGAAGGGGTGGAGTCAGTTCCCACATGCAGCTGCTGACACCACTCCTCCAGCTGCTTTACAGAGCCATTGTCCTCCACCTGGTCGGATGAGACCAAGGGCTCTGCTGCCCGTATTGCGTTGTTACTGACAGTAAGCAGCTTAGCAACTGTGGCATACCGAAGTATTGTGGCCTCCTCCTCCCCACAATTCAAGAGGCGTACAGGTACTCTCCCTTTGCGAACATCAACTACCCCTCTGGCTGTCAGGACAGTGGGCCGGCTATCAGAGTACACTGGCTCTACCAATGCTTGGTAATCTTTTCCTCTGAGGCCGATGGCTGCCTGACACCAAATTAGTATTTCACATCTGGGGGGTATCGCAATGGAGAAAGAATCACTCACTCTGACGCTGCCAATTTCTCCACCAGAGAGTTCTACCTGCTGTCTTTGCATCAGGGCCTTGATCTCCTTATGCAGGACTCGTTGTTCACTAGAACCAGCAGTCTCGGCTACCTGTTGCAACAAAACAATAACCTCGGAAAGACAATTTTCAATCATATTAGTACCTAAGGTCATCATTGGGTTACATTCTCGTTGATCAATGTCTAGAACTATCAGACCTTGAGATTTTAACTCTACTCACCCCACTTTAATAGTAATCTCTTTACATCCTACTTGCGGCAAAGACTGACCATTGCTGGCAACTACTGTCAGTTCATCACTTGGGCCGCGAGTAAGTTCAGAGTCAGCCCAAAACCGCTTGTAAAGGATATATGGCATAGTTGTCACCTGAGAGCCAGTGTCCAGCAAAGCGTTTATGGGGATGCCGTCAATCACCACTGGGAGGATCGGTCGCCCTCCAACATACTTGGCTCGCCAGTTCCTTGGGCCTTGTGGTCCTACTCCTGGGGGTTGGCCCTCTGCCCCAGGGGTTGCTCGTTTAAATAACAGAATCTTGCGATGTGGCCTGCCTTGTGGCAGTGACGACAGATGGGACGTCCGACCAGGTCATAGCGATCGTTGTCTCTCCCTCAGCGTGGCGTGATCCTCTTGTTCCGTAGCCATGGGACATCCTCTGGACTGGAGGCCAGCTGTATCTTCTCCTAGGACACCTGCAGGGACTGCACAGTTTTAGCAAGTGCAGCCATACTTTTGGTCAACTCCTGGACCTGAAGACACAGTTCTGTAGATGGATCTTTGTCCAGAGTCTGTGCATCAGTCTCCACAGGGAAAGATGCTGTTTCTTGATGGTAGGTGATCGCTAGGCGCCTAGGGGGCGCTGGACGGCTGACATTTGGTTGATGCAGCACCAGAATAGCCCTGTCCTTGAAGTCTGCAAAGTCCAGATTAGGGTTCTGTAGGGCTATGATGCGCAGCTGTGCTCTGTGGGTACTGGATTGGAGTCCTTCAATAAATTGCTCCTTTAACAGTCTGTCTCAATCTTTCACACTGTCTGGGTCAATCTGCTTTATGGCTCACAGCGCCTCCTGCAGGTTAAGAGCATAGTCCGGTATACTGTCCTGCACTCTCTGCTTACACCCAAAGAATCTCATCTTTATTTCAGCTGCAGTGCTCGTGTCAAAGGTGCTTCTTAGTTTAGTCAGAATCTTTTTAACAGTCTGTTTATCAGTGTCCTGCCAGGCTTTTACTTCTCTTTGCGCTGCACCAGTTAGCTACTCAATAATGATGTTCACTTTTTGGTTTTCAGACAGAGGATGCACCTCGAACAAACTGCACAGTCTCTCTTTGAATTCACTCAGGCTATGTGACTCACCTGAGTACTGCGGTAGCCAGGCCGCTCCCGGTATATAGGGCATGGACAGCAGGATTATGGGGACTGCTGCAGTGGGCGCTGATTCTTGTGGTGCCCTGGAGGCAGTGCTGGCTGCAGGATTCAGCGGCGCTATGGGAGCCGCAGCTGCGCTGGGCCCTGCATCTTGTGGCGCTGTGGGGTTTGCAGTGGCGTCCGCCGCTGCGTCTGCTCTTGCTTCAGACATTCTATTCCCCCCCAGTTAACGTTGGCCAGGCCCTGGGTTGTGCTGGCTTACCGGTTACCTCTCCACCGGCTGGACGATCGGGGGACGCCGGGGCTGCAGGCCTCGGCTTCTCACTTCTCGCGCGCTGACCTCTTCCCACGCGGCGCTTCACTTTTTTACACTCTTCGGCTGGCTCCGCCCACGGTGGCCCGCCCCTTTAGTTTCCCGCACGTGCCAAGCAGCGAGGTAATGGCGGCTATGGCGCTGACAGTCTATAGCACACAACACAGTCTCTGGCACACAGGACCCGGGGACACCGGGCTCCGTAAATCCTGTTCGTGACGCCAAAAATGGGTCGCCCTCCCAGGGCTGTGGGGCACTCGGTACCGGGCCGGGGTCTCAGAGGGAAGTGTCACAGCAGCGGTGACCAGGTCCATGGCCCTGGGCACCCATGTAAAGGGGTGAAACATAGCTGATTATAGTTTGTAAGTGGATAATACGTGATGCCACCTGTGGTGCTTGGCAATGAAGGGGTTAAGCCGACGCTGCAAGCAGATCCTCTGGGACAGATTATATATAGCAGCAAGATGTAATAGCTCCCCACAGGCAGAGCTGTAGTCCCAGGGCAGTGAGAATAGGTGTTGAGGAAGAGGGTGCAGTGTTAGGCACAGAGATGTAGCAGTGCTGAAGAAGTTGCAGGAAGAAGGCAAGGACACAACAGGGTGCAATTTCTTTTACCTTTACTTTGCTTGGCAAATGCAGTCCAGAATCCAAATTATAGATGGAGCAGGGGCTGGCCAGCCTGGAAGCAACTTAGGAATCTCTCTATGCAGATGGGTTGTGTAGTCTCCTTCCTAGCATTTATTTTAGGTACTTGCAGTACTGTGTTACACTGAAGTTCCACTTGCTTGTTCTCATTTAGAACTCCCTCGTATGGCAGACAGCTGTAGCCTTCTTCTTCTTCTGGCTCACCCGTTGCTGTTGTGCCTCCGAGTCTTATATGGGAATAGAGCATTTACAGCTTCCTATTCCTCCGGTTTCTGTTGCAGGAACATCAGTATCCGTACAACCTTGGAGACCGGGCTCCAGATCATGCACTATAGCTAGAAGTGAGCTCTGAACTCTGCTCAATCTTCCAGCTCCTCTCCTCCACGTCCACACACATTGCCCTCCTCACACGAACTACCTATTTTTCCCTCCTGGCCCCCAGAGAGCAGCTCTTCCCCCAGTTTTTGTTCAGAGCTCCCTCTGCTGACCTGGAATGAAAACTGTGTTGTCTGCTGTGATTAACTGCTAGAGAGACCCTTCATTGCTTCCAAGCATGACATCACACTCCCTAGGAGGAAGGTAATGCCACTGTGATGACCATACTCCTGGGGGCGCCACATACACACATTCTCATAGTACCATCTTTCTTTTTAACAAGGACTAATGGAGCTGCCCAGGGGCTGCAAATATCTCTGATTACCCCAGCATCCTTCATCTCCCGCAACATATTCTTGCCACATTGATAGTGTGCTGGGGGTACAGGCCGGTACCTCTTTTTAATGGGTGGATGGTCTCCGGTGGGGATATGATGTTGGACCCCTTTTGGCTTGCCCAAAGTCTAGAGGATGTTTGCTGAAGACCCGCTCAAATTCTCGAGCCTCCCGGTAAGCCCCATGGGTTCTATCAGGGCTTGGTAATCTTGACCCCTGAGGCCTATTGCTGCCCGACACCAAATTAACATTTCACTTCTGGGAGGTACTGCAATGGGGAAAGGATCACTTACTCTGACACTGCCGACTTCTCCATCAGACAGCTTTACCTGTTGTCACTGCATAAGGGCTCTGATCTCCTTTTGCAGGACCCGCTGCTGACTGGAGCTGGCGGTCTCGGCTACCTGTTGTAACAAAACAATAATTTCTCCAAGACAATTTTCAATTACATTAGTGCCTAAAGTGAACATAGGATGGCATTCTCATTTGTCAATATCAACTATAATCAAACCTTGCGATTGCAATTCTACTCGGCCAATCTTGATGGCCACCTCTTTATATCCCATCTGAGGCAAGGGCTGACCATTGCTGGCAAATATGGCAAGGTCTATATCTGGGCTGTGAGTAATGTCTGAATCAACCCAGTACTGCAGAATCATCATCTTGGTATGGCTTGTCAGTATCTATAGGGGTCTTTGGAAAGGATGCTGTCTCCTGCTGGTATGTAATTGCTGGATGCTTAGAGGGCTCTGTGCTGCTAGGATTCGGTTCACGCAGCACTCGGATTGCTCTATCCTTAAAGTGTGCAAAGTCCAATTCAGGATTTTGTAGTGCCATTATATGCAGCTGTGTCCTTTGATTGTTAGACTGGAGTCCCTCTATAAACTGCTCCGTTAGTAATCTATCTTCATCATGCACACTCTCAGGGTCAATCTGCTTTACAGCCCGTAGTGCCTCCTGAAGATTAAGGGCATAGTCCCATATACTGTCCTGCACTCTCTGTTTGCACCCAAAGAATCTCATTTTTATCTCTGTTGCAGTACAGGTATCAAAAGTGTTCTTAAATCTGGCCAAGATTTGCTTGACAATTCCTTTATCAGTGTCCGGCCAGGACTTTACTTCCCTCTTAGCCGCACCAGTTAACTGGTCAATGAGGATACTGACTTTTTGACTCTCAGACAGGGGGTACACTTTGAATAAACTACATAGTCTTTCTTTAAAATCGCTCAGGGTGTGCGCCTCCACTGAGTACTCTGGTAACCAGACCGCTCCTGGTATATATGGCATTGATAGCAACATTATGGAGGCTGCGGCTGCGACCACCGCTGAATCTTCACCTGCGTTGAGCATTTTCTTCCTGCTTTTTACCTGCTCACAATAGAGTGCAGCTCCAGCTTCACTGGCACGCCCCTCTCTGCTCGCATGCACTTTGTGACGCAGTTATGGCGGTTATTTGAAAGCTCAGTAAAGTATTTAGCACTAGAGTTGAGCGACTTTGCCTTCTTTTGGGTCGAGTCGGGTTTCATGAAACCCGACTTTCGCAAAAGTCGGGTCGAACGAAATTGGCCGATTTTTGTGAAAAGTCGAAGGCCGACTGAAACACGAAACCCAATGCAAGTCAATGGGGAAGCAAAGTCGGCAGTGAGTGGAGGCCAGGAAACACACCTACAGTGCCCTTTTGAAGGCCAAAAACATCAAATCTTATTACTGAAGCTTTTCAACCTTAATTTACTTCATAATACTAGTTACGCACTGAAAAATGGGGGTTATTTGGCTAAATTTGTGGGGGGTAGGGCTGGCTCCAGGTTTTCATGTGCCCTGGGCCAAAGAGCGCCCTTTTAACACATACCACAACTCATGATGCTCCGATACGGCAGAGAAATAGCGGTATAGTACAATGAAAAATACTTAGCTTTTTACATCTCATGACTGATATCCATTTTAAATTCTCCAATAGCTCCAAAAACGGACAGTATCTTACTCCATACAGTATTATGGCCACCGCATAGTGCGCTATACAGAGTAATGAGGCCCATATATTTCACCATACAGAATCATTGGTCCCATATAATGTTTGAAACAGTATATGATGAGCTCCACATAATGCTACAGTATATGTTGGTCCCCATGGATGAAGCTGCACTGTCTTATGGGCCCTAATAATGCTTTATATATAATGGGCCCCATTGCTAATGTTCTAGTGTATAATGGGCCCTGTAAATGCTGCTCCAGTGTCTGATGTCCACCTTTGGAATGCTCCAGTGTATGGTGGGCCCCATATATCATTCTGCAGAGTATAGTGCTCCCCAAAAATTGCTGTCCCAACATTGAAAACAATTAAATAAGTCTCCTCAAATAAGTCTCCTCGCTAGGGAATCCCTGTACTAGTCTGGGCATACAGACATGATGTCATTGCGCTCTCTGATCAGAATATCACTGTCAGGAAACGCGGAAGACTTATTTGGAGCAGGGAGAGGTAAGTATTTCAACTTTGCAAGTGCTGTGATCCAGAGCAAGCAGGGGGGGCCCACTTGTTGGCGAAGGCACTGGCACAGGACCCCTCATAGTACGGCGGTGTGTCTGACGGCGGGTGGGCCGAACCTGCACTTTCAGCTGCACCTTCCTTTTTGTCACCGTGTAAGGTGGTACAGTATATGGGAAGGGTAACCTGAGTTTCATCTGGGTCACATTCAGGCTGTGTAGAGTGCGAGGGGAATGTAGTGGTCTGGGTCAATGTACCAGCAGAATCATCTAGCAGTGGCTGGGCCTCAGTGCACTTGTGGCGCCCCCAGGAGTACTGTCGCCACAGTGGCATTACCTTCCTCCTAGGGAGTGTGATGTCATGCTTGGGAGCAGCGAAGGATCTCTCTAGCAGTTAAACCAATACACAACACATTTCCCACTCCAGGCCAGCAGGGAGACCTCTGAACCTGACTGCTGAGGAGCTGCTGTCTGTGGTCGGGAGGAGGTAAGTTAGGCAGTCTGTGAAGGGAAGGGGAAGTGTGTGGACATGAGAAGGGGAGCTGGAGGATGAGCAGAGTTAAGGCTCACTCCTAGCTTGAGCGCATGGTCCGGATTCCGGTCTCCGAGTTTGTAGGGACACTGACGTTCCTGCAGCAGAAACCAGAGGAAGTAGCAGCTGTAAATGCTCTGTACCCAACTAAGGCTCGGAGGCCCCAGCAGCGACGTGTGGGAGCCAGATGGAAAAGGCTACCGCTGCCTGCCATATGAGAAAGTTCCAAGAGAGAGTCAACAGGGGGAGCTTCATTGAACTCAGCACTGCGAGTACCTCAGATAAGCACTAGAACGGAGGCCACACTACCTATCTGCAGAGAGAGAATTCCAAATTGGCTTCCAGGCTGACCAACTCCTTCTCCATCTGTACTCTGGGTCCTGGACGACACTTACCAAGTACAGGTAAAGGAACTGCATGACTGTGTCTGTCCTCTTTCTCCTGCGCCTGGCGCACGGCTCTGCTGCATCCTGCACTGCACACCATCTACCAACTCTTTCATGTGCCCTGCGACAATGGCCATACCTGTGCATGGCTTCTACATCTTAGCTGCACCACAACTTCTGTCCCAGAGAAGCGCCACTGCAGCGCTGGTCAATCACCTCAGAAACCACAGGTGGCATCACGTATCATTCACCTATAAACGTAATTCACCCCTTTGCATGGATGCCCAGGGCCATGGAAAGGGTCACCACCACTGTGACACATCCCAGGGAGACACCGTCCCGGTACCGATAAACCCCACTGCCCTGCCTGGCCACCCACACTCCATGTCAGATTCATCTTGGACTGGGGAATTCACGATTAGACTTGATAACCCATGCATGGTATGATAGAAAGAGCTACATGGACTAAAGTGAAGTGTGGCCTGACGCATCATTCACTTTGGGTGGGGGTGCAGGAGACAAGGAAAGGGGTTCTTCCAGACCAGGAGCCAGCACTTGACGACTCAGTGCTTGCATTTTTTTGAAACTTCAGAAGAGGAGGACATATTTGCTGGAGTCTGTTTCGGCAATGTAAGCCCAAACCAGTTCCTCATGCTCCGGCTTTAAAAACGGTTAACCTACTCCCAGAAAAGGTAGCCTTCCAGGCGTTCCGTAGACAGACCTCCTGCCTTAGCTGCTATTGTGCTTTTGCCACTACCAGCAGATGCACCACCACCATCAGCACCAGCTGGCCCCCCACGCCCACGTCCGCGGCCTCTTCCACCAAACTTCCAAATTTAGCACAAAATAGACACAAAATAACATCACATATATGGTACTGTATCAGAAGCGTACAGCTCTATTCAGTCAAAGGATAATTGTCAATCTCCATATATATTCCATCAGTCACACAGAGACACTCCCAGGCTCAGTATGGATTAGACAAGAATTTAAAAAGTAGACAAAGTGTACAGTATCATCAGATAACATATATATATATATATATATATATATATATATATATATATATATATATATATAGCATAGTTTAAACATTAACAATGTATGTCTATATATCATGAGTAGTGTTGAGCCACCCCGCTAGTGTTTTGGCTCGTCGCGCAGGAGGCAAGTTCGTCGAATGTTCGTCGAACCACACTGAAAACAATGGCAGGCAAACACAAACACATACTAACACATAGAAAACAATTACAAAACACCTTAAAAGGTGTCCCAAAGCTGACAAAATGCTCAGAAGCCAAAAATAACATATGAAAAAGGGCAACTACATTTACAAAAGAGGTGGAGGAGTAAAAGGAGGAGGTGGAGGCGACACAGATCTAGGCTTGTCATGCCCTTATGAAGTCAAGAAAGTCTGGACTAAAAATGTAAAAACCAAACCCAAAAAAACAAAATCTGAAAACGAACACGATCATATACCGTCGTACTTCCCACCAATAAATTATGGCAACTGGCGATCGGGCGGCGTTATTCCCATGAACCTCCAAACAGCGTCCATGAAGCCAAAGTGTTTGCTTTCCGGGTGCAGTATGATTGCAAAGCTGAACCTTAAAGGAATGTCCAAAATGGCACCACCAGGAGTGGAGCCTGCGGCTTAATTGGACTCCATCCGGGAAACCACAACCATGCCACCTCAAAAAAAGATGCACACATTGAAAGCTTTGTCGATTGTGTGTGTGTGTGGTGTGGTATGTCCGTTTGTAGTTGTGCTAGCGATTTGTCAGCTTTATTCCGTTAACGAACGAGACTCCGGCATGCCCCTGCGGTACGCGTAAAGCTTACTAGAGGGATACGCGAGGCTCTGGCACGCGCGATCGAGCAATAACAGGGCTATCATGGCCTTCCATGTCCGGGGCTACATGCGCGTTACACTGAAAGGACCATCTTTTGTCGCTTACAGGTGCAGATAACCCGCTGAACACTATTAGTGATGGGGATCTGGGATTCCAATAATTTGCCGTGAACGATGATTTCCCAGTAAGTGCAGGTCAACAGCAATTCCTGATTTCGGCCTAACCTCCATTCCAGAAAAAATGCAAAACATTACGTGTCCAAAACACAGGTGCTGTAGCTTGCTTAACAGCTCTGCAGCCGTTCTCAGGCCCAGTATGGATTCTACAAGATTCGAGAAAGTTGATAAAGGGCACAGTTTCACCGGATAGCACGTATATATGTTGCATAGTTTACACATTAAAAACCTATGTGCATCGATCAGGAGGCAGGCTCAGACGGTCTCAGGCCCAGTATGGATTAGACCAGATTGTAGAAAGTTGAGATAGGGTACATTATCACTGGATAGCAGGTATATAGAGCATAGTTTAAACATTTAAAATCTCTGTGTTCTCTGCATGGATTACATGACAATCTAAAAACTAGAAAAAAGGAAATGTATTTCAAGCGTACACCATGATACACTTTTGGTGGTATTTTTAAATCTTCATTTATATTTCTGTCTCAGTAAGACAGCCCAGACTCTCTGCAATAGGAAATTAGATGCATACAATTATTTACCTAAAGTCTAGTGATTGCAGAAATCTACGAATTACTATTCACGGGAACAACTTCCGTCATAATTCTCAGAGGCGATGCTGACCCTCAATTAAATAGGGTGTGGACACAGCAAAAACCTTTCTTTGTGAAGAAAGTGTTGCTGTATCGCAGTACCGTTGATCCCATCGCCGTTACTCATATCCATCCAATTTTGATCACAGGGAGAGATGTAAACATGGTGCTCACTGCCTATCATGATCTGTCACGTAACTTTGGAGTGCAAAACACAGAAGCCACAGGCCGTAGGCGATTCAATTGGATTGGCATGAGAGGGAGGGCACATTTAAAAATGTGCGCTGGAATGTCACACTTCTGTGGGTAGGAAAACTGTTAAAGCTGATGAGAAACTACCACTGCATCTTATTGTGAGTCGACGTCCATAAGAAATGGAAGCCATTGATCATCTGAAGCTGGATCCTGGCCAGCAGGACAGGGCATAGCTACGTCTTAACCATCATCTTCTATCAGTTCACCAAATTTGAAGTGCCAGTCCCAGTGATGGATTTGACAGCCCATGCTACACAGCGGAGGAGCAGGGAGAGGTAAACATTGCATATGCTGGGGACCTGCCCAAGCAAAGGGGCCCACTCGTAGGCGTCAGCACTGGCACTGGGCCCCTCATAGTACGGCGGTGTGTCTGACGGTGGGTGTGCACCACCACCGTCACAGACACTTGATTGCACTATGAGGGACCCTGTGCCAGTGCCCGCGCCCACGAGTCGGCCCACCCACCTGTCCAGGGCAATGGCACTCGCACAGTTGCGTGCGCTCGGTGGTGACCCCGGCCATTGGGGGGAGGAGGCTACCCAGTTAGGAAGGTTAACAAAATGCCATATGTTGATGTGGGACATTTACCTGCTGCTAAAGGCGAAATTGGTCAAGTCCCAGGAACAGGCAGACCAAAGAAAACAATTTTTCTGGCAACCTATGTGTCATCAGTGTAAGGTGGGACAAAATACTTGGAAACCCATGCATGGTTCATTTTAATGAAGGTTAGATCATCCACATTTTGGGTTGACAGACAGGTCCTTTTTTCTGTCAGTTTTGATCCAGCAGCACTGAAGACTCTTTCCGATAGCACAATTGCAGCTGGGCATGCGAGCTCCTGTAAGGCATATTGTGCCAATTCAGGCCAGGTGTCCAGTTTAGCTGCCCAATATTCAAATAGGAATGACCTGTGAGGGAGAACATCGATATGGGGAAAAGTAGTTTGTAACCATAATTGACAAGTGCTGTCTCCTGTCAGTTTCAATCGATGCAGTATTACGAGTCGTGTGAGCGGGACTTGAAAAATCAGTCCACAACATGGTCATGAAACCCCTGTCTCCAATGCCATTTCTAATGTGTCCACCACCAACACCGCTCCCAAGTTGCCCCCGGCCCCTACGGCTCGTGTGAGAACCATCACCGCTGCTGTGTGCTGGGAATGCCTCAACCAACCGGTTTACCAGAGTAGCTTGTTTGTTAGCCAATATTAGGTCAAGGTTCTCCTGTGGCATGATGTTTTGGAATTTGCCTTTATAGCGTGGATCCAGGATGCTGGCCAACCAGTAGTAATCATCGTTCATCATTTTGGCAATGCGTGGGTCCCTTTTTAGGATCTGCAAGGCATAATCTGACATGTGGGCCAATGTTCCCGTTGTCAATGATGCATTGCGAGTGCTGGGTGGAGGAGCACTTTCTGGCAAATCCACATCCCTCCAGTCACGCACAAACCCTGTACCAGACCTTGCAAAGCCAACATTTTCTCTTGCCCCACAAGAAGCATCCTCCTCCCCTAAATAATCATCCCCATCATCATCCTCCTCCTCTTCTTCTTCTTCCTCCACCTCGTCCATGACAGTTCCCTGACCAGACAATGGCTGACTGTCATCAAGGCTTCCCTCCTCCTCTTCCTCCTCATCAACCTCAGCTGCAGACGCCTGCTCCTTAATGTGCGTCAAAGTTTGCATGAGCAGACGCATAAGTGGGAAGCTCATGCTTATGATGGCGTCGTCTGCGCTTACCAGCCGTGTGCATTCCTCAAAACACTGAAGGACTTTACAGAGGTCTTTCAGCTTCGACCACTGCACACCTGTCAACTCCATGTCTGCCCTCAAAGTGCCTGCCTGTGTATCCTCCCACAAATGCATTATGGCCTGCCTTTGTTCGCACAGCCGCTCAACCATGTGCAGGGTGGAGTTCCACCTTGTTGCAACGTCGATAATTAGGCAGTGCTTGGGAAGGTGGAGCAATCGCTGCAGCTTCTGCATACGACTGGAGTGTACCGGCGACTGGTGGATGTGTGAGCACAGTCTTCGAACCTTAAGGAGCAGGCCTGTTAAATCCGGATAATTAGTGAGGAAGCACTGCACCACCAGGTTCAAGGTGTGAGCCAAGCAAGGTATGTGTCTGAGTTTTGAAAGGGCTATGGCTGCCATAAAATTCAGGCCGTTATCACTAACTACCTTGCCTGCCTCAAGATGTAGACTGCCCAGCCATGACTCAGTTTGTCGCTGAAAGTAGTCGGCCAGTACCTCTGCGGTGTGTCTGTCGCCCAAACACATCATCTGCAACACAGCTTGCTGACGCTTTCCACTAGCTGATCGATAGGGGGACACCTCGTTTGCAACACTGTCAACTGCGGATGCAGTGCTCGTGCGACTGCGCTCTGTGGACCAGCTTTCGCTTCTGGAGGAGGAGGAGGAGGAGGGTCGAACGCCTACAGCCAACTGTTTCCTATACCGTGGGCTAGGCAGCACTGTGCCACCACCGCTGTCCCCTGTGGACCCTGCATCCACCACATTAACCCAGTGCGCAGTGATGGACACGTAACGGCCCTGGCCATGCCTACTGGACCATGCATCAGTTGTGAGGTGTACCTTTCCACTCACTGACAGCTTGAGTGCATGGACAATGTGGTCTTTCACATGAAGGAGGAGGGCTGGGATGGCTTTGCGAGAAAAGAAGTGGCGACTGGGTAGTTCATAGCGTGGAACTGCGTAGGCCATTAGTTTGCGGAAAGCTGCGCTTTCAACCAACCGATAGGGCATCATCTCTAACGAGATTAGTTTGGCAATGTGGTTGTTCAAAGCTAGTGTACGTGGATGAGAGGATGAGTTCTTTTTTGTCCTACTCATAGTCTCTGGTAGGGTGAGCTGGACTTGAGAGCTGGATATGGTGGAAGTAGCGGTGGACATGGCGGACTGAGAGAGGGTTGATGATGGTGATGGAGTTGGTGTTCTTTCTGATGGCCTAGATTCAGTCTTTCGTTGCAATAACAGTGTGATTCCCTGAATGATTTTCCCTTGCGACGACAACTCAACATTTGCAGCTGGTGGTGTGCTAACCGGTGGACTTACAGTGGGGGAAACAATGTTGCGTTGCTGACTACCTTCTTTGGGAGCAGTAGCACATGTGGTACGTGAGTTTTGGTAGTCCATCCATGCTTGCAAGTGCATGGTGGTTAAATGTCTTAGCATGCAACTGGTATTCAAATTTCTCAGATTTTTCCCTCGGCTAAAGGTCTTTGCGCACTTTTTACAGATTACCTTTGCCTGATCATTAGGATTTTGTTCAAAAAAGTGCCACACTGCACTCTTCCTACTAGGGAAGACAGCTTGAGGCCTTGCACGCTGTGCTTTTTTGACCATCTGGCCAAGCTGTCCTGCAATTTTTTGTGTTTTTGTAACCCGTTTTTGGACTGCTCCGGGCCTGCCAGAAAACAACTGTTGCAATGTCGATGCCCGCTGCGGATGCTCCTCCTCCTCTTCTGAGCTATTGGCAGCGGCACACTCTACCCCCAATGGATGCCAATCTGGGTCAACAACTGGGTCATCCATCACCTCCTCTTCAATGTCATGTGCACCTTCCTCTGTGTCTCCGTGTATGGTGGTATAGTATGCGGGAGGGGGCAACTGAGTTTCATCAGGGTCAGATTCTGGCTCAGTACACTGCGAGGACAATGTAGTGCTCTGAGTGAATGTACCAGCAGAATCATCCATCAGCGGCTGTGCATCAGTGCACTCCATGTCAGATTCATCTTGGCCTGGGTAATTCACGATTTGACTTGATAACCCAGGCATGGTATGAGAAAACAGCTCCATGGAGTAATCTGTAGTGTGGCCTACCGCATCCTTCAATGTTGGTAGGGGTGAAGGACACAAGGAAAGGTGTAGTTCATAACCATGAGCCTCCAATGATGACTCAGTGCTTTTATTTTTTAAAACTTCAGAAGAGGAGGCGATAGAGTTGGAGGCTGAGTCAGCAATGTAAGCCAAAACTTGTTCTTGAAGCTCCAGCTTTAGAAGCGGTTTACCTACTCCCAGAAAAGGGAGCCTTCGAGGCCTTGTGGAGCCAGACGATGACACAGCCTCAACACCTCCAGTATTAGGTGCCATTTTGCTTTTGCCACTACCAGCAGATCCACCACCAACACCATCATTACCAGCTGCCAACCCCCGCCCACTTCCACGGACTCTTCCACCACACTTCCTCATTTTTTGGAAAAATTTACCCAAATTTACACCAACTCTCTGGCACTATAAAACAAGGTACAAGGTGTATATAGTACTGGGGAGAATTGGAATGTCTCTACACTTCCGGACACTGTGGGATTCAGTCAGGCCCTGTTTATTTAACACCGCAATATGACAGGCAGATTCTCTATGCTGTTAGAAAGGTGTATAGATGACTGTGGAGAATTGGAATGTCTCTACACTTCAGGACACTGTGGGATTCAGTCAGGCCCTGTTTATTTAACACCGCAATATGACAGGCAGATTCTCTATGCTGTTAGAAGGGTGTATAGAGGACTGTGGAGAATTGGAATGTCTCTACACTTCAGGACACTGTGGGATTCAGTCAGGCCCTGTTTATTTAACACCGCAATATGACAGACAGATTCTCTATGCTGTTAGAAGGGTGTATAGAGGACTGTGTAGAATTGGAATGTCTCTACACTTCAGGACACTGTGGGATTCAGTCAGGCCCTGTTTATTTATCACCGCAATGTGACCGGCAGAAATTGCCTAGTGTATGACAAACTACAAGGTGTATATAGAATTGGGCAGAACTGGAATCTCCCTACAGTGTAGGTCTGTAAGAACGGAACAACTCATCAACTTATCCTTACGGAGTCACACACAGATAGCTTCACTGTGGCCGTGATAACAGCCGTTACACGGTACTGAGAAAGGAACGTGCACGTACACCGCTGTCCAGTGTATGTAAAATTGTCAAGCTCTGTGTTTTAGTATATGGACTGACACACGCTGTCTCTCTATAGTTTTGAATGTAATCAAACAGCAAATATATTAAACTGAAAACCAGACAAAACTATAAGGTGGAGGTCTGTAAGAACGGAATAACTCCTCGACTTATCCTTTATCCTTACAGAGTCACACACAGATAGCTTCACTGTGGCCGTGATAACAGCCGTTACACGGTATTGAAAGAGGAGCGTACACCGCTGTACGGTGTGTGAAAAATGAACGCTCAGTAACTCACAAGGACAAAACAATAAAATCTGGATTGCTTTGAAAAAAGCAGTTTGCTCAGCAGTGGGCACACAGCAATGCAGCTACCAAGTAGCCTTAAAAGTAAAATATAGCCTCCCCTTGCACTGCACAGTGACTGGTGTGTTGTACAGGCAAAATCGCTAGCAGCAGAATCAGTTTTTGGTATCTTCTTCCCTGCCTAACACTCTCCCTACAGAATCAGCAGCAGCTCTCCCTATTCTGAGATCAGCATGAGTAACATGGTGGTCGGCGTCCCCGCCCTTTTATACCCCCTGTGATGCCCCACAAAGCAAGCCAATCACTTGCATGCACTTCTCCAAGATGGTGGTGACCGCTGTCTATGTCATCACATTGCCCACAGTGTCCGTTCTTCCTGATTGGCTGAAAAAGGGCGCTAAAGCATCTTTTGAAACGCGACTTTGGCACGATGGTCGCTGACCTCGTGGCCAACCTCACGCTAAGGTCGGGTTTCGTTTCATGAAACCCAACTTTGGCGAAAGTCGGCGACTTTTCAATTTTTTCGACCCGTTTCGCTCAACTCTATTTAGCACTCAATTTAATAAAGTCTATTGCGCACGGTACCCAGCTTTGCCAGGCTCCTTGTACCCAACTTTGCTAGGCTTGCTAAATCCTGTTCGTGACACCAGTTTGAGTGCCCCGCGCAGGGCCGTGGGGTACTCGGTACCGGGCCTGTCAACTTCAATGAGGGACGGTGTCACGGCGGCGGCGACCCGGTCTGTGGCCTTGAGGCGTCCAGTAAAAAATAAAATGGAGGGGGTAAAGTTGTAATGTTGAAGTGTAGTAAAAATGAAGATAAAGTTTATAGATGATTAAATACGTGACGCCACCTGTGGTATTCTGGTCAGAGGCAACCAGCGCTGCGGTGTTGTTCCCCTGAGACTGTTGGTGTGTCGCAGCTGAGGTGAAAATAGCTCTCCACAGGTAAAGCAATAGTCCCAGGGCAAAGATATTTGATTAATAGTTAATAAAGTCATTGCAAGAAAGCGGACGGCACCGCTGTTACCGTGCTAAGGTCCGTGGCTGGCAGCAGGCGGAGAGCTCACGTCCAGGACTCCCGGGTGCTTGACCTCGTAGCAAGACGATTGTAGTTTCCAAGAGAAAAAGGTCACACTCTGTGGGATAATGATGAATGTTTATTGACACTGAATAACATGTCACGTCGGAGATGTGAAGGAGAGTGTGTCAAATGGCTGACTACGGCCGTTTCATGCTACTCGAGCGCTTCCACGGGTCCGTGTCAATAAACATTCATCATTATCCCGCAGAGTGCAACCTTTTTCTCTTGATTAATAGTTAAGATGGCAGTGAACGTTGGGGTGCAGAGAAATGAGAGGACACAGAGAGGTACAGTTTATTTACCTTTTACTGGCAATTGGTTGCAATCCGAAGTACCACATACAGGTGATGGATTGAGTCCGGCTTGCCTGGAGGCATTCAGGGGATCCACCCTGCCAGGTGGGGGTTTGGGACCTTCCTTCTGCGCTTTGTGTGCGGGTCTCTGCTGTTTGTAACTAAGCTGCGACCCTCTATTTCGTGATGGTTTCTCTAACCTGTACTGCTGACAGCGTGAGCCTATTCCACGGGTACTGTACTTTTCACCGTCAGCACCGGGCTCCTTATCTGCTGCCGTGCCCTCAGGTGTTCAATTTCGCTTAGGAACTACAGTCCACTGTACTTCCAGATTCGGCGGCAGGACATACAGCTCCTGCCCACCCTAGGACTCTGGCGTCCCTTTTTCTCTATTAGCGCTTCGCTCTGGGGTCTGCTATATTCAGTTTTTAGCTTCCCCAGAGCCTCTCTGTCTCTGCTCGTGTCCTTTCCCTCTTCAAAGATCAGCTCCCCCTCACCAGCTCCTCACAGATCAGCTCCACGTTCTGAGCTGACTGGATCTCCCAGAAAGATCTTTTTACCTCAGGTTTAACTGCCTTGTCATTTTTCTCTCAGCTCACAGCTGCTCTCGTTTCCATAACAACTCCCTCAGCTGACTTCTAGCTGACTCACCAACTCCCTCTGCTGGCCATAATTTATAAGGAAGCTCCCTTTTCTGACCTGCAGCAGGAATTGTGATGTAATCTGTTACCTGGCATGGGGGCCCCCCTCCTGCCTCTAGGCATGACTTTACCCATTAGAGGGAGGCTATGTCACTGTGACAACCGGACTCTGGGGTGTCACATAAGCTTTCCTGAAAAGATGGGTTTTCAGGTGCCGTTTGAAGGATGCAAGTGTGGTAGATAATCGGACGTGTTGAGGCATGGAATTCCAGAGGATGGGAGATATTCGGGAGAAATCTTGAAGGCGGTTGTGTGAGGAACAAATAAGTGTGGAGGAGAGTAGGAGGTCTTGGGAGGATCGAACATTAAGTGAGGGAAGATATTGGGCGATTAGTTCAGAGATATAGGGAGGGGACAGGATGTGGATGGCTTTGTAGGCCAGTGAACTGGTTTCGTTGGGGAGTTGGGAGCCAGTGGAGGGATTTGCAGAGGGGAGAGACAGGGGATTAGCGAGGAGAGAGGTGGATTAGTTGGGCAGCAGAGTTGAAGACAGACTGGAGTGGTGCAAGAGAGTTAGCAGGGAGACCACAGAGGAGAGTGTTGTAGTAGTCAAGGCAGGAGATGATGAGGGAAATACTGCATCATATAAATGCCGTAGCCTGTTAAAGCTCACAGAGCTCGGCAAAGTGAGTGCTAGTGTACAGTCACAGAACTCTGCCCCAAAGACACAGGGTTAGAGTCCCTCTAGACCCACTAAGTGGGCGGCGTCGCACCTGCGAACAACACTAATTAACACTGGCTACCATGCACAGTGGCGTACAGGCAAAGCCACTACTTGGCGCTGATGCTAGTTCCTGACTCTGCCTCCTACCTGTACTATCAGCCTAGGCACTAACTGGCAAGGCTGAACAACACATGCGTACCAAGGGTAGATGTTTCATAATGAGTCATTCACCAGAGACATTCATACGTGTATACAACACTCACTCCACATGGTCTATACTAGTGCACGGCCGTGCGATCCTTTTATAACTGCAGCCTTCCAGGACCTTGCTGATGGCCCAATACGAGCAGCCTGAGGACCTGAGCAAGTGACCTCCGACCACCAATGTGCGGTCATCTCACGGGCATGCTCAGATGGAGGAAAAGCAGGACTTAGTCCAAGGGGCATCTGCTCACCACTGACTAATGCTGGATGCTATAGCTGGGGTGGCAGCAGCAACCAAACGCATAGCATTAGCCTGAGCAAGATGCTGGGAGTTTACATTTTTTATTGATTCCCCTTGAGGATTTCAAGAAACAATGGATCATTTGATCACATGCTGTACTGTAATAATTGCAGTGTATAGTAAAATTAACCTCAGTTATAAGCTAGATTTTCGGGGTGTGCAAGCACGCTAGATACAAAGGCCTTCAGTAGCCTCTCCAAGTTGCCATGACAGTGCCATCGTACAATTCATAGTATGATGCAGGGGGCCAATGAGAGTTGGAAAGGCCATCTTCCCCATTTCCAACCTCTTAAATGCTGCAGGCACTATCTGATCTCAGCGGTTAGACTCTTGTGCCAGCTGTATAACAAAGCTTGGAACTGTGCTACATGGAGCAGTCAGTTCCTGATCCTACTTCATACATTCATACATTGCACACATCCACCGTACATGAGACCTGGGCAGAGTGGGCCCCCTCCCAGGTGCAGTGGGCCCGTCACTTGCCTGGGCTCACTGGGTGCTGGTGCCTACCTGCAATAATCAATGGAGCACATTCATGCAGCATAATGAGTTGTCAATTACAAAATAATATTGATAGCGCAATAAAAAAAAAAATCACAGCCGACAGCAGACACATTAGCGATGCATTTTTATTTTCTTTAGTATGCACCAATAATATCTGTACCAAATGACAACGTTTTCATTGTTTTTGACGCATAGAAAATATCTTCCTATAAAATGCAGTCACATAGTCGGCACCATGTGATATTGGCTCTGCCCTTATAACAGTGCTACGACAACCAATTAATATTTAGAGACTGTGCTGATAGAGGTCATAGAGTAGAAAATGCAAATAACATTAAACATCTAATCCGCAAGTCAACGGAAACTTGCATCAGTTTACATAAAGAAGATTCAGAACGGAACACAACTAAACTTCAAATTGAAGCTGCAATGTTTTTCTCCAGACCATGTCGTAATAGAAAAGGTATGAGCAAAATCTCTGGGCTCACTTATTACAGGTGACTCATAGCAGTTTAAATACTAGTTGTGTATTATTATGCTTCATTATCGGACTCTACGAGTACTGTGCAGACAGTGACTATTGTGACTATGCGGAACTTATGTAGAAAGAACAAACTAGATACTAGAACATAAAATAAAATATTAATTGTATTTAATATGGAAACGTAAATGTTGTTTCCAGAAGGCAACAGTGACCATACTATGATTCCATGACCTCTATTTGCTTCCTCTAGCCCTCTTACTCCAAAAATACCCACCCACAAATAAAAATAGAAAACAAAGCGCATATAAAACAAAACATAATATAAAGGAAGATTTTGAACAAAGCAGATAGAACATGGACATTTTAGATGATGTGCACACTTGTTTTCCTCTACCATGCCATTATTCTATAGGAAAGTCCTTAGGTTGGAGGAACAAAGGCACTTTGTGAATTATTGCTACAATAGTTTTGTTTTTAATCAGTGCATTTGCATAAAAAAGGATAAAAGCCTGTCCCTCACTGGCGAGGTAGTAGGCCTCTTGCAAAGCCTATTGGGTTATGAATCATTTATCAAGGCACTGACACTTGGAAGGGACTTCCAGGAACATTCTGGTCACCCCACTTAACAATGAGGATATAGTCCCCTTTGTCTTTTACAGTGTAGGTCACATTGTACAATCGATTTCCCATGTGCTTCACATAAACTTCCTCACAAGGCGTCTTAGGCCCATGGACTCCTACCATCAGCATGTTGGTGCCTGTGAAGGAAAAAAAAATGTTCATTGTAAGTTAGACTTGTTTTGGCCATTGACTAAGGTTATTACATTCAAATATTTCATTACTTTACTTGTTTTTTCAGAGTGATAATATCCTGACAAGCAACTCTAAAGGCCACTTTCACATTTTCAGTATTTGGTCAGTATTTTACATCAGTATTTGTAAGCCAAAACTGGGAGTGGGTGAAAAATACAGAAGTGGTGATGTGTTTAGATAATACTTCCAATCCTGATTTTGGCTTACAAATACTGATGTAAAATACTCAAATACTGAATTGACCAAATGCGGAACGTGTGAATGTGACCTAAGGCTTTATTTACACATCAATATTTTTTATCAATATTTCTTAAGTGTCTGTTTGTCAAAACCAGGAGCATCTCAAAAGCACAGAGCAGGGGTCAATCTTTCAATTATAGTTTTTCTATGTAAGTAAAGGGCCTTTTACACATAGCGATATCGCTAGCGACACTTACCTCTGACCGGCCCCCCCGCTGGATATCGCTGATCGCGCGAGATCGTCCTGGTCCATTTCTCGTCGTCGGCTTCCTGCTGGCACCCACGAGCGACGCATGGACGCAGGCAGAAGTCGTCATCATCTGTGCCGTCTGACACGTAAGAGCGACCGCTGACCGCTGCTGCATCGCTGGTGAGATCTGCCTGTTTGGCAGCTCACTAGCGACCATTTAGCGATGCACCAGCGATCCTGACTGGGTTGTATTGTTGTCGGGATCGCTGGTGCATCACTAAATATAACGGGACCTTTACATTCCAGATTTTGGCGGACATATACTGCTGAAAATTACTGACCAAATATTGATGTGTGAATAAGCCCTTTAAGGTTTACAAGTGACATAAATAATTGTTATACACTCATAGATAGCAATTTTCTAGCATTCAACGCCGAATGACAGATTTTTTTTTTTTAACTTTAAACTTAAAAAAGAAATTAAATGCATTTATACTAAGTTGTCTTAGTCCTAGTTCACATCTGTGATGTTCATTTATGCTTCTCTGCTTCATAATAGGAGAAGAACAATAAAAATGATAGCAGTAACAGATGCGTCAAATGACAGGCCCAAGTATTTTCTGAAGTACCCCAATAATCAAAATATGACCCCTAGGGTTCTTTTCTTCTTATTCATCGTTTTTCCATGTTGATTGGCATTTCTCATAGAATCTGTGATGAACACAGGTATAAACACAGCCTAAATTATTCAAAGTGCAAACCATAGAACTAACTATATGTACATATATTGTCAAAAGTGATGTATTTTTATACAAATACAGTCATAGTTGAAAGTGTTGGCACCCTTGAAATTATTCCAGAAAATTAAAGTTTCCTCCCAGAAAATTATTGCAATTACACGTTTTTATTATACATGTTTATTTCCATTTTGTGTATTGGAACAACACAAAAAAACTGAGAAAAATAGGCAAATTGGACATAATTTCACACAAAACCCCAAAATGGGCCTGACAAAATTGTTTCCATTTGTACGTTTCCAAAATTGTGGGTAAATAACTGTTTTATTTATTTATTTTACTCACTTATATTGCGCCATTAATTCCACAGCACTTTACAAACATCCCCCCACTGTCCCCAGCGGAGCTCACAATCTAGAATCCCTATCAGTATGTCTTTGAAATGTGGGAGGAAACCGGAGAACCCAGAGGAAACCCACGCAAACACGGGGAGAATATACAAACAGAATGAACCCTACAAAGGAAAGAACACTTTACCTACAGTAAAATATGGTGGAGGTTCAAAGATGTATTGATGTCGTTTTGCTACCTCTGGTACTGGATGCCTTGACTGTGTGCACAGCATCATGAAATCTGAAGATTGCCAAAGGATTTTGGGTCGCAGTGTAGTGACCAGTGTCAGAAAGCTGGGTTTGCATCATTGATAGAGATGAGAGAACTTGTTTGGAAAACGTTCGCTGATCTTAAAGTCAGCACAAACCTTACACATTCAGATTCATGTTCAGATTCCTGAGCGTTTTCCTCAAGATTGGCAAAATTCCGCCAAAGTTCAGTAAATGATTGAGTTTCCACTAATGCTTTTGTTAGGACTTTTTCTAGGGTAGTAGTGCTGTATGATGAGTACGGGGGAAGTGTTTGATGAGGGGATGGGAAGAGGTCAGAGTGGCAGCAGACGGTATTTTTATAATTAAATTAATGTGTGGAGATTCTGGCAGCCAATCATGGCACAGAAACCATTCACAACGTCCAGACATAAGGGCTTCTGTCTTTGGCTGCCGAAGTCAAATCTCCCTCTCCATATAAAAAGCGGACATGTTTTTGTGCCATTTTGTCAGTGTAGCAGTGCAGAGCGGCTGCTGCAAGTAGTCAGTCAGTTCAAATAGATAGGTTACTTTGTGAAATCAACCAGCATCTAAATCATTTATCCTAATAGTGTAGGCCAGAGACAAGACCACATTTCAGAATCTAAATCATTTGTGCTAATAGTGTGTGCCAGACACCAGGCCATATTTCCGAATATAAATTCTTTCTGATAACAGTGTGGGCCATACAAAAGGAAATAGATCTAGTTATCCTAGGCTGGGGTGGCTGATATACTAACCCAGCGAAGGTCAGATCTAGTGCAATTCTATTGTTGCTAACCCCTTGCTGGGGAAATTTGAGGATTTGATATAGGGCATTAGTGCAACATTAATAAATAAATATATATATTCCTCATTTCCCCTTGTGGGATGGATAACTTTCTTTTGAGATTAAGATGAAATATCATTCATTCCGTTTTGCACTACTGTCTGGTTATATATCAATATCCACTATTAGAAATTAAACGTGGATAGACTGTACACAAGTATTGGTAGTCACTTCACTTTTTATTGTAAATTTGATAAAAGGTTACATTTTAGCTTTATTGCGTGTCCACCACAGTCAGTGAATTTTTTGGGACAATGCATAGCCCGGGTTATACTTGAGTCAATAAGCTTACCCAGTTTTCCGTGGCAAAATTAGGTGCCTCGGCTTATACTCGAGTATATACAGTATATATTTTTTTTTACAGGTGCATGATCTGTTTATAAATACACTACACTATTCAGTTAATCATAAAAAGCTTTCTTCATATTAAAGAGCAAGTTTTGAAGTCGTGTTCGTTCCTCAGACCCCTATTAATCAGCTGTACTTACCGGTTCGAGCTGTAGCTGGCCATATAGTTACCCTATAGTAGCTGCTATATGGGAAAAGTAGAATTACATGGCACCTATTCCAAGTTGGCATAAGCAGCAATAATTCATCAGGTCCCCTTTGTGTGGAGTGTTTTGTACTTTTTATATTTTTTACTGAACATGAATATTTGTACACATGTAATTCCACTCTCCTACACAGAGAACATTTATTCTCACCTGCTTTGCTGCAGTCTACAGTGAAGGTGTTTTTCTGTCCGGCAAAGGCTTTTGAAAGACCAGCACCTCTAGAGACTACTTTGGAAGCATCAGATGTAAATTTAGGCACTGCCATTCCATAGCCTCCTACAGAAGCTGAAGATTTTGTAACTGTCTCCACCAGCACTGTTGAGGTTTCATGCAAGCTGTGACCACCAGAAAGTCTCGCTCCTATTTAAAGACAAACAAAAATGTTGTATGATATATGAATTAAAGATTTAAATGTGTGATCTGAAAGCAAAGCATTTTTCTCTTAACTCCTACCTATTTAGTCCCATAATCTAAGCTATTTTCTAATATATTTGCTTTAAAAATTCCCTACCATTCCTTAACTAACTACACTGTCTATCTGCTTTTGCATTTCTTTTCCTATTCCCTGTCTGATGACGATTCATATGTGTATCCCAATGCATGCTGGGATACTCAAAAGAAGCATCATCAGGAGGACATAGTCTGTGATCACTGAGCTGAACGGTCATCAGTGACGCTCATTTCAGGTGTTGGTCCCTGCTCTGTCCTTGAGTGTCTCCCTGTGCGCAGTCTTAGGGTACCGTTACACTAAGCAACGCACCAGCGATCCCGACAACGATACGAACTGGTAAGGATCGCTGGTGCGTCGCTAAGAGGTCGCTAGTAAGCTGTCAAACAGTCAAATTTACCCAACGACGCAGCAACGATCTCGGCGGGATCGCTGGTGCGTTGCTTAGTGTGACACAGCAGCGATTCTGATGACTCCCGCCTGCGTCCATGACTTCTGAGTCACTAACAGGGTCGCTCGTCGGTGTCAAACACAGCGATGAATGCTGGCCAGCGGGAAACCAGCGATCAAAAAATGGGCCAGGACATTCGATCACGATCAGCGACATCGCAGCAGGTGCCTGGTCGCTGCTAAGTGTCGATCGCTGGCGAGGTCGCTGTTGCATCACAACATTGATGACGCATCAGCGATCTCGCTAGTGATCTCGCTTAGTGTGAAGTACCCCTTACTCCTCTGTGTTTTGTGCAATGAGCACAGTGTCCGGTTTGTTGTCAGCTTAGATGGTTAGTAATAAGCTGGTATCGCTATACCCGGCGTGCATGTAACGTCACTGGTCTCTTCCGGGTATAGTGACATTGCTCTGTTCCTGGCTTATTACTATTCATCTAAACTGACAACAGACTGGACGCTGCACTCATCACACAGGGTGCTGGTGGAGGCTGAGCATAGGGGAAGACACTGCAGAAGGGAGACACTCGGGGACAGAGCAGGGATCAGCCCCTGAGACAAGAGTCACTGAGGACACTTTGTTTCAGGGAGGGGGCAGGGGCTGTGACAGTGCTTCATTTAAGTATCCCAGCATGCACTACGATACTCAAACAAATCGTTATCAGACAGGAAGTAGGAAAAGAATACAAAAGCAGTTAGATAGTGAAGTTAGGGAATGGTAGGGAATTTTTAAAGCAAATATCTTAGAAAATAGCTTAGATTATGGCATTAAATAGATAGGGGGTCAGGAGAAAAATGCTTTGCCTTTGGAACACCCCTTTAAACAATAATAACAACGTTTGGAGTGTGGATTTATTTAGGTATAACATACCTGTTACACGGGCCTTGAAGGGACTTCCAACTATATGTTGTGGTCCTCCATATTTGATTGAGATTAGATAATTTCCAGGGGCCATTGGGGTATATGATAGTTTATAACCCTCAGGAGAATCTAGGCAGTCCAATTTCACCTTGGAAGGTCCATCAATTGTCACGGATAAAGATCCAGACCCAGCATTTAAAGTATTTACTACAAATTCAGAAGGTCTCCCTGTGTAAACAATAAAGAAAACAAAGGTAAGATTTGGAAATGAAAAATTCTGAAATTAAATGGGTTGTCCATTTCTTAGATATTGATAACCTTAGGATAGGGTATCAGTATTAAATTAGTGTTGGACCAACACCCTGCACTCCCACTGGTTAGATGTTTATGGATATAAACAATGTGTGGAGTCAGAAAAGACCACAGTTCTATTTAATTTACAATGTTTTTTTGGGGGTAGTTCTATTCCTCTTGAAGTGAATAGCAGTAAAGCTTCAGTACCTAAGAATAGTCTCTATACTATTTCAGCTCTATACACTGTTTACATATGTCCATTGCTAGAGCTGAAAACAACTGATCTGTGCTGTTGTATAACCTCTATTGATTTGATGTACATAGCCTATCCTAGGGATTGGTCATCAAAATTGAAGTAAATGGACGACCCTTTTGATAAAATGAAAAAAAAAAATACTATTGCATGATTCAAGTCTTAAAGCTGTAACTGCATCTCACAAAATAACTCCACAAAAGGTATAGTAATCAATATCTAATACCATTTCTTATAATGAATACAAAAAAATTATCAAGATTCTATAAATTATATAAATATCTTGCAATGTTTTATGAACCACAAGTGATATACTATAGCGATCATAAAATTTGGATATGTACTGTGGAACATATCTTACCGGTGACTCCACCCTCAAGACCAGGTCCATAGGCTGTAACCAATCCAGGATCACCAGCCTGGCTCTGCTCACCCACACGGATTTTGAAAGGACTTCCTGGAATATGCCGTCCATTGAATTTGACGTCAATTGAATGAACTCCATTTTCATGAGGAATGAAACGTATGGAGTATTTATCTAAAGGTACAATACGATAGAAATATCAGTCATAAACCACATAATTCCCATTAAAATCTTTAGCAGACTTTCAGTAATATCTTCTTTTACCACTGTCCACTTCTGACACGTAGCATTCTTCTACAATTCCAGATGGCGTATGTACTTTAGCATCTATGACTCCACGAGCTCCATTTAATTGTACTGCAAAAGTGGCTGGTTGGTTGACCTTCAATCCAGTTTCCTAGAATGATTCACCAAATTTTTTTTAGTATTAATGATATTGAATTGTATGTAAATATATTTATCTCAATAAATACATTTGTGCCTAAATATATTAATTCCAAAGGACCTTATTAGTGATATTTACCTGTAGGCTAGTGACAGTCAGTCTGCGTGCATCATCTGAACGAGAAGCCACTGGTACCACAAATGGGCTGTCAGGGATGTGCTCGTCATTAAATTTGATGGACACTTCGTAGTCACCTGGATTATACAAATCATTACTTAAAATTGGCATTGTTATTCACAACCAGACGATAAGAAGTTCTACTAATAAATACATTACAAACATGACACTATAAACTAAGGTTGGCCAAAAATACACATATTCATCAGCTTTTGAAGTGAGTGATCTCACCAGCTTCCTGTACAATGTAGGACACTCCACATGAACCATCCTTGCGATCTTCAAATGAGATCTCAGCTTTACTAGGACCTTCAACGGCAATGGATAGACCTCCAGCTCCAGCCTCTCGAGTCCATATGCTGAACTCAGCTGCAGGATTAAGTTATAGACATGCAGAAAATTGTTATATATAACTTTCGCAAAGAATGTCTGTTATATTCATGTTGATTTTTTCATGATAGCTCACCAGGGACTCCTGCAACTCCCCTCTCCAAGCCAGTGCCTCCTGCTCTGACTTTGTGAGCTCCTCCTTCACCCATAGGTCCTACTGTGAACTGGAAAGGACTCCCAGGAACATGTTGGCCTCTGTACTTTACACTGACAGTGTGAGCTCCCATCTCTTGTGGAACAAAGCGCACACTGTAAGTGCTGTCTTCTCCATCAATGATCTCTGCATCTGCTGTTTTTCCAGAAGGGCTAGTCACTTGAGCTGTCATATCCTGAGAACCTACTTCACCTGGAACAGATAATGAACACTATTTAGTAATGTATATTATCATACATTTTGTTCTTTATTTCTTGAATTACACTGAATGCATTATTTTACTTGCTCTGCGGTACTGACCTTCCTGTCGTGCGATGCTGCTGAAGGTACCAAGACTCTCACGGCCAAGGAAGTCTCCAAAAACATTGTGGAAAGGGTCACCTCCAACCTGTGTAGATTCCTCCACCCGCACTTCACGCTTGGTTTCACCTCCACGTGTCTTGCTGATCTCTGTGCGTTCAGTGCGTGTGTATGTATGACTGCTGCGTGTAAATGTACGTGTCAAGCGCTCTTGGGCTGAAACCATCTGGAACCAGTTGCCTAAAATAAAAGATAAAGCGACAGCACATAATTTAGAATTTGGCTTTGACTAAGGCTCAAATAATACAGTGTTTCGTACCATTCCACCAGTTTTGCTCGAAAGACTTAGTTGTGACTATAAACTATCCAGTTTATTCAGGCTCCATACCTGGAATCTTGAGGTTGAGATCGCATGTGCTACCAATACTGGCGATAGAGGGAGCTTGCCGTTTTCTGGTTATGCTCTCTTTCATACGTCCTTCACCTGTCACTTTCACCATAAAAGGACTTCCTGCAGGGGGCACATTGAGAGCATTGATCATAATTTGCTTATCACAAAGAGGTAATATAAAACTAAGTCGAAATATATGTATAACTTAGTCTTTTTGAACTAGAATCAATGTCTATATATTATAAGACCATTATCGTCAAGTTTGAATAATAATAACAATAGTAATACTAGCAATAAAAAGTTGCAATGACCTGGTACATGTTTATCTGCAAACTTGATGTTTATAATGTATGTTCCTGGCTCAGTAGGACAGTAGGATACTTTACATGTTCCGTCCTCCACATCCTCACAGTTTATATCTACTTTGCTTGGGCCCTCAATAGACAAACCTAAACCTCCATATCCTAAAAAAAAATATAAAATATATTATTGTTTACAAAAGAAAGAAGTTTTAGCATATTAAAATAAATTCAGAAAATGTATGAGACCTACCTGCATTTCTGGTGTCAACTATGAATTCAGACACCTCAAATGTGATGCCTTCCAGCAGTCCCTTCCCGGACACTTTCACTTTGCTTGCGTCACCAATCTCAGACTGTCCAACCATTATCTTGAATGGGCTGTTAGTAACATGTTTTCCGTTCTTCTTCACACTTACTACATGCTCTCCCACCTCTTTGGGAGTGAAGGAGATTCCTGTAGGTTTTGATACATGATAAATGAGAAGGTTCCAGCATCTTTATAGGCTCTATAGTATGTTTTGCCTGTGTTAATTAATTTGCTTATTCATTTTCAGGTTCCATCTTGAATATTAATATAGCTTATTAATTTGGTTATTGTAATTTTTCCTGACTGTTTGACCATTCCCTATCTGTCAGGCTTATGCAAAATTGCTTTGAGTTGAATCAATATTTCCACTTTTCTCTATTTCTTTTTTTTTTAAATTAACTAAACCTTTATAACTTTTTTTTATATTTGAGTGTACATTTAATTGTATGCGGGGTAGTGGGGAACCAAGTCCTGAGAACCTCCATCGATCCCTAAAAAAACTTCCAAGAAGTATGCAGCTCAGGCTGCAGGAATGTACAGCTTGTGGCTGAGCACGTACACAGAGCGGGAGTACGGATACAGTACAGAGGCTTCATAGCCTTCATCCATACCCTGCTATGGGCTCCTGTATCCTGACCTGAGCAACTCTAGGGGTGTGTGGGAGGGAGGGACTTAGCGATACGTGAGGTTCTCAGAACACAGACCTCCACTGATCTGCTTGCAATTAAAAGGCATCCAAAGATAAAAAAAAGTGATAAAAGTTTAGTTACTCTTTAAAGGGGTTGTAAACTATTTGAACTTTTTTACTCCTCATTCCTCATGTTTGGCCCCATTAAAATAAAAAACACCTATACTCACCTCTTGTGCAGGCACCGTTCCAAAGTTGTTGGCGTTTGCATTCCCAGGGCTCATGTGAAGTTCTTATGTCACACGAGCCCTTCTTCTATTCAGAGCTGGAAGTCACTGTCTCGCCTTCAGACAAATCGAACATCAAGAGGAAGTCAGAGAATAGTGGCAACTCAGACTTCCTGTTGATGTTCAATACGTCCAAAGGCGAGAATAGTGAACTCGGCGCTGATTGGGTGGAGGGCTTGTATGACATTAGAAACTCACGTGAGCCCCAGAAATACGAATGCCAATAGTGCTGAAATGGTGCTGGCGCCGGAGATGAGTATATTTGTTTTTATTTTAACAGGGCTAAACATGAAGAGTCAGAAGAGGTTGCCCAAGTAGAGGACAACACCTATAAGTATTCAGAAATAATGTCACAAGATTTATCCATGTAAAGCAACATTATTTTCCTTACCAATATGTCTGTTAGGCAGTCTCTTCAGAAGACATGGTTCCTCGTTACCAGATGGGGCTCTGATACTAGCGGCTAACAGGCTTAAATCTGACTCTGTGATCTTGAGGGAAACATCAGTTGAGGTTCCGACATTGAGCTGAGAAGTTCTCATAGAGTCATCACCTATTTAGATATAAATAATATACTGTAACTTGTAAAAAAAAATGGGTTATTATCAAGTAAGTTCTCCCTGTGTTTGCGTGGGTTTCTTCCGGGTACTCCGGTTTCCTCACACAATCCAAAGACATACTGATAGGGAATTTAGATTGTGAACCCCAATGGGGACAGTGCTGATAATGTCTGTAAAGCACTGTAGAATTAATGATGCTATATAAGTGAATAGAATAAAAATAAATAAGTAAATAGGTTGTATAATATAACAACTAAGAGAAGGACAAGTTCCCTTAAAGGAATTGTCCAGTACTTTTATATTGATGGCCTATCCTTAGGATATGTAATCTATATCAGATCAGTGTGAGTGTGACACCCAGCACCCCTGCCTATCTGCTGTTCCCAGCGGTGGCTGGATCTGGACAATTGCAGAGTGGAACAGCAGAGCTCTGTCTACTATATAGTGGCCGCGGATGAATACTGCATGTCTGCCCCTGTTCAAATGATCTGATATTGATGACCTAACCTAAGGATAGTCCAGCAATATAAAAGTACTGGACAACCTCTTTAACACTAGGTTCTGTCAATAATCATATAGCAAACAATAATAAGAGCTCAACTTCCCAAAAATGTGTGCTCTCAAGAGAACTTCCAAAACTTTCCGTTAAAATCACCTGTAATTTTGGCTGTGAAAGGACTGCCTGAGATGTGCTTGTCATCAAATCGTACAATGATGTTGTAGTCTCCAGGAGCAGTAGGCAGGTAGGATACAGTGCATGTGCCATCTTTATTGTCCTTGCATGTGATTTCTGCTTTTGATGGACCTTCCACAGCCAGTGATAACCCCCCTATGGTAGAAATACAAATATTTTGTATAAAACTGAAACTTAGGCTCACTTATATACTGATAAAGCTGTAAGAGGATACTGTGATTTCAAATAACTAAGGTGTCACATACCTTCTCCAGCATCCTTTGTGACAATAGTAAATGTGGCAGGTTTGTTCACCATTCCATGGCTAAGCCCTGGTCCATATGCGCTTACATGGCGGCTGTTAATGGCATCTACATAGAACTGCAGTGGACTCCCTAAAAGAAGATACATTGGCAACATTAACATAAACCTCTAAATTTGACAAAATTATAATTGATGACAAAGAGAACATTATTGTGATGACCATCCCTTGCCAAGCTCACATCTACTTAAAATATTATGAAAAGCTATCTGCTCGTAGGGCGTATCATCAGAATTGTCTAAAAGGCTATTTCTGAGCCATACTTTCAGGAATAAACTCTAGTTGTAAGTGGCCAGAATTTGGTTCAATAGGATTGTCATCTGCAGGGCTTTTGAGGCCTATGATTTTGTGGGTCCATGAAAAGACCCTCTGATACCCCAGGAGAATGAGTTTTGGCCCAGCCCTAATCATTCAATTTGATCGTTTAATGGTCATAGCTAATCATATAATATTTACCTGGAATGTGATTTCCATCATATTTTATATCCATTTCATGCAACCCCTTTTCCACTGGAGCATACTTCACAGTCACAGTGCCATCTTTGTTGTCAGTGATATTGGGTCTAGCCGTCTTACCAGATGGCATGCGAACCTCACCTAGAAGCAAATATAATAACATATATAATCTTTCTGTAATTGATATTTCACACACTGAGTAAAAAGAATCTGAAAAAAAATTCTAAAGTTTAAAATCACCTTTAAACACCATTTCATAGTTTATATACATAAAGATGTACAACATAGTATTGATTCTGAGGTATAGCTGGCACCACAGTTCAGAGATGCTTCTTTTCTCTAGACCGGGGATGTCAAACTCTTGCAGTATACACAGAGAGCCAAAATTAAAGTCGCTGGCCTACCTTGATATTTATTAAAAAAATTTGTACAATTGAGGAAGTTTATTCTTATCATCAAATATAACTATGAACTTTTTCATATAGAAACAAGCTTAAAGGGGTTTGTCTCACAAACCAAAGTACATTTTAATTAAGAAATCTTAGAATAAAATATTGGAATAAGATAACATGTTACGTAAGTGCAGTAAAAAGCATATGGCCCAATGGCCTAATTTAAATACGTATTAAAAACCTTGAATAATACAGATAATAGAGTACGATGCAAACAAAAGTGCCTCCAAACACAGTATGATACCTCCACAGTGAATTCTTCCACAGTACCCTCCACACACAAGGAATGATGATTTTACTGTTGCCCCTTCCCTCAGTCCCCCTGATTCTCCATCTCTAATCCCCACACAGCCCTTTATACAATATAATGGCTACAAAAAGTGCGCCATACAGTATACTGGACCCCACATAGTGCTTAACACAAGATAATCGCCATAAAAAGTTCACTATACAGTATTATGGCCCCACATAGTGCTCAATACAGTATAATGGCCCACATAGTGCTCCATACTGTTTAGTCACCACATAAAGTGTCCAATACAGTATAATGGCCCCACATAGTGCTCCATACAATATAATGGCCACTCATAGTGCTCCATACAGTATATAGCTCCCCACATAGTGCTCCATACAATATAATGGGCCTCACATAGTACTCCAAACAGTATAATAGGAGCCACATAAAAAAATGCTCATCTCTGCTCATTCACCCACTGCTCTGTTCTCTTCATGGTGTGTTCAGAACCTCTGAATATCTTGGCTTGTTACAGCGGGCATGTTGTAATAGTGTCATCATGCCAGCAGTGCTGAGAGGTCAAACACAGAGGGTAAATGATGGGAGAGGGAACGTCAGATGACTCTCAATCCATCATTGTTTAAAACTGTATCGGCATCTAGAATGCCTATATAGTTGAAAGTGTGATGCAGGGTGAAAGTGCGTCCCCTGCCTGGCTTTGTGGGCCAAACATACTTGGGGCATCCACCCGTCATCGGGGGGCCAACTTTACTCACCCTGCGGGACAGGTGTGGCCCATGGGCCAGAGTTTCACATATGTGCACTAGATGCATATTTGTACATTGTAATAAGATCGCGCCTAAGGCCTTGTTTTACCAAACTAAATAAACTCAGGTTTGATAATATTGGTACTGAAGTCAGGGTCGGTCATAGCCTGAAGAGCAATCCGAACAAAATTGCCCTGTGGTGCCCATGCATTTTTTACCTACTTTTCCCAAGAATACATGCTTAGCCGGTGACTAACTTACATCCCAAGGAAACTGATTTCATGTGCTTTTACATTGCGATCAGGCACCTTTTCGGTGGCCCCGTCAGAGCTTACGTCCGAACCACCCCAAAATGGGATTCTGACATATGCGCCAACGGGGCCCTAGACTATAATGATGCCGACAAAAACAAATGGGTGCTCAGTCGTGAATCATTTTTGGGAGTGTACACCTACTGGAAGCTGACAATCAGACGTAGTAGAGTTAGATCACGTCATGCATTTGGGGAGCTAGGTCATTAGATTACTGTGAAATTTCTGTTGGTAAACACTACAATTCGCAGAAGGCAAATCACCCAGGAGTGTACAGAGACAGTCATATATTTATACAGATAGATATGCGTCAATAGGCTGTCATAGACTCAATTATATTAATGGCATCATAGTGTTTCTAACTTAAAGTCACGTTTTGTTCCATTGTTATAGCCCACACAGTTCCTACTCCTAGTTGCTACTTTTTTTTACTTTGTATAGAAGAGTTACACAAATTGTGCTTGTAGACCTGCATCATTTTTAAGACATGACTGTTCCTTCATTTTATTGCTTTCTAGATGAACCCTTTGGATAAGTGTTCACATTACTGAAACAACATATCAATTCTGCAGTCTTGACTTGATAGGCATACCTGTAATTTCTCCTTTCTGCACAGTAAAAGGAATCACTAGGTTGAATGGCCTAAGCATGGAGTCCAAATTATCAACAGGGACAACAGGTTCTTCAGTAGCCTGAAATGAGTCAAGTAGTGCCATCAGTCCTATAGGTCTTCACAAGTGGTAATATCAAGTGAAAATGTGAACATTGAACATTAAGAAATATTATAATGAAGAAACAAATGAATAGTTCAGAGGAAGCAAGGTATTAAAGATATAGAGGAAATAATGTTAAACACATAAATAGGCAAAAGAAAAGATAAAGGTAGAAACAAGGATGCATCATATTCTACTTCCGAAACTTTTTTTTTTCACCCTAAATGTCTCTCTTTATTTTAAAAATGTAATAGTTATTCTAATATGGATTATATTAAAAGTCCCTACCCTTCCCTCAGTAATCTAACTGCTTTCTATTATTTTTTCACCTATTTCCATTTTATTGATGCTTTGTTTGAGAATTCCTTGTGCATGCTATGATGCTCAAATGAGATGCCAACAGGGGTCAGAGTCTACGGTCACTGCCACAGCCTCTGTCCCAATCCTGAAATCAACAAGAAGAGACCAGCCTCGCCCCCGAAACAAATGTCACTTTTTGGGCGGAGCTGGTCTGTGCTCGCCATGTTTTATACTTACGATACGCACTGACAGTGCGCTCTGTTGCCGGCTGTTTGCTTTTAGTCGACAACAGAGCAAACTGTCACTGCACTGCAAGAATATTGCACAGTAAGAACAGAGCTTGTACTGAGCATACATTGGAATTGACAAGCGATGCATGCTCAGTAAAACATAATTAAGTATTCCAGCACACACAGGGGGTCTCAAACAAAGCGTATTTAAAACGGAAATAGGTAAAAAAATATAATAAATAAGTTAGATTAGAGAGGGAAGGGTAGGGACATTTAAAGAAGCCATATTAGAAAAACTATTATAATATTAACATAAATAAAGAGATATTTAGGATGAAAATCAAAATTAGTTTCGGGCCACCCCTTTAAGGAACAAATCCACCTGAAAGTATTCTGATTACAGAAACAAATAACAGATCAGATTGGAGGAGTCTGTGAGTTTGGACCTCCACCAAGTAATAAAACTATGGAGTAACCCAACCATTTTGGTTCCATTTAAACATTTTTGCTACTGCCATTCTCGTATGGAAGATTTTAAGAAGAGGATTTCATATACTCCTCCAGGGGTTGGTGCTCTGCTTTGTTACAGGGCTTTGATCAATAACTTCACTGTTACTTGTAAAGTTTGGCAGCTGCCATCACCGGTTAGAAGGTCTGGTCAATATATATCATTAATTATCCTATACTTCAGTCCTACCAAAATATAAGATGATAAAGTGTTGCCCATAGAAGCTTCTTCTCATGCACGGAATGGTGATAATATAGCTGAATCGAAATTATATGGGTGATCAATTAGGCACAGACTGCTGTTCTTTTAAATACACAACCACTTTAACAGTATGTGCACACAGATTCTTTTTCAGGCAGTCAAAAATGAGTTTTCAAGTGGGAACCACTTCAGAAAACACTCCTACTTTACAGAGTTTTCGGAGGTGCTTTTAATTTCCTGAAGCGGCGGTCAAGAGACATTGATAAGTTTTGGAACATTTTTTTTCTGAAGTGTTTGTTTTCCAGCCCACTTTCTTGGGAGAGTGCCTCATGTGGAGCAAATTCCATCAGGACCCACATCAAAGAAGTGACATATGCTTCCTTTTTCTTTCCACCAGGCATTATTCAAATTTTGAAGCGGCAAAAAAGCCACTGAAGACACTGAATACATGAACAGCAAAGAGCTTTTACAATAGATGCGAATAGGAATAGTCTTTCAAGTGATTTGGGGGCATTTTTTTTATAGTGGACCTGCTAAAAAAAATTCCTAAAAAAATTCTATGTGCACATAGCCTAAAACTTAGATCCAAATACCACCTGGATGTATGGAACAGCGGAAACATAAGGTGGAGTGCTAAAAGTATAAAGGAAAGCAATAGATGGAGCTTAGAGGTCTAGCTTGATAGGGATACAGCAATAGAGAAGAGTTCTCTCTCTGATTATACCCAGTGAGTTGGATAGCCGGGGAGGTGTGCAGCATAGGGCTGATGTAGCTGCACAGTGTCACATGGCTCCTCTATGATTGGGATGGTATCACAAGCCTGGCAGTAGGGAGGGAAGTGAATAGTTAAATGACGGTAAGGAGAAAATTAAATGAGGAAAATTGCATATGGATCATCTCCCAACAGTTATTAGAAACTTACCACAACATGGAAGGGACTGTTGGGAATGTGTTCTCCACCAAACCGAATGGTGATGATGTATTTCCCTGGTTCGGGTGCTGTGTAGTAAATATCAAAAGTACCATCCTGGTTTTCCACCACATCTACATCAAGTTCTCCTCCATCTGGTGTAGACACCTTGCAGGTAACTTTTCCCTTTCCTGCAGCCTTAGCATCCACCGTGATGACTGTCTCCTCTCCAATTTGGATGGTGGGTCCTAGACAGGCTCCTGAACAATAAAGGAAAAATATTACTTTCTAGACAGCAGCTATTTAAAAATTATCACACATGTGTCAAGATATTAAACTAGAACTGGGAATTTTTTTCTTGACTGCAGTGAATTTATCATAAACCCAAATACTTAAAAACTTACCCAATCCATGTCCTCCGAGTGACACTAAAAAGAATAGAAAAACCTTTGTGTAAATAAGAGACTACTGTTTGAAAGATTCTTCATTGTGTCTGTACATAATATCAATTTAACTTGTATGAAACATAATTGCCACGGACTGAAATATTTCCTGTAGCATATATAGCACTAACATATTCTGCAGAGATGTTCAAAGATTTTTAGATTGGAGCGCACCTGTCACTAAACACTTGCTGGCATCTCCAGTAGGAACGGCGTGAATTCGGAAAGGAGAGTAGGGAATTTCATCACCACCATACTTAATGGTAATAGTGTATCGTCCTGCCATGTCTGGCACATAAGACACTGTGTAGGTACCATCTCCATTTCCCCGAATATTAGCTTTCTTTGGCTTTCCTTCCGGATCCTGTGGACAGAAAAAAATGTAATAAAAATTTTATTTTCTATGTACAATCAAAATTTGTGAAACTAATTACCGTATACGGAAAAAAAATCATACAAATATATCCCTTATTGACTAATTAAATGCCACTGTCTAGCAGCAATAAGTATTCCAACTCTTAAATCCCAGTCTTGTTACACATCTTCATATTTCCCCATTTCCATGCAAACACCACTTTAGATACTGCTACGCCTAACTAATAGTAACCCCTCAACTTCTTTACTTATGTCCAAACGATGTCAAGGTACCCTTTCTGTCTGCAAGATATCACGTATCCAGATATGTGTGACTCACTAATGCTGGTGTGAATTTGTCACTGTTGCCAGATGGTGACTCTTAGCTGAGGATTAATTCTTGTATTGACTGAGCGTAAAGTTCTCCATTACATTTCCACCTATTTAATGTGAACCATCAGTGGACTACATTGGTCTATGAGTAATCAGAGTGGGCGCTTTTCTATTCAATTTTTTGTTAAAAGTGTAAATGTTTTCAAATACTACATTTGCTGAAATTGTACAACTCATATTAATGCCCATAAAATTATGAGTGAGGCAACCTAGACACCTAATAGATTAGATCACATCAGACCTTTAAATATGTCATACAGGAGATTGTGTTAAAATATGCTACATAAATAGGATGAATAAATAAATTGAAGGGATATAGAAGAAGTAGTAAACCTAAACAAAATTACTACCGAGCATACCAGCTATTGTAGATTTCCTCTAAAGGCTGCGGACTATGGATTAAAACTATAGCACACTTGAGGGGTTTCTTTTGTTAAAATATCATTTTATTTAATTTGTTACTATTTTTTAACCTGAAGTCTGAATAAAATAGGATGAATAAATATTGAAGTGATATAGAAGTAGTAAAACTAAACAAAAGCAATTAACTACCAAGCATACCAGCTATTAGATTTCCTATAAAGGCTGCATGCTATGGATTAAAATTATAGCACACTTGAGGTGTTTCTTTTGTTAAAATATCTTTTTTTTTTTAATTTGCTCCTATTTTTTAACCTGAAGTCTGAAGAATCTCCCCTTGTTTCCACTAGGTGGAGACATACTGTCACTCTCAGCAGTGCTAAAATATGAATGAGCTCATTCTAACGGGATGTACAGATCTCCCAGCTGCTCCAGAAGCCCTCAATGGGGTCACTTGTTCTTATAAATATACCATATGGACAGGGATTGTGTTCCTAGATAAGCAGTATTTCTGTTAACTATTTTAAGACACTGTAAAAGGCAGAAAAAAAAGTTTATAAAACCTTCTTAGAATCTTGATTTCTTAGCATTCTAAACTTCACTTACAAATGTTGTGGTAACATGAAACAAGTACTGCAAGAAATTTAGTTACTGTGAACTTTCTATAAAGCATTGTACTCACCAGAATCTGAACAGTCAGTAGTCCCTCGCCAGCATCACGAGCATCAATGGTAAACTCAACAGGCAAGCTGGCTGGGATGCCTGCGGTGTTGAGACCTGGGCCACTGGCACGCACTTTGCTTGCATCATGAGTAGGCAGTACCTTGATCTTGAAGGGGCTGTATACAAATATATATCACGTCAAAGGCTTAAAAAGCTTAAAGTGCTACTGTCATCAGGCCAAAAGTGTCCAGTGTTTATTCTTGCTTTATTCCAACTGCTCAGCAGTGTTCTATTTTGTTTGCTTCTTTTTTAAAAATCCACCATATAGTCCCAGAGATATGATTTTGTCATTTAGTGCTCATTTTTATGGTCTTATCTTATGGAACAATGCTCACAGGGTAATTTCCCAGGGCAGCCTACAGCTATGCTCCAGAGAATCCTATGAGCCATGCCCACTTGTAAAAACCATAAAAATTAAAAGTAAATAAAAAGGTACATACACAGGGGGAACAACAGGAATAAAGAGTAAAACCTGGCAACTTTTAGCCTGGTGAGAGGTCATCTTCCTCTTACGTTACCTTCGTGGCACCTCCTGGTCCGCATATTTCACAGATACGGTGTATGGGCCATCTGTGGCAGGTGTATAATTTACAGTGTGAGTTCCATCACCGTTATCGCGTACATCTACTGGCTCTGCCAAACCTATAGAATTCCATACAAGATAGAGAATTTTTATTTTTCCATCAAATATTCTCTTTTTCAGTTTAGTACTTTATTGCTAATTAGTACCTGATGGTCCATGCACCAAAACTTCAAGAGGTGCCAGTCCAGCCTTGCTGCAGTCTACAGTGAAGGTCTGGGGAACATGGGCTCTAACACCAGCCCCCAAGCCAGGACCAGAACATTTTACTTTGCTAGGGTCTACCACCTCCTTTACTGGAACACGGAAAGGACTTCCTGCAAGAGGCAATAACCGTCATCCCACATCTACAGACTCAAAACTTCATGTTTTTTCATTATAAAAGAAAATGTCGCATTAACTCTACCTGGGATTGGTCGCCCACCAAAAGTGATGTTGACATCATAATCTCCGGGTGTGAAAGGGATATATTCCACACTGCAGCTACCATCTTTATTGTCCTTACATGACATTTTTGCTTCAGAAGGACCTTCAATTGCCAGTCCAAGGCCACCAGTGCCAGCACCCCTGTAGTAGGAGAAAAAATGGATTCAGTATTCTAGGAAGTATGCAGATTTTTGGATTATCTTAATAAATGTAGCATAACAAGTGTAATAAAAGTTACTCTATTTTCTGAAGCATAATATAGAACTATTGGACACTTAACAAAACTATTAACTGGTTTATGGACACTGAATATAAGCAGTGACTACAAATCTGGAAACTGTGAAGTATAAAAGTAGAACTTTAAGCTATGTGCTTGCTAAGCATTGTCCGTACCTTGTTTCTACAGTGAAGCGGTTAGACTTGTTAAGAAGACCACCTTCTAGCCCGGGGCCATATGCTCGAACACGGGATGGATCACAGCCCTCAGTTACAGGGACACGGAATGGGCTCTTAGGCACTGGAACTTCATCATATAGTACCTCTACCAAATGTATACCTGTTTGTTAAGAAGATCGTGGTGAAAAGTTGTCTACAGAACAGAATGTTATAGCAATAAGAGAAGCTATAGTAATCTAATCAATAATCATTTGATGCTTCTCACTAAATATAACACAGTGGTTGAATTAAGAAAAAACTTATATGTTCATTAGGGATTTTTGACATTTGCCAATGAACTGCAAATTGCATGTTTTCTACTAACGCCATTATATAGGATTATTGCATTCATCTCTGCTTTTACATTAAATATTTCAAAACAACAACAAAGTAAAATTAAAGAACATTCAGAAATAACATTCCACGACTATAAGTTAGACTTGGATCTTACCATCCTCGTAAGCGGTATACTGCACATGATATGTGCCATCCCCATTATCAGTTATAAAGCTTTCAGTCACAGCACCAGAAGGGCTGATGATGCGGGTGGTCACATGACTACCACCAGTCTTCGTCAATGAGCGAGCATCCACGGTAAATTCTGTAGTGACCTCACGCAGTACACCTGACGGAAGGAAAGAAAAATAATTAACAATGTCTTCCCCATGTATTCCTGTACTAATACGAATAGAAAAATGTGTCCTCATAAGGAAGCAAGGCTTTATTAAAAAAGCCCTCCTCCCATCAAAGTTTTTATCCCTTTAATATACTTCAATCACCAAATTATATAGCGCTGTGTACTTACAATTGCTCATTTTGCCTTTCTACAGCTAATTCTTCTCTTTTCCTTTAGGTCTATGACATGACATGATTTTAAACTGACTAGCTGAATCCTTTGAAGCGCTATGTAGCAATAGGAGGTCAATTTTCCCTGCATGAGTCATGAGTCACTGCAAAAGTCCCTGACAGGAGGGAGCAGGGTACAACTAGGGCAGGAATTGAAGAGGGGGATGATAAATGCAGGGACAAGAGACTTCCTATTTCTATATAGAGCTGAGAAAAGAGGATAATTAACTAGGTCCTGGTGACTTGTCCTCTGTAAGCCTGAAATATAATTTGAGTTGCATTTGCATTTGTAACCTTTGAGATAGAAATCTCTCACTATCTTGTGCTACTTTAGTGTATGCACAGATTTATATTCTGCATTGTGCCCTCTTTCGACCAGGCGCTGCATAGTTATCTAATGTAGGAACTGCTAACTGTCATCCTGCATTATAGAAGCTCTGTTAAGCCGATAGGGATAAGTGTGACGACGAGCTCACAGACTGTTCCCAATGACTACTAGCAGAGCTCTAAATTTTGGTCTGGACTATACATAGCAGGTAACTCATAATAAAATGTGAAGCACATTATTGCATGAATTGCATCCCCTGTATATATCTATTTGTATTGGCTTCTAGAACTAGACATACCCTATAAGTACTCTGCTCCAGAGTGATTGCATATGTGAATATAGTAACTTTCTCCCAGCAACACTACCTGATGTTATAAATAGGAATATCAGAAATGCAAGCTGAATCTGTCCACTATATTATAAATTGCAGTCGTACTAAAGCTATTTTACAGTATTAGACTTACAAAGTGTATTATATTGGGTGATACAGCATCCTTACCTCTGGGCTCTACCCCTGGGCCGTAAACCTTCACTCCACTGGTGTCCACAGCTGGTTCCACATTGACCTGGACTGGAAACTTTGGCACTGCATGTCCTCCATATTTGATTGTGATGGTGTAAGCCCCAGGGCATGATGGGATGTATGTAATACTGTAGGTGCCATCACTGTTATTTTGAATGAGAACCTCAGCTTTAGCCCCTGAATCTGACAGGATCTCAATGGTGAGCTCAGCATCACCAGCTTTCGAGCAGTCCACTGTAAAGGTGGCCACCTCACCAGCCTTCCCCCTTTCTAAGCCAGGTCCACTTGCAGTCACTTTGCTGGGATCAAATACAGGCCTAATGTCAGCCTTGAAAGGTGAACCAGGGATGTGGGCATCTGCAAACAGGATATTGATAGAATACTCTCCTGGCTCTGTTGGGAGGTATGAAACAGAACAAGAGCCGTCTCCATTATCCTGGCATTCAATCTTGGCTTCACATGGTCCTTCTACTGTCAGGCCTAGACCTCCTGTACCAGCTCCTTTGGTGTCAATGGCAAACGGTGCTGGCTTACCCACAAACCCTCCTTTCAGCCCTGGTCCATAGGCACGAACCTAGGTGAAAAGGTAAAATCAAGTATGATGTTATGTAAATGCTTAAAGGGGTATTCCATTTTTTAGGATAGGTCATCATTATCAGATCGGAAGATTGTATCCCACCAATTGGATGATTGAAGGGACTGCAGCGCACTAAAACTGGCACTACTACATACATTGTGAAGTGGCCAGAAATGATACTGCATCTCTTTCCTATTCAAATGAACGGGAGAGAGCAGCAGTACCATTCAAGGCCAGAAACCCCAATAATCAAATACCCAGACTGAGCTGCCTTGGTTTCATCACAGACTTTCAGTGTGCCGTCTCACTGATTGTACTATTATGTTCTCTATTTCATTAACTTGCAGTAAATTTAGTTATTTCCTTTAACTCCTTAAGACCTGATGTTTTACACATGCTTGAAATGAATTATAGGATCCTGGAACAAACTAAGTAAATTGGGAAATAACTACAGCATGTCTGTCCAAATCTAAACCCACATTTCTCTGCAAGCGGCAATAATGAAACAGGCACATCTGGATAGAAATGGATAGAAATGGTGACTGTGAAAAGATGTGTGACTGCTACAGCAAGCTTCATGTTTAGTATTGAAGATTCCCTACCAAACAGGAACAATCATAGTGAGGTCCGTTCCATACGGATTTCCCAGATGTCATCATTCAGCCATTTTTACAATAGGGTCTGTTTTAGGAATATTGTAATTGCATTACATAAGTATCTTTTAATCCAGTGACCATACAGCACAAACACCCTCCAGTCTCATTGTATTAGCGTCAAGGGACAGGTCCTTTACTCTGCATTTTTCTTAAGATGATCAGCCATGATAAGTTGCCAGAAGTAATAATGTATGGGAAATGCAGTAAATGTGATACGTATTGGGGTATTCATTCTCCATTCCTGAATCTGTTTCCCTTGGGGCTGTTTCCATATCTTAACCAGGGGTTTATTTGAACATAGATGTTGTCCCCCTCCTTTTTTGGCTGCTCTGGCCTGACACTCACCCTGCATGTTGCACACACAAGAATGAGAAACATATGGCTAAAAACATGCACGTGCCAGAAATGAAGAAGAGCAAGAGAGAAGGATTACAAAGATCCAACAAATTAAAATAATGTAGATAGAGCAGCGATATTAGAAATACTGTGGATTCAGAGAATAAGTAATGTATAGAAAAATCAAAACTCAGTTATAGAAAATAGCAAGGCATTTAAAGGGGTAGTTATATCTCCAAGATCGTATCCCAATATTTAGTAGGTGTAATAATAATAATATTAGTAAATACCTCCAATTACAAATGTAGTGTAGTTCTTCTGATTAACTATTGCGCTTACCTCATGTGATAAGCATTGCAGTAGCTTAGGTGTCCATGGTAACAAACACTCATATAGTGACAGTTAGCTGTTAGTGGTTGTAACTATGGACACCTAAACTACTGCAATGTCCTGCACATAAGGTTAGTGACATAACAAATGAGAAGAACTATACTACATTTCTAATTGGAGACATTTGTTAATATTATTATTACACCTTCTACATATTGGAGCTAGGAATACCCCTTTATAGCAAAAATATAACAATTAAAAAACAACACTAAATTACCTTAGAAGGATCTGGGGGCATTACTGCCTCCACGGAGAATGGGCTTCCTGGCACAGGATGGCCATCATAGCTAATGTCCACCTTGTATGGTCCCTCCTCAGGAGGCATATACTTTACAGTGTGGATTTCACTGGTGACTCCAGTCTCCACTTTGCAGGGAATTGGTCGACGTGATGGAGATGTTATCTTCACATCTACCTTGCCTTGACCGCCGGCTCCACTTGTGTTAATAGAGAATTCCTGATCCTTTCCGACATCCACCTCTGTTTGATTGAAAGCAAAGCACCATATTACATGCAAAGAAAAAGATGGAGAAGAGCATAAATGTGTTTTAGGCCTCTTTCACACATCAGTTTTTTGCCGTCAGGCGCAATCCGGCTTTTTTTTGTAAAACTGGATCCGGCAAAAAGCAATGCCGGATCCAGTTTTCCCCCATTGACTTGCATTAGCGCCGGATCGCGCCGGATGGCATTGCGTTTCATCCGTTTTTTGCCGGATCCGGCTACTTGTCTCATTCCGGCGTCTGGAAAAATCGGCTACTGTAACGTTTTTTGTCTCCGGTGAAAAAGCCGGAGGCGCCGGATCCGGCGCTTCCAGCTTTTTGCTACAATGAAAGTCTATGGGCGCCGGAATGCGCCGGATCCAGAAAAAGACGGATCCAGCCACCGGATCCGTTTTTTTAAGTCTGCGCATGCTCAGATCCAATTGGCCAGCCCCCAGGAAACAGATATAACCTGCTAGACGGATCCAGCAAAAAAACGGATCCGTTTCTACAGTTCTCGAAAATTTATGCCGGATCCGTTTTTTCTAAAAATAGCCGGATCCTGCCTGACGGCAAAAAACTGATGTGTGAAAGTAGTCTTAGACATCCATTTAAGATGTGAACAGTAACCTAAGGAAAGTCCTTCTTGTTAAGTTGTCACTTACTGTTGTTAAGTCCTTGCACTTTAACCCTGCCAAGATCGAGAGGGGGAGCCACGTTGACAATAAAAGGACTCTTTGGGATAGGATCCCCTCCGTAGGTTACTGAGATGCTTATGTTTCCCTGTTAAAGCAAAAGAATATGCCAGTGTTATTACATTTACAGATATCTTTCCATGTGCTACCAGCTATATCAAGAAAGAAAGCAATAGCCATCAACTAACCCATGCACACTGAAAATGTAGAAAAACTTTAGTCAGCTCACTTAGTCGGTGAACGGTATTTTCACTCGTACAGCGAACACATGCAGTAAATCCAAAGTATTAGCCTTCACTCGATACGCTAATTAAAATCTTGCAAGTTTTATTAATTTCCAATGTAAAAGATCCAGTGTTCAGTAGCTCCTCACAAGCAGCTTGTAGATAATAACAATAGTGACATCAAGTAGCTTTCCACCAACACGTTTCTGACCTGAGGACCAGATAGATCAGAAACCCGTGGCCTGGACTGGAAAGTTATCTGTGTGTTACCTATATTGTCAGAGTCTACGTCATGTTTATATGGAGCATCTGAAAGCTGATTTTTTTGTACATCGGATGTTAATAAAATTTTGCAAGACTTTAACCAGATCATTGTTGGCTAATACTTTGAAACCTTCTAGAAACGCAAGATTAATCAAAACCTAGCTCATACCTGCTGCACAGCTGTATACTTCACAGTGTATGAGTAGTCATGGTTGTCAATGATTTCAAAGTCTTGAACAACCTCGGCCTTTATGGTTCCAGTAAACTGAACATCCAGCTTTGCCTTTCCAGCACCCTTGGTGTACACTGTGAAATGAGTGGGCTTACCAACTTCCACTCCTGTATGGAAAAAAAAGACGTGTTATGTGGCACTTTATTTTTTCAATCTACTATCATATGTTGATAGAAAGAAAATAAAAAGGGAATTATATGTATATTGTATATACACACACAAATATATATATATATATATATATATATACGCACACAAATGTACCGTACATATGCACAGTTAATAATGCACATCGTGCGTAGAAAAAATTTTTACTCTAAAAAATATGCAGTGTAGGATTACTAATAACAATATCTAGTCAATGTATTTATCCCAACACTTCACTACGCCATTTTTATAGTTCACCCTCCTAATAATAAGTAATGATATACATTACCTATGCGGTTGAGCCCTGGTCCTTCAGCTTTCACTTTGGTAGCATCATGGGATGGGTCTACCTTGACTCGGAAGGGGCTAATTGGTATTTCCTGTAGAACACAATACATTCAATAATGGGTAATTGGATGAGAAAGCTTATAATATTGTCACCTCTTGTTATCAGGTCTTGAAGTAGACTAAGAGTTTTATATACTAATTTCTAGAAGTCAGATTTTATTATTACATAGTAGTGAAGCATTGGTTTGCTCTTACCTGGTCAGCGAATAAGACCATGATGGTGTATCTCCCAGCTCCTGGTGGAGTGTATTTCACAGTGAATGTATCATTATCATTTTTAATTATGTCAAAATCAATATCCGCTTCGGCTGGTCCCACCACACCAGGGGCACATTTAATACCAATGCTGACATCCCCTGTAGATAAATTAAATAACCATAATTATATGCTTGAGTAAAAGATGTTAAATATAGAAATCTTTTAGATGAAGTTTTCCAACAAATTGTCCAAGATTAGGTGTTATTATAGCTTTTAATTGCGATTAGAATTCACACACCTTGTCCAGCCTCACTGCAGTCCACAGTGAAATACGTTGGCTCATTGGCTTTTAGGCCTGTCTTTTCAACACCAGGTCCATAAACTTTAACTTTGCTGGGGTGACTGCCTTCACCCACTGACACCTGATAAAATATAGGAGGAAAGGACAATATTCAACAATACTAAGGTATGAACAAATGCAAAACACAATCCAATCCAACCAATGGTGGGCACAGACTGAAGAGGGCCTCTTGCAAGAACAGTACAATGTCCCCTTTCCATGTCTGTGACAGCTGTTTTGGAATTGGATGTGGGCCCCTTTATCTCTTGGCCCCCTTTGCAGCTGCACTGATTGCACCAATGGTAAGTCCACCCCTGCATTCAACATAGCCTCACCCGGTATGGGCTGTTGGGGATATTAACACCTCCCCATGAGATGATGATGGTGTGTTTGATTGGTTTGATTGGTACATAAACACACACATATGTGTTATCTCCATTGTCTTTGATCTTAATGTCAATGGGTGTTCCCTCTGCATCCTGAAAGAGAAGATGAAATGTTGAATATATTATTTAATCCTTAGTATATTCATATATTTATGAGATGTGTGATCTCTTGTCTACATCAGGGCTTCTTCTGTTCAGAAAAAGTTTAGCTACCTGTGCATAGATCTTCAGCTCAGCTGTTCCAGCAGCACGGGCATCAATGGTGAATTCGGCAGGGTGTTCTACTATGCATCCTGTGGGCTCAAGGCCTGGACCATATGCTTTCACCTGGAAGTTAAAAAATAAAACAGTGTAAACTTGCAAAAATATTTATTGCACTATGAAGAAAAACCTTGGGGACCACTTGTGCAACTATTATTTGTTCCCGTTAAGCAGACAATTTGTGTTTTACTAGACTCATCTCAGAGAAAGACCCAATGTATGCTTTCAGTAATCCATTGCTGGATAAGCTCTGTCTCCATGACGGGATGCCCCACGGGTCCATGGTCAGCTCTTGCTTGTGAGTTGGAGATATATTCTCTCTCTCTTTGATGCTAGTAATAGTTTTCGAGTCATATAATATATTATGTTTGGAAAGGAACGAGGGATTAACAGAAGAGCCTACAAAGGTCAGAACCCAGTTAGACAAATGCGGCCCCTTCACTCCCTCCCACCCCAACTTATAAAAAGGACAGCTGGTGTGAGTGATGTCTTTGAAATAGGAGAGGAAAAGAGAGAGAGAAGTGAAAAGAGAATTGGGAAGGTGAATGTGCATCTTAAGAGAAAACTAACTCAACTCTTCCTTTAGAAAATGGTAAACATCATAGTCCAAAAATCACTTTGACACTTTTTGATTTCTTAATGGAGATATTAATTCTGATGATACCACCACTAAAGCTATTTAAAGAGAAATTCAGCCTACATAACATATGTAATTAATACATCTACCCATGATGTGCATGCTAAATTTTACACAGACTACATTATCACATGGTTATTACCCGCTCTGGAAAGGCTTTATCGTTGGCTGGTAGAATGTGAGCAATGAAGGGGCTATCCTTGATATCTTCATCATCACAGATCACATGCACGGCATACTCTCCAGGCTCAGTTGGCCAATAGCGAACATCGCATGATCCATCTCCCTTGTCATCACATTCAATTTTTGCCTGTGAGGGCCCCTCAATGGAAAAGCCTAGCGGCGCAAAGTAAGTTTTACAGTCAGGAACATTGTGCAATGAGACATTTCAATATTCATTTTATCATATTATCCCCATAAACACTTACCGAGTGTTCCAACTTCTGTGCCTATAGCTTCTACTACAAAATCTGCTGATTTGCCCACCACGCCAGTTTCCAGGCCAGGACCCCATGCTCGCACTTTCTGTGCTCCCACTTCAGGGCTTACATGGACTTCAAATGGACTGTGTACAACATAGGAGGTAACATAAGAATGGAAAATGGAACAATATAACACAAACAGACAGCATGTATATTTCACAGAAAAAATCACTCAATGACACTTGGTAAGAAAGGGTCAGAATCATACATTGGCCCCAACCTGTAGCTTGAGAGCCATACGTGACTCGTAGGCCCGTGATGTGTGGCTTGCGGCTGTCTGCTGGTCTGTTTCATTAGCACCAGTATTAGCAAACAGCTATTAAAGGGAATCTGTCACCCCTTTTTTGAGATATCATATAATGATATCATTCAATTGTGTGTCACATAAGGATTCTCTTAGTACTTTTGCTTCCCCCTGACCCCGCACCTTTCATGCATAAATACCTTGTTTATATCGGTTCAGATGTATGTAAACTGTCGCTGTCCGGTCCGCTGGGCGGGGCTTATTCACCTGCTCCCCCCCTCCCTGTCTTGCTCTATGCATTTCTTCAAGTGTAGAGCAAGACAGGGGTGGGAGCAGTTGAATAAGCCCCACCCATCGGACCAGACCGTGGCAGTTTACATACATCTGAACCGATATAAACAAGGTATTTATGCATGAAAGGTGCGGGGTCAGGAGGAAGCAAAAGTACTAAGAGAATCCTTATGTGACACACAATTGAATGATATCTCAAAAAAGGGGTGACAGATTCCCTTTAAGAGTAGATCTCTAGATGGTGACTTTTGTGTGTAGCCGTGCACAGAAGAGCAGATCTGAATGGTTGTAAGATAGGAAACCCTGGAGCTTGGCATACTACCTTTAATTTTTACCTGTAACTACCTGTAATTTCAGTGGAAAAGTTTTGGCTGTCATTATACCAGTAATAGGGGGTTCTGGGTATCATTACTGTGAGTGGGGCATATAAATTGGATGTGGCTCGAGACCCAGCTGAGAAGAGCTGACTGTGGCTCGCGACACTCTCTCAGAGCTTAATGTAGCTCGCGCCCCTCTCTTGAGAGCTGAATGTGGCTCTCAAGGTCAGGAAGGTTGGGGATCTCTGCATTAGTCCAAAAGTGCAAAGAGAAATGATTGCAGAACTAGGGCCGATAAAAACATAAATATCATTCCTTGTATTATCTTGTAACATTATTGTAAAATGCCAAATAGTAGTTTGCAATATAAAGAACACTAGCTTGACCCGTGCAAACGTTTTGCACATTGGTCGTTGGGGGCGCAGGCAATTTCAGAAAAAGCAAGCTGGCAAAGGTAAATGTATTTCATGAGCTGATGAACACAGACAGGTATATATATGTAGATTGGTAATACAATAAATTATTTTGATAAGTTGAGGCCTAAAAATGTTGAGCTGCCACCTGCAGGTCATTGTGTCTTTCTGCAGGTTTCTGAAAATGAATGTTTAAACTGCATTTAGTGATACAATCATGAATGTGTGGTTTGTTTGGCTGTTTTCTTGCTGAAGGGAGCAAGTTTACCTTTTAAATGGTGTATCATTTGTGTGTGTGGGGTGAAGTAATGAGCAAAAAAGCAGTGCATGTTTACAAGTGTGTTGGTAGTGTGCTCTGGGGTACTGTGGTGCCACCTGCAGGTCATTTTTCTTTACTGCAGGTTTATGAAAATTAATGTTTAAACTGTATTTTGTGATCAAATTGTGGATGTGTGGTTTGTTTGGCTATTTTCTTGCTGAAGGGGGCAAGTTTACCTTTCAAATGGTGTATCTTTTTTGTGTGGGTGCAGTATGAACGGTGATACAAAGGAATCACCGAAAAACAGTGTTTAGAAATAATAGAACAGATAACTGCATGTAAATCCTATTCACACTGAAGACAGAACATGGAATTTTATAGTATTTTTTATTGATTGATGAAATCAGGAAAGCTTTTAACCTCACCTTCTAGGAATGGCATATCCACCCCATGTGATGGTTACAGTGTACTTTCCAGGCATGACTGGGTAATAGTCACACTCGTACACACCATCCCCGACGTCACGGACTTTTACTGGCTCCTCTGTGCCCTCTGTAAAATAGGAAAATAAATTTAAAGGGAACCTGGCTGCAGGATTTACCTATAGGAGGTGTTAGAAAAACCCTTGATCACCCTACAAATACTATTCTAATGATCCCTACCTGCCGGTTGGTAGCGGTTAGTCCTGGACTGATGTCAGTCATTGCTAGAGTGCATTAGTATCATGCCAACAGTGGTGTGGCTGACATCCAAGGGAGTGTAGGGATGAGAAGAGGTACTTATTCTCCTCCTCCCTGTGCCCCCTGTACCCGCTGGAATGTGAGCCACACCGCTGTAGGCGTGATACTAGTAGTAATGATTGGCAGAGGTCTCTGCTACCTGAAAGCAGAGAGGATATTAATCATTTTAAACACACACATCTAACAATTAGGGATCATTAAAATCGCTATTAGGAGGCCGATAAAAAGATCATAATACATCTTATGGGTAAATCCTTCTGTATTTACTAGCCATCAAGGACAGTCTTATTTATAATGCTACTTGGCTAGTGTATGATTTCAGTGTCTCTACTTACTGGGTCCTTTCACTGATACTTTCAGTTCTCCACTTCCTGCTCCTTTGGTGAATACTTTGAAATCAGCGATTTCTTTGACACGGACACCTTTTGGCTGAAGTCCACGACCTGAAGCTCTGCAGGCACTAGGGTTACATGCTGCAAGTAAAAAAGTAAAAAGAAAATGCATTCTATCCATGAATATAGAGTATAAACCAAGGCACAACTATGTAGGTGCCATGTTACTGTAATTTACACTGCAAAAATGTAACCAAAAATGTTTTTTTTCTGGAGGGGCAATTAGTTTAACCGAGCTCCGAACCCCAGCAAATGCTGACATGTTACATAACATGGGCTCATTCGAGGGTATTCCGTATATGCATAACATGAAAAAGCAAAGCCACATGCAAATTCAAACATTACACGGACAGAGTATTGGATCGATCATTTGAAGACTGTGATCCCTGATGTTGCCCTTGATTACCATGAAAATCTTTTTTAGCTATGACAGAAGGGGAATAATCTTTTAGAGGACAGAGACCATTACTAGCACAGACAATTACATTTCTGCCAATATCTGCTGTCTCCCACTTTAAATCTGGCCAGTGGGTTTTAATTACACTTTGTTAATTGCTCATAGCCATATTACTATATCAGATCTAACTTACTGGTGATCTAGATTAAAGGGTTATTCTGGTCAGCAGTAATAGCTGAATTTGCATATTGCTTGTAAAAAAAGCAACTTTGCAATTTTGACTCTTATTAAAAATCTCTACTTCCAAGAATTTAAAAATTGTATTGTTTGCTACTTGTTTCCTAGGTTACTGGCCACTTCTGCGTTCTATCAGCAGAGGTCGGTCACCTAGGCAAGGAGCACAGAGATTACAAACTCTTTTCTATAAAGCTTGTAAGTGCTGCCCTGAAGCTGGCAGAATCACTGAATCCAGTGTCACTGTGCTTGTCCAATGCTGCAGAGGCAAAGCTCCCTCTGCCATCGACATGGGAGAGTAGTTATTTCAGATCAAAGGTGCCATGATGCCCATTGCCTAAATGGTCAATCTAGGAGTACATTGCCACCCCTGCAAGTCAGGAGGCTGAGGAGTGTTAGGCTTCTGAAGAATATTGAGCATAACCCAGTAATTATATTTCTCTCACTGCAGTGGCAAAGGAGCTGTGTTGTGCCTAGGACATGCTACAGTTTATCCAATATGCCCTATGTCAGTTTGTGGCAGTTTTCCTATTGAATTCAGTTTGTCCATTAAGCAATAGGTGGGCAATTCTGTGGGCAGGTCATGCGTACAGCATGCAAAGAAATGGTTGTCACTAGGTCTAATATAAAGCTCACAAAACGACCTGCATGCACAGGCTAGACTACTCTGTCTGGGCAAGCCATGCTAAGGCTCTAGCCCATTCACTCTTGCCAGGCCATACTAACTTGACTTGCGTGGTTTAGGTTTGGGTGGAGGTGGGGGAGCCACTTTCTTAGGTTTTTCAGTAGGAGGGTTGGCAATAGCCTGAGGGGTGACCTGAAGGGGAGGGGTGCTGGGAGCCGGGGGCAAGACCGCAGCTATTGGAAAAGCAAAGAAACATAGGGGAGAGAAAGTCATATAAAGCTAAGGCGGCAATATGCAGCGTACTTACTCATACAAAATAGTGACCAATTACACAGGCAAACAATGACAAACACATAGTCAAAGGCAGACAAGGACCGCGTTACATCCATACATTCATGCAATGATCCATGCAAACTATTGGGAAATGAATGTGTGTGTTTTCCCGCAATAATTTTTAAATTTGAGTGTCAGTTTCACTTTTCCTAAAAAGATTATTTAAAGGAACCTGCCAGTTTGCAAATTTAGTTTAATTAATATGAAGAAGAAGGAGACGCTGATTGGACTGATATATACATTTGTAGGAAAGGATTAATTTCATTTGTAGGAAAGGTTTTTTTTTTTCATTGAAATCTTTGCTTATTCCTTGCTTAGTATTTAAAGAAGTTGGTCCTAATCTGTGATTGACAGCTGTCTGTATAAGTGTGTCTTGCTGTCAGACAATTATTAGGATTGCCCTTCGACTGCTAAGTCCAGACTGAGAAAGGAATTCAATGGATAGTTCTCCAGCAGTACCGGAAAGTGTTGGACAGCAAAAGTAACACATTTGGAAAGAAGTTGTCTCCATGACTTCTTTAGGATGGCAAACAAAAGTCAAATACAACTATAAGCAGGTCTAAATAATGTAAAATATATAGTGTTATGGCTGATATCATGTTATATGGAACTCATATCCATGGTATTTATGTATAGTCAGCAGATATGTCATGAATGGTTGAAAAAAAAAATGAAAATTGTTAATCTGCTTCTGAGTGATTGAGAATGTATACTGTTAGCAACAAAAGATCAAAGATACAACAAGATGGTGTATCACATAATAATAATAATTAGGAACATGAAGAATGATGACACTGCACATGACCTGGAAGCTTGTTCCCAACAATGATTGTGCTCAGATTTCACAGATTATATCATCTCACCTTCGGCAATGTTAACAACATATGGACATTTGGGGATCTGAGCTCCTGCGAAGGTAATGTAGACCTTGTGAGGTCCCTCCATATTAGGTCTGTATGTGCAGCGATAGATATTGTCTCCTTTGTCCTCCAAAATAACTTCTACTGTGTCCTGACGGTTCTGGGGATCAACTATGACTACCCCAACATCACCAGATCCAGCACCTACAAATACAAGACATTCCTGTATTATACACGGTACATCTACTGATATTATTGTATTATGGTCCACTAAAGTTATCACCTAAAACAAAGCTGACATTTACCTGCTGTGTAGATATCAAAGTATGTAGGCTTGTTTGCAACATTTCCCACAGGTTCCAGACCAGGTCCTCTTGCTGTCACCTTGTTAGCATCTCCAAGAGCCATGGCAACATTGACATTAAATGGGCTCTTGTTAATGTTCTGGCCAGCAAATAACACTGTAACCTATTGTTCACAAGAGGAAATCAAGGTAAATGGTTATATATGTACACATAGTTATGAAGGGATGATTGCGTGAAGTATTAACTATATTACATTAAAGTAAACCTCTTGGTGAAAGACGAGTGTGCCTTACCTTGTGGAGGCCTGCCACCTTTGGCACATAGCTGACTGAGTAAGTTCTGTTCTTGTCATTATTTGGGATAACTTTGGCCTGTGAAATAACACACAGATTCACAGATTAAGAGATCTAGATACAGCAAAGGAAAATTGCAAATTATTATTATTAGGAGTTGTCTGTAACAGAAAGTTGGCTACTACCTGTCTCTAGGTTTTATGAAGGTTTTATGCCCATAGTGAAAAAAAAAAGAATAAATTTGTATATGTCATTATTATTATCTAGAGTTATTCTGCTGCATACAAATGTAGTTGGCATTATCTTTAGCTCATAACTTATTACTAGTAGTCATCCTCCCCTGATGTCCAACAAGAAGTAAATCAACTAGAATCGCTAGTCTTCACCTCCTCAGTGTGTCCCTCAGGATCTTCTACGAAGACCAGCACTTCTCCAAGACCAGCTTCGATAGTCTCCACTGTGAAAAAGGCAGGCTTCAAAACCATGTTTCCCTGGGGTTCAATACCTGAAAAACATGTAACACCAAATGTAACATGTAGTAGCGGATGAAAAACATAATGTCAACTTTTCAATAATTATTATACACAATTAGGTCTAGTCAGTTGCCAACAGAACACATGGCAGAACAAGGACTTCATTAATGGGACCTTATGAGGGCTTCCATAAGATGACTTATTCTCTAGAAGGAGAGGAAAATATCTTTGTAATATGGTAGAACTTAAAGGATTGCATGTTTTTTATTCTCACAGATTGTCCCAAACTAACAGGGACCCAGGGTACATATATATTTCAGTCATGTCTATATTTTAGATCCATATCATCCTCCATGAAGCTGCTTCTTTGACTAACAATAAAATCAAACAAAATAAAGATGTTGATAGATTACTACTTGTGAATATGAAAATACTGGTGTAATTTATCAAATCTTGTCCACAGAGTAATGAGCTGGCATTTCATATCATAATATAAACACACAATTCAGCCCCCAGAAGAAGCTACTATGAAACGTGCGCTGGGGTGAGGGGAAAGCGTGGTCTATCCTACTCCAGTGCTCCTGCTTCTGCTTTAGGTATTGTACCTTGCACTGATTCTTCTATTTAGATTTTCACTACATTTGCTTAGGGTAATGTTCTGTCATCTAGGTTGGTACACTAGTAATATATTCACTGTATTGGTCACATGGACCTCCTTATGCTGTGTTGACAGGATCCCATATATTGTGCAAAACTAACCATTTATAAGAGCTTAATTTGGTTACACTTTAGCAGATATTAGCACCTTAATATTTTATACCTATACCTACCTCATTTGTATAGATTGACCGGTTCTTTCCCCTTCTGGGACTATCTATATGTAAATCCGAAAATACTGGTGCATAGCAATGCTTTACTATAGTACATCTAAATTAGTATAGCAAAACAAGGGATAAGACTCCAAGTAGTATTGTTTCGCTCTTCTTTAAAAGTTAAACCATACGTACTAATAAATTTAAAAGAATCATACTAACCACGGAATTTCCATCCCCTAAACCAGTGCTGCTGCACTAACGATCTGCACTAGACGAGAAGTATCCTGACACTGTGGACACCCAGTGGCCTCAGTGGTCAGATCATTGGGGTCATGGCATAATGTCTTCCTGCCTGGTGTAAGCCATTGGCGAGGCAGCACTAGAGCAGAATTAATTCTTGGCTTCTGTTTATTACTTAAAAGCATCACCTCACTAAGGGAATGTCTCATCAGAAAATGACCTACTGTCTATAAATCAGTTTTTATGTCAAATGCATTTTTTTTTAAATGTTTTAAATTGTCATTTTCAGCTCATTGTCTGTGTTCAAAAAATAGAAAATCTTGCAATTTTCACACTGACCAGTGGGACAATGTTAGACTTCACGACATCAACATGTACATTAGCAGCAACTGACTCTGACCCTTTCTTTTGCATTGAAGTATCTAATGAGCTTGAGCAAAGGTCATTGTAAAGGGAGGGAGAGCTGCGACATGACCGACTGTGAATGGTGGATCCTGTGTCATCAGCTCTGTATTACCTGTCATTGTAATCCTGTCTGTGATGATGATGATGAGGCTGAAAAGTCTTGAGTAAAAAACAGGAAGTATGTGTTTAAAATATTCCCAGCAATCAGTGTGAAAATTGCTATTGCTATTTCTATTTTTTTTTTCTTTTTAATACAGATTGTGATTTGAGAAAAAGGTTAAACATTATTACAAAAGCCTGATTTAAAAAAGTCTATTTTATTATACATTCCCTTTAAAAAAGAATGGTAAAACTCTTTACATTTTTTGTGAAATAGCTAACAAAAACACTTTCTTGTTGACTTCTGGTTATGTTTCCTATAATGTTGTTTGTTTTACTGATCAATAGTGATACAACTAATAATCAGGATTACCCAATTCTTACATGCAGAAGAACACGGCGTTATGACCAGCTTTAACTTCTATTTGTACCTCACGATATTTCATGGACATTACAGAAGCATGAAGATGCTGGAACTCAAAAAGGCCATACTGGAGCTGGTGTGTTAGTCTTGCCTTTCTCCTAATTGTCCACAATTTGGAGTTTTTGTAGCAGGCAGTTTAGCTACAGATCAACATATTGTAAGAATCGTGATGTTGCCAAGTAGAGATGGAGCAGAGCGGATTGAGAGCATGAGATCACCCAAACATCGTGTTACACTAAGAGAGCCAGCAGAAAGGGAACTGCGGGGGCTACCTGATCTCCCACTTTAACCCTTTCCTCTAACACAAGGGATCCATTTCCAAAAGTGACCTAAAAATAAACTTCTACTATGAGTAATTAAGGAAACCTTTTTAATCTTTTCCATATTCTTTGAATATAATATGCTACTTATTACAGAATTCAGAGAAGTTTTAATATCACACAATTCCCATACCTGGCCCATAAGCAATGGCTTTCTTGGGATGCAGCTGTTTAGAACGAAGAGGTGCACCAGGCTTTAGCTTTGCCTTGGGGAATTGGGACAGGTAGGTCATGACTGAGTGTTCATCTACGTTGGGATCCACAATCTCTTCAGGGGCGATAACCTACAATACAAAGAGAGTATTAACATATAATATATACGAGGGGCGATCCAAAAGTAATGATAATCGGTTATTTCTATTGCACACAGAAATTAAAATAAAATGTTTTCTTCTCTCTTAGGTACCCACTAGTCCAGGAAAAAAAATCACTTAAATAGGCCACGATTCCTGGGAGCTACATTCATTTGAATATGAACTGCCAAGGAGTGAACATCAAAATGGAAAAAAACGAGCTTAGAGCTGTCATCAAATACCGCTGCTTGAAAAAATGTCTACCAAAGACTTACACAGCGACTTGGTGGAAACATTGGGGGACTCTTCTCCTCCATATTCCACAGTTGCACGCTGGGCCAAGGAATTTAAGATGAGAAGAACATCGATGGAAGATGAACATCGCGAAGGACGCCCATCCACGTCCCTCAATGAAGAAAACGTGAAAAAAGTTGAAGAAGTTGTGTTGGCAGATCGAAGAGTGACTATCAGGCATGTAGCTGAGGTCACAGGGATCTCGTATGGCAGTATTCAAAGAATCCTTGCAAAAGAATTGCATATGAGAAAGGTCTCCGCGCGTTGGGTGCCAAAAATGTTAACCGACGAGCAAAGGAAGAAACGAGTTGACATTTCAATAGCAAATCTCGAAAAGTTCCAAGCAGACAAGGAGAATTTTTTGTCATGTTTTTTGACCATGGATGAGACCTGGATCCACCACTTTGATCCCGAAACTAAACAACAATCGATGACATGGAAACGAGCCGACGAACCGACGCCGAAGAAATTCAAAGTGTCAAGCTCAGCAGGGAAGGTTATGGCGTCCATTTTTTGGGACGCTGAAGGAATTATTATGGTGGACTATTTGGAGAAGGGAGCCACTATTACGGGCTCCTACTACGCAAAACAAATAAGAAGATTGCGGGAGGCTATCAAGGAGAAAAGGCGCGGCAAACTGCAGGCTGGAGTGCTGTTTCACCAAGATAACGCACCGGCTCACAAAGCTGCAGTTGCCATGGCTACCATTCAAGAAGCGGGCTTTGAACTGGTGGAACACCCCCCCTATTCGCGAGATCTAGCCCCCAGTGACTTCTTTCTCTTTACTTGGCTCAAGGAACACCTCCGGGGCAAGAAATTTGACAATAGCGACGTGATAACCGCTGTTGGGGAGTTTTTTGAGGGTCAAGATCAAGAATTTTTTTCGAAGGGAATTCTAAGTTGAGAAAAGAGATGGACTAAATCTATAGACTTGTTAGGAGACTATGTAGAAAAATAAAAAAATTTTTTGACTATGTTCAGTGTTTATTATTGATTATCATTACTTTTGGATCGCCCCTCGTATTGTCTACCGAATTCAAATTAATTGTTGCAGACATAAGGCTGTGTATGCTTTATAAGGACGTATGTCTGTATGCCAATTTTCTGATGTAAAACTTCATGAAATATTGCAAAATTTTGTAGCTTTTGTCATTTTTCAGTCGTAAAATAGCCACAAAAATAGCATAAATTACAACAGAACTATACATTAGTCCCTTACAGGCATGCATTTCTTTCCGTGACGCACAGCAACTGAAATGTGTGACATATTCAGCTAATAATTAAATTTCGCATCTTCCTCTAGCATACTCTTCATTAAGTCTGGTGTTCAAAAAGGCGGTAAGGTCATATCGAAGTTTAACCCAATACCTCAACTAGGTTCTTGTAAGCTAACTTGGCCAGACACACCAAAACTGTATAAAGCCCTGACAGTAGACATACAGGCCATTTGTTTAGACTACTTTTGTCATGACTGGGACTGGGAGAGGAAAAGAGACTCATAGCCTCCTGGTATTTGTAGGAATCAGGCATATTGGAAAATGATCCAATCAAAGATTTACTTCTTACTTGTCCCTATCATTCCATATTCTTCTATATCTTACCATTGTTCTCCTGCATCTCATTTTATAAATTAAAATTTTGTTGACTTTATGTCTCGATCTTCTTTGTACATCTATTGTTAATTTATCTACAGTCCTAGTTATTTTTGTTCTTTTTTTCCTTTAAGTGCCCATGCAAGGAGATGAGATCATATCTAGTGATGAGCGAGTGTGCTCGTTACTCAAGTTTTCCAAGCATGCTCGGGAGTTCTCCAAGTATTTGGATGTGCTCGGAGATTATGTTTCGGTCCCTGCAGCTGCATGATTTGCGGCTGCTAGGGGGTGTGAATACATGTGGGAATTCCCTAACAAACAGGCAATCCCTGCATGTATTCAGGCTGTCTAGCAGTTGCAAATCATGTAGCTCTGGGGACAAAAACATAATCTCCGAGCACACCCAAAATACTCGGAGATCACCCGAGCATGCTCAGAAAACTTGAGTAACGGGCACACTCACTCATCACTAATCATATCCAATGACACCTTCTAATTATAGATATCTGTGCTGGACTAAAGGAATCAATTCCAAATTATTGTAATATTAGGTATAGCCAGTAACTGACATCCATTGATTTCACAATTCTGCTGTGATGGGGGTTAGTCACCATGTGTAACATGGGCTTATAACTAATGTAGGAACTGGCAGCCTACTGGACAATAAAGGTTATGTAAATGGATCAATCAACCTCTGTAATTGTTCCCTTTTTATGACCACAATACATACAAACTGTAGAGTTGTATTCAAATTATATAAAGAAAATATATTCTATTTTATATTTCATGGGAATTCATTCTGAAAACTTTACCGCCCTGATTCATCATTTGACTTTGTTTTTTTATTTTATTTTATGTTTTTGTTATGTCTTTTTGCAAATTCAACAATGTTTGTTTTTGTCTCTTTTGCGTGCTTTTTTAGAATAAAAAGTTGCATTATCCTTTCAATAAGAATTCAAATGTGGTACATTGGTCTTCAAGTGCTCAAAAGAAAAATCATATTTTGTTCTCGACTAGGGTACTGGAGTGAAATTGCAGAAAAATTTTGTGACACTTCTTAAGGTCAAATTTGATGAATTAGGCTAAAAAAATTGGATAACTAAAGCCATACCCATAATGCAAAACAAAAAAATGCAACAAGTACAATTAACTTGAAAAGGTGCAACTTGAATAATGTACAGTGGGGCAAAAAAGTATTTAGTCAGTCAGCAATAGTGCAAGTTCCACCACTTAAAAAGATGAGAGGCGTCTGTAATTTACATCATAGGTAGACCTCAAATATGGGAGACAAACTGAGAAAAAAAAATCCAGAAAATCACATTGTCTGTTTTTTTTTCATTTTATTTGCATATTATGGTGGAAAATAAGTATTTGGTCAGAAACAAGCAATCAAGATTTCTGGCTCTCACAGACCTGTAACTTCATCTTTAAGAGTCTCCTCTTTCCTCCACTCATTACCTGTAGTAATGGCACCTGTTTAAACTTGTTATCAGTATAAAAAGACACCTGTGCACACCCTCAAACAGTCTGACTCCAAACTCCACTATGGTGAAGACCAAAGAGCTGTCAAAGGACACCAGAAACAAAATTGTCGCCCTGCACCAGGCTGGGAAGACTGAATCTGCAATAGCCAACCAGCTTGGAGTGAAGAAATCAACTGTGGGAGCAATAATTAAAAAATGGAATACATACAAGACCACTGATAATCTCCCTCGATCTGGTGCTCCATGCAAAATCCCACCCCGTGGGGTCAGAATGATCACAAGAACGGTGAGCAAAAATCCCAGAACCACGCGGGGGGACCTAGTGAATGAACTGCAGAGAGCTGGGACCAATGTAACAAGGCCTACCATAAGTAACACACTACGCCACCATGGACTCAGATCCTGCAGTGCCAGACGTGTCCCACTGCTTAAGCCCGTACATGTCCGGGCCCATCTGAAGTTTGCTAGAGAGCATTTGGATGATCCAGAGGAGTTTTGGGAGAATGTCCTATGGTCTGATGAAACCAAACTGGAACTGTTTGGTAGAAACACAACTTGTTGTGTTTGGAGGAAAAAGAATACTGAGTTGCATCCATCAAACACCATACCTACTGTAAAGCATGGTGGTGGAAACATCATGCTTTGGGGCTGTTTCTCTGCAAAGGGGCCAGGACGACTGATCCGGGTACATGAAAGAATGAATGGGGCCATGTATCGTGAGATTTTGAGTGCAAACCTCCTTCCATCAGCAAGGGCATTGAAGATGAAACGTGGCTGGGTCTTTCAACATGACAATGATCCAAAGCACACCGCCAGGGCAACGAAGGAGTGGCTTCGTAAGAAGCATTTCAAGGTCCTGGAGTGGCCTAGCCAGTCTCCAGATCTCAACCCTATAGAAAACCTTTGGAGGGAGTTGAAAGTCCGTGTTGCCAAGCGAAAAGCCAAAAACATCACTGCTCTACAGGAGATCTGCATGGAGGAATGGGCCAACATACCAACAACAGTGTGTGGCAACCTTGTGAAGACTTACAGAAAACGTTTGACCTCTGTCATTGCCAACAAAGGATATATCACAAAGTATTGAGATGAAATTTTGTTTCTGACCAAATACTTATTTTCCACCATAATATGCAAATAAAATGAAAAAAAAAACCAGACAATGTGATTTTCTGGATTTTTTTTTCTCAGTTTGTCTCCCATAGTTGAGGTCTACCTATGATGTAAATTACAGACGCCTCTCATCTTTTTAAGTGGTGGAACTTGCACTATTGCTGACTGACTAAATACTTTTTTGCCCCACTGTATAAGGTGCCAAATAAAAAAAAATACAAACTATTTTTACTCCAGGAAAAAGGTGAAAAGGCAATGACGAATTGACCTCTAAGGTTCTTAAATAAAGACCTGTATCTCACCTGTGGTACTCCGAGCCAGTCATCTGCTTGCTGCATTGCCTCCCTTGCATTCTCCACAGGCTGGTTGGGGTCCCATGCCTCCCAGTCTGGGCAGAGACCTGTATAAAAAAGGGTGCAGTTTTACTTCTCAGGATACAGTTTCTATTACTGTCACTGTTATAATACATTTGTAGATTGATCCATACACTTAGCACATACCAGGACTTCACTACTCCAAGTTGACTGTCATTGCTGACATTTATGGGTAAAAATGATTGTCGGTAAAATCTATTCATATCACTGTAGACTATCCATATGAGTAAATGGCCATCTAAGACCACTGACATTAACAATGGGGATGCCCTTTCTGATTGGGACCAAACCCAATGAAAAATAAGCTGGAATAATACAATAGAAGAAACTTCATGGGCAACTTATGGAACTAATGGGTGAAGTTTGAAAACTAGATTGGAGTAAAATAGTGTGCTCATCAGAAGCAAAGCAAAAGCAGTCTGTAAATGTGTGTCTCATGTAATAAATTAAACACAATGTTGCTGTAAAATATAAGAAAATAAATAATAAGAAATTTTTGGGAATCTGCAAATCATATAATGTGCTGGAAGGGAATGTGGAGCTGAATTGTCTCCATGTGACTTGGCTTATCCACTTTGTAAGCGACTGTGTAAACTGCAGTATAGTCTCTGCCTCTTGCCTTATATGAGATTGCACACTTCTGTCCTCCACCCGCCTTCTCTTTGGCAGGCGGACAGGAAGCTAAACTGGATAATGTTACCACTGCATTTCTCCCTTGTCATGGAAGGCAGCAGGCAGTAGCATACGGTTACACTGAAAACTGTTCTGTGCCTAAACAGAAATGACCATTTAACCTCACCAGACCACCACCTACACTGACACCTTATTCATGAATTTACAGGTTTGACCCAATGCAAAAGCTTGGCTAAGCTTAGGTAAGAAATCTATACTCTGGTATAGGATTTATCTAAAGTATAAAAATAAAATTCATTGCAAAGCAAGAGAGATATGTATAGTATGATTGAATCCAGATGCATCAGGATGTGATTGTTTAGCCATTTGATTTTTTGGTTTTGGTGTTTAGAATACATTTCCATTTGATTTCTGCAAACAATGACTGATCATAAAAGAGTAAAGTAATACTATATTCAGGGGCGTAACTATAATAGTCGCAGGGGTTGTAGACACACCCAGGCCCTGAAGCCTAGGGGGGCTCAAAAGGTCCCTTTGGCACATAAGAGGAAGCCAATACTTTTAAGATACTAATAAGACCCATAATAATTAGGGGCCCTGTTGGAGATTTGCTTTGGGGCCCACACATTTCAAATTATCCACTGACTACATTTATTGTTGTAACACACTGGCAGAAGTGATTGTGACAAGGCCATTCATATTCTATTATGTCTATGATACAGTAGTATTAGTATGTGTGCATAAATAAGAGAAATACTGAAATAAAGCAGAAGCACACATAGCTGCTTGTTGTTCCCCATTACAAACTATTCTGAGGGAGGAGATGTCCCAGGGATATCTAGGAATATTTCTTTCTATGACTTAATACTTTGATGCAGATCACAAGGATCATGATTGGCCGTGGGTTGGAGAGCGCTCTTTAAATTATACTTGTTAACCTGTTTATGACCGAGACCATCTAAAATATAGATGTTGCTTTGACTCCAATTAGAACTAAATTGTATTATTAGTATTTACCCAAATTAAAGGACTTGTTCACTACAGGACAACCCAAGCTTAATCATTTCAGGACCCCAATTAAAATAAAAACAGGGTATACTCACCTCCTGCAGTTGTGCCATTCCAGAGACGTCTGTTCCCAGTGGTGATGTGACTTGTTGTGTCGCGTGCCAGCTTTAGCCAATGAACGGCAGCTCATCAATAGTCTATCAGGACGGATGTCTGTGCTGACAAGCAACTGCTCATTGTCTGCAACCTGCAACCAACACAGCAAGTCACGTCTCCTCCGGGAACAACAGCATTGACATCGCTGGAACAGTGCCGCTGCAGGAAGTGAGTATCCACTGTTTTTATTTTAATTGGGGGTTCTCAAGTGATTAAGCTGGGGTTGACCAGTAGTGGGCATGTCCTTTAAGTACCCTTTACTTACCTGGTGCGCAGTTATCCACCAGTGCACCCAATGCCTTTCCATCCTGCCAGTCCCTATGGAAGTTAGTGATGGGTAGCTGTGGTATCTTGTTCTGAATCCATCCCAAAAGTCTTTGCTTTGGTGTTTGCTTCTTGACATCTTCTTCATCTTCATCTTCCCACATAGGCATAGAGATAGAGTAGTGCAGAATGAGTGTCCAGATAAGACCCAGGATCAGCTTGAGGTTTCCATCCACGATTGCTTTTGAATCTGCAAATAAAAGGAGAATGGAAAAAACATGAATTTTATTGCTCACATGGAAATCAATATATGCAAATTTCAATATTAGGAATATATAGTAATCCTTAGAAATGCTATAATTTCACTATATGATGGTACTAATAAAATCACAATGCCAGATAAAGTGCAGGGCATAAGAGGACCTATGTACACAGAACATTTTACACATGGTCTAAAATGGACCATTTTTTTGCTGTATAGCATATTTTATAATCTTTATAGCGAAACAAAGAGGAGAAAAAAGGAAATTAACATTGATAATAATAAGTATTGTATTCAAATTTCCATTTAGTCTTTATTTATGTACTAAATCTTATGTACTTTCTATTCTTTTAAGCTTAGTTTTAATATTACGGTAATTTACTGGTATACTTAGGTCAGTTTATAATATTTTTATTCTGGTTGTCTCGTGTTCACTTTTTAGGATTGCATGACTTCCCTGGCTCCTATCTTCTTGCTTGTCATTATAGTTGAGCATCTAATTGAGAGTTTGGACCACCAGCACTGTTGCAACGCTGGCCCAAAGACTCCTTTCTCCAATGCTGCCCTTTCAGGCTGTTTTGTCTCTGCAGCATTGAAGGAGCGCAGTGGCACTGACAACTGGCCAGATTCACAAATCTTGCCAGCTTAAGAGCAGCATAAGCTCTATAGATGAAAGCCTTAATAAACTGCATCATAAGTCTGTCCGTAACTTAGAAAATGAGCAGTAAGCAGAGAGGATTTTTAATAATTTTTCTAATTTAATATGAGAATAAGAATATTAACAATGGTGACTCCAGCACAAATTAATATAGTAATAATGGGGATCATTGTATCATAATGCACAGAGAGATTGTATTGTGTATAAGCAAGGAACCATTTATTATAGAAGACCATCAATTCATAAAAAACATTGCAAAAACATTTTATAATCCTTTCAAAAACACCAGCTTGACTCTTTAACCAGACTGGTTGCTTGGTTAATTAATAGGTTAATAACATCAACTTTGGATGAATCACGTGCAATGAATTTTCTCAATGAATATACTTCACATCTACGGTATATCTTGAGTGTTCCTTGGTACACACCCTGCTCCACTGTACACCCAAATCATTAGATGAATGGATTATTTATGACTATTGAGTAACTTTAGTAAAGAGATTATCTATCTGGACAGTTTGGATTTTAATTATTTTTGGACTTTATATATTTATGATATGATACCTTAATACAGAAGGAAGGTTAGTAATTTATTTTGGAGGTCATTGAGCAGTGTGCACAACAACTAGGGATGAGAGGTTCTTTAAGAGCAATTAATCAAGTGATTTCTTTTGATTTCTATCATGCACAGTAAAAAAGAAAGCAGGACTATAACTTACTGCTATAGAGAATTGTGCTAATTTTGGTTTCCACTAGTTTTGGTACATGAGACCATGATGCACAATATGATATAATCCACTAGCAAAAGTTCTTCACTCACACACATGTCACTGACTAGGTAGTTAAGAGCAGGATTGTGGAGTCGGTAAGCCAAACCACCCACTCCAACTTTGAATTCAACTCCTCAATTTCCTTGACTTCCGACTCCAACTCTGACTTCACAACTCCAACTCCACAGCACAGCCTCACTACTGAGCATGAACATAAAGTGCAGCTCAGATTCATCTCAACTAAAAGCCAAGATCCTTAGATCAGGACTAGAACAGACATTTATAGGAAATTGCATAACTTTACCAAATTATTATTAAAACATTTAATTGTAAAGTGCTGCGGAATATGTTGGCGCTATATAAATAAAAATTATTATTATTATTATTATTTACAGCACTGAACTACTGAACCCAATTTATTATATAGTTTAGGAGTTGGAGTCGGTCCATTTTATTCCGACACCAAAATGGACACTGACTCCACAACTCTGACTCCATAGCCCTGGTTAAGAGTTTAAAGGGGTTGTCCACTACTAGGACAACCCCTTCTCATACCCCACACTTGGCCCCGATGAAATAAAAAAAAACCTATACTCACCTCCTGTGTCGGCCACCATTCCCATGGTGTCAGCACTCGCTCTCATGTGGTTGTTGTGACACATGACCCGGCGCCCAATCAAGGCTGGCATCACTGTCACCAACTTCAGACATATTCAACATGAAGATGAAGTCAGGGATCAGCTGCAGCCAGACTTCATCTTCATGTTCAATTTGTCTGAAGACAGGGACAGTGATGCCAGCGTTGATTGGGCACTGGCTTCACAAGTCCAAATAGCCGCACTAGAGCCCTGGAGAGAGCGAGTGCTGACACCGCGGGAACAGTGCCTGCACAGGAGGTGAGTATAAGATTTTGTATTTTATCGGGAACAAGCGTGAGGTATGACAAGGAGTTGTCCAAGTAGTGGGCAACTTCTTTAACATATAGCAGTAAGAGTCTTACATATAATTTTAAAGTGTAATTTGCTGCTATTATTTATTTTTCGCTTTCTTCACATCATGGATTATTTTCATTGGGTTTCCATTGCTTCTATTATGCAGAATAGCATTCTGTACTAAGTCGTTCTGCTTATTAGAAAAGGTAATCCGATGGAACCTTAATTGTCAATTAGATTAATAAATCAGTAAAACCTTAACGGCACATGAAAAGACAATGTTGCTATAAGGGGCTGACATTGCTATGGACAGCAGAGACACACTGCCCCTTTAAGACACAGCACCCCCTTGGCTGATGCAATGGTACATGCTATTCTACCCTTCAAAAGTCTGCTTTGGTTTGCTCTTCCTGCTATGGAGAGGGGAGGGGCTGTTTTCCCAGTGAGTGTTTGGAGCTGGGAGTCTGCAGGAGACCAATGAGGAGAAAAGCGTGCAGCTTCGAACTGACTGAACTTGTAGGATTGTTTATACCCTTCTGAGGATAACGAAGGTGGTTTTCCTGTGATACTGTGAGGAGCCACGAAGATCTACAAGGAAGGAATTCAGAAGAAGGCGTTCACCGTTTCTAGGAGCAGGTTCGGAATCGTCACACAAGGACAAGACCACGTTGCACAGAGCTGCCAGGGAGGACATCGCATCATCTTGCAGAGAACTGCAGGGGGCCCCCAGGAAGGAACTGGACACCAACTTTACCCTGAGTGTTAACCCCGTGTGCACACATGTTTAAGGCTTAGGATAGGCTGCAATAGACAGAGCATGGTAGTCGTGCGGCCGGAGTAGCAGCGGCCAGTCAGGCTATAGTTAGAGTAGCAGCATACTGTGCTTTATTGTATTGTTTTGCCTTTTGAAATATACACTGAACTGTAATAGTTGGTGCACCATGCCATTTGTACGGCCCAGCTAGAGAATATCACTTTTGTAAATTGTTTTATGTCATTGCATACCCCTGTTTACACTTTCCTAACACTGCATTCCTTGCCTGTAAATAAATTAACCCTTTGTTGTTTGCACCTCATCTTGTGTACCGTAGTCTCCCTGCATTGTGGTGGTCCCCCAGCCATCGCTTCATTGCCAACATGCAAACTGTAGAATTATAATTGATATATTATTATTATTATGAATTAATGCACTCAATCTTTTGCATAAATATAATTCATACATAATAATAGACATGTTGGTTTTAGCAAAGGGAACAAACAGTCCACTTACAACCCACAAACTTTGACAATATAGCGTAAGGCAGTCTAAATATGTTACAAGTAAAGGTGTGCACACTTATGTGCATTGCTTGTATGTATCCTCTCCTTTCACATCTCCTCTCAATATTTCCATAAACTAAAAAGGAAAAGAGAATGGGCAGGAATATAAAGAGAGGAAAGTAAGATGTGGGGTGATATAACAGTATCTGTCAGCTGTACTAAGGCTGGAAAAGTGAGGGAAATTACAGGATGTGTTGTAAATGTACTTTCCCTTCTGTTGAGCTACATCAACAGCATGCCTGAACTGTTGATTTTTATAAAATGCTCTAGCAACACTGTATATCTGCCTGTAAATGACTTTGCTTAGCAGGACAGCAATGGCGCAACTACCAGGCTTATAGAAAATTCCACACTAATGCTTGTCTATCACATGCTCAGAACAATTTTATGATAACACTGATTTGTCTTCGGAGGTTTGAAAAATTGTTTAAAGTAATATAGAAATATCTATTGTGCTTTCAGATATCTAAATATGTTACATAAAGGACCACTGAAGTGGCATTTTTTATTTCTCCCTTTGATAGCAATCAGATGAGAATGTGTAATAAGTTTAGCATTATACTTAAGCCCCCGTTACACACTGCGATATCGCTAGCAATATCGCTGTAAAGTCACCGATTTTGTGACGTTGCAGCGATATTGCTAGCGATATCGCTGCATGTGATACTTACCTCCGACCGGCTCCCCCGCTGGTTATCGCTGATCGCGCGAGAAGCTCAGCTCCTGGACCATTCGTGGAGCCGGGCAGAGGGCGCAGGATCGCCGCGTCTGACAGGTATGTAGCAACCCCCGTCCCCAGCGATGTCGCTGGTGAGATCTGCCTGTGTGGCAGCTCACTAGCGACCACCTAGCGATGTACCAGCGATCCTGACCGCGTCATATCGCTGGTCGGGATCGCTGGTGCATCGCTAGGTTTAACGGTACCCTTACCAGTCACCACTTTGTAACTTGCTGGATAATCCACTTTGTCAAAGCAAGTCTATGAGACTCACAACCTACCTCTGTAACCTTGTATTGAAAATCATAGACTTGCATTGAGAAAATGTAAAAAGTGACCTCGACTCCACACAGGACACACTGTGTGATAAGGCAGGTTACAATGTGGTCATATGCCACTGAAGCGTCACTGAAAACTGCAGAGGACTGCAACCGGTGAGTATGGAACTCATTACACAGATACAGCTGATTGCCACCGAAGTGAGAATTTTAAAAAGTCAGCAGAGTTGTCATTTAGATAATCAAACACACGTGTCTAACTGAAGCCAAATGGTACACCTTTGGCATAGCATTTTTGTGTCCTATGGGATGGTGACAATACTTTTTAGAACATATTAGGCATACATACAGTTGTGGCCAAAAGTATTGACACCCCTGCAATTGTGTCAGATATTACTCAGTTTCTTCCTGAAAATGATTGCAAACACAAATTCTTTGGTATTATTATCTTCATTTAATTTGTCTTAAATGAAAAAACACAAAAAGAATTGTCCTAAAGCCAAATTGGATATAATTCCACACCAAACATAAAAAAGAGGATGGACAAAAGTATTGGCACTGTTCGAAAAATCATGTGATGCTTCTCTTTTGTGTAATTAACAGCGCCTGTAACTTACCTGTGGCACCTAACAGGTGTTGGCAATAACTAAATTACACTTGCAGCCAGTTGACATGGATTAAAGTTGACTCAACCTCTGTCCTGTGTCCTTGTGTGTACCACATTGAGCATGGAGAAAAGAAAGAAGACCAAAGAACTATCTGAGGACTTGAGAAACCAAATTGTGAGGAAGCATGAGCAATCTCAAGGCTACAAGTCCATCTCCAAAGACCTGAATGTTCCTGTGTTTACCGTGCGCAGTGTCATCAAGAAGTTTAAAGCCCATGGCACTGTGGCTAACCTCCTTAGATGTAGACGGAAAAGAAAAATTGACAAGAGAATTCAACGCAAGATTGTGTGGATGTTGGATAAAGAACCTCAACTAACATCCAAACAAGTTCAAGCTGCCCTGCAGTCCGAGGGTACAACAGTGTCAACCCGTACTATCTGTCGGCGTCTGAATGAAAAGGGACTGTATGGTAGGAGACCCAGGAAGACCCCACTTCTTACCCCAAGACATAAAAAAGCCAGGCTGGAGTTTGCCAAAACTTACCTGAAAAAGCCTAAAACATTTTGGAAGAATGTTCTCTGGTCAGATGAGATAAAAGTAGATCTTTTTGGGCAAAGGCATCAACATAGAGTTTACAGGAGAAAAAAAGAGGCATTCAAAGAAAAGAACACGGTCCCTACAGTCATACATGGCGGAAGTTCCCTGATGTTTTGGGGTTGCTTTGCTGCCTCTGGCACTGGACTGCTTGACCGTGTGCATGGCATTATGAAGTCTGAAGACTACCAACAAATTTTGCAGCATAATGTAGGGCCCAGTGTGAGAAAGATGGGTCTCCCTCAGAGTTCATGGGTCTTCCAGCAGGACAATGACCAAAAACACACTTCAAAACGCACTAGAAAATGGTTTGAGAGAAAGCACTGGAGACTTCTAAGGTGGCCAGCAATGAGTTCAGACCTGAATCCCATAGAACACCTGTGTAGAGATCTAAAAATGGCAGTTTGGAGAAGGCACCCTTCTAATATCAGGGACCTGGAGCAGTTTGCCAAAGAAGAATGGTCTAAAATTCCAGCAGAGCATTGTAAGAAACTCATTGATGGTTACCGGAAGCGGTTGGTCGCAGTTATTTTGGCTAAAGGTTGTGCAACCAAGTATTAGGCTGAGGGTGCCAATACTTTTGTTTGGCCCATTTTTGGAGTTTTGCGTGAAATGATCAATGTTTAGCTTTTTGCTTCAATCTCTTTTGTGTTTTTTCATTTAAGACAAATTAAATGAAGATAATAATACCAAAGAATTTGTGTTTGCAATCATTTTCAGGAAGAAACTGAGTATTATCTGACAAAATTGCAGGGGTGTCAATACTTTTGGCCACAACTGTAAGGAGTGATGGCATACAACTAGATCTCTAGAGACTTCTATGGTTATTTTAGTATGTTCCCACCAATGTGTATGTAACAACTCTGCTGGCATCGCTGAATGGCCTCCCATCCCCCACTCACCAACTTGCTCACTGCTCCAGGTCTTGCTGTGAATTCTGTTTACTGCCAGCTCCTTGCCTTTCCTCCTGTCTGCTGTGTTCATGTTTCCTGACTGTGTGTATAGGGGGGCGGCGCCTGAACTCTCTACTTCTTATGGAGTCAGGGTGCACCTGGCTAATGTGTCCCTGACCAATTACCTAGAGCCCGCGACTATTTAGGCCTGCCCCATCCACTGGAACATTGCTTGTGCAATGTCTAAACTCAGTTAGCTCCTTGCTGCTGATGAGTAAGCCAGGCCCTGTCCTATGTCTCGCCTTCTTTGAGAGGCTTTACTCCTAGCTTTGTCTAATACACTCTGGCTGCCCGCCAGGAGGTGAATATCCTGGTCTCTGTCTTGTCCTAGCTTTGTCTCTGTACTTTGCCTAGTACTTCTCTGCCCGCCCTCCAGGAGGCAGTATATCCTGGTTCCTGTATCCTTCGGTCCCTGTATATTGTCTTGTACTGTTTCCCTGTCTGAACTCTGTCCTACCTCTGTTTGTCAGTCTCATTGTCTGTGATTCCTTTCCCTGCTGTGTCTTTCCCTGTGTCCTCCCTGTCTGTACTCTGCACTCTTGCAAGCTCCGCCTGCTCCGCCCTCTTGCAAGCACCGCCTGCTCCGCACTTTTGCAAGCTCCACCTGCTCCACACTCTTGTAAGCTCCGCCTGCTCCTCAATCTTGCAAGCTCCACCTGCTCTGCACTCCTGCGGCTCTGCCTACTCCACACTCCTGCTTTGTCATATTCCACTTTCTCCTATCCATACCCGCACCTGCACCTCCTATTTGAACAGGACCCTACCTGTTCCTCCATATTCCTTTCCTTCCAGCCAGTACCCGCTCCTGCTGTGTGAACAGGCCCCTACCTGTTCCTTCGTACACCACACCTACCTGCCCTGTGTCTCCAAGACGTGCCTGCTTGCCCTGTGTCTCCAAGCCATGCCTGCTTGCCCTGTGTCTCCAAGCCATGCCTGCTTGCCCTGTGTCTCAAAGCCGTGCCTGCTTGCCCTGTGTCTCCAAGCCGTGCCTGCTTGCCCTGTGTCTCCAAGCCATGCCCGCTTGCCCTGTGTCTCCAAGCCATGCCTGCCTGGGTACTAGCCATGCCTGCCGTGCCCACCTGCCTGCCTGTCACTCACACCTGACCAAGTGTCCTGTCCCCGAGTGGGATCAGCAGTCACAGCCAGACACCACCCTGGAGTGGCACCTGGCAGCTGCCTGCTGCACAACCCTGACCTCACCATTGGAGGCTCCAGAGAAGACCAAGGCAGCTGTCTTAGTCAAGCCCCTTCCAGGGTAGTCTGGTCTGTGGCACAGTGGGAGCCACAACCCCCCGGTTTGCGCCAATCAGCCAGGGCACGAGCGTGACAGTGTATACATGTACATGTTTGAATAATATCCTCACCTGTAGATAACACATTTGATGCATTCTAATATATTAAAACACCATTAGACCCATGAGATAACTCTGGGAGAAAGTAGTGTATAGATACCTTGCGATGCACAAATGTAACACATTCACTCCAAAAGGTAAAGGACTGTCTGGAGACAGCTGCCATAATAAAGGAATGCTGTTGTGACTCCAGATCTCCTGATCTGCGGGCTTTCATGTTCTCAGCTGTTTCTTGCTGGGGAATCAGGACCAACTGTTGTAGTGGCTGGACCAAGTGGATGCCACCTGTCACTGAGCTAGCAACACCACACCACCTGCCCTGGAGCAAAAATCCATCTCCCCATTGCTTTTCCTGCTCCTCACTTAGCAAAAAGGACAAAACAATAATGGCTATACAACCTATAGGGCAGCATATACAAGACCATGCACTAGATGATTCCAATGGCACATATGAACAGTAGAAACCAAACTTGTGTCTGGAAAATCAAATGGAAGCCCACGAAGTAGTCATAAGTTTTGAGACTATACTCTTGTTGGGCAGGAGCACAGTTGTTCTTTTTGAGGAGGGCTACACAGCTGTGAGATATGTCACTTGTCACTGATGCACTAATGACAGCAGTCAGATGATTTTCTGTAGGAAGCTTCACCATCTAGGTAGCTTCAACTCTCGCAAGAAAATGACTACACACTGGGAATACAATTGGAGGTAGAAATCTATCATTCATTTGCTTGATTAAGACATATCCAACAAACTTTGTGCCATTTTCTTTTAGAATTGTATAAATTTACATGTTTGCCAATACTTGTTTTTCAGTTATCAAACCATTTCATATATCAGCAAATCTTGAATGGGGTGAACAGATCCCCTCATCTCTACATCTGATATACTATTTCTTATGTACAGTGTAATAATGTCGATAATTCTTATTGTAACTGCTGCATGGATATTTATAACAGTATGACGGTGCAGTCATGTCCAAGTGCTGAGGGATCTATTTACTCCAGCAACAGGTGACACAAAAGCAGCTATGTGCTTGGGCTAGAATCGCCTGCTGCGGGACAGACAGACACACAACTGAAGACAGCAAAATCAGGAAAAGGCTAAATGACAGTTCCTGAAAGGTAATGGAAGATTTCCCAATATCAGGCACCTAATAAAGCTTTCATGTGAAGCAGCAATCAGCATAGTTATGGCTTCAAGTTTTTGTTAGGACTAATCCAGGTTCCTGACCTTCATAATTATGTGATTTTCCAACAGCGAGATTGTTTCTCTCTTGTTGTCAACCACTTCTCCTGCTGCCACATCGCACAACCATCAACTTTTAGGCTATGTACCCACATATGCAGAAAATTCCTGACAAAAAACAGACTCCTTCCCAGGAAACGCATGTTTTTTTCCGCGATTTTTGCCGCGATTTTTTCCGGAGCATCCCCAGTCTCATAGAATATAGAAATGCGGATTTTTCCGCAAAATTAATGAGCATGCTGCGTTTTTTACCGCGATGCACTTTTTTTCGCGACAAAAAACAACGCATCAATATGCACAAAAAGTGCGGAATTCATTCAAATGAATAGGATGCTTCTTGTAAGCGTTATTTCAGAGTTTTTGCCGGTAAAAACACTTTAAAAAACGTGAAAAAAATGCTTACGTGGGCACACACCCTTAAAGTTTTCACACACACACAAGACTATTTTTGGCCAAGATCATCGATATTGACGGGTTCGGCTGACAGTGGAATGTTTTTCAGTTGCTTGTTGGTGAGTAAATCATGTCCAATTTCGAACTACTGATCCCTTTGTTCTCGAAGACTAAGCCATCTCAAGAAAAGTCCGGCAGCAGCTCACTTAGGCCTCCTTCACACGTCCCTATAAAACCAGTACCAGAAAAAACAGTAGCGGTGTCATCTTTGTTTTTCTGGCATGGAAAAAAAATGAAATTACAAAGCTTCTCTTATACGTTGCAATATCAAACATGTACAGTACACTGACAGTACACTGATACCACCTGTGTGCTGTACGTATTTTTACACATCCATGGACTTGTACTGGTTCTCAACATTCATGCTGCTGGTAAAAAACAGACTCTGCGTGGTTCACACAGACACATGGCCAATGTAAATACACGGACATGTCTGTAGCAGCATAGGTTATGCTGGGTACCTGTGGCATCCATGAAAAAAAACACATATCACACATACTACAAACACTGACATGTGAAGGAGGCCTTATAGAGTTATGCAGGAGCGATGGAAAGGTGGCAGGGATGAAAAAGATAGTTGAGCAATCGAATTATCGTTCAGTTGGCAGCGATCTAACATGTATGGGGGCTTTAGGGTGCAGAGATGGAAGTACTGGTGTGGCATCTTCTGAATACACTGAGCATAAGAAGATCATGGAAGTCTTGCATTATTTGCTGATTGATAAGAACTTTAGTAAAATGAGTTTAGTTGCTGCGTAGCAATCATTGTGCAAGATGAACATGTTAGAGACAAAGAAGCTTCAGCAAAGGAAACATCAGTGCTATGAGGAAGGGTGGAATAAGTAACAAACTGTATCTTTTATGGGGGTCCAGCCCTGCTTGGTCCCATGTGCTATGTGACACCTGTTGCAGAAGTTACTTCGTCAAACTTTATTGCTATCAAACAGGGCGAGTAACTGGTCCAAGGGCAACTGTCAAGGGTAGAATATTCTAAGCCTTTCTGTCCTGCTTATTTTGATTCCCCCTTCTCTTCTGTGCATGCCACAGAGGAGGCTATCATATTGTATTCAACTAGTTGCCGCTTTGGCAAGAACCCAATGTTATATTTTCCGCATGCTAAGGCAGCAATTAGTAAGTGTGCTGAATACAAGTAGATAACAGTAAAACTTTTATTACTATATCTATGACCTACTTAAGCTAGTAAAAACTTAATTTGGAAGATTTTACAATTATGCGACAAGCGTGTTACATAATAGCTGCATTAGTGGTTGTAATATATAGGTTTTGTATCATTTGGATTTACCTTTATATTAATCACTGTCCCTTATTATGGTCTTTGTTGTGTAATAAATTGATTCCATATTAATACCAGTTATTTTGTCATACTATTATCTACTGGAAAATGATGCTGGATTTTTTTGTACATATTGTCTGATAAAGCTGTACAGTTTAGACTGTGTCGATGATTCTTTTGGATTATGTATTTTTTATGAATCTTATCTATTTGTTAAACATGATATGAGTATTTTTTTAAATAGAAGAGTTTCTACTTGGCTAGCTTTGAATAATAATTGCAGGTCTTATATTCTATAGTGAATCAACAATGTGTAAATAGAACAAGATTCTGCCGTTCTCATCACAGTTATCTTTTAATTAGAATTCCATACACATGTTCTTTATTCTATGTGTATGATAGAGTAATCTTTGTTGCTTTTAATAGGTTGTAATTAGTGATGAGCGAGTACACTCATTACTCGAGATTTCCCGAGTATGCTCGGGTGGTCTCCTAGTATTCTGGCGTACTCGAAGATTTAGTTTGTGTCCCCGTAGCTGCATGATTTGCGGCTGCTAGACAGCCTGAATACACGTGGGGGCTACCTGTTTGTTAGGAAATCCCCACATGTATTCAGACTGTCTAGCAGCCTCAAATCATGCAGCTACGTTGACAGAAACTAAATCTCCGAGCACGCCAAAATACTCGTGGATCACCTGAGCATGCTCGGGAAAACCTGAGCAACGAGTATACTCGCTCATCACTAGTTGTAAGGTAATATATTACTCTTACTAACTAAATTGTTCTTGAGTTACAGTACTTGAACTCAGGGTCTTTCCAAGCCTGCCTTTCTCGAACACTCTTTGCTATTTGCTGTGTCACTGACATAGACTTTTTCATCCCCATGAGCAGCCTCAAAAGTATGAGGACAGGATCACCGTGGCAGCTGTGTCCCAGGATGCCAAGACCAGCCCATTCCACTTTTCCCTGCATTATTGGGGAGCAATCTGTCACAATGTTATGTTATTTATTATAATTAGTTGTGCCGTAAACACTAGTACTATTATATATTGAGATATTTGTTTTTAAATGTCAAGTACTGTATGTTGCAAAATAGAAGCAACCACGCACGCTAGTGATAAAATCAAGCGTTCAACATTTGGTTTAGATTTTGTATGAGCCAAATATGGCAGAAATGAAAGTTCTAGCAAAGGGTCTAACATTCTGTCCCACTAAACAGTTTGACACAGCTCAATTCTGCAGTGATATTGAGGAATTCTTCCGCAGATTAAGGCTAAAAGAATTCTTCCATGACCACACAGATAATCCACAAATCAGTGAGACAGACACATCAAAAAAGAAAAAGAAGACACACTGGACCCCACAACCTGGGCACAACCAAACTCTGGACCACTATATAGACTGTTTCCGCAAAAAAGTAAAGTCTGACATTTTGGACAAACACCTCAAAATACCACACAATATCAGCATGGAGGAAAGAAGAGCCATAAAATCCTTAAAAACCAATAACAATATAATCATTAAACCAGCACGTAAAGGGGGAGCTGTAGTAATTATGAACAAGACAGATTACATCCAGGAAGCAGACAGACAACTCCTGGACAAAAAATACTACACTCCCCTTCAGGAAGATCCCACCAAAAAATGCAAATAGGAATTAACAAAGATCATCTATGGGTTTGACTCTATGTCATCCTCCCTACTGGACCTAATACCAGACAACCCCCAAATAGGTACCTTCTACATGTTACCTAAAATACACAAAGAAGGTAATCCAGGGAGACCCATCATCTCTGGTATTGGAACATTAACTGAGAATATCTCTGGCTGGGTGGAGAACATTTTGAAACCCTTGGTGAGGCAAACACCCAGCTACATCCAGGACACCACAGACATTCTCTGCAAATTGTCAGCACTAGGTCCACTTCCAGAGGATACAATATTGGCCACCATGGATGTATAGTCCCTATACTCCAACATTCCTCACAGAGATGGGATTGCTGCATGCAAATATTTCCTCCAAAAAAACAATCTGGCCACGGAACCAGCCTTGCAATTCATCAGGTTTGTGCTCCACCATTACTATTTTTCCTTTGGAAACAATATATACCAACAGTGCATGGGCAGCGCCATGGGAAGCAAAATGTCACCACAGTATGCTAACCTGTTTATGGCTAAACTAGAACAAGACTTTTTGGCATCCTGCACTATCAAACCTCTAGCATACTTCTGCTACATTGATGACCTACTAATAATCTGGAAAGGCTCAAAGGAAGACCTGCTTACCTTCCACAAAAACTTCAACAAGTTCCACCCAACCATCAAGCTCACCATCAACTTTTCAAAATCCCAAATCCATTTTCTAGACACAACTATATACTGTACATCAAAGACAATACCGTACAAACGACCATTTACCATAAACCCACAGGACGTCCGGCATACCTGAGATGGAACAGCTTACATCCGAGACACACAAAAAAATCAATAATCTACAGTCAAGCTCTAATGTACATTCGGATCTGTTCAGACAACAAGGATAGAAAACTACAACTACTATCACTTAGGAAAACATTCCTACACCACTTGTAATTGATGAACAAATCAACAGAGCTACAAGAATCCCAAGAAGCAGCCTCCTGGATTACAAACAGAAGTAGGATAACAACTGGGTGCCGCTTGTGGTCACGTACAACCCTCACATGAACATTTTAAGGAAAATTGGCGCTGACCTCCAACCCATATTCCAGAGACCACAGACTGAAAGCAATATTCCCAGAACTGCCACTGCACTCCTACAAACAGCCTCCCAACCTAAGGAATATCCTTGTCAGAAGTGCCCTCGCATCACAATCAGAGACAGAGGCACAGTCCCCTGTAACAGTAAGAAATGCAAGACCTGCCCCCACATATCACCAACAGATAAAGTCCCCATATACCCAACACAAATCAAGACTATAAGATCATGGACTATTTTTCATGTACATCCTCCAATGTGGTGTACATGATACAATGTACAAGGTGCAATGCAGGGACATACATAGGAGAAACAAAGCAAAAACTACAAACAAGGATGAATCTGCATAGACATACGATAAAAAATGAGCTGGACACACCTGTAGGAATACACTTCTCTAGACCTGGACACAGCTTGGCAGATCTAAAAGTCCTAATATTGAAAGGTCATTTTAATAGTGACAGAGAAAGGAAGATTTGGGAGAATAAATTTATAAATACAGTTGTGGCCAGAAGTATTGACACCCCTGCAATTTTGTCAGATAATACTCAGTTTCTTCCTGAAAATGATTGCAAACACAAATTCTTTGGTATTATTATCTTCATTTAATTTGTCTTAAATGAAAAAACACAAAAAGAATTGTATAAAGCCAAATTGGATATAGTTCCACACCAAACATAAAAAGGAGGGTGGACAAAAGTATTGGCACTGTTCGAAAAATCATGTGATGCTTCTCTAATTTGTGTAATTAACAGCACCTGTAACTTACCTGTGGCACCTAACAGGTGTTGGCAATAACTAAATCACACTTGCAGCCAGTTGACATGGATTAAAGTTGACTCAACCTCTGTCCTGTGTCCTTGTGTGTACCACATTGAGCATGGAGAAAAGAAAGAAGACCAAAGAACTGTCTGAGGACTTGAGAAACCAAATTGTGAGGAAGCATGAGCAATCTCAAGGCTCAAGTCCATCTCCAAAGACCCGAATGTTCCTGTGTCTACCGTGCGCAGTGTCGTCAAGAAGTTTAAAGCCCATGGCACTGTGGCTAACCCCCTAGATGTGGACGGAAAAGAAAAATTGACAAGAGATTTCAGCGCAAGATTGTGCAGATGTTGGATAAAGAACCTCGACTAACTTCCAAACAAGTTCAAGCTGCCCTGCAGTCCGAGGGTACAACAGTGTCAACCCGTACTATCCGTCGGCGTCGGAATGAAAAGGGACTGTATGGTAGGAGACCCAGGAAGACCCCACTTCTTACCCCGAGACATAAAAAAGCCAGGCTGGAGTTTGCCAAAACTTACCTGAAAAAGCCTAAAACATTTTGGAAGAATGTTCTCTGGTCAGATGAGACAAAAGTAGATCTTTTTGGGCAAAGGCATCAACATAGAGTTTACAGGAGAAAAAAAGAGGCATTCAAAGAAAAGAACACGGTCCCTATAGTCAAACATGGCAGAGGTTCCCTGATGTTTTGGGGTTGCTTTGCTGCCTCTGGCACTGGACTGCTTGACCGTGTGCATGGCATTATGAAGTCTGAAGACTACCAACAAATTTTGCAGCATAATGTAGGGCCCAGTGTGAAAAAGCTGGGTCTCCCTCAGAGGTCATGGGTCTTCCAGCAGGACAATGACCCAAAACACACTTCAAAAAGCACTAGAAAATGGTTTGAGAGAAAGCACCGGAGACTTCTAAGGTGGCCAGCAATGAGTCCAGACCTGAATCCCATAGAACACCAGTGGAGAGATCTAAAATGGCAGTTTGGAGAAGGCACCCTTCTAATATCAGGGACCTGGAGCACTTTGCCAAAGAAGAATGGTCTAAAATTCCAGCAGAGCATTGTAAGAAACTCATTGATGGTTACCGGAAGCGGTTGGTCACAGTTATTTTGGCTAAAGGTTGTGCAACCAAGTATAAGGCTGAAGGTGCCAATACTTTTGTCTGGCCCATTTTGGGAGTTTTGTGTGAAATGATCCAATGTTTTGCTTCTTGCTTCATTCTCTTTTGTGTTTTTTCATTTAAGACAAATTAAATGAAGATAATAATACCAAAGAATTTGTGTTTGCAATCATTTTCAGGAAGAAACTGAGTATTATCTGTCAAAATTGCAGGGGTGTCAATACTTTTGGCCACAACTGTATGTTTCATTCTCTAACAACAGGACTGAATTTGACACCTGGATTCATGACTCATTACATGGACACAGTTCACACCTCCACAAGAAGGTCTTCAGATCTCTAATAGGACACTGCCACCTCCTTTACATGTGTAACAAAAACCGTAATTTAATAACCTTGGCCTGTATCACCTCATGTCCTGTTGTAATTTCTATTTAAATGTTGCCATCGCTTCTCAGTAATTCACTTGTAATCTAGCCTGATGAAGGGGACTTTTGAGCCCTGAAAGCTTGCTTGCAAATATAATTTCTCTGGTTAGCCAATAAAGGTATCACTGCTTGAATACTTTTCTCAATTTTTTTTGGGGGGGGACATAAGTATTTACATCTGGTTTAGATTTCAAAAGCCTTGAAATGCATCTATAGTGATTTGCAATGTAAAGCAAAATAATCGATACTGAGACTTTTTATTTGAGTACTTTGCTCTAAACTTCTCATGAACACTATGTAACAACATTTTGCAGGAGAGTCATTTTAATGGAAATTTGTCAGCTGCAGTATGTCTCTAAGGGCAAAGTCAGATGGTGCAGTGGTGGCACGGCCAACTTCTAGGCTAACACGCAGCCAACTTCTAGACTAAGGGTCTGTTTACACACACCGACCAGCAGCATGATAGGACCGCCAATCGGTGGTGGTTTACATGCCTGTTTACATAGGCAGACCAAGGTACACAATGTGCACTGAGCGACCTGTAGTAGATAGTTAAGTGGACATAGGCTGCCGTTGTTCTCGGTAGTGTGAGTCCTAGTTATCTAGGACGATGCACCGCTGAGATTACTCATCTTTTGTGCTGCACAACAGATACTTCACCTGATCTACAAGCATTTTTCTTGTTCAATGAATGATCAGCAACCTGTTTACACAGCAAGATAGTCGTGGAATGAGTGTTTTATCACTGCCTCGTTTATGATTGTTTTGCAGTTAAAATGTCCCCTTAGTTTTAAAACACCATAAAAGCACTAGATAAGTGTTATATGGTGGCTCAGTGGTTAGCACTGTTGCCGGGGTGGCTCAGTGGCTAGCACTGTAGCTTTGCAGTGCTGGAGTCCTGGGTTCTAATCCCACCAAGGACAACATCTGCAAGGAGTTTGTATGTTCTCCCCGTGTTTGCGTGTGTTTCGTCTGGGTTCTCCATTCCAAAGACATACTGATAGGGAACTTAGATTGTGAGCCCTATCGGGGACAGTGCCAATAATGTCTGTAAATCTCTATGGAATTAATGGCACTATATAAATGAGTAAAATAAATAAATATAAACATATGTGTGATAAATGTGAATTAATGCATGAGTTAGATCAAAATATGAGACTCATGCAAATGCATGTGTAGCCTTATATTATGTGGGGATCTTCTAATACCTTGCTGTAATATTATCCTTACCAATAAACGCTGAGCACAATGGATGGATTTATCCTTTAATTACACATACTATGACATGTTATCACTCATTGATGGGCAGGAGAGTTGTCGTGACAAGATATTTGTCTATTTTGGTTGTCACAAGTAAGACTGATATTCAGAGCTGTAACTATGGGGTAAATCTATGGTGGGGCAGAGGTCATAGCTGCACTTTGGCCCTGATATGTAAGGAACTCCCCCTCTACCACATCAGAAAACTAGAGAGCTATAAATATTGTACATATTAAAGTTTCCAGTTACCCCATTGCTGACAAACATATCAGCTACTTAGTAAGAGGCAGTTCTCTGTTCTCATGTCCATGTCAGAGAACTAAGTAATGTAATAGACAAACCATTATTTCTTATATTTAGGGACTCTTTAGCGACGGTGTCTGTTCCACAGGACTGGGGCATAGCAAATGTGGTACCAATATTCAAAAAGGGCTCTAAAAGTGAACCTGGAAATTATAGGCCAGTAAAGCCTAACCTCTATTGTTGGTAAAATATTTGAAGGGTTTCTGAGGGATGTTATTTTGGATTATCTCAATGAGAACAACTGTTTAACTCCATATCAGCATGGGTTTATGAGGAATCGCTCCTGTCAAACCAATCTAATCAGTTTTCATGAAGAGGTAAGCTATAGACTGAACCAAGGTGAGTCATTGGAAGTGGTATATCTTGATTTTTCCAAAGCGTTTGATACCGTGCCACACAAGAGGTTGGTACACAAAATGAGAATGCTGGGTCTGGGGGAAATTGTGTGTAAATGGGTAAGTAACTGGCTTAGTGATAGAAAGCAGAGGGTGATTATAAATGGTATATTCTCTAACTGGGTCCCTGTGACCAGTGGGGTACCGCAGGGGTCAGCGTTGGGACCTATTCTCTTCAACATATTTATTAACGATCTGGTAGAAGGTTTACACTGTAAAATATCAATATTTGCAGATGATACAAAACTATATAAAGCAGTCAATACAAGAGAAGATAGTATTCTGCTACAGATGGATCTGGATAAGTTGGAAACTTGGGCGGAAAGATGGCAGATGCAGTTTAACAATGATAAATGTAAGGTTATACACATGGGAAGAAGGAATCAATATCATCATTACACACTGAACGGTAAACCACTTGGTAAATCTGACATGGAGAAGGACTTAGGGAGCCTAGTTAATGATAAACTTACCTGGAGCAGCCAGTGCCAGGCAGCTGCTACCAAGGCAAACAGGATCATGGGGTGCATTAAAAGAGGTCTGGATACACATGATGAGAGCATTATACTTCCTCTGTACAAATCCCTGGTTAGACTGCACATGGAGTAATGTGTACAGTTTTGGGCACCGGTGCTCAGGAAGGATATAAAAGAACTAGAGCGAGTACAAAGGAGGGCAACAAAATTAATAAAGGGGATGGGGGGGAACTGCAATACCCAGAGAGATTAGCAAAATTAGGATTATTTAGTCTAGAAAAAAGACGACTGAGGGGCGATCTAATAACCATGTATAAGTATATAAGGGGACAATACAAAGATCTCTCCGAGGATCTGTTTATACCAAGGAAGGTGACGGTCACAAGGGGGCATTCTCTGCATCTGGAGGAGAGAAGGATTTTCCACCAACATAGAAGAGGATTCTTTACAGTTAGGGCAGTGAGAATCTGGAATTCCTTGCCTGAGGAGGTGGTGATGGCGAACTAAGTCGAGGGGTTCAAGAGAGGCCTGGATGTCTTCCTGGAGCGTAACAATATTGTATCTTACAGTTATTAGGTTCTTTAGAAGGACGTAGATCTGGGGATTTATTCTGACAGAATTTTATAGGCTGAACTGGATGCACTAATGTCTTTTTTCGGCCTTACTAACTATGTTGCTATGTTACTATGTAATATACACAATACTAATGTTATCATTGCTAATAAATTTACATTATGTGTCCCATCATTCTATTCACACTGCAACCCTTGCAAATTGCGCTGGTATATTATAAGTATGTACGTGGATGAAACTGAAATAGAGTACGGTTGAGCGGGCTTGGAAAATTTTTAGTGTTGGCCATATATAAATGATGCAGCCATCTATTTTCTGTCCACTGCTTTATATAGCATCCATGTGACCTTACATGCAATGTCATTCAGTGTCGTAACAAAAAATCATAAACTAATGCAGCAAAGCACAAACTGATATATCTGGGTAATACATAGCAATCTTATTTAACAGCCACATTATACATTTTATTTATTTGTATTAAAATGACCACTGATATATCCAGTCCTAAGTTACATATGCTCTGACATTCCTTTTTTATGTATATGTAAACCTGTTCATACATATTACCAGTAAAGCCCCCGTTACACACTGCGATATCGCTAGCAATATCGCTGTAAAGTCACCGATTTTGTGACGTTACAGCGATATTGCTAGCGATATCGCTGCATGTGATACTTACCTCTGACCGGCTCCCCCGCTGGTTATCGCTGGTCGTGCGAGAAGGTCCTGGATCATTTCTCGTCGTCCACTTCCTGCGGCGCTTCCTGCTGTGACGACGAGCGACGCGTGGAGCCGGGCGGGAGGACGCAGGATCGCCGCGTCTGACAGGTAAGTAGCGATCCCCGTCCCCAGCGATGTCGCTGGTGAGATCTGCCTGAGTGGCAGCACACTAGCGACCACCCAGCGATTCACCAGCGATCCTGACCGCGTCATATCGCTGGTCGGGATCACTGGTGAGTCGCTAGGTGTAACGGTACCCTAAGTGCATATTGTATTTGTTTTATCCTATGGAAATTCCCTTTAGTGAACTGATAGAATAGTAAACATGCAGTTTGCATCTATCCATGAAGACGCACGGTATCTGTTACAGACACCTTGAGATAGCAGATCAACGCTTCATATCAAATTCACTAATTATGGCAGATTATTCCAACAAATAAAAGGCTCAGAAGTCCAGGACTGATTTATGTGGTGATGTATCTTTATGGCCATCTGGTATCTACGTACACACAAGGGTGTAATGATCACGGTCTCAGCAGGCGCGTGACTGGGCCTGTGGGGGAGGGGGCCCGCCAACATGAGCAGCTATTTCAGCTGGATGTGCATAGGAGGACACACATTCAGCTGAAATGTATTGCAGCAGAGACCCTTCAGGTCCCCGCACTGTAATACATGCTGCCGGCCAATCAGAGGCCAGCAGCTGACATCGGGAGGTGGCGCATGGCAGTGAAGTGATATGTCACCAATAGCAGGCATTCTGATGTCAGCTGCTGGCCTCTGCGCCTGTACAGATGAGGACACCGCATGACATGGGAGTAGGGGGAACGTGAGTAGAATGTTTTTGGAATTTTTAAGGGAAAAGCAGAATGGAGGCATATATATCAGGAAAGAACCCAGGATGGAGAGGATATATACTATGAAGGAACCCAGAATGGAAGACATATATACCAGGAAGGGGCCCAGGATGGGGGACATATATACCAGGAAGGGGCCCAGGATGAGGAATATATACCAGGAAGTGGCCCAAGTTGGGAGACCAGGATGAGGAATTTATACCAGGAAGGGGTCCAGGATGGGAGACATATATACCAGGATGGGAGACATATATACCATGAAGGAACCCAGGATGGGAGACATATATACCATGAAGGAACCCAGGATGAGAGACTTATATACCATGAAGGAACCCAGGATAGGAGACATATATACCAGGAAGGGGCCCAGGATGGGAGACATAAATCTTGAAGGAACCCAGGATGGTGGACATATATACTAGGAAAGAACCCAGGATGGAGAGCATACATACCATGAAGGAACCCAGAATTGGAGACATATATACCATGAAGGGGCCCAGGATGGGGGACATACATACTAGGAAGGGGCCCAGGATGGGGGACATATATACCAGGAAGGGAGGAAGGGACCCAGGATGGGGAACATATATACCAGGAAGGGGCCCAGGATGGGAGACCAGTATGAGGAATTTATACCAGGAAGGGGTCCAGGATAGGAGACATATATACCAGGAAGGGTCCCAGGATGGAAGACATATATACCATGAAGGAACCCAGGATGAGAAACATATTTACCTTGAAGGAATCCGGGATGGGAGACATATATACCAGGAAGGGGTCAAAGATGGGGTACATATATACCATGAAGGAACCCAAGCTGGGGGACATATATACCATGAAAGAATCCAGGAAGGAAAGCATATATACCATGAAGGAACCCCTATGGGAGACATATATACCAGGATGGGGGACATATATACCAGGAAGGGGCCCAGGATATGGGGACATATATACCAGGAAGGGGCCCAGGATGGGAGACCAGGATGAGAAATATATACCAGGAAGGGGTCCAGGATGGGAGACATATATACCAGTAAGGGGCCCAGGATGGAAGACATATATACCATGAAGGAACCCAGGATGAGAGACATATATACCAGGAAGGGGCTCAAAATGGGGGACATATATACTAAGAAGGGGCTCAGGATGGAAGACATATTTACCAGGAAGGGGCCCATGATGGGGGGACATATATACCAGGAAGGGACCTGCGATGAGGAATATATACTTGGAAGGGAGCCAGGATGGGGGACATATGTACCTGGAAAGGAGCCAGGATGGGGCACATTAGGAAAGCATTGATGACATTACTTCATAATGGAGGGGGCAACACGTATGTCATTATAGAATTTAGAATGCTACAAGGACCCCTACACCTGACCAACATGCAGGTGGGTACATGTCCAAATTTTGCACTGGGGCTCATAGGACTCTAGTCAAGCCACTGCTTAGACACCTTCCCTCTGCTCACTGCTCAGACGCCTTTACCTGGCTTTATAGTTATCAGAACATCTAGCATGCAGATAATAACGTTACTAGCTGTAATTAATCATTATTACATCTTATAACCTATGACAACGCCTGTGTCTGTGCTGGCAATTCAGTATCACCATAGACATTTTGTACTATTAGATAAAGCTATGTCAGGGAGAAGACTCCATAACAGATTGCCAGCTGTCTGCAAATCTGGCTTCGCACACATTCTTTGTATACAGTTTCCAAGTATAAATAAGCCTTCAGCTGGGCGTATATATATATACTGTATAATATATATATATATATATATATATATATATACACATACTGTATATATATATAAATATACAATTATGAGTATATGTATACTGAGGGCTGACATATTTGTCTGCTAATCAATATATCATTTATGTACATACGTTTTTCATCAGGAACCTAAGTATTTTGTTGATTTACAAATATGATTTAATTGATCTTCTGATGCAGAAAAGGGGCTGGCTGCCTATTGAAATAAGCTCTTCAGCCAGCCCCCTTCATTACCAACGAGTAGGGAGAGGAAGGTTTCTTCTGTGTCAAAAACAAAGTGAGTGTCGAGGTTTGGGATGCTTGGAACCAGTGCTAACATTGTGAGAATAGTGATAATAGCATAATGCCTAATTGCATAACTAATTACACTAAATGAGTATGTGATTTAATAATAATAAAAAAAACATTTAAAGGGGTGGTCCACTATCAGACAATCCCTTCTGAAATGCTAAAAGTCACCCAGATAAAATAAAAAAACAACACATACTCATCTCCTGGACTGACGCCCTTCCTGCAATGTTGGAGCTGTGTCTTCATTGTGGTCACATAACATTGTTATATCACATGAGCGCAGCAGCCACTACTAGCGGCTTCTGATCAGCTGCAGCCTTCACATTTCCATCAGATGGATTCCGTCTGCGGGAAGTGGGATGGCTGCAGCCAAACAATGGCCGCTGATTGGCTGCAGCACGCTCAATGTGACGTATTTGCTGGGAGGCGCAGCACCTACATCGCATGTTTGGTACCGATCCGGAAGGTGAGTATGCAGGGGGATTTTATTTAAACTGGGGCACTTTAGCATTTACGAAGGGGTTGTCCATTAATGGAAAATCCTTTAATGAAAAAAAATCAAAGTCAAACTAAAAAAAATAATGTCGTCATTTTGACCATACATTTATACAATTACTAAGTAGCTTACATTAGAGATTTGTCCAAAGCCACCATGAAAATGGTGTTGGCCGGTTTCTCTTTAGTCACATCTTTCAACTATTTTCTCTTAAAGGAGTTTTCTCATAAAAACATATTTATCCTCTATCCATGGTTAAATGTAAAATCTCTGTGGGGGCCTAACGACTGGGACGCCCGCTCAACCAAAAGTAAGAAAATTGTATGGGGATTGAACATTCATATTAATGATGAATTGATGCCATACATCTTGCATTGGCCAGTGTAGAAGGGCCTGTAAACGAATGCCGATATATTGCTATGGCCTGGGTCACACGACAGTATAAAAAGCCCGTCTTTATTTTCATCCAGAAAAGTGTGATGATTTTTGCTTACGGTACTTGTCATCTGTGTGCAGTTTGTATGTCATCCACTTTTCTACTCAGCAGCTATTAATCTCTTTCAAGACCCTTTAGGCTACGCTCACACGTAGCGGAACTCACGCGGAAGTTACTGTCATGGTGTGTTTTGGGTTTTGGGTAGGTGGTGAAGGAGTTAACTCTGAGAGCCTCTCTGTGGATCTAGGGAGGGTTTTTATAGCTTCAGAGGAGAGCCGTCCCCTGTCGCTTATACTCCTATCTGAGTGTGCCTGACCCTACTCTGTCCGTGCGTCACGCCAATCATTGTCCGCCGGCCTGGTATTCTGACCCTGCTCTTTTACGGTTTATGTCTCTGGTTTGCTGACTCTGTACCTGCTTTGCCTGTGCTGTGTTTGACCCTTGGCTTTGTCTGACCTCCCTCCTGAATATCCCTCCTGTACCGCGCTTGCCCGTACTGTGTATGACTTTTGGCTTTATCTGACCTCCCATCTGTATATCCCTCCTGTACCGCGCTTGCCTGTACTGTGTATGACTTTGGCTTTGTCTGACCTCCCATCTGTATATCCCTCCTGTACCTCGCTTGCCCGTATTGTGTATGACCTCCGTTTTGCCTGACTCTGAGTTTTTGTATAGTGTCCTGTCATCTCTGAAAGCAGGACGATAAACCCCGCCCCCTTGCAGTCACATGACCGTAGGTCCTGTGACTGTTTGCTAACTTCAGCGTCCACAGGTCCTGTGCATCTATACTTTCCGGTTGTACCTGACCCCAGGCCCTCTACAGTGCAGGTGAGTCCCTGCTCAGCGGAGGCTGCACGCCGGCGCTGTCAGGATTCTGACAGTTACCGTGAGAATTCCAGAATTCCAGAATTCCATTCCGCGGGAAAATCGCATTTTAAATTCCTGCGGAAAAACTAGCGTTTTCCAAGTGATCTGGAGCATCACTTGGAGAACTGATTGACAGGTTGGTCACACTCGTCAAACATAGTGTTTGACAAGTGTGACCAACTTTTTACTACTGATGCTGCCTATGCGGCATCAGTAGTAAAAGATAAAATGTAAAAAATAATGAAAAAATATTGTTATTCTCACCTTCCGGCGTCCCGCGCAGCCTTCCCGCCTCTCTCCACGCTCCCGGTTCCAGTACTCCATTGCGCGAATGACTGCGAGACGTCGTGCTCCCGCGAGATCGCGACGTCATCGGTCATTCTCACAAAGGATTACTGGGACCGGGAGCGTGGAGAGAGGCGGGAAGGCTGTGCGGGACGCCGGAAGGTGAGAATAACAATATTTTTTATTTTAATTCTATTTTTTACAGGGATATGGTACCCACAGCCCCAAGGACAGTCTCCTCTCCTCCGGACCGTGGGTACATCCGCAAATGTTCTGCTTACTTTTCGCATGGTGGGCACAGCCACATGCGGAAAGTAAGCAGAACAATGCATTCCTATGTGGGTGGAATCGCCGCGATTCCGCTAAATTAATGAGCATGCTACGTTTTTTACCGCAAAGCGATTCTGCCGCAGAAAAAAACGCAGCATTAGCACAGCATTGCGGAATCCCATAGGAATGCATGGGATGCTTATTTTTTGCGTTTTCGCGGCAAAATCGCGCGTTTAAAACTGCTGTGAAAACGCGAAAAAAACGCGTCGTGTGAACTCAGTCTTACAGTTTCCTTTACAGAATTGCAAAAATCGGATGTTCTACTGTGACTCTGTATGGCATACGATTTTTTCTCACACCCATAGACTTTAATGGGTGAGTCTCATCTAATTTTTAGAGGAAAATTGGGCACGCTACAAATTTTGTTCACATGCAGATTCAGTCAGAGGAAAAAATCGTTCATGTGCACTGTCGCATTGGATAACATTGGTCTGAGTGCTGTCCATTTCTTTTTACGGATGACATTCTGACCGACAGTAGTCAGTCAGCACTTATTCGGGCAGCATATTTGCCTGGGTTCATCTGTTGTTATTCTCTCTCATCTCACCATAATGTACACTTTTCACTCATCTCCTGCCTCCATTCACTCATCTGTAATTTATTAAAATGGTAGAAAGCGTACAATATCGTTACTATGTAAATAAATCATGTATGCAGATCAGTGTTAGCAATATGTTCGTGTAGGAGAAGCGCGTTACACATAACTTCAGCGCAGGAATGTTGGTATTTCTGTATCCTGACTGAAGGAAAGACCTCCGGAGTCCATATCAGACCAACTTCCCCCTCAGCATTGTGTTTATATGCAATGTAAGATAAGAAGCTCTTAGCCGGTGTGGCCAGCATCGCATCCATTATGCACTCCTCAGCTTCAGGCCATATTTCATCAGTAGATGAGGCAGTGGAAATATTTTACATGATAATACAAACTCATAAAACATACGGTACATAACTAGCTATGTGTCATTAGACCTGGCATATTCTAGTTAGCTGTTCATAATTCTGAGTATATACGGCTAGCAATGTCTCTTTGTTCTGCGTCCATTATTGGTAGAAAAGACTGCTATTTATTAGGGGCTGATAGCCAAGCTCTATGGCATGCATCTTATGTCTGTCATGCCACGTTCTCGCGTTCAGTGTTTCGTCAGTATTTCGCATCAGTATTTGTAAGCCAAATCCAGGAGTGGGTGAGAAATGTAGAAGTGGTGATGTGTTTCTATAATACTTTTCCTCTTGATCCACTTGTTCCACTCCTGGTCTTGGCTTACAAATACTGAGGTAAAAAACTCACCAAATATTGAAAGTGTGAACGAGGCATGTGCCCTGTGCCATTTTGATGGCTACAGAAGCAAATGCGCACATTCTGTGCTTAGAAATATATTATAGGCACTCTCTTTATAACTGTATTTATGGCCACTTTATGATTTAGTACAGAGCCGGACTAGCCATCTGACAATTCTGGCAAATGCCAGATGGGCTGGTCCAGTCGTGGGCTGCATTGTCTGCTATGCTGCTAAAAGTATCAGCGTTGTCAGGGTGCTGTTGAGACGGAGCACCAGGTGGGAGGAACAACATAGGCCTATTTGCTTTCACATACCAGGGCCGAATTTCACTCCCAGTCCGTCCCTGATTTAGTATAACATTCTGGGATATCACATGTAAGGTGCATTGTCTGAGAACTACTGACATGTAGAGTTCATATAGCTCCCACTTTTTTTTTGGTGGCTGGATAGTATAGGTCTAACAGATAAAATATAATTTACAAGACAGTGATCCAGATTTCTATAAGCCTTTGTCCTGCTCATTCTGTTCTCACACAAAATGTCAGCTATATCAGTAATGACAGCCCTGCTCTGTGTCACACACACCTGTCACATCTCCTCACAGTTGGGGGTAGGGGCACAAGCAGGACTAATCTCTGGCTGCTGTGTGCTTACAGAGAAACCATGACCACTTATTGTTAGATACCATCCAGCATTTATATTATTCTGATTCATTACATATTTATCTAGGCCATTTTACAACCAAATGAGCGCTCATTGACCATTGCAAACATGGCAGTGATCACCCGACGACCAAGTAAAATGACTGTTCATTGACTGAACGGATTTTTCAAGCCGCCTAAAAAATAAATGTCAGCTGCACATTTCCACATGTAAGTAGGGGTGTGCTGACAACAATATGCAAACTGTGTGGGGACCAAGTGATCGCATTAATAATAGATCATCCCAAAGCACTTGCTCCACCCGTGTAAAATTACCATATTTTTTGGATTATAAAATGCTCGGATTATAAGACGCTCCGGATTATAAGACGCATCCCAAATTTTGAGGAGAAAAATAGGAATTTTTTTTTTTAATAAAATGGTTGTGCTTCTTATAATCCATGCATCTTATTGCTTAACGGGGGTGGTGGCTGCAGTGAAGCGGGGTCCCAGGGTCGCTGATGATGGAGGTAGGAGTGGGGTGATCAGGGGCTGGCTGGCACTTTTCAGCCTGGGGGGCAATCACAAGGCAGTGGCCCTCGAGTTGTGCTAGCCCTCCTTTTCCCTGCTTATCTCTGGCCATTGCATTAAAGCAGCAGAGATAACAGGATTTAAAACTAGGCTGGTACATAGATATGGGAACAGTAAGAAGCTTGCTTCTTAGATATGGGAGCAGAACCGAGCTTACTACAGAGATATGGGAACAGAACACAGCTTACTGCGAAGATATGGGTGCAGAACCAAGCTTACTACAGAGATATGGGAGCAGAACCAAGCTTACTACAGAGATATGGGAGCAGAACCAAGCTTACTACAGAGATATGGGAGCAGAACAAAGCTTACTACAGAGCTATGGGAGCAGAACCAAGCTTACTACAGAGCTATGGGAGCAGAACCAAGCTTACTACAGAGATATGGGAGCAGAACAGAGCTTACTACAGAGATATGGGAGCAGAACAGAGCTTACTCCAAAGATTTGGGAGTAGAATGGAGCTTACTCCAGAGATATGGGAGCAGAACAGAGCTTACTCCAGAGATATGGGAACAGAACAGAGCTTACTCCAAAGATTTGGGAGCAGAATGGAGCTTACTCCAAAAATTTGGGAGCAGAACCGAGCTTACTCCAGAGATATGGGAGCAGAACCGAGCTTACTACAAAGATTTGGGAGCAGAACCGAGCTTACTCCAGAGATATGGATCAGAACGGAGAATACTCCAGAGATATGGGAGCAGAACAGAGCTTGCTCCAGAGATATGGGAACAGAACAGAGCTTACTCAAAAGATTTAGGAGCAAAACGGAGCTTTCTCCAGAGATTTGGGAGCAGAACCAAGCTTACTCCAGAGATATGGGAACAGAACAGAGCTTACGCCAAAGATTTTGGAGCAGAACGGAGCTTTCTCCAGAGATTTGGGAGCAGAACCGAGCTTACTACAGAGATATGGGAACAGAATAGAGATTACTCCAAAGGTTTGGAAGCAGAACAGAGCTTACTCCAGAGATATGGGAACAGAATAGAGCTTACTCCAGAGATTTGGGAACAGAACCGAGCTTACTCCAGAGATATGGGAGCAGAACCAAGCTTACTACAGAAATATGGGAGCAGAACAGAGCTTACTCCAGAGATATGGGAGCAGAACCGAGCTTACTAAAAAGATATGGGAGCAGAACCGAGCTTACTCCAGCGATACGGATCAGAATGGAGAATACTACAGAGATATGGGAGCAGAACCGAGCTTACTACAGAGATATGAGAGCAGAACCGAGCTTACTACAGCGGTATGGAAGCAGAACCCAGCTTACTACAAAGATAAGGGAGCAGAACCGAGCTTACTACAGAGATTTGGAGCAGAACTGAATTTACCCCAGAAATATGGGTGCAGAACAGAGCTTACCACAGAGATATGAGATATATACAGTGCAATGGCTCCAGTTCCCACTATAAATATAGTGCGATGGCCCCAGCTGCCCATATATATAGTATGATGGCCCCAGTTCTCCCCACATATCTAGTATGATGGCCCCATTTCTCATCACATATAGTATGATGGCCCCAGTTCTCCCCATATATATATAGTATGACAGCCGCAGTTATCCCCATATATATATTGTATGACAGTCCCAGTTATCCCCATATATATATAGTATAATAGCCCCAGTTCTCCCATCTCTCTCGCTCTCTCTCTATATATATATATATATACATATATATATATATAGTAGGATGGCCCCAGTTCTCCATAATAAAAATAATGTAGTTTATACTCACCTCATCCTGATTCCCGGCATTGCAGCCTCCACTTTCTCTTCCGGTCCGCAGAGCGTCATGAGATATGCCTGCATGAGCACACTGAAGTCTCAGGAAGCTGCGGTCAGCAGCTTATGAGCCAGACCGGGCCTTCCGGTTCCCTTGAGAATCCACAGTCCCACCGCTCACTCTTGGAAAAACTCAACATCACCACCACATCCTCACCAATCAGATATTACCAGTTCCCATGAAACACCAGATCACATTCATAACCAGCAGCTTTTGTTCTGGCCAAAATAATTTTTAAGCTGATACCACGACACGGTAGACTCTTTTGGCCGGGCCCTACTCTACACTATTAAAAATAAATATATATTTAGGTATTTTTCTTTAAGGGAATGAGTCACACACCTTTACTTTTTTTTAAACAACCATTAATACCACATACAAGGGACAAATATCGTCACACCATGACCAGACCACATACTACCACCACATAGTGACCGAATAATACCGCATACAAGGAACAAATACCGCCACACCTTGGCTAGACCAAATATTGCCACCACATAGTGACTGAATACTACAATACTAATCATTAATTAAAAAAACCCACAATACTAAGTGCCATTATATACAGGAACTCTGTATTTACTGTCAGTGTACAGATAATACAGTGATCACTAGTGATATTCTACACAGGAGATCTGTATATAGTGTCAGTGTACAGGTAATACAGTGATCACCAGTGATATTATACACAGGAGCTCTGTATATAGTGTAAGTGTACAGGTAATACAGGCATCACCAGTGACATTATACACAGGAGCTCTGTTTGTAGTGTCAGTCTACAGGTAATACAGCGATCACCAGTGACATTATGCACAGGACTGCTGTATATAGTATACAGTGTATAGTGTCAGTGTACAGGTAATACAGTGATCACCACTTCCAGTGACATACACATGAGCTCTGTATATAGATACAGTGTATAGTGTCAGTGTACAGGTAACACACTGACTCACCAGTGACGTCTCTAGCTGAAGTCCTTCATCTTTGCTTTTCTTTTTCATCCAGCACAGACCGCCATCACTTCTTCCAGCCAGGACTCGTGTCTGCATAAAATAGCACAGTTACCTAGAGCACCACTTCCAGAGCACATTCCCCACTTTTTCCCTTTCTTCTACACTACACATCTGAATACAGAGGTGCACCCACAATCAACATATAATTGGTTATTATGCAACCCACCATTCCAAATATAAATTATAATCCACCACTGTGCACCCACTAACTATAAATGCCACTTTCCCCATTTAATATATAAATTAATTAGCACCTGTACTCTTTCGCCCAATTCATTACCAGGCACTTCATTCTCAAGGCCCCCCACTATGTACCTCCTGCTCTAACCCTAACCCCGATTCATTATATTTACATGCCCCTCCCGCCTCAATTCATTGTCATGTCTTTCTCTCCCACCCTCTATTCATTATCAAGTGCTCTACCCCACATTCAATACATCATTTACTCCCCCACTCTCAAAATTCATTATTTGTTCTCCCCATAGATCATCATTTGCTCTCCCCAGCCCCACCTTCAATTCATCATTTTCTCCTCGCCCCCACCTTCAATTAAATTGCTGTGCCCCATCCCTCACACTGAATTTATCATTTGCAGTCCCCATCCTCTCCCCCACTTCATCATTTGCAGTCCCCCCACTTTAATTTGAAGTCCCCTTACTTCATACATTGCAGTCCCCTATCACCCCTCACTTCATCTGCCGTGCCCCTTCATCATTTGCAGCCCCTTATCCCCCTTCCTTTTCATCATGTGCAATCACCCCTCAGACACACTTCATCATGTGCAGTCCCCTTCCCTCACACTTCATCATGTGCAGTCCCCCTTACCCCCCACTTCATGTGCAGTCCCCCTTACCCCCCACTTCATGTGCAATCCCCCTTACCCCCCAGCCATCACGTACAGCCCCACCCCCCCTCCATCAGCCCCACTCCCCCCTCCATCATGTACAGCCCCACTTACCCCCTCCATCATGTACAGCCCCATTCCCCCCTCCATCATGTACAGCCCCATTCCCCCCCTCCATCATGTACAGCCCCATTCCCCCCTCCATCATGTACAGCCCCACTCCCCCCTCCATCATGTACAGCCCCACTCCCCCCCTCCATCATGTACAGCCCCACTCCCCCCCTCCATCATGTGCAGCCCCACTCCCCCCCTCCATCATGTGCAGCCCCACTCCCCCCCTCCATCATGTGCAGCCCCACTCCCCCCTCCATCATGTGCAGGCATATTCACCCCCTCAATCATGTGCAGCCCCACTCCCCCTCCATCATGTGCAACCATATTCACCCCCTCCATCATGTACAGCCATGTTCACCCCCTCCATCATGTGCAGCCCCACTCCCCCCTCCATCATGTGCAGCCATATTCACCCCCTCCATCATGTATAGCCCCACTCCCCCATCCATCATGTACAGCCCCACTCCCCCCATCCATCATGTACAGCCCCACTCCCCCCCTCCATCATGTACAGCCCCACTCCCCCCTCCATCATGTGCAGCCATATTCACCCCCTCCATCATGTACAGCCCCATTCCCCCCCTCCATCATGTGCAGCCCCATTCACATTCACCCCCCTACATCATGTGCAGCCCCTACAGCCCTGAGTGACAGCATTACTGCACCTGTAATGGGGAGATCTGCAGTAATGTCTATGATAGCTGGAAATCTGGCATAATACACCCTCTTACCACCCAGGATGTGAAGCAGACAGGAAGGTCAGGACATGAATCATGCGAAGGTGCCCACCTGCAAGCAGTGCAGAAACTCCATGGCTCCAGGCAGCAGAATTTAGAGCAGAAGGCATCCAGCAGCTGGAGCCGCTGAGGAGTGGAGCTGTCATACTCCTCCTCCAGGAAGCGGCTGCAGGAAGTGGAACAGAGCCGGAAGCTTCCCTGCAACTTCTCTCTGCGGCTCCCTGGCTGTGCCCAGCCTGGGGCTGCAGAAACATTTAAAGGGGCCGCGGTGGCCCGATTTACCTTCAGCCTATTGCCAGCCTGGGGCTGCCTGCTCATCACATACTGCTGGAGCCAGGCAGCCTGCATGTCGGGCGGGATGACATGACTGCACACTACAGGTGCGCTATGTATTAAAATCATTGCCGGTCCTCCAGCGACCCTGTGCAGCTGCTTAGGCACCCGCCCGGGGGCATATGCCCTCCTGCCACCCGGCCCAGCCCGCCCCTGGGGGTGATGCTGCAGGCCACAGGCTGGGATGAGGGTGTGCTCCGATGTGTGGCGCGCCGCTGTGGGTGTCTGGTGCTGCTGTGGGTGTCCAGAGCTGCTGCAGGGATCTCCTGAGATCTCCATCTGCACATGCGCTGCCCCTGGCAGCCATTTTCCCGGAGTCCACCGCATAAGAAACCATGGAACTGCGGGGGCTGTGGCCTTTCAAAAAAGGCCAGCAGAGCCCCTGCAGCATCAGAGACACCCACAGCAGCACTGGACACCGCCGCAGTACCGCCGGACACCCCCCCGCAGCACTGCTGGGCACCCACAGCACCACCGGACACCCCCTCATCCCAGACTGCGGCCTTCAGCAACGGTATTGGTAAGGTACTGTATATCTACATTTTAAATGCATGAGAATACTTTTCCCCTTTCCGACATCAGGTGTAATAGTACGCTGATGTCGGACTCCGCCCCTTTGATGTGGGCTCTAGAGTATCTAGAAGATGCAGTGGGGTGGAATTGGTAGGCCCAGATCCACCTGATAAGTCTGTTACCTAGAGGTGGAGTATATGGCAGTGTTGATGATGATACATGTTCATACCACGGCAGGTGGCTTACCTGAATGTAGAGCACAAAGTGTATTATCCCAAGCACTGCTCATGTAGGATGTTAAGTGGCTGTGGGCCCAATCCTGCACAGGGAACACATAGGGGAACTCACATATTCCCCCATGGGTTTGTGCAAGCCTTGAATGATGCATGTTTAATATCAGACAACATCTTGTAGTGTTAGTAAAAGGAATGAAGTATCAACTAAAGACAGATGCAGCAGTTACATTTAAAGGGAGTTATAAATAGAGGTGTGTGCAAAAAAATTATAGAAGATGAACTGTGAAATATTCATGGTGAAGTTCATTCTTCCTTCTTCCTAATACTGCCACTAATAAAATAAAAAGAAGAAATAACTGGAAACATTTCTGGCTTCACTGTAATGTTTTAAACTGATTAATTACTTTTCAGGAAAAACATCTCTGGTTAATGAACTGTTCAGAAACAAATGAAATGGATAAAACATATTTTGTTTCTACTAGAAGCAAATAGCCACTAACAATGAGCAAATAATTGTTCTATCTATCTATCTATCTATCTATCTATCCATCTATCTGGAGTCTATCTAGGAGTAAGCAGGCTCCTTGCATCTTCTCGCCCAACTACTTGCACCAGTGACCCATTTCCGTCACGTCTCCTCCAGTCCCTTTCCCCTGCTGTCACCCCTCACCTAACTAAAATATTTAACCTCTCTCTCTCTTCTGGTATTTTTCCCTCCTCATTTAAGCATGCCATCATACATCCACTACTCAAAAAACCATCCCTCGACCAAAACTGTGCCGCTAACTATAGACCTGTCTCTAATCTTCCCTTCATCTCTAAACTCCTGGAACGCCTGGTCCACTCCCGTCTTATCCGCTATCTCTCAGAAAACTCTGTTCTCGACCCTCTCCAATCCGGTTTCCGCTCTTTACACTCCACCGAAACTGCCCTCACTAAAGTCTCTAATGATCTGCTAACAGCTAAATCAAATGGTCATTACTCAATGCTAATTCTCTTGGATCTCTCTGCAGCATTCGACACTGTGGATCATCAGCTCCTCCTCACTATGCTCCATTCCATTGGCCTCAAGGACACCGTTCTCTCCTGGTTCTCCTCCTATCTCTCCGACCGCTCCTTTACTGTTTCTTTTGCCGGTTCCTCCTCCTCTCACCTTCCCCTTACTGTTGGGGTTCCTCAAGGATCGGTTCTACGCCCCCTCCTCTTCTCCTTGTACACTGCCCCTATTGGTCAAACAATCAGTAGATTTGGTTTCCAGTACCATCTCTATGCTGATGACACCCAATTATACGCTTCTTCTCCTGACATCACGCCAGCCTTTCTAGAAAACACTGACGATTGTCTAAACGCTGTGTCTAATATCATGTCCTCACTATATCTGAAACTGAACCTGTCAAAGACTGAACTCCTGGTGTTTCCTCCCGCTACTAATGTACCTATACCCGACATTGCTATTTCTGTGTGTGGTCCCACTATTACTCCCCAGCAACATGCCCGCTGTCTTGGGGTCATACTTGATTCCGAGCTTTCCTTTGCCCCCCACATTCGATCACTGGCTCGCGCTTGTCATCTGCACCTCAAAAACATTTCTAGAATTCGACCTTTTCTTACTTTTGACTCTGCAAAAACTCTTACTGTTTCTCTTATTCATTCTCGTCTCGACTATTGTAACTCTCTTCTAATCGGTCTCCCTCTTACCAAACTCTCCCCTCTCCAATCTGTTTTGAATGCTGCAGCCAGGATCATATTCCTCACCAATCGTTACACCGATGCCTCTACCTTGTGCCAGTCATTACACTGGCTACCCATCCACTCCAGAATTCAGTATAAACTTATTACCCTCACCCACAAAGCCCTCCATGGCTCAGCACCACCCTACATCTCCTCCCTTGTTTCAGTATACCACCCTACCCGCGCCCTCCGTTCTGCTGATGACCTGAGGTTAGTATCCTCAATAGTCAGAACCTCCCACTCCCGTCTCCAAGACTTTACACGTGCCGCGCCAATTCTTTGGAATGCACTTTCCAGGTCAATACGATTAGTCCCCAATCCCCACAATTTTAAGCGTGTCCTGAAAACGCATTTATTCAGACTGGCCTATCGCCTCAACACATTAACCTAACCTATCCCTGTGTGGCAGAGCCAAAAGTTTTACCATAACCAGGTTCCCAGCATCATGTTCCCACATGCTTTATGCATCCATTATCCCTCTGTGTCTGTACTGTTACACACTTAACATTATGGCTGGTCCATACAATCAGAGCAACTGCTACCACCCACCTTTCGTGTCTACCTCTTTCCTCATAGACTGTAAGCTTGCGAGCAGGGCCCTCACTCCTCTTGTTATTTGTTATAATCTACTGTATGTGATTATTGTTATGCTGTAATGTCTATTGTCTGTACAAATCCCCTCTGAAATGTAAAGTGCTGCGGAATATGTCGGCGCTATAAAAATAAAATTTATTATTATTATTATCCATATCTATCTATCTATCTATCTATCTATCTATCTATCTATCTATCTATCTATCTATCTATCCATTATCTATCTATCCATTATCTATCTATCTATCTATCTATATGTCTGTCTATCCCATATCTATCTATCTATCTATCTATCTATCTATCTATCCCATATCTATCTATCTATTTATCCCATATCTATCTCTATATCTATCTATCCCATATCTATCTATCTATCTATCCATCCATCCATTTATCTATCTATCCCATATCTATCTATCTATCTATCTATCCCATATCTATCTATCTATTCATCCATCTATCCCATATCTATCTATCTATCTATCCCTATCTATCTATCTATCTATCTATCTATCCCATATCTATCTATCTATCCCATATCTATCTATCTATCCCATATCTATCTATCTATCTATCTATCTATCTATCTATCCATATCTATCTATCCCATATCTATCTATCTATCTATCTATCTATCCCATATCTATCTATCTATCTATCTATCTATCTATCTATCTATCTATCCCATATCTATCTATCTATCTATCTTTCTATCTATCTATCTCATATCTATCTATCTATCTATCTATCTATCTATCTATCCATTACCTATCTATCTAAATAGAAAAGACAGGTAGCAGCACAAACTTGAGCAGATTTTGGGTGCAATACTTCCTGAGTAATGCAGTTGTCCAACGCAAAATATAAATGGAAAAAAATCAGGCAGCACTCCAGTTCAAGGAAAAATTGTGGGCTATAATCCAGCATCAAGTGGTGCAACGTTTCAACTTCACAGCACAGTCTTTGTCAAGCATTATCTATCCCATATCTATCTATCTATCTATCTATCTATCTATCAATCCATTATCTATCTATCTAGTTGTCCCAGCAATCAATCCATATACTTGCTAGACTTGTAAGAAGAAAAAATGGGAAGACGCACTCCAGAAGTCTCAAAAGTATAAGTGGACTTTATTGGGCCATGTGGACCCAATAAAGTCCACTTATACTTTTGAAACTTCAGTAGTGCGTCTTCCCATTTTTCTTCTTATCTATCTATCTATCTATCTATCTATCTATCTATCTATCTATCTCTTATCTATCTATCCCATATCTATCTACCTATCATCTATCTATAATCCATCTATCATGTCTATCTAGACACTATTCACTATCTATCTATTGTACATACATACTACAAGCAGTCACACTGACTACTCTGCAACCATTGCTTTAACATTTCAATTCCCCCATCCATTAGCCATTGAGCAAATGCCTTCAGGTAGTTCCACTGTATATTAGAATGTCATGGTTATAATCCTAAACAGCGTGAGATATATGTAATATGTAAGTAATCAGCCAGATGTTCAATAGTGTATGAAGCCCATCAACAGACAATGATAATGACACACTCCATATACAGCATTTAAAGTAGTGATTCCGTCATTAATATGCTACCGTGCACCTGATGGCTGTGTTTTTACTAGATAAGGTCATAAATTGGATTTGTACTTTAGCAGTAACAGTTTTATAATGCAGGATTAAGATGATGATGTCATGTGAAGACACTAAATCCATTCTTTAGTTACTTAGTGTTTTAGGACAAATCTCATCAAGGCTTATGTATGTAATTAGTGATCTAATGTGTAGGCATTTCCCACATATACCAACCAAGCAGAAATATAACCTAATTTACTATGTACCCTAAATGATAATCTTCATAAAAATATGACCGATATTTCTCTTTGGAGAGTGATAAACTTAAAGGTCCATTATGCTTCTTTGCGACACATCCATCAACATTCTCAGAAGATATTACCTGATCGTAATCGTGTGTTACAGAATATCAGCTCAGGCCACATTATTAGCTATGCCGTTTTGCAGTACAACATAATATACCGCCAGTCAGCATAAGTCCTTGAGTTGTCCTCTTCTGTCAAGTAGTTACAGAGTCTATAAAGCCATATCAGACATACAGTGGGTATGGAAAGTATTCAGACCTCTTTAAATTTTTCACTCTTTGTTTTATTGCAGCCATTTGGTAAATTCAAAAAAGTTCATTTTTTTCTCATTAATGCACACTCTTGACTGAAAAAAAACAACAGATTTCTAGAAATTTTTGCAAATTTATTAAAAAATAAAAACTGTAATATCACATGGCCATAAGTGTTCAGACCCTTTGCTCAGACACTCATATTTAAGTCGCATGCTGTCCATTTCCTTGTGAACCTCCTTGAGATGGTTCTACTCCTTCATTGGAATCCAGCTGTGTTTCATTAAACTGATAGGACTTGATTTGTAATGGCAAACACCTGTCTATATAAGACCTCACAGTGCATGTCAGACCAAATGAGAATCATGAGGTTAAAGGAACTGGCCAAGGAGCTCAGAGACAGAATTGTGGCAAGGCACACATCTGGCCAAGGTTACACAAGAATTTATGCAGTACTCAAGGTCTCAAGGTTCCTAAGAGCACAGTGGCCTCCATAATCCTTAAATGGAAGAAGTTTGGGACCGCCATAAGTTCTCCTAGACCTGGTCATCCAGCCAAACTGAGCAATCATGGAAGAAGAGCCTTGGTGAGAGAGGTAAAGAAGAACCCCAAGATCACTGTGGCTGAGCTCCACAGACTCAGTAGGGAGATGGGAGAAAGTTCCACAAAGTCAACTATCAATGCAGCCCTCCACTAGTCAGGCCTTTATGGCAGAGTGGCCTAACGGAAGCCTCTGCTCAGTGCAAGACATATGAAAGCCTGCATAGAGTTTGCTAAAAAACACATGAAGGACTCCCAGACTATGAGAAATAAGATTATCAGGTCTGATGAGATGAAGGTAGAACTTTTTGGTGATAGTTCTAAACGTTATGTGTGGAGAAAAACAGGCACTGCTCATCACCTGCCAAATACAATCCCAACAGTGAAACATGGGGGTGGCAGCATCAGGCTATGGGGGTGTTTGTCAGCTGCAGGGACAGGACGACTGGTTGCAATTGAAGGAAACATGAATGCAGCCAAGTACAGAGATATCCTGGATGAAAACCTCTTCCAGACTGCTCTGGACCTCAGACTTGGCCGGAGGTTTACCTTCCAACAAATCAATGACCCTAAGCACACAGCTAAAATAACAAAGGAATGGCTTCGGATCAACTCTGTGACCATTCTTGACTGGCCCAACCAGAGACATGACCTAAACCCAATTGAGCATGAAAATGGCTGTCCACCAACATTCACCATCCAACCTGACGGAACTGGAGAGGGTCTGGAAGGAAGAATGGCAGAGGGTCCCCAAATCCAGGTGTGAAAAACTTGTTGCATCATTCCCAAGAAGACTCTTGGCTGTACTAACTCAAAAGGGTGCTTCTACTCAATACTGAGCAAAGGGTCTGAATACTTATGACCATGTGATATTTCAGTTTTTTTTTAATAAATTTGCAAAAAATTCTACATTTCTAGTTTTTTCAGTCAAGATGGGATGCAAGAGTGTACATTAATGAAAAAAAAGAACTTTTTTGAATTTACCAAATGGCTGCAATGAAACAAAGAGTGAAAAATGTAAAGGGGTCTGAATACTTTCCGTACCCACTGTATATCCAGTCCTGTCAAGCCCTGTAACAAGTATCTAGGGCAGCATTACTGCACCCACATGGTTTTCCACCCAACTTTACTACAGTTCTCAAATGTTATACAAGGACTGTATCAACACATCACGGGATGGCATCTCACATGCAGGATGGAAAGGTAGACATATTGGATCTCACCTAGGTTTGCTAGAAGCAAAAGTAACTAAGGAATGTGTGATGAGAAATCAGTAAAACTTGTCTTTGGAATATTTTACAATCACACTAAAACTTAAAAAGGGATGTTAATTAAAATAAATGTAAAGGGATTTTTATCATGAAGACCTCCCATGCGCATATGCTCTTTTAGGGTATGAACATTATAGAGGGGGTCCCCCACTTGGGACCTCCTCTGTGGTCAAGGGCATAGAGCAGGTCTGTATCAATGGCAGCCGTTCTAGTGGACTTGAGTCATGCCTGTATTACAGCAAAATTTCTATGAATGGCTGCCATGTAATACTACATGTCCTCAGCAGCAACCTCTGTCTGGCACTACCGCTGTTTGCTGGGGAATGCCTAGACCAGGGCTCCAGGCGGTCAGCTAATTTCCCCCTCGGATCTCATCTTGAATCAAGTTGTCTATAATAAGATTACCCTTTTAAGTAATAACTATTAGTTACTGTCCTTTGGAGCCAGTCATACAAAATAATGAAAGGCTGATTGCAGAAAATTATAATAGTGATGTCACAATCCAACATAACACAGGCTTTCCTGCAACCCACTACCATGTAGTGTGAGAATTATAACAATTTCATGGCAAATTACAGTTGAATCTTTCCTGGTACTAGAAGACTGTCTGTGCTGATTGTCCCAGTAGTGAAACCATTATGGAACTATATTAAATAAAAAAATACTGGAAAGTCAAACATTTTGCAAAGGCGTCATCTCTATAAATACATAGCAGTGCATGTGAAGGCACACACCAGGTGGGAAATTATCAATCAGTTATGTCAATTAGTTATGGAAGGCCCTAAGCACTGCAACTAATTTAGACCACAAGCATCATTTGTGTCAGTAAAGGAGATGTGTCTCCCAAAGTGCAACCAGTTTATGGGCATTATCCACCACTACTTAGGAATGTGATGGAGAAAAGCAGCAGGTACAAGTGGTCATTGTGCTACCTAGAAACACTGACAAATGAGATAGAAGCTTCTTTTTTCCCAATACTCTTTTTTTCTCTATAGGCAAAATCTTTCGCAACATGTTAGTAAAGAATCAGTAAATGGGCAGACGTTTACCTATAGACACCAGCTTGATATGTTCTCTGTCCAGGAATTCCAGAGCCACGGAGACATTCTCCAGCTTCATCTGCCTGAAGTTTGGTCTAGAGTGGTACTTTCTGTACATCTTCTTCTGACTCAGTACCTCGAGCAGGGCTATAAGTTTGAGGCCATCACTTAGGTCTTTCTGAAGGTCGCCTATGCGCTTGTTCATACATTTGAGATGTTCGTTGCACCACCTTGTGAAGGTGTTCTGCTGGATCTTCTTCCAGGGGGCATCTTCTGCCAGGTCTTTCTCTGTAGCTGGCATCTCCTCTGCTTCCTCCCCCTGGTACAGCTGATGTTGGTCGTAGTAATCGTTAGTGCTCATGATGCCTTTTTTTTGGAGCTTTCTGCTTTTTATATGTGGATCAACAAGGGTGGAGGAAAAAAAACAGGGTGTATAAAAACTGCTGGATCCAAACCCCACACTGTGAAATCGAGTTCAAACTGCTGAAACAGAGCTCAGCAATCAAATTAGTTCCCTTATTATTCGTCCTCTTGTTGGAAACAGTGAGATGTTTTTTGGCAGGTTCGGGTTAACCCTTTCACGCCCTCCGCCAAGAGTGATGGGGCAGAGTTGGGAGGGAGGGAAGAGTTATCGCAGCGCAGTAGGCTTTCACCTTTCTGCTCCTTCCTGTCTTCTGTTTCCTTTCAGGGAATCCTTTCTTTGTGGAGAGCAGAGGTGCACAGATAGATAAAGCAGAACTGTGATATGGATGACAAAATAATGTGGCAGAAGAGCTGGCCCCAGAGAAGATGTCCCAGCAAACAGGCAGAGAGCAGGAGAGACAGCTGAGAGCAGAGGGCTTTAGCAACTTGTTTGAAAGTGTGGAGTCCTGGATGGAGATGGTTTTAAAGAAAACTGATCCCCCTCCCTCTTTAGTCTCCTCTCAGCTTCCCTCCCCCCAAACGTCAGAGGCATGGACTCCTAGGAATGCCTTAGCCATGACCATATACAACTAAGATGAGTAGTTTCTAATCCCCAGTGAGATAATAAGGCCGAGCTGGATTGGGTGCTATGGATAGCGGGACTTGGGATTGGCTTCCATGGACCATGCTCCAACTGCTTGTAACATCTCTGTATTTTTAGCTACCCCATCAGTGAGGTCTGTCTGTGAAGGGAGAGGGGGCAGAGGGAAAGGATCTTACAACACAAGTTAACAAAAGCAGCAGATGTAATGCAAGGGAGACCCCCACCTCCCCAAATGACTCGCCTCCCCCAGCATACTGCCTTTAATATGACAGTGTATGGGGTTTAAAATAATAATAAATAATCTTTATTTTTATATAGCGCTAACATATTCCGCAGCGCTTTACAGTTTGCACACATTATCATCACTGTCCCCGATGGGGCTCACAATCTAAATTCCCTATTAGTATATATATATATATATATGTTTATTACCAGTAAAAGTTACAGTCACTTAAATCATTCTAAAACATTACACAGATTTGGTGAGTGACACAGATGGGGCCATATATTCTATGTATAGTGTCTGCGGTGACTTTTTGTTATGTTGGCTCATTCACCATTGATAAAAAGTGGTGACGTCACAATATATACAATATTGGACGCACACAGCATCTAAGGATATGAAATGGTCTTGTGAGGCACAGGATGGTACATCTGAGGGAAATGTGTGCTACATTTTTAGAATGATTTTCAGAAGTCACATTTCGATGCCCCCCAGAATATTTCTACCAATTCAGTGATAGTTCACAGCTGGCAATGGGCTTGTGCCTTGTATTTATTTGTGTAGCTGTAACCAGTGAAGTAGTGATACAGTACATGCATGGTTCAAAGCTGACGGAGACTGGCATGTGTGCTGCGCAGGCAGAGTTTATTTTCTAATGTCACTTTTAATAAAAAGTAAAAGAATATAAATTAAAATAGTTCTCAGCTGGAGGAAAAAAAACAATCTGGTCCAAGGCTCTGATCTGGGGCACCGCTTGGATTAATCTGTGGATTCTATTAGTCTGGATTATTCCATGAAACAAATTTACAAATCTATTTGGTCATTCTGGCTTTTTAGATCTGAATGGTGTGTGCTGTGTCATCTTTCCAGTCATTGGTCTTGGCATAGGAGTTACTGTAGTTCAATGGTATTCTCCTTAGTAAGAAGTTTTCAGATAGAAAGACAGTCATGAGCTTATTGCTGCTGAGGGTACCCCCTTGGTGACTTCATTCTGGAAGGGTTAAAGGTGAGAACACTGACTCACAAACTAAGCTGCCAGGCGTGGAACATGTTAATGTAGGTCACTATCTGTCTGGGAATGCTCCCTAAGTGTGTCCAGCTGAATGAGAATATCCTCTGGACTGCCATTTAGGATCTCCATTAACCCTTTCCACAATCCATGGGTTCACTGTACACTAATAAACAATCTAAACGTTGTCCCATCCAAACAGCTCATTCACATATGTCTCCCACTAAGAACCTTCCTCTATTACAGTGGTCCCCAACCTTTCTGACCTTGAGAGCCACATTCAGCTTAGACAGAGGGTCGCGAGCCACATTCAGCACTGACAGAGGGTCACAAGCCACATCCAGCTCCCTCCCCCTTCAAAGTAGTGTCAACCAAAGCCCCCATTACAGGTATAATGACAACCAAAGCTTTTCCACAAAAATCACTCCAAAGCAGTACACTGAGATCCAGGGGTTCCCACAATCCCCCCATTCAATATTCTCCCATCAACAGGGCCAGTTTTAGGCAAAGTGGGACCCTAGGTAACGTTTAAAATGGGGCCCCAAATGCTAACATATTGCACATCACACAGAAGCATTTCGGTTGTAGTTACATGCACTGAGTTCAGGCCGCTAAATGAGTGTGATCAACAATATTGAAGTCGTTCAACACTTGTTTCCCGGCCTCTTTCCACCGTCTGAGAAAGAATGATGGGGACAGAAAAATCACTAATGGATCACTAACAGATCACCATACAGTATCATGTTATGAGCAGCACATCTACAGTTTACATCCCTTAGTCCTCCATATAATATATTGTGCCCCATAGTCCTCCATATAGCATAATACACTCCTCAGTCATCCATATAGTATAATACACTCCCCATAGTCCTCCATATAGTATAATACACTCCCCATAGTCCTCCATATAGTATAATACTCTCCCCATAGTCCTCCATATAGTATAATACACTCCCTATAGTCCTCCATATATTAAAATACACTCAGTCCTCCATATAGTATAATACACTACTCAGTCCTCCATATAGTATAATACACTCCTCATAATTAAAATATACTGCTCAGTCCTCCATATAGTATAATACACTCCTCATAGTGCTCCATATAGTATAATACATGCCAGTTATCCATGTAGTACAACTCACTTCCCATAGTATAATGCACCCCATAGTTCTTCATATAGTATAATGTATTCCCCATAGTCCTCAATACAGTATGATGCAGCCCACATATAATATAATTCAGCCACCCCTTAGAGCATAATGCAGCCAACTCACAGAGTATAATGCAGCCAGTCCACAGAATATAATGTAACCCCCCTATAGAATATATTGCAGCCCCCTCAAATAGTATAATGCAGCCCCTCCATAGAATACAATGTAGCCCCCATAGAATACAATGTAACCCCCTCATAAAGTATAATGAAGCCCCCATACAATATAATCTAGCCCCCCCATAGAATATAATGCAGCCCCCCATAGAATACAATGTAGCCTCCTCATACAGTATAATGTAGCCCCCTCATAGAGTATGATGCAATCACCTCTCATAGAATATAATAAATATAATACAGCCCCCCATAGAATATAATGTAGCCCCGAATAGAATACAGCCCACCTCCCCATAGAATATAATGTAGCCCCCATTGACTATAATTTATAATGTACCCTGTTGTGAGTTCATTTTCCCCTCCGTCACTGAGGCCTGGTGAACTCCCTATTCTAGTGAAGGAAGGTAGTGAGCCTGATTATCAGACACCTGGGACTAATGAAGACGATTGGCTGAGTAGAGTCACTGACTGGATTTAAGGCAGCCTACGCCCTTTCTGCCCTGCGGGTGATTTCTCTGTGGACTCTTGGACACCAGTCTGATTCCTGCTCTCCTAAAGCTAAGTTTTCTGTTTTGCCTTTTTGCATCTAAGATTTGTTTTTGTTTTTCTTGCTTTTTGGATTCTGCCACTCCCTGCTGGAGTGTGCAGTGTTCCGTGAGCTTTGTCTTCTGAAGGTACCTGAGTGCTGATTTAGTTTTTGAAGCTTAGTTGCTTCAGGGCATTTTTATATCAGCTTGTTGGCTTTTGTCTCTGATAGGGTTTTGGCAGATTGCAGACAGCAGCCTTCCTATCCGTTCCTATCTAGGTAGTTTTTGGGCCCCGTCTTTGCTCAGCCTGTCTTTCTGTCTGTGTAAGTGTTTTCATCTTGCTTCACCGTCATTATATGTGGGGGGCTGCCTATTGCTTTGGGGTCTGCTCTGGGGCAGTTAGATTTCCCCTTTCCTTCTTTAGGCCTATGTATCTCTCCGGCTGTGATCGAGGGGTCTAGGTCATCGTAGGAACCCCCCACGGCTACTGCTAGTTGTGTTGATAGGTTCAGGGGTCTGCAATCTGATAGTTGCCAACTTCTCTGGTTTTCAGGACTTAGCTAGCATTTCTGTTTTTGCCTCCTACGGTGACTCGATCATAACAGAATCACCCGCCGAACCGCAGATCCTGGGGTACTCAATAGCAGGAAAGAATTGTGTTTAAAAAAAAAAAGTGTATATTCTTTCCTCTATATCTCTGAGGCCGTAGGGGGAATTTTTTTTTCTCTCAATGGAGATAAAGCAAGTGTCTGATCGTGTGGAGCAGCTCGCTGCTGAAGTGCGAGGAATTTCCGCCTATCTTGCTCGTTCACATGCTGTTGAACCAAAGATCCCCACACCTGATGTATTTTTTGGGGATCGATCTAAATTTTTGAGTTTCAAAAATAATTGTAAATTATTTTTTGCTTTGAAGCCTAACTCGTCAGGGAGCCCCGCGCAGCAGGTTAAAATTGTCATCTCTTTGCTGCGCGGCGATCCCCAGGATTGGGCGTTTTCTTTGAAACCAGATGACCCAATTCTGACTAATGTGAACGCATTTTTTCAAGCCTTGGGGTTGCTGTACGACGAACCTAATGCTATTGATCAGGCTGAAAAGACCCTGTTAGCATTGAACCAGGATCGAGAATCTGCAGAGTTGTACTGTCAAAAGTTCCGAAAGTGGGCGGTCCTTACTACCTGGAATGATAGTTCCTTGGCTGCTCTCTTTCGGAAGGGTTTGTCAGAAGCCGTAAAAGATACTATGGTGGGATTTCCTGTTCCCTCTGGTCTGGACGATTCTATGTCTTTAGCCATTCAGGTTGATCGGCGTTTACGTGAACGCAGGATTACACGAGAGGTGTTGCCACCGGTTGAACAGACGTCTGAACCTATGCAATGTGATAGAGTTTTGTCTAAGGCGCAACGTCAGGAATTCAGAAGGCGTAATAAGCTGTGTTTTTTCTGTGGAGATGCCTCACATGTTATTTCTGTTTGTCCAAAACGTGAGAAACGCTTTGCACACACGTTTTCTGTTGGTGGGGTTCAGCCTAAGTTTCTTTTGGCGATTACTCTGATCTGTTCCCTGTCCACATTTTCCGCCAAGGCTTTTGTGGATTCGGGAGCAGCGCTAAACCTAATGGACTTGGATTTTGCTAAACGTTGTGGATTTCCGTTGACACCTCTGCAGACGCCTATCCCTTTGAGGGGGATTGATGCTACCCCACTGGCAAAAAATAAACCTCAGTTTTGGACCCAGTTGGTCATGCGGGTCGCCCCAGACCACCAAGAAAATTGCAGATTTTTGGTGTTGCATGTTCTGCATGATGCCGTTGTTCTGGGGTTTCCTTGGTTGCAGATTCATAATCCAGTTTTGGATTGGAAGTCTGTGTCTGTGGTGAGTTGGGGTTGCCGGTGTACCTTTAGTGAGGCTCCGGTTTTTTCCACCTCTCCTCAGTCGCATGAGGTTCCTGACTATTAGGCGGACTACTATGATGCATTTAGTGAGAATGAGTCTGCGTCCTTGCCTCCTCATAGGAGTTATGACTGTGCAATTGAACTAAACCCGGGGTGTAAATTTCCTAAGGGTCGGCTCTTCAATTTATCTGTACCCGAGCACAAGGCTATGCGGTCCTATATTAAGGAGGCGTTGGAGAAGGGTCATATTAGACCATCCTCTTCACCCTTAGGTGCCGTTTTTTTTTTTTTGGCCAAGAAGGATGGTTCTTTAAGGCCTTGTATTGATTATCGTGCCCTCAATAAAATTACTATTAAATATCAGTATCCGTTACCCCTGATTTCGGATCTATTCTCTAGAGTCAGAGGTGCTTGCTGGTTTACCAAGCTTGACCTCAGGGGGGCGTATAATCTTATCCGCATTAAGCAGGGGGATGAATGGAAGACGGCGTTTAATACTCCGGAGGGACATTTTGAGTACCTGGTGATGCCTTTTGGGCTCACTAATGCCCCTTCTGTCTTCCAGTGCTTCATGAACGATATTTTCTCGAGACTTTGTCGATAAATTTTTGATTATCTATCTGGATGATATTTTGATCTTCTCCAAGGATTGGGATTCTCATGTGGAACATGTTCGGACTGTGTTCCGGATCTTGAGAGAGAATTCTCTGTATGTCAAAGGATCAAAATGCCTTTTTGGAGTATAGAGAATTTCTTTTTTGGGATTTATTTTGTCTCCGTCAACTATTGAAATGGACCCGGCCAAGGTACAGGCCATTTATGATTGGGTTCAGCCCACTTCTTTGAAGGCCCTCCAGAAGTTTTTGGGTTTTGCTAATTTTTATCGGAAATTTATAGCAAAATTTTCTAGTATTGCCAAACCATTGACTGACCTGACCAGGAAGGGTGCGGATGTGTTGAATTGGTCTCCGGAGGTGGTTGCTTCCTTTCAGGAGCTGAAGCGTAGATTTACCTCCGCCCCGGTTCTGCGGCAACCTGATGTTTCACTACCGTTCCAGGTAGAGGTGGATGCTTCTGAGATTGGTGCAGGAGCTGTGTTGTCCCAAAAGGATCCGGTAACATCTAAAATGAATCCCTGTGCTTTCTTTTCCCGTAAGTTCTCTTCATCTGAACGTAACTATGATGTGGGGAATCGGGAACTGTTGGCCATGAAATGGGCATTTGAGGAGTGGAGACATTGGTTGGAGGGAGCCAAACATCAAGTTGTGGTCCTCACTGACCACAAAAATTTGATTTACCTAGAGTCGGCTAAACGCTTGAACCCTAGACAGGCTAGGTGGGCCTTGTTTTTTACACGTTTTGATTTTGTGGTCTCTTTCCTTCCTGGAACTAAGAATGTCAAGGCAGACACCCTCTCTAGGAGTTTCTTTGCTGATTCTCCTGTGGTGACCAAGCCTGCCACCATCTTAGGCGAAGGGGTAGTTCTTTCTGCCATCTCACCCGATTTGAGACTTGCTCTGCAAGAGTTCCAGGAGGACAAACCTGAGCGTTGCCCCAGTGGAAAGTTGTATGTTCCTGACCAGTGGAAGAAGAGAGTGATGTCTGAAGTTCATTGCTCTGCATTGGCTGGTCATCCAGGTATTTTTGGTACTAGAGATCTGGTGAGTCGCTCTTTTTGGTGGCCCACCTTGTCTCATGATGTCAGAAATTTTGTGCAGTCCTGTGGGACTTGCTCCCGGTCTAAATCTTGTTCTCGCTCTAGTGGGTTGTTGATGCCTTTGCCGGTCCCCAGGAGGCCATGGACCCATATTTCAATGGATTTCATCTCTGATATGCCGGTCTCTCAAAGAATGACTGTTATTTGGGTGATTTGTGATAGGTTCTCTAAGATGGTTCATCTTGTACCACTCCCTAAGTTGCCATCTTCCTCTGAGTTGGTGCCTCTGTTTTTGCAACAGGTGGTTCGCTTGCACGGGATTCCTGAGAACATTGTATCTGACAGAGGAGTTCAATTTGTGTCTAAATTTTGGAGGACGTTCTGTTCCAAGTTGGGAATTCAGTTGTCCTTCTCCTCTGCTTTTCACCCTCAGACCAATGGGCAGACAGAGAGAACAAACCAGACCTTGGAGTCGTATTTGAGATGTTTTATTTCTGCTGATCAGGATGATTGGGTTTCATTTTTGCCCTTGGCCGAATTTGCTTTAAATAATAGAGCTAGTTCTGCCACTTTGATGTCACCTTTTTTTTGTAACTTTGGTTTTCACCCTCGATTTTCTTCAGGGCAGGTGGAGCCTTCTGCCTGCCCAGGTGTTGACACTGTGGTGGAGAGAATGCACCAGATCTGGGACCAAGTGGTGGATAAGTTATCTCTCTCCCAGGAAAAGGCCCAGCGGTTTTCCAATCGACATAGGACCATTGGTCCCCAGTTTAAGATTGGTGATATGGTGTGGTTATCATCAAAAAATATTGCTATGAAGGTGGATTCTCCTAAGTTTAAGCCTAGATTTATTGGACCTTACAAGATTTTGGAGATTATTAATCCGGTCTCTTTTCGTTTGGCTCTTCCTGTCACATTTAAGATCCATAATGTGTTCCATAAGTCCTTGTTGAAGAGGTTTGTTGAGCCAGTTGTGCCTGAGGTGGCACCTCCGGACCCTGTATTGGTTGAAGGTAACTTGGAATATGAGGTAGAGAAAATTCTGGATTCCCATCTGGCTAGACGGAGACTCCAGTATTTGGTTAAGTGGAAGGGTTATGGTCAGGAGGATAATTCCTGGGTCTCTGCCTCTGATATTCATGCCAAAAGATTGGTGCGTGCCTTTCATCGGGCTCACCCTGATCGAACTGGTAGCGTTGTTGAGGGTTCGGTGACCCCTCCTCAAGGGGGGGGTACTGTTGTGAGTTCATTTTCCCCTCCGTCACTGAGGCCTGGTGAACTCCCTATTCTAGTGAAGGAAGGTAGTGAGCCTGATTATCAGACACCTGGGACTAATGAAGACGATTGGCTGAGTGGAGTCACTGACTGGATTTAAGGCAGCCTACGCCCTTTCTGCCCTGCGGGTGATTTCTCTGTGGACTCTTGGACACCAGTCTGATTCCTGCTCGCCTAAAGCTAAGTTTTCTGTTTTGCCTTTTTGCATCTAAGATTTGTTTTTGTTTTTCTTGCTTTTTGGATTCTGCCACTCCCTGCTGGAGTGTGCAGTGTTCCGTGAGCTTTGTCTTCTGAAGGTACCTGAGTGCTGATTTAGTTTTTGAAGCTTAGTTGCTTCAGGGCCATTTTTATATCAGCTTGTTGGCTTTTGTCTCTGATAGGGTTTTGGCAGATTGCAGACAGCAACCTTCCTATCCGTTCCTATCTAGGTAGTTTTTGGGCCCCGTCTTTGCTCAGCCTGTCTTTCTGTCTGTGTAAGTGTTTTCATCTTGCTTCACCGTCATTATATGTGGGGGCTGCCTATTGCTTTGGGGTCTGCTCTGGGGCAGTTAGATTTCCCCTTTCCTTCTTTAGGCCTATGTATCTCTCCGGCTGTGATCGAGGGGTCTAGGTCATCGTAGGAACCCCCCACGGCTACTGCTAGTTGTGTTGATAGGTTCAGGGGTCTGCAATCTGATAGTTGCCAACTTCTCTGGTTTTCAGGACTTAGCTAGCATTTCTGTTTTTGCCTCCTACGGTGACTCGATCATAACAGTACCCCATCATAGTATATAACACAGCCACATAGTATATAACAGAGCCACATAGTATATAGCACAGCCACATAGTATATAGCACAACCACATAGTATATAGCACAGCCACATAGTATATTAAAACAGCCACATCATATACACTCACTGGCCACTTTATTAGGTACACCATGCTAGTAAGGGGTTGGACCCCCTTTTGCCTTCAGAACTGCCTCAATTCTTCGTGGCAGAGATTCAACAAGGTGCTGGAAGCATTCCTCAGAGATTTTGGACCATATTGACATGATGGCATCACACAGTTGGCGCAGATTTGTCGGCTGCACATCCCTGATGCGAATCTCCCGTTCCACCACATCCCAAAGATGCTCTATTGGATTGAGATCTGGTGACTGAGGAGGCCATTTGAGTACAGTAAACTCATTGTCATGTTCAAGAAACCAATCTGAGATGATTCGAGCTTTAGGACATGGCGCATTATCCTGCTGAAAGTAGCCATCAGATGTTGGGTACATTGTGGTCATAAAGGGATGGACATGGTCAGCAACAATACTCAGGTAGGCTGTGGCGTTGCAACGATGCTCAATTGGTACCAAGGGGCCCAAAGAGTGCCCAGAAAAAATTCCCCACACCATGACACCACCACCACCAGCCTGAACCGTTGATACAAGGCAGGATGGATCCATGCTTTCATGTTGTTTACGCCAAATTCTGACCCTACCATCCGAATGTCGCAGCAGAAATCGAGACTCATCAGACCAGGCAACGTTTTTCCAATCTTCTACTGTCCAATTTCGATGAGCTTGTGCAAATTGTAGCCTCAGTTTCCTGTTCTTAGCTGAGAGGAGTGGTACCCAGTGTGGTCTTCTGCTGCTGTAGCCCATCTGCCTCAAAGTTCGACGCACTGTGCGTTCAGAGATGCTCTTCTGGCCACCTTGGTTGTAACGGGTGGCAATTTGAGTCACTGTTGCCTTTCTATCAGCTCGAACCAGTCTGCCCATTCTCCTCTGACCTCTGGCATCAACATGGTATTTCCGGCCACAGAACTGCCGCTCCCTGGATTTTTTTTCTTTTTCGGACCATTCTCTGTAAACCCTAGAGATGGTTGTGCGTGAAAATCCCAGTAGATCAGCAGTTTCTGAAATTCTCAGACCAGCCCTTCTGGCACCAACAATCATGCGACGTTCAAAGGCACTCAAATCACCTTTCTTCCCCATACTGATGCTCGGTTTGAACTGCAGGAGATTGTCTTGACCATGTCTACATGCCTAAATGCACTGAGTTGCCACCATGTGATTGGCTGATTAGAAATTAAGTCTTAACACACAGTTGGACAGGTGTACCTAATAAAGTGGCCAGTGAGTGTATAACACAGCCACATAGTATATAGCACATCCACATAGTATATAGCATAGCCACATAGTATTTAGCACAGCCCACATAGTATATAGCACAGCCACATAGTATATAGTACAGCCTACATAGTATATAGCACAGCCACATAGTATATAGCACAGCCACATAGTATATAACAGCCCACATAATATATGTCACAGCCTCATAGTATATAGCACAGCCACATAGTATGTAGCACAGCCACATAGTATATAGCACAGCCACATATTATATAACACAGCCCACATATTATATAACACAGCCACATGGTATATAGCACAGCCACATAGTATATAGCACAGCCACAAGGTATATAGCACAGCCACATGGTATATAACACAGCCCACATAGTATATAGCACAGCCCTCATAGTATATAGCACAGCCACATGGTACATAGCACAGCCAAATAGTATATAACACAGCCCTCATAGTATATAGTACAGCCACATGGTATATAGTAAAGCCACATGGTATATAGCACAGCCTCTCCCCCGAGACTGGCCCCACAGTCCCGTACTCACACTGATATATTTAAAAAAAACACAACCCTCACCTCTCCTCATAACCTTGCTGCTCCCGTCTCCTGTCTCAGCGGCTGCACTGCCTGGCACACAGTGGGTGCGCGATGACATCATCGTGCATCCACAGTCAGTGTCAAAGGCAGAGGGGAATGATAGGAGAGGGAGCCTCATATATATACTGTATTACATAGTCCTCATACATATGAATAAATGCTCTCTAAGTAATTTCCCTTGCATTTTATAAAGGAATTTTGATGGCTCCATCAACTTCTATTACTAAGGACAGCTGATTGACCTCTTGCAGCCAGTGCAACATTAAAAATAGTTACAAATTGAAAAGGAAGGGTTTTTTTAACCCCTTAACCCCCGGAGCTTTTTTTGGTTTTGCGTTTTTGTTTTTCGCTCCCCTACTTCCCAGAACCATAACTTTTTTATTTTTCCACCAATATGGCCATGTGAGGGTTTATTATTGCAGGACGAGTTGTACTTTTGAATGACACCATTGGTTTTACCATGTCGTGTACTAGAAAACGGGAAAAAAATCCAAGTGCGGTGAAATTGGAAAAAAAGTGCAATCCCACACTTGTTTTTTGTTTGGCTTTCTTACTAGGTTCACTAAATGCTAAAACTGACCAGCCATTATGATTCTCCAGGTCATTATGAGTTCATAGACACCCGTAGCGTCTCCATTTTTCGTGATCTCGGGTTGGGTGAGGGCTTACTTTTTGGTTGCCGAGCTGATGTTTATAATTATACCATTTTGGTGAAGATACGATCTTTTGATCGCCCGTTATTGCATTTTAATGCAGTGTCACAGCGACCAAAAATACGTTATTCTGGCAATTCGACTTTTTTTCTCGCTACGCCATTTAGTAATCAGGTTAGTCCTTTTTTTATTGATAGATCCGGTGATTCTGAACGCGACGATACCAAACATGTTTATGTTTGATTTTATTGTTATTGTTTTATTCTAATGGGGCAAAAGGGGGGGGTGATTTGAACTTTTTTATATATATATATATTAGGGTGACTGGATCTCATATGGGGGGAAAAAAATGTCAGAATCTTGTTCGTCTGGACCCCACAAAACGATTCCCCTTTCCAGATATTGAGAGAGCCAAAATTTGAGCTCGATCAAACGACGTTAACCCGTGCCGCTCGTCGCTCAAAGTTTGAAAAAATCCAAATTGAGGTATTTTAAGATTTAGGTATTTTGCATAGTCTGTTAGACTATAAAGAATGTGACAACAACATTGCAGAAATAGCCCTGACCAAATTTTCGAACCATTTGTGGTATTTGAATGCAGAGTTGGTGGGATTATCGTTTTTTGATCCCACCATTACAGACAATGAAAAGTTGTTAATGGCTAATAAATTGCTCAGTAGCACAGATGAACCATCAGAGCACGCTAACCTACATGAGTTGATAATTTTACATAGTTATCTAATCTATTCTAGAGCTTTTGTTAAAGTAGTTTTTGAAACGTCAGAATATAATGCTCGGCATTTGCTTACAACTTGCAGGACATATTGCTTTTGTTCTTCATCTTTTGTCAGAAGGTCGTTAAAGTCGGTTACTTCCTACCTCTTTTAATTTTTCTTTCCTAACTTTTGGATTTACATCCCTAGCGTGCTCTGATGGTTCATCTGTGCTACTGAGCAATTTATTAGCCATTAACAACTTTTCATTGTCTGTAATGGTGGGATCAAAAAACGATAATCCCACCAACTCTGCATTCAAATACCACAAATGGTTCGAAAATTTGGTCAGAGCTATTTCTGCAATGTTGTTGTCACATTCTCTATAGTCTAACAGACTATGCAAAATACCTAAATCTTAAAATACCTCAATTTGGATTTTTTCAAACTTTGAGCGACGAGCGGCACGGGTTAACGTCGTTTGATCGAGCTCAAATTTTGGCTATCTCAATATCTGGAAAGGGGAATCGTTTTGTGGGGTTCAGACGGACAAAATTCCGACATCGATTTTTTGCGGTCACCCTAATATATATATATATATATATATATATATTTAAATATTTTTAAACACATTTTTTTTTACTTTTGCCATGCTTCAATAACCTCCATAGGAAGCTAGAAGCTGGCACAACTCGATCAGCTCTACTACATAGAGGCAGTGAGCAGATCACCTCTATGTAGCTGAATTACTGACTTACTATGAGCGCCAACCACTCGGTGGCGCTCATAGCAATCCGGCACTGACAACCATAGAGGTCACCAGGAGACCTCGGGTTGACATGTAGACACACCGGTGAACCGCGATCACATGATGCGGGTCACCAGTGAACGTATTTCCGGCGCTTGCCGGAAGCGCTTGTTAAAAGCCGCTGTCAGCGGCACTTAACTAGTTAGTAGCCACAGATGGATCGCGATTCCACCTGCAGCTATTGCAGCGTAATTATACATCCGATGTCGGTAAGGGGTTAATGTAAAAAATTAATAATTTATCAAATGAAGCATATGTGGCCATAATAACGATGGACTGTTTTGCTGCTTTCCTACCCCTGAAGACAACAATCGTGCTATGTGTACAGCGTCATGCGGTTTTACATGTAATGTGAATAGTGATGTACGTCTCTTTTATTGTGTGATGGTATTATATAACATATAAGTAATGTAAAGTGTTAATGTATAATGTGAGTAGTGCAAGGTAAGCATAGCATTAGACTGGGAATATCATAGGTACGGTTCATATGGTTAAATGGTTTAGCAAAAGCATAGAACATAAGATAAGGACAGTAAGTTTAGTCTATAGAACAGGATATAGTAAATGATTGAACTAGCCCAGTGGGAGAGGAATAGTGTTAATATAAGGTGAGCACTTCCTGATAGTAAGGGAGTTAGGAAAGTGCAGTGACAAGATCAAGTTCAGGTGCAGTGGGGCGCTAGGGTCAGCAAGTACCAGTCATTCAAGGCAGTGGAAATCTCTTGTGTATTTCCAAGTGGACGACGATGTCGCATCCAGAGCCCAAGATCTAGCAAATGGACTACCAGAAACATTGCATCCTCTTGTGTACAGTGGAAGCTAGGCAGGGACCCATGTAGATGGGAGATGGAGGTTTCCGGGTGCACCGCGGAAGTGGACAGGAAATCACTGAGGCTGATGGAGTCAGTGGGCTTAGGGATAGTCCAGGACGAATGACGGGTAGGGATGAAGAGGTACTGTACTAAGGAAGGAAGAAACATGAAATGTTGTGCCATATCCCCTATGTCACCAACTGATAAACTTGAACTGACCAGTAAACATTTGCCTGTTGAAAGAACTTTGTGTCTCATGAATTGTGTGTATCAGCTCCTGAGGATGGAAGTATAGAGGCATCAGAGACCTACAGTCTACAAGTGAGTGTGATGCACCCCACAACAGACAGCACACTGGGACTGGGACACAGTTTTCCTGTAAAGTGTCGGAATGTAACCAGACAACAGCTTGGTCATGACTACCGCTCTGGACCACTTTATGTGACTTAAAGGGGTTGTTCAGGTTTTGTATGATAGTCAGCAGGCTCTATGTGACTTCAGATCTCTGAATCCTTTCAGCAAGTGCACCACACACTGTCAGTATTCTCCAGAGGCAGGGATGAGGGTGGGCAGTCACGTGACCACAAGTATGCAATTTGCATATATGCGGTCATGTGTCGACTAGATGTGCTCAGCCTCGATCAATTCACTTGTATTGAGCAAAGCCATGCACGTGTAGTCGGAATGTGGTCTGAAGTATATAAATCGAATATTTGTGGTCACATGACCACCTACTTTTAGCGTCGGCATCAAAGAATCCTGACAGAATGCATTTGCGGATGCTGTTATGATTCATGGCCTGGGCTATACTATGACTTTTTGTAGTGGTACTGATTGACTTTAACTATTTAACTACTGCTGCAGTCCACAGCAATGCATTGGGTGGACTACAGCTGTCATGTAATAGTTAAAATCAATCAGTAGCGCTACAAAAAGTTCCAGTGTAGCCCAGACCTAAAGCTATCTTATGACTATAGCTAGAGAAATATGCTGTATGACTGAGATCACAATTTCCCTACACCTTTTCCAAGTTTAAAAACCTTAGACTGTCCCTTAAGTCAGGGGCAGTTGGCAGATAAAATGGTACTCTTCTTCCCAGCTGGTGATAACGCCTAATAAGGATGTGTGAATTAATGGTGCATGTTTAAGGCACAGCTCAATAAATATGGGAGCTGTATGACTGAGAATATGTAGTTTTTTCTTACTAACACCTTGCCATGCTTTTAATAAAAGAGGAACAGAATCGTGTCCCTTCCTCAGTTCTCAATCTACTAAAACTCTTGTACATGCCCTCATCATCTCCCGCCTTGACTACTGCAACACTCTCCTCTGTGGCCTCTCTTGCACCACTCCAGTCTGTCCTCAATTCTGCTGCCCGACTGATCCACCTCTCTCCTCGCTACTCCCCTGTCTCCCCCCTCTGCAAATCCCTCCATTGGCTCCCAATTCACCAATGAATCCAGTTCAAACTACTAACACTGACCTAAAAAGCCATCCACAACCTTTCCCCTTTCCCCTCCCTATATCTCTGAACTAATCTTCCAATATCTTCTCTCCTGTAATCTTCGATCCTCCCTAGACCTCCTACTCTCCTCCACACTTATTCGTTCCTCACACAAGATTTCTCCCGAATATCCCCTATCCTCTGGAATGCCATGCCTCAACACGTCCGATTATCCACCACCCTGGGATCCTTCAAACGGAACCTGAAAACCCATCTTTTCAGGAAAGATTACAGGCTGCAATGACCATTCTGCCGCCTCACCACCGCCTGAGCTGCCGCCTCATCACCACCAGAGCTGCTGCACCCCCCACCTTCTGTCTCATCCCCACTATCCCGTAGAATGTAAGTCCGCAAGGACAGGGTCCTCTCCCCCCTGTACCAGTCTGTCATCGTAAATTTGTTAACTGTTAACGATATCTATAGCTTTGTATGTAACCCCCTTCTCATGTACAGCACCATGGAATTAATGGCGCTATATAAATAAATAATAATAATAATATTGCACTAACGCTGCAGTCAAGAGTGTGCAGAATCACATGGGAAATAGAAATAGACTTTTTGTCATTCATACTGTAACATGCAAACAACAACAAACTAATCTTTCCATTTTTTTTGGCAAAAAAAGTTAACAAGGTGTTATGTGTTAAGGCATTAGAAGATTCGAATTGCCCAATAATAAAGAAAACATTCCTTCCGACCATATACCGTATATACTCAAATATAAGCCGAGATTTTCAGCCCAATTTTTTGGGCTGAAAGTCTCCCTCTCGGCTTATATTCGAGTCATATACACCGGGGGGTCGAATGGGGAGGGGGAGCGGGGGTGTCAGGTCATACTTACCAGTCCTGACGCTGTGTCTTGAGCCCCCAGCTTCTCCCCGCGCTCTCTCTTCCTGCCTTCAGCGGTCACGTGGTGCAGCTCATTAAAGCTCATGAATATGCGCATATTCATGAGTTTTAATGAGCGGTATCACGTGACCGTTAAACGCAGGAAGAGAGAGCGCGGAGAAGCTGGGGGCTCAAGAGACAGCGTCAGGACGGGTAAGTATAGCGATACTCACCTGTCCTGCGTCCATGGCTGCTTGCTGCTGTCTGTCATCGGTCAGTGACTTCAGACAGCAGAGGGTGCGGTGACGTGATTAGTGCGCGCCGCACCCCCTGCAGTCTGAACGTTACTGACTGATGACGTGGCAGATAGCGGTGAGCAGCCATGGATGCAGGACAGGTGAGAATCTGACACCCAGCGACGGAGAGGTGAGTATGTCTTTTTTTTATTTTTACATGCAGCAGCAGTGGCAGCACATGGGGGAATCATCTATGGAGCTTCTTATGGGGGCAGCATATGGGGGCATAATCTAAGGAGATTCTTATGGGGGCAGCATATGGGGGCATAATCTAAGGAGCTTCTTATGGGGGCAGCATATGGGGGAACAATCTATGGAGCTTCTTATGGGGGCAGCATATGGGGGAACAATCTATGGAGCTTCTTATGGGGGCAGCATAAGGGGGAATAATCTAAGGAGTTTCTTATGGTGTCAGCATAAGGGGGAATAATCTATGGAGCATTTCCCACCCTAGGCTTATACTCGAGTCAATAAGTTTTCCCAGTTTTTTGTGGCACAATTAGGGGGGTCGGCTTATACTCAGGTCGGCTTATACTCGAGTATATATGGTATATGGCAGTCAGACTAGTTCCCTAGATTAATGTGTGGGAAGTTGATCCAAGGAGCTAGTCTGATTACCCATAACCTGTAGTATTTTAGTTATCTAGAATGTCATCTAGGCTCTCCTTGAACTTGTTTACTAAATCAATCTGTTATACACCTAGCCCAAGTTCAGGCTTTGCGTCATTCACCTAGGTCCGCTGCCATTTGTTATGCTCCACGTCTAGCTTTGCAAGTTGCGTGGCATGTGACATCATCTCCTTAGGCCTTTTCAGGCCCATTAGGGCACACACATATGTCTTTGGATTGCTATTTAAGGATACCGTTACACTAAGCGACACACCAGCGACTCCCGCCTGCATCCCTGAGTTCTGCGTCGCCAACAAGGTCACTCGTTGGCGTCAAACACAGCGATGCATGCTGGCCAGCGGGATGCCAACGATAAGAAAATGGCCTAGGATATTCGAGCACGATCAGTGATATCCAGCGGGGGGGACGGTCGCCGCTATGTGTCACACGTAGCGAGATCGCTGGCGAGAGACAGGGCCTTAAGACTCCTAGTTCTTTTTGCTTATCTGTGCTCACTAACTGCTCCATACCTGCTTTCCTGCACCCTGGCTGCTTGCGGCCTTCACTGCTTCAAGTCCTTGCTCAACACCTGCTTTCTTGTGTTCTGTCTGCCGCCTTCAGTGCTTCTAGCCCTCACTCTATATGTGCCTTCCTGCTGCTGCATAAATGCATGGGATCCGTGTTCCCACCCTGACTTGGTCTTAGAGAATCCGCCTCACAATGTGAGCCTTTTAACACAACCATTGCAATATCATATGGCAGAGAGTTCAATAGTCTGACTGCTCTTACAGTAATGAATCACTGTGATGACTAAAATTTCTTTCTTCTAGACCTAGAAGATGCCCCCTTATCACCATTGCAGGACTAGGTATGAAAAGATCATTAGAAAGCTCTCTTAAGGGCCTGTCACACTAAGCGATATCGCTAGCAATATCGCTATAACGTCACTGGTTTTTGTGACGTAGCAGCGATATTGCTAGCGATATTACTATGTCTGATACTTACCTCCGACCGGCTCCCCCACTGATTATCGCTGATCGCGCGAGAACGTCATGGGCCGTTTCTCGTCGTCAGCTTCCTGCTGGGTTTCCTGTGGCGCCGACGAGCGACGCGTGGACGCAGGCAGGAGGACGTCAGGTTCGCCTCGTCTGACAGGTAAGTAACGACCCCCAACCGCTGCTATGTTGCTGGTGAGATCTGCCTGTGTGGCAGCTCACTAGCGACCACTTAGCGATGCACCAGCGATCCTGACCGCGTCATATCGCTGGTCGGGATCGCTGGTGCACCGCTAAGTGTGACAGTACCTTTACAGATCTCTCTCCCAGTTGTTATTTACTCTGCAGGTATTGAAATTTTACTTTATATGCCTTCAACACGGTCATTTGTTAATTTATTACAGTGGAGGGCCTAATACTGAACTCTGGAGTCAGGGTTGGCTCCAGGCTTTCTTGGGCCCCGGGTGAAAGAGTCTCAGTGGACCCCTTTAACACATACTACAATTCATGAGGCACAGTTATGGCAGATAAATATAGGTAATAGTACAATGCTGAAGATTTCACTTACTTCTTACATTACATGAGTGATATCTATTGTACATTCTACAATAACATACAGCAGAAGGCATTCAGGTGATCGAGGGTCCACAGGTATCAGAGTTTCAGTACCTGAAGAATTAGAGGGAAACATGATATTGATAAATGTACCCTACCAGTAGAATCTGTCCTCAGCAGTACACCCTTTACAAAAGTCAATTTCCTCCTATATAGTCCTCTATACAGAACAATGGGCCCCATATAATTCTCCATACAGAATGAGCCCCATATATTGCTCCATACAGAATGGGCCCCATTTAATGCTCCATACAGAATGGGCCCCATATATTGCTCCATACAGAATTGGCCCCTTACAATGCTCCATACAGAATAATGGGCCCCATATATTGCTCCATACATAAAAAAAATCAAATACTCACCTCTCCTCGCTGGCCTCAGGTACAGACTCCTCAGTGTTGCCGTCTTCTGGCTTTCTGCACAGTGGACTGTTCAGAGCAGAGGGCACACAGTAGTGACGTCATTATGCCCTCTGCCCTGAGACGTCAAAGAGTCACAAAATGCGGAAGACACCGGAGCTGCACAAGAACAGGGAGAGGTAAGTATTGCAAGTACTGGGGCCCTAAGCAAGCGGAGGGGCCGATTGGTGGTTGCTGGCATCGGGCTTCCCGACTCATGAGTCCCATAGTGTGTCGGTGTCCCCAATGGTGAGTTAGTCCCCCCACTTGCTCAGGGCCCTGGCACTTGCCCAGGTGCACCACGTGGAGACACCGGCCCTGCTTGGAGTCTTGGAGTAACACAGGGCTAACTGAGACCCAATCAGAGCGTGTTCCATTAATAAACACCCTCTATTCCCTATCACTGACCTGTTATACCAGTTGCACATCATTTTTCCAAATTCCATTCCCCTCATTTAATGTACCAACCTTTTATGTAACACTGCACTGTATCAAAAGTCTTTGAAAAGTTCAAATAGAGAACATCCATGGCCTTACCCTGGTCCAGTTTTACGGTATCTAAATTGCTTGTTATTTTGGAGGGGTTGTGTGGTTTAGTGGTACCAATATAATTTATTGTTAGTCCCAAAAGATAGCAGCACAGACAAAAAACAGATAATAAAAATATGGATGCTATTCTTTCCTCAGTCACCACTTTAGCTTATCACAGCTACACAAAAAAATACTTGCACTCCACAATCCAAGTTAAAAAAATAAAAGTCCTATACTCACGCAAACAAGGTTTTAGCTCTATACCTGTAGGGCTGTTGTCAAACACAGTGACATGACACATACATATTTGAAGTCTTAATTTTACATACACTTTAGATATATGCATTAAAACATAGTTTTTCACAATTCCTGACATTTAACCCCTTCCAACATGACTATTATATGTTCCTGGGCTTTTGTTTTTTCTACCCTTCTTCCAAGAGCCATAACTTTTTATTTTAACGTCCTAAAAGCTGTATAAGGGCTTCTATTAGAAAATAGGGAAAAAAATTCCAATTGCAGTCAATGTGTGCAAAAATCACATGTCTGCAACAGTTTTTTTGCATTTTGTTATTATGGTAAAACTGACATGGCAACATGATTCTTCAGGTCACTACAATTATGGCGATACCAAACATGCATAGTTTTTTAAATTTATTTAAGTGGCAAAAAAAATTAGGAAACACACAAAGCAAAGTCGGAATACACGGAACCTGTAACTGGGCAGGAATTGGCCACATTCCTTGATCTTGGACTTCCATAGAAGGAGATGTTATCAGATGTTATCTGTTTCCAGAAGCCAGGAACAGGTCAAGTCCTCTGAGATCTGTGACATCACACTAATTAGCAGATACTATGATGACTGGAAACAGCACTATGGAAGGCAGCTATATATTTTGTGAATTTGTTTCCAAGTGAATACTTATCAACCTGGAGCTCCCCTTTAAGAATGGCACATCTGTACCTTTAGGTGTTTGGAAATTGGTTCCAATGATGTACTAGATCAGTTTTTTCTGAAGTTTTGGATGATTTGTTTTGATATTCCTTTGATGTCAAACAAAGAAGCAAGGCGACTTTGAAGGTAGACCTTAAAATACTGCCACATGTACACCCCAATTAACTGAAATTATGTCAGTTCGCCTACCAGAATCTTCTAAATCCTTCACATTGTTTTCTGAAATTTTCTAGGCTATTTAAAGTCACAGTCAAAACTTGGTGTTTCTAAACTTCTGAACCACTGGAAATTCGATATAGGGAATTCTAAATTAAATTTTGTTTTCAAACTAATGGCTTTGTTTTTTGTACAAGGTAGATATAGACAAACAATATGTCTAGCTCCTGACCTTTGATGGGAAACTGTCTGCAGGATTCACCTCAACCCTCCCCCCCCAAAAAAAAAAAATGTAATAGTAAGGCTATGTGCCCATGTAGCGTTTTATTCCGGACACTAAAAACCGGACTCCTTCCCAGAAATCGCGTGTTTTTTTCCGCGCGATTTCACCGAGATTTTGCCGAGATTTTCGCATGCGATATTCAAGCACTTTCCAAGCGATTTGAAGCATCGCTTGGAAAGTGATTGACAGGTTGGTCACACTCGTCAAACATAGTGTTTGACAAGTGTGAGCAGCTTTTTACTATTGAGGCCGCCTATGCGGCTTCAATAGTAAAAGATAGAATGTTAAAATGCTAAAAAAAAATAAAAAATCGGGGTATATTTACATTCAGACGTCCCGCGCTGCATTCCCGGGCCTCAGCGTTCCCAGTGATGCCTTGCGAGACCTGTGATGACGTTGGTCTCGCATTACTATAGCGATCTCGCGAGACCGCTAGAGTCACGCGAGACTACGTCATCACAGGACCTTGCCGCAAGGCATTACTGGGAACGCTGAGGCCGGGAATGCAGTGCGTGACTCCGGAAGGTAAATATACCCCGATTTTTTATTTTTTATTCTTTTTTTTACAGGGGTATGGTACCCAGGGCCTGGAGGACAATCTCCTCTCCTCCACACCGTGGGTACCCACCGCACATGAGACGCTTAACTTCCCGCATGGTGGGCATAGCCACATGCGGGAAGTAAGCGATTCTCATGCATTCCTATGGGTGCAGAATCGCGGCAATTCTTTGCGATTCCGCACAAAAGAATGATCATGCTGCGATTTTTTCCGCAATGCGATTCCGCCGCAGAAAAAAGCGCAGCATTAGCACAGCATGTGCGGAATGCCATAGGAATGCATGGGGGCCGTTCTGTACATGATTTTTAAACATTTTTGCAGCGTTTTCGCGCTGAAAATCGCGGCAAAAACGCTTCAAAATCGCTATGTGGGCACACAGCCTAAATGTCTTGAAACAGTGTTCATAAATTCATAAACATGAACTTTTCCACATTTTTTCACATTATATCCACAAACTGAATTTTTTTTAATTTACATACAAGCATAAAATAAAAAAATAAATATATCTGAAAATTGTGACGTGCATTTGTACTCAGCCCCCCTCCCCCAAATCAATACTTTGTAGGGCCACCTTTTGCTGTAAACACTTTTGCAAGTCTTTTGAGCCATGTCTCTAGCAGCTTTGTACAGTGAGGCAAAAAGTATTTAGTCAGTCACCAATTGTGAAAGTTCTCCCACTTAACTCCTTTCCTACATTAGACGTCCTATTCCGTCCACGTGACCTGGCACCTAACTCCCAAAAACGGAATAGTACGTCTAGCACGATCAACGGCTCTCACGGGGGGAGCTCCGCTGATCGCGGCCGGGTGTCAGCTGATTACCGCCCCCGACACACTAACCCCCGGCACACTGCGATTAAACATGATCGCAGTGTACCAGCGGCATAGGAGAGAAGCGCGCAGGGAGGGGGCTCCCTCCGTGTTTCCCTGAGACACCCGGAGCAGCGCGATGTGCTGCGCTGCTCCTGGGGCCTCCTTCCCTGCAGGTCCCTGGATCCAATATGGCGACGGGGACCTTCGGGGGCCTGCAGGGAGCCGACTTCCTCATGCCTGCAAAGCGCCGGCATGAGGAAGCCTCCAGCACTGCCTGTGACAGATCGCTGATCTGTCACAGCGATCTGACAGTGATGTGCCCCCTGGGACAATGTAATAAAGTTAAAAAAAAAAAAAAAGGTGTAAAAATAATTTATAAAAAAAATCGCTAAATAAATTTAAAAAAAAATGTTCCCTAATAAATTCATTTTTTGAAAATAAAAAAAAACAAAACAATAAAAGTACACATATTTGGTATTGCCGCGTCCGTAACAACCCACCCTATAAAACTGTCCCACTAGTTAACCCCTTTATTGAACCCCTTAAAAAATAAAAATAAAAAACAAAGCAAAAAATAATGCTTTATCATCATACAGCCGAACAAAAAGTGCAATAACGCGCGATCAAAAAGACGGATATAAATAACCATTGTACCGCTGAAAACGTCATCTTGTCCCGCAAAAAACGAGCCTCCACAAAGCATCATCAGCAAAAAAATAAAAAAGTTATAGCTCACAGAATAAAGCGATGCAAAAATAATTATTTTTTATATAAAATTGTTTTCATTGCATAAAAGCGACAAAACATAAAAAAAGACATAAATGAGGTATCACTGTAACCGTACTGACCCGAAGAATAAAACTGTTTTATCAATTTTACTACATGCAGAACGGTGTAAACACACCCCCCAAAAGAAATTCATTACTCCTTGGGAGTAAAGGGGTTAAAAAGATGAGAAACCTGTAATTGACATCATAGGTAGACCACAACTATGAGAGTTAAAATGAGAAAACAAATCCAGAAAATCACCTTGTCTGATTTGGCAAGATCTTTCAAATTATGGTGGAAAATAAGTATTTGGTCACTTAAAAACTTGCAAGAGTTCCGGCTCTCACAGATCTGTAACTTCTTCTTCAAGAGGCTTCTCTGTCCTCTACTCATTACCTGTAGTAATGGCACGTGTTTGAACTTGTCATCAGTAGAAAAGACACCTGTCCACAACCTCAAACAGTCACACTCCAAACTCCACTATGGTGAAGACCAAAGAGCTGTTGAAGGACACCAGAAACAAAATTGTAGCCCTGCACCAGGCTGGGAAGACTGAATCTGCAACAGGCAAGCAGCTTGGTGTGATGAAATCAACTGTGGGAGCAATAATAAGAATGTGGAAGACATACAAGACCACTGATAATCTCCCTTGATCTGGGGCTCCACACAAGATCGCACCCTGTGGGGTCAAAATGATCACAAGAACGGTGAGCAAAAATTCCAGAACCACAAGGGGGACCTAGTGAATGACCTGCATAGAGCTGGGACCACTGTAACAAAGGCTACCATCAGTAACTCACTAAGCCGCCAGTTGCTCAGATCCTGCAGTGCCAGACATGTGCCCCTGCTTAAGCCAGTACATGTCCGGGTCCATCTGAAATTTGCTAGAGAGCGTTTGGAATATCTCTAGAAGAGTATTGGGAGAATGTCATATGGTCTGATGAAACCAAAGTAGAACTCTTTGGTAGAAACAAACACGTCATGTTTGGAGGAGAGAGAATGCTGAGTTGCATCCTAAGAACACCATACCTACTGTGAAGCATGGGGGTGGCAACATCATGCTTTGGGGCTGTTTCTTTACAAAGGGACCAGGAGGACTGATCCGTGTACATGAAAGAATGAATGGGGCCAAGTATCGTGAGATTTTGAGTTGAAATCTTCCATCAGCAAGGTTATTAAAGATGAAACGTGGATAGGTCTTTCAGCATGATAATGAGCCCAAGCACACCACCAGGGCAACGAAGGAATGGCTTCGTAAGAAGCATATGAAGGTCCTGGAGGGGCCTAGCCAGTCTACAGAACTCAACTCCATCGAAAACCTTTGGAGGGATTTGAAACTCCGTGCTGCCCAGCAACAGGCCCAAAACATCACTGCTCTAGAGAAGATCTGTATGGAGGAAAGAGCCAACATACCACCAACAGTGTGCTAACCTTGTGAAGACTTACAGAAAATGTTTGACCTCTGTCATTGCCATCAAAGGATATATAACAAAATATTGGAATGAACTTTTGTTAATGACTTATTTTCAGCCATAATTTGAAAAATAAATCTTGTCAAATCAGACAAGGGGATTTTCTGGATTTGTTTTCTCATTTTGACTCTCATAGTTGTGGTCTACCTATGATGTCAATTACAGGCCTCTCTCATCTTTTTAAGTGGGAGAACTTGCACAATTGGTGGCTGACTAAATACTTTTTTGCCCCACTGTATATCTAGAGGCTGAAATGTTTGTCCATTCTTCTGCCCTGCCTTTGCTAAAGAAAAGCATACCCACTGCATGGTACTTCCACCACCTTTAATAAGTTTATACTAATGTTGTATGAAGCCCGATGACATAGGTCAGAAATGAACACAAACACGGTATATCACAGTTCAAGATGTATGTATCTATTGTAGAGATATGAACTTCAGATGAGAGATGCAAACTGCGACTCTACAGATAAGCAGGCAAATAAGACAGTCTCAAAGTGTGCAGATGTAGTAGTACAGACCGAGGGTGCAAGTACCAGTCCAGCAATGCATGGTCCAGGACCCAGAGCCCTACAATAAAGCCCAACTCTACAATAAAGTCCATTGAGATAGACCCCCAGGGACGAGATGGAATAGGAAGAGGTTGCAATAGTCCAGTAGGTGAGGAGCGAGGGACGTGTGATCTGGCACATACCTCACATGATGACACGTACAGTTGAACGTCTTTCTGGAAAGTCTGCCACCAAAAGAAGCGAGACACAAATTCTTGAGTTTTCTGAATTCCTCTATGACCGGCGATCTTAGAGTCATGCATTAGTTTTAATACTCTTAATTTTATTGTTTCCGGGACATACAGATGTTGTTTCTGAAACAAAAGGCCGTTTTTCAAGGTTAAATTTACCTGAGTAGGTGGTTGAATCAGCAGTGAATCTGTGGCGTAGGCCTCCTTAATATCCTTTAATAGGTCTTGATTGTGCAGCACACTTACGAAGTTTCGTTCTGACAGTATGGTCCTTGGAGGTGAAGCCGAGATTACGTCATCCGAGTGAATCCTGGACAGAGCATCGGCCTTCCCATTGCGAGAACCTAGTCTATAGGAAATAATGAAAACAAACTGATTAAGAAATAGATTCCACCGGGCTTGTCTGGGTTTTAGACACCTTGCCGACCTCATGAATTCAAGATTTTGGTGATCTATGAGCACAACAGTCTGTTGAGATGCCCCCTGTAGCAGATGCCTCCATTCTTTAAATGCAGTTATAATCGCCAACAACTCTTTATTCCCAGCATCGTAATTTTTTCTGCAGGTGACAACTTTTGGGAGAGAAAAGCACAAGGGTGTAGAAGATCTTTCTCACCTGTTCTTTGCGAGAAGTATGGCCCCTATAGCACAGTCCGAGGCGTCCACTTCCACTATGAAGGCCCGATCTGGGTCCGGATGCATGAGGATTGGGGCCGAAGTAAATTTAGCCTTCAATTTAGAGAATGCCAGTTGTGCCTGTGGTGACCAAACAAACGGCGTCTTCTTCCGGGTCAATTGAGTAATGGGTGTGACGATCTCTGAAAAGTTTTTAACAAACTGCCTGTAAAAATTGGTGAATCCAATGAATCGTTGAACCTCCTTCACAGACCTGGGAATTGGCCACTCTTGAATGGCTTGTGTCTTGCTCGCATCCATGCTGAGACCCTGGGGAGAAATAACATACCCCAAAAATTGTATTTCCGTTTTGTGAAACTCACATTTCTCCAGTTTGATGTATAACTGATTTTGCCGTAAACGATCTAGAACCATTCTCACGTGCTGCTGGTGCTCTTCGATATTGCTGGAAAAAATTAAATGTCATCCAGATAAATCACAACAAAAATATCGAGTATATCCCTAAAAATATCGTTTGCCAGATGTTGGAATGTAGCTGGTGCATTGCGCAGGCCAAAAGACATAACAAAATACTCAAAGTGTCCATAACGTGACCGAAAGGTTGTTTTCCACTCGTCCCCGGGACAAATCCGTACTAAATTGTAAGCACCACGGAGATCTAATTTTGTGAAGATCTTGGCGTGTCGCACCCTCTTGATTAATTCAGGAATTAGTGGAAAAGTGTAAGAGTTCCTGATCGTAACGTTGATAAGTTCACGGTAATCGATACATGGTCGAAGAGAACCATCCTTCTTTTTGACAAAGAAGATTGGAGCACCTGCTGGGGAGGAAGATGGTCGTATAAATCCCTTCGCCAAGTTCTCGTCAATATACTCTTTGAGGGCTTTCAATTCTGGCCCAGACAAGGGATAAATATTCCCAAATGAAATTGCGGCAACGGGAAGTAGTTCCACAGGGCAATCGTATGGCCGATTCTTTTTATCGCACACATTCGCAAAATCTTGATATTCAATTGGTAATTCTAACTCAACTGTGACGGATGACCTGAGTGGAGTTAATTCTCCAGATGGTGTCTGTTTACTAGGAAACTGCAATTCTTTCCTCCTCCAATCAATAGTGGGATTTTGCCGTTGTAACCATGGTAACCCTAGAATTATAGGAAAGTCAGGGGAGGAAATGAGCAAAAATGATAGTTTTTCAGAATGACCCTCCCCCATACGAATCTTCAGAGGTGTTGTTTGAAAGTCTATTTGTCTGGACACCAACGGGGAACCATCTACAGTCTCCATTAACACCAGTGAATGTCTCTTCTGCGAGTGTATACCATGTATTTTAGCTAATGCAATGTCCATGCATTTGCCGCTAGCCCCAGAATCAATCATGGCTTTACTAGTAATCCAACAGGATTGCACACAGATCTCAATGGGAATAGTATAAAGGATCTGCCTACAGCGTCGGCTTAACCCCTTCATTGCCGATCACCACAGGTGGCGTCACGTATCATCCACTTATAAACTTTAATCAGCCACGCTCAACCCCTTTTACATGGACTCCCAGGGCCACGGACCGGGTCACCGCTACTGTGACACTTCCTTCTGAGATACCGGCCCGGTACCGAGTACTCCACCGCCCTGGCGGGCGATCCACAAACCCCTCCTGAACACTGCATATTTTGCTGAGTCACACCATGTAGTGTCCAGCACCCACCTACGAAATTCCATAGTCCAATACTGGTCAGTGATATATTATTATATATTATTGTTTATTAATATTATTATAAATATATAGGAAAATTTTGCTGACTCTCCTTATCCTTTTCTTTGTGTCTCCAAAATTCCATAGCATATTCCACCACAGGATGCTTTCCTTGATGAAATGTTAATAATGCAGCTTCTGCTGTGACATTTCGGTTGGGATCATCAACATCTGACACATGGCAGCAATAAAGTCATTCAGAGAATTCAAACATGCATCATTGGTTTCAATCAGAGGGTTAGCCCAGGCTAAAGCTTTGTTTGTCAGCAGCATTATTATGGTTAACACCTTGTCCCGTTCAGTTGCGAACTGAGCCGCACGTGCCGAAAAATACAACTGACACTGGTTCAGAAACCCATGGAATGTCTCTCTTTCTCCACCAAACCTGAATGGTGGGAGTTTGGGAAAAACTGTCCCTGGAGTTGGAGTTGGAACAGGGGCTGGAACCGCAGCTGCTGCTGTAGTCTCCACATTTGAGAGGCGAGAGGCTACAGCCTGGATAGAAGTATCAGCCACATTTGCATTGTGATTAGTTTGGGACTCTAATGCCCCCAGCTTAGTCTTAATTGCCTGAAGCTTCCCGTACAGTCCTGTGACAAATGAGCACAGCTTTTTCACCCGTGTCTCCATCGTATCTGACCCAGTGAGCTCCATCTTTGGGGCTTGTGTATTCTGTTATAAGTTTATACTAATGTTCTATGAAGCCCGATGATGTAGGTCAGAAATTAACACAAACACGGTATATCACAGTTCAAGATGTATGTATCTATTGTAGAGATAGGAACTTCAGATGAGAGATGCAAACTGAGTCTCTACAGATAAGCAGGCAAATAACACAGTCTCAAAGTGTACAGATGTAGTAGTACAGACCGAGGGTGCGAGTACCAGTCCAGCAATGCAGGGCCCAGAACCTGAGCCGGCTCCTAAAGGAAAGCAGACCGTAGCGGAGGTGGGTGCAGAGTGGGTGTAAAGCAACAGAGTTCTTCCGTGGTACGTAGATCCAAAATCAGGTGGGGTATCCTAAAGATTAGAAGAAGCAAGCAGGTTGCAGGTCCTTCCAGCTTCGCAGCCAGTAAGGTACAAGATACACAAACAAGGCATAGTGTGCAGAGTTCCCTTATATATACAGCAGACAGGAAACAAGTAGTATCAGACAGGAAACAAGATGGCCCCCGTGAAGCCAGCAACTCCATTTTGGGTAAGGGCAGAATCCAACTGAACTAAGGGCAAGAGCAGACAAAACAGGTACACAGTCCCAGTCCTTACACCACCATGTTTGACGGTGGGGATGGTGTTTTCAGGATGAGGTGCAGTGTTAGTTTTCTGCCACCGATTTCATTTTACATTTAGCCCCAAAAGTTCTACTTTGGTCTCATCTGACCAGAGCACCTTCTTCCACATGATAGCTGTGTCCTCTGCATGGCTTTTTGCCAACTGCAAATACTGATCCTTATGGCTTGCTTTAAAAAATGGCTTTCTTCTTGTCTCTCTTCCATGAAGGCGAGATAGTTGCCCTGGGCACAGATATTTCCACCTGAGCTATCAATCTTTGCAGCTCCTCCAGGGTGACCAATGGCCTCTTGGCTGCTTCTCTAATTAGTACTCACCTTGAGATGTCAGATTAGGTGGACAACCATGTCTTGGTAGGTTTGTAGCTATGTTATACTTCTTCCATGTTTGGATGATAGATTGATGGATTTTATTTATAATCTGACCTTGCTTTACTTTTCTCTATAACTTTACCCCTGACCTGTCTGGTGTGTTCATGATGCTTTTTGATCCCTAATGTTCTTAAACAAATCTCTGAGGACTTCACAGAACAGCTCTAGTTGTACTGAGAATAAATTACACACAAGTGAACTAAATTTACTAATTATGTGACTTCTAGAGGGAAGTGGTCACTCAGGATTTTATTTCGGGGTATCAGACTACAGGGGGCTGAATTCAAATGCAAGTCACAATTTTCAGATTTATATTGTTAAAATATTTAGTAAACCATGTATCATTTTCTTTACACTTCACAAAAACTTGCTACTTTGTGTTGGTATATCACATAAAACCCAAATTATAAAATATTAAGGTTTGTGGGTGTAACATGAAAAAATGTGAAAAGTTCGTTGGGTATGGATACTTTTTCAAGGCACTGTATGTACATGTGCATGCAGCTCTTGGAATGATAAGTTCAGCAATTCTGAAAAAACATATCCATAATTACAAGGGATATGTTACTACATTATTTCAGTGTTGATATTATTATTTTCTCCCTCTAAATGATTTTAATTTGTTTTTAAATGGATTTCTACAGGTTATGGGTGACATTAAAGGTGGAAAAAGTTCCTCTTGTATGTCCACTGTATAAAAGTCATATAACTACGTCATTTTACTGCACAATGATGCCATAAAACAAATCCCTAAAAAACATTAGTGGAATTGTGTTTCTTTTTCACCATTTTACCACTCTGGCAGTTCAACTCACTCAGCGGTAAGTAGAAAATAAGAACACTGTCTCTTTAAATCTTCTGTCGGTTTATTATATAGCGGCATAAACCAACATGAAGGGAAAAGTAAAATACAGCCCTTCAGACAAAACAGAAAAACAAAACATAATGCCGTAACACAGTCCATACATTTGTGGGGAGCTGCATGCTCTGGAGCAACACAGGTTCGGTCTTTCCTCTAAAGGACACAAACCACTGGAGAGCCTCTCTCCAGCCCTGCTGAACCAAGACTACATCTGCAGTCCAGCTATTTAAGCCCCAGAACACACCCTGGGATGGAGATAAGGTGAAAATCCTCCCACCCGCTCTATGGATGTCCACATATAAGCCAGCCCATTATAACAAATTAGCTTAACCCATTCAGCACTAAGTGTGCTGGAGGAAATATTCTGGGTTTATATCACTAACGTCATCAAGCGTAGAGAAACATATCTCCCCTCAAGCACCAGTGACTTTGTCACCCACACTTAGAACTTTTTAATCAATATTTAGTACATTATATGATAATATCAATGGTGTCATTGAAAACTACAACTCGCCCACAAAAAAAAGTGCTAATGCGACTATGTTGATGAAAGAATAAAAAAAGTTATGGGTAATTAATTTATGACTTTAATTATACATACATATGTATTGTAGGGATTCTACTCGCTTAGGTGCGACGGGAGACAGTCAGGAGGCAGGTTCCCTTAAAGTTCATGCGGTTTATTACGTCATAAACCAAACAGCATGTCACCAAAATAAACAGCCTTCAGTTCAGGAGACAAAGTAACATTGAATGTCCTTTCCTTCAGGCTCAGTCTGCGAGCCTCAGCGCACACAGGAGGTGTATACCCCCCTCATACACAGCTAATATCCACTGGCCTCACTGGGAAATGTTACTTATCAAGTTTTTTGTGTGCCGTATCTCTGTGATTTAAGGGCATAAAAATTCAAAGTTGGAAAATTGCTAAATTTTCAGAGTTTTTGCCAAATTTCCATTTTTTTCACAAATAAACGCAAGTTATTTGAATGAAATGTTACCACTAACATGAAGTACAATATGTCACGAGAAAACAGTGTCAGAATCACCGGGATCCATGGAAGCGTTTCAGAGTTATTACCTCATAAAGGGACAGTGGTCAGAATTGTAAAAATTGGCCCGGTCATGAACGTGCAAACCACCCTTGGGGCTTAAGGGGTTAAAGTTCATGCGGTTCATTACGTCATAAACCAAACAGCACGTCACCAAGATAAACAGCCTTCAGTTTAGGAGACAAAGTAACATCGAATGTCCTTTCCTTCATGCTCAGTCCACGAGCCTCAGCGCACACAGGAGGTGTATACCCCCCTCACACACAGCTAATATCCACAGGCCTCACCAGGTCAGCAGCCTCAGCACGTGGTCTTCAGGAAGTTAGCACACCTTCTTCCACCTAGGCCTGCCGGGACATTCCACATGGCCCAATCAGATCCATGCGCTCTCTCTACATGTGACCTACCCTGGCCACATTATATGGTCCATAGCCACACCCACTGGGTCACATGACTATGACCTCATCACAGGTCCTTCAACCACTCACACTCTTTACAACAGCGTTATTAAACACACCCCTGGGTGGGTTTGTAGGTAACTGGCCTGCCCATCTCCCTAGTTACCTGGAGACTTCTCCCTGTCACATTAAAGCAGCAACTCAGCAGTATCACTGCTGATCAACACATAGGTCTCCATCTCAAAGCCACCCACTTAGAGATACATAATGGCCATTCAGTATTCTGCCATTCATCCTTTCTCCTGGGACATCCACACAGCACCCCCTAGCGGACACAGTTGTTACTACACCACATACCTCCTCCCTCAGTTCAAACTTGTGGGTTGAACACACAGCATTACACCAGGGTCTCGCGACCGGGCACTCACTACACCTTGCCCCACAGGTCGAGAGAGCCGTCTCCATCTGTCATACGGCCTCGTTCCTACGTTAGACCTCCCCCGCCTCCAGCGGTCAGAATATCGGTCATTGGCTTTGACCCTCCAGTCACGGTCTGTCTGCGTCGTCAGACACTGGTTAGTCACCATCCTTTCTCTATCTAAGCATTTTGTAAGAAATGGTACTCCACCACATCTAAGTTTACTTTTCAGTGCCTTAACCTCACAGTTCTTTGCATCTGCTGTCTCCGTAGCAACCTCCAGTTCACTCTGTAACTTACGGTGCAACGTATTGGCACGTTGAGCCTCTTTCTCTGCTTCTTCCACCTGGCGTTTCAACTGTTTCAGACGCACATCATTTCCCTCTTGCCAGGCCTTTGTACTGCTCAGAATTACGCCTTTCATCATCCATTTGCCTTAGTACAACCTTCAGTTTTTTCTCTGTACGACGCACTTGTTTGCTAGCAGATTGTCGCACTTTAATTTCTGCATCAAGCTGTTCCTCCACTAGTGCAACCTTTGCTTCTAAGTCCTTATTCTGGCAAACTAATTGCTGACGGGCACTCTCATTCTTCTGAGCATTACTACAGTGGGGAAAAAAAGTATTTAGTCAGTCAGCAATAGTGCAAGTTCCACCACTTAAAAAGATGAGAGGCGTCTGTAATTTACATCATAGGTAGACCTCAACTATGGGAGACAAACTGAGAAAAAAAAATCCAGAAAATCACATTGTCTGTTTTTTTTTTTCATTTTATTTGCATATTATGGTGGAAAATAAGTATTTGGTCAGAAACAAAATTTCATCTCAATACTTTGTGATATATCCTTTGTTGGCAATGACAGAGGTCAAACGTTTTCTGTAAGTCTTCACAAGGTTGCCACACACTGTTGTTGGTATGTTGGCCCATTCCTCCATGCAGATCTCCTCTAGAGCAGTGATGTTTTTGGCTTTTCGCTTGGCAACACGGACTTTCAACTCCCTCCAAAGGTTTTCTATAGGGTTGAGATCTGGAGACTGGCTAGGCCACTCCAGGACCTTGAAATGCTTCTTACGAAGCCACTCCTTCGTTGCCCTGGCGGTGTGCTTTGGATCATTGTCATGTTCAAAGACCCAGCCACGTTTCATCTTCAATGCCCTTGCTGATGGAAGGAGGTTTGCACTCAAAATCTCACGATACATGGCCCCATTCATTCTTTCATGTACCCGGATCAGTCGTCCTGGCCCCTTTGCAGAGAAACAGCCCCAAAGCATGATGTTTCCACCACCATGCTTTACAGTAGGTATGGTGTTTCATGGATGCAACTCAGTATTCTTTTTCCTCCAAACACGACAAGTTGTGTTTCTACCAAACAGTTCCAGTTTGGTTTCATCAGACCATAGGACATTTTCCCAAAACTCCTCTGGATCATCCAAATGCTCTCTAGCAAACTTCAGACGGGCCCGGACATGTACAGGCTTAAGCAGTGGGACACGTCTGGCACTGCAGGATCTGAGTCCATGGTGGCGTAGTGTGTTACTTATGGTAGGCCTTGTTACATTGGTCCCAGCTCTCTGCAGTTCATTCACTAGGTCCCCCCGCATGGTTCTGGGATTTTTGCTCACCGTTCTTGTGATCATTCTGACCCCACGGGGTGGGATTTTGCGTGGAGCACCAGATCGAGGGAGATTATCAGTGGTCTTGTATGTCTTCCATTTTCTAATTATTGCTCCCACAGTTGATTTCTTCACTCCAAGCTGGTTGGCTATTGCAGATTCAGTCTTCCCAACCTGGTGCAGGGCTACAATTTTGTTTCTGGTGTCCTTTGACAGCTCTTTGGTCTTCACCATAGTGGAGTTTGGAGTCAGACTGTTTGAGGGTGTGCACAGGTGTCTTTTTATACTGATAACAAGTTTAAACAGGTGCCATTACTACAGGTAATGAGTGGAGGAAAGAGGAGACTCTTAAAGAAGAAGTTACAGGTCTGTGAGAGCCAGAAATCTTGATTGCTTGTTTCTGACCAAATACTTATTTTCCACCATAATATGCAAATAAAATGAAAAAAAAACAGACAATGTGATTTTCTGGATTTTTTTTTCTCAGTTTGTCTCCCATAGTTGAGGTCTACCTATGATGTAAATTACAGACGCCTCTCATCTTTTTAAGTGGTGGAACTTGCACTATTGCTGACTGACTAAATACTTTTTTTCCCCACTGTACGTGCTGTCTTCAGATCAGCATCCATATGGTCAACCTGAAGTGTGGCCTTTCTCAGCTTGTCATTGGCTAATTCAACGTTGCCGTGTTCTTCCTCCACTTCTTCTTCAAGCTGAACAATGCGAGACTCTAACCGCCTCTTTTCTTCCAAAGCCAGAGCACCTTCACCTCTGTTGTTGGCAATCACATCAGCCAGTTCATCTCTTTCCTGCTGTGCTTGTCTTTTAGCACACTCTGCAGCAGCAAGCTCCGTCTGCAAACTAATCACCTCTGCTTCCATACTTTTCAGTTTCTTTTTGTCTTCACACTGTTCCCCATTCAGGCCTTGCCGCTGTAAGTCTTCGTCCCACTTCTCCCACAGAAGGCCTCTTACAGTTTCTGTTAGTACTCCTACCTCTTCTCTGAGGGACTTATTCAGACCTTGCCACGATGCGAGGCGACCTTTGAGCTCAAAGACTTCTTTCTCTAGGTCATCTAGTCTGTGCTCCCTTTCTCTCTCAGAGCCACAGTCACCCCTAGAGTCTGAGTCAACCCTCCAGTTACCCTCTGACCGTGTGTCCACTCCAGTCACCTCATCTCCCAGCCCACCATCTGTCTTGTCACGAGACATCAGGTCTGAGAGTTGGGCAGATGTACCTTTTCTTCTGGTTGGTTCTACCTCTGACCTGTCCACTTTAGGAGGCGTCACCGTCTCAGTGTCCGCTGGCCCCACAGTTGAAACGTCTTCATCGTCCGACCATAAGTCATCAAACACGACAAAGTCCCGGCCCCTCTCCAAGGCATAGACCAAGTCACGTGGTATCCCGCCCCCTTGGCACTCACCACCTTTGGTCCCCTCGAACATTACTCTGTCTACTGCATAATTCACAATGACCCCATGGTCGCAGCGAACCCTGACGTTTTTCTCGGTCAGAGACAAAACGAGAGGAGTTCCTGTCAGAGTCACCTGACTCTCTGAGTCCAGTCTACCAAAGACTTCCTCCCAGTGCAGCATCATGGTACAAACCTGTGGGCCGTCATCTGGAAAATACATGCCGCACTCCTCAAAACTCATACAGACACACTGTGGTTCCCCAGACATATCCACTGAGGCAACCAGTGCTGCCATTTCCTGAACCACCCCAATTTAGGTCACCGCCCCCTCCTGGGACTCCACCCTTTTTGGGTTATCACGCCAATTTGGGTCACCGCCCCCTCTGGGACGCCACTTCTTTTTGGGTTACCACTAGAGTTGAGCGATACCGTCCGATACTTCAAAGTATCGTATCGGATGGTATCGGCCGATCTTTAAAAAAAGTATCGGTATCGCCGATTCCGATACCGGAAGTCCCATTCAAGTCTATGGGACTTCCGGTATCGGAATAAGAAAAACCCTTTCCTGCCCTTGTACAGCCTCTCTGGGGTCTGTACGGGCCTTTCGGGGGGCTGTGCCGGCCTGCCAGGGGGTCTGTGCAGGCTCCGGTGGTCTGTGCCGGCCTGCCGGTGGTCTGTGCAGGCTCCGGGGGGCTGTGCCGGCCTGCCGCGGGGCTGTGCCGGCCTGCCGGGGGGCTGTGCAGGCTCCGGGGGGCTGTGCCGGCCTGCCGGTGGTCTGTGCCGGCCTGCCGGTGGTCTGTGCAGGCTCCGGGGGTCTGTGCAGGCATCGTCCGATGGGACTACAAGTCCCATCGGGCGATGCCTGCTACCATGACAGTGATTGACACATTAGCCAATGATGGGACAGTAGTAGTCCCATCATCCGGCTAATGTGTTAAATGTAAAAAAAAAAAAAAAATTACATGCTACATACATACAACATGCATACTACATACATGCTACATTCATACTACATAAATACTACATGCAACATACATACTACATATATACTACATGCATGCTACATACATACTGCATGCTACATACATACTACATATATACTACATACATACTACATGCATGCTACATACATACTACATGCTACATACATACTACATATATACTACATACATACTACATACATACTACATGCATGCTACATGCATGCTACATACATACCACATACATAACACATATATACTACATGCATGCTACATACATACTACATGCTACATACATACCATATACATACTACATGCATGCTACATACATACTACATGCATGCTACATACATACTACATGCATGCTACATACATACTACATATATACTACATGCATGCTACATACATACTACATGCTACATACATACTACATATATACTACATGCATGCTACATACTACATGCTACATACATACTACATATATACTACATGCATGCTACATACATACTGCATGCTACATGCATGCTACATACATACTACATACATACTACATGCTACATACATACCACATATATACTACATACATACAATACATTCATACAATACATACATAGACATACAGTACATATAACATAGAGTAACATACTTACCAATACTTGTCACATTGTTCCCCGAAGCCATTGTCTTTTCCGGAATAAATATTAACATAACAAACCACAAAAATACTCACCCACGATCCGAAGCAGTCCACGAGTGTGTCCCACAACGATCTTGGGTAGAGAACTGCAGCATCAGCTGTTGCTGCCGTTCTCTACGGGCTGCAGGAATCCAATGACGGAAGGTAGGTATCCTTCCGCACTGTATTCCTCCGCCACTTAAAAAAAAAAAAGTCCCTAGTCTCACTTTATGCCATTGCTGTGTGGGAATTTCCCACGCAGCAATGGCATAAAGTGAGACTAGGGACTTTTTTTTTTTTAAGTGGCGGAGGAATACAGTGCGGAAGGATACCTACCTTCCGTCATTGGATTCCTGCAGCCCGTAGAGAACGGCAGCAACAGCTGATGCTGCAGTTCTCTACCCAAGATCGTCGTGGGACACACTCGTGGACTGCTTCGGATCGTGGGTGAGTATTTTTGTGGTTTGTTATGTTAATATTTATTCCGGAAAAGACAATGGCTTCGGGGAACAATGTGACAAGTATTGGTAAGTATGTTACTCTATGTTATATGTACTGTATGTCTATGTATGTATTGTATGAATGTATTGTATGTATGTAGTATATATGTGGTATGTATGTAGCATGTAGTATGTATGTAGTATGTATGTAGCATGCATGTAGCATGTAGTATGTATGTAGCATGCATGTAGTATATATGTAGTATGTATGTAGCATGCATGTAGTATGTATGTAGCATGTATGTAGTATGTATGTGGTATGTATGTAGCATGTAGTATGTATGTAGCATGCATGTAGTATATATGTAGTATGTATGTAGTATGTATGTAGTATGTATGTGGTATGTATGTGGCATGTAGTATGTATGTAGCATGCATGTAGTATGTATGTAGTATGTATGTAGTATGTAGCATGTATGTAGTATGTATGTGGTATGTATGTAGCATGTAGTATGTATGTAGCATGCATGTAGTATATATGTAGTATGTAGTATGTATGTAGTATGTATGTGGTATGTATGTAGCATGTAGTATGTATGTAGCATGCATGTAGCATGCATGTAGTATGTATGTAGCATGCATGTAGCATGCATGTAGTATGTATGTAGTATGTATGTAGTATGTATGTAGCATGCAGTATGTATGTAGCATGTATGTAGTATGTATGTAGTATATATGTAGTATGTATGTAGCATGTAGTATGTATGTAGCATGCATGTAGTATGCATGTAGCATGTAGTATGTATGTAGCATGCATGTAGTATGTATGTAGCATGTATGTATGTAGTATATATGTAGTATGTATGTAGTATATATGTAGTATGTATGTAGCATGTAGTATGTATGTAGCATGCATGTAGTATGTATGTAGCATGTAGTATGTATGTAGCATGCATGTAGTATGTATGTAGCATGTATGTAGTATGTATGTAGTATATATGTAGTATGTATGTAGCATGTAGTATGTATATAGCATGCATGTAGTATGTATGTAGTATTTTTTTTTTTTTTTTTAACATTTAACACATTAGCCGGATGATGGGACTACTACTGTCCCATCATTGGCTAATGTGTCAATCACTGTCATGGTAGCAGGCATCGCCCGATGGGACTTGTAGTCCCATCGGACGATGCTTGCACAGACCCCCGGACATCAGCACAGCCCCCCGGCAGGCCGGCACAGCCCCCCGGCAGGCTGGTACAGACCCCCACAGGGTGCACAGACCACCGGCAGGCCGGCACAGCCCCCCGGCAGGCCGGTACAGACCCCCACAGGGTGCACAGACCACCGGCAGGCCGGCACAGCCCCCCGGCAGGCCGGTACAGACCCCCACAGGGTGCACAGACCCCCGGCAGGCCGGCACAGCCCCCCGGCAGGCCGGTACAGACCCCGGGCAGTCCACACAGCCCCCCGGCAGGCCGGCACAGCCCCCCGGCAGGCCGGCAGAGACCCCCGGAAGGCCCGAAATGACGGCGCATCATGATGCGCACACACCGCGCATCATGATGACGTCAGTCTGTCAATCAACTTTGAACTTCCGATTCTGATGCCGAATTCCGATATTGAAAAAATATCGGAAGTCGGTATCGGAATTCCGATACAGCAAGTATCGGCCGATACCCGATACTTGCGGTATCGGAATGCTCAACACTAGTTACCACCCCAATCTGGGTCACCGCCCCCTTCTGGGACTCCACCCCCTTTTGGGCTACCACCCTGATTTGGGTCACCTCCCCCTTCTGGGACTCCACCCCTTTCTGGGCCACCACCCCGATTTGAGCCACTGCCCCCTTTCAGGATTTCCCCATGTCCATTCTGCAAAACTTCTTATGCCACAGTTCAAACAGTACAGTTTATGTCTTTTTGGGCAGGTACTGGCCCTTTAAGCACAACATCACACCAGCTCCTTCTGGCACTGCCACAGCTCCTGCTGTCACAAATTACCGACACCACTGGCTGCTGTTCACACACAGCAGTTGGTGTCCTCTTCGTAACCCCGCCGAGTTACAGGAAGCCGCTTGTCCCCTTCGTAACCCCGTCGAGTTACCGGAAGCCGCTTGTCACCTTCGCAACCCTGCCGAGTTACTGGAAGCCGCTTGTCACCTTCGTGACTCCCACTAAGCCACTGCAGGCTGAGTTAAGAAAAAAAAACACACCGCACAAAACTCACGTGTCCTTTCTGCGTGCTATTCAGGACGTACCGTCTCCGCCTGAGACCGTCCAACAAACAGGATGCACCGGGTGCTATTCAGGGAGCTGACCCTCTTCCTGGGGTTTCCCAACACACCGGCCTCACCAGGTCCAGGGGCTCAGCGGGTGCTCTTCAGGACATCCGTCTCCTGAGACTGCCCAACACTCACACCTCACCAGGTCCAAGGTCATACCACGTGCTCCAGGTATCAGATTCTTCTCCTAGAACCTCCCGACACTGACCCTCCAGGACCTTGCTCACTGAACCCTCCAGGTATACAGTCTTTCCCACTGACCCAGGTCAGTACACCACAGACTCCTGTCTGTTACGTGTTGGTGTCAGCCACACAGGTTCCCGGGTACCTCTCATCCACAGAGGCACCCTATAGTAATACAGTCACTTTCTCTGACCTCGGTCAGTATTACTCACGGTTTTCCAGACCGTCTGCTCTCCTGGCTCAGAGCCGCCAGTACGGCAACATGTGCTTCTTGGAACCGCTGCCCGCAGTCTGTCACCAATTGTAGGGATTCTACTCGCTTAGGTGCGACGGGAGACAGTCAGGAGGCAGGTTCCCTTAACCCCTTAATCCCATATGATGTACTATCCCATCCATGTGCCCTGGGACTTAATTCCCAGGGACGGGATAGTACGTCATAGCGATCAGCGGCCAGGTGTCAGCTGATTATCACAGCTGACACCCGGCACGGACCGCCCCCGACACGTTAACCCCTTGCACACAGCGATCAAACACGATTGCGGTGTACCGGGGGTTAAAGGGAAGCATCGGCAGGGAGGGGGATCCCTCCGTGCTTCCCTGAGCCCCCCACGGCAGCGCAATGTGCAGCGCTGCTCCTGGGGCCTCCTTCCCTGCAGGTCCCTGGATCCAATATGGCGGCGGGGACCTTCGGGGGCCTGCAGGGAGCCGACTTCCTCATGCCTGCAAAGCGCCGGCATGAGGAAGCCTCCAGCACTGCCTGTGACAGATCGCTGATCTGTCACAGCGATCTGACAGTGATGTCCCCCCTGGGACAATGTAATAAAGTTAAAAAAAAAAAGGTGTAAAAATAATTTATAAAAAAATCGCTAAATAAATTTTTAAAAAAATGTTCCCTAATAAATTCATTTTTTGAAAATAAAAAAACCAAAACAATAAAAGTACACATATTTGGTATCGCCGCATCCGTAACGACCTGCCCTATAAAACTGTCCCATTAGTTAACGCCTTTAGCGAACCCCTTTAAAAATAAAAATAAAAAACGAAGCAAAAAATAATGATTTATTATCATACCGCCGAAAAAAAGGGCAATGACGCGCGATCAAAAAGATGCATAGAAATATCCATGGTACCGCTGAAAACGTCATCTTGTCCCACAAAAAATGAGCTGCCATACAGCATCATCAGCGAAAAAATAAAAAAGTTATAGCTAGCAGATTAAAGCGATGCAAAAATAATTATTTTTTATATAAAATAGTTTTCATTGCATAAAACCGATAAAACATAAAAAAACGACCTAAATGAGGTATCGCTGTAACCATACTGACCCGAAGAATAAAGCTGCTTTATCAATTTTATCGCACGCGGAACGGTGTAAACGCCCCCCCCCCAAAAGAAATTCATGAGACGCTGGTTTTTGTTCATTCTGCATCCCAAAAATCGGAATAAAAAGCGATCAAAAAATGTCACATGCCCGAAAATGGTACCAATAAAAACGTCAACACGTCCCACAAAAAATAAGACCTCACATGACTCGGTGGGTCGAAATGCGGAAAAATTATAGCTCTCAATATATGGTGATGCAAAAACTATTTTTACAATAAAAAGCGTCTTTTAGCGTGTGACAGCTGCCAAACATAAAAACCCACCATAAATAGTAAATCAAACCCCCCGTTTTCACCCCCTTAGTTAGGGAAAAATAATAAAATTAAAAGAAAATGTATTTATTTCCATCTTCCCATTAGGGTAAGGGTTAGGGCTAGGGTTAGGGCCAGGGCTAGGGTTAGGGCTAGGGCTAGGGTTAGGGCTAGGGTTAGGGCTGAGATTAGGGTTAGGGGTGTGTTGGGGTTAGGGTTGGAGTTAGAATTGGGGTGTTTCCACTGTTTGGGCACATCAGGTGCTCTGCAAATGCAACATGGCGTCTGATCTCAATTCCAACCAATTCTGAGTTGAAAAAGTCAAATGGTGGTCCTTCCCTTCCAAGCTCTGCCATGCGCCCAAACAGTGTTTTACCCCCACATATGGGGTATCAGCCTACTCAGGACAAATTGCAAAACAATTAGTGGAATTGTGTTTCTTTTTCACCATTTTACCACTCTGGCAGTTCAACTCACTCAGCGGTAAGTAGAAAATAAGAACACTGTCTCTTTAAATCTTCTGTCGGTTTATTATATAGCGGCATAAACCAACATGAAGGGAAAAGTGAAATACAGCCCTTCAGACAAAACAGAAAAACAAAACATAATGCCGTAACACAGTCCATACATTTGTGGGGAGCTGCATGCTCTGGAGCAACACAGGTTCGGTCTTTCCTCTAAAGGACACAAACCACTGGAGAGCCTCTCTCCAGCCCTGCTGAACCAAGACTACATCTGCAGTCCAGCTATTTAAGCCCCAGAACACACCCTGGGATGGAGATAAGGTGAAAATCCTCCCACCCGCTCTATGGATGTCCACATATAAGCCAGCCCATTATAACAAATTAGCTTAACCCATTCAGCACTAAGTGTGCTGGAGGAAATATTCTGGGTTTATATCACTAACGTCATCAAGCGTAGAGAAACATATCTCCCCTCAAGCACCAGTGACTTTGTCACCCACACTTAGAACTTTTTAATCAATATTTAGTACATTATATGATAATATCAATGGTGTCATTGAAAACTACAACTCGCCCACAAAAAAAGTGCTAATGCGACTATGTTGATGAAAGAATAAAAAAGTTATGGGTAATTAATTTATGACTTTAATTATACATACATATGTATTGTAGGGATTCTACTCGCTTAGGTGCGACGGGAGACAGTCAGGAGGCAGGTTCCCTTAAAGTTCATGCAGTTTATTACGTCATAAACCAAACAGCATGTCACCAAAATAAACAGCCTTCAGTTCAGGAGACAAAGTAACATCGAATGTCCTTTCCTTCAGGCTCAGTCTGCGAGCCTCAGCGCACACAGGAGGTGTATACCCCCCTCATACACAGCTAATATCCACTGGCCTCACTGGGAAATGTTACTTATCAAGTTTTTTGTGTGCCGTATCTCTGTGATTTAAGGGCATAAAAATTCAAAGTTGGAAAATTGCTAAATTTTCAGAGTTTTTGCCAAATTTCCATTTTTTTCACAAATAAACGCAAGTTATTTGAATGAAATGTTACCACTAACATGGATTACAATATGTCACGAGAAAACAGTGTCAGAATCACCGGGATCCATGGAAGCGTTTCAGAGTTATTACCTCATAAAGGGACAGTGGTCAGAATTGTAAAAATTGGCCCGGTCATGAACGTGCAAACCACCCTTGGGGCTTAAGGGGTTAAAGTTCATGCGGTTCATTACGTCATAAACCAAACAGCACGTCACCAAGATAAACAGCCTTCAGTTTAGGAGACAAAGTAACATCGAATGTCCTTTCCTTCATGCTCAGTCCACGAGCCTCAGCGCACACAGGAGGTGTATACCCCCCTCACACACAGCTAATATCCACAGGCCTCACCAGGTCAGCAGCCTCAGCACGTGGTCTTCAGGAAGTTAGCACACCTTCTTCCACCTAGGCCTGCCGGGACATTCCACATGGCCCAATCAGATCCATGCGCTCTCTCTACATGTGACCTACCCTGGCCACATTATATGGTCCATAGCCACACCCACTGGGTCACATGACTATGACCTCATCACAGGTCCTTCAACCACTCACACTCTTTACAACAGCGTTATTAAACACACCCCTGGGTGGGTTTGTAGGTAACTGGCCTGCCCATCTCCCTAGTTACCTGGAGACTTCTCCCTGTCACATTAAAGCAGCAACTCAGCAGTATCACTGCTGATCAACACATAGGTCTCCATCTCAAAGCCACCCACTTAGAGATACATAATGGCCATTCAGTATTCTGCCATTCATCCTTTCTCCTGGGACATCCACACAGCACCCCCTAGCGGACACAGTTGTTACTACACCACATACCTCCTCCCTCAGTTCAAACTTGTGGGTTGAACACACAGCATTACACCAGGGTCTCGCGACCGGGCACTCACTACACCTTGCCCCACAGGTCGAGAGAGCCGTCTCCATCTGTCATACGGCCTCGTTCCTACGTTAGACCTCCCCCGCCTCCAGCGGTCAGAATATCGGTCATTGGCTTTGACCCTCCAGTCACGGTCTGTCTGCGTCGTCAGACACTGGTTAGTCACCATCCTTTCTCTATCTAAGCATTTTGTAAGAAATGGTACTCCACCACATCTAAGTTTACTTTTCAGTGCCTTAACCTCACAGTTCTTTGCATCTGCTGTCTCCGTAGCAACCTCCAGTTCACACTGTAACTTACGGTGCAACGTATTGGCACGTTGAGCCTCTTTCTCTGCTTCTTCCACCTGGCGTTTCAACTGTTTCAGACGCACATCATTTCCCTCTTGCCAGGCCTTTGTACTGCTCAGAATTACGCCTTTCATCATCCATTTGCCTTAGTACAACCTTCAGTTTTTTCTCTGTACGACGCACTTGTTTGCTAGCAGATTGTCGCACTTTAATTTCTGCATCAAGCTGTTCCTCCACTAGTGCAACCTTTGCTTCTAAGTCCTTATTCTGGCAAACTAATTGCTGACGGGCACTCTCATTCTTCTGAGCATTACTACAGTGGGGAAAAAAAGTATTTAGTCAGTCAGCAATAGTGCAAGTTCCACCACTTAAAAAGATGAGAGGCGTCTGTAATTTACATCATAGGTAGACCTCAACTATGGGAGACAAACTGAGAAAAAAAAATCCAGAAAATCACATTGTCTGTTTTTTTTTTTTCATTTTATTTGCATATTATGGTGGAAAATAAGTATTTGGTCAGAAACAAAATTTCATCTCAATACTTTGTGATATATCCTTTGTTGGCAATGACAGAGGTCAAACGTTTTCTGTAAGTCTTCACAAGGTTGCCACACACTGTTGTTGGTATGTTGGCCCATTCCTCCATGCAGATCTCCTCTAGAGCAGTGATGTTTTTGGCTTTTCGCTTGGCAACACGGACTTTCAACTCCCTCCAAAGGTTTTCTATAGGGTTGAGATCTGGAGACTGGCTAGGCCACTCCAGGACCTTGAAATGCTTCTTACGAAGCCACTCCTTCGTTGCCCTGGCGGTGTGCTTTGGATCATTGTCATGTTCAAAGACCCAGCCACGTTTCATCTTCAATGCCCTTGCTGATGGAAGGAGGTTTGCACTCAAAATCTCACGATACATGGCCCCATTCATTCTTTCATGTACCCGGATCAGTCGTCCTGGCCCCTTTGCAGAGAAACAGCCCCAAAGCATGATGTTTCCACCACCATGCTTTACAGTAGGTATGGTGTTTCATGGATGCAACTCAGTATTCTTTTTCCTCCAAACACGACAAGTTGTGTTTCTACCAAACAGTTCCAGTTTGGTTTCATCAGACCATAGGACATTCTCCCAAAACTCCTCTGGATCATCCAAATGCTCTCTAGCAAACTTCAGACGGGCCCGGACATGTACAGGCTTAAGCAGTGGGACACGTCTGGCACTGCAGGATCTGAGTCCATGGTGGCGTAGTGTGTTACTTATGGTAGGCCTTGTTACATTGGTCCCAGCTCTCTGCAGTTCATTCACTAGGTCCCCCCGCATGGTTCTGGGATTTTTGCTCACCGTTCTTGTGATCATTCTGACCCCACGGGGTGGGATTTTGCGTGGAGCACCAGATCGAGGGAGATTATCAGTGGTCTTGTATGTCTTCCATTTTCTAATTATTGCTCCCACAGTTGATTTCTTCACTCCAAGCTGGTTGGCTATTGCAGATTCAGTCTTCCCAACCTGGTGCAGGGCTACAATTTTGTTTCTGGTGTCCTTTGACAGCTCTTTGGTCTTCACCATAGTGGAGTTTGGAGTCAGACTGTTTGAGGGTGTGCACAGGTGTCTTTTTATACTGATAACAAGTTTAAACAGGTGCCATTACTACAGGTAATGAGTGGAGGAAAGAGGAGACTCTTAAAGAAGAAGTTACAGGTCTGTGAGAGCCAGAAATCTTGATTGCTTGTTTCTGACCAAATACTTATTTTCCACCATAATATGCAAATAAAATGAAAAAAAAACAGACAATGTGATTTTCTGGATTTTTTTTTCTCAGTTTGTCTCCCATAGTTGAGGTCTACCTATGATGTAAATTACAGACGCCTCTCATCTTTTTAAGTGGTGGAACTTGCACTATTGCTGACTGACTAAATACTTTTTTTCCCCACTGTACGTGCTGTCTTCAGATCAGCATCCATATGGTCAACCTGAAGTGTGGCCTTTCTCAGCTTGTCATTGGCTAATTCAACGTTGCCGTGTTCTTCCTCCACTTCTTCTTCAAGCTGAACAATGCGAGACTCTAACCGCCTCTTTTCTTCCAAAGCCAGAGCACCTTCACCTCTGTTGTTGGCTGTTGGCAATCACATCAGCCAGTTCATCTCTTTCCTGCTGTGCTTGTCTTTTAGCACACTCTGCAGCAGCAAGCTCCGTCTGCAAACTAATCACCTCTGCTTCCATACTTTTCAGTTTCTTTTTGTCTTCACACTGTTCCCCATTCAGGCCTTGCCGCTGTAAGTCTTCGTCCCACTTCTCCCACAGAAGGCCTCTTACAGTTTCTGTTAGTACTCCTACCTCTTCTCTGAGGGACTTATTCAGACCTTGCCACGATGCGAGGCGACCTTTGAGCTCAAAGACTTCTTTCTCTAGGTCATCTAGTCTGTGCTCCCTTTCTCTCTCAGAGCCACAGTCACCCCTAGAGTCTGAGTCAACCCTCCAGTTACCCTCTGACCGTGTGTCCACTCCAGTCACCTCATCTCCCAGCCCACCATCTGTCTTGTCACGAGACATCAGGTCTGAGAGTTGGGCAGATGTACCTTTTCTTCTGGTTGGTTCTACCTCTGACCTGTCCACTTTAGGAGGCGTCACCGTCTCAGTGTCCGCTGGCCCCACAGTTGAAACGTCTTCATCGTCCGACCATAAGTCATCAAACACGACAAAGTCCCGGCCCCTCTCCAAGGCATAGACCAAGTCACGTGGTATCCCGCCCCCTTGGCACTCACCACCTTTGGTCCCCTCGAACATTACTCTGTCTACTGCATAATTCACAATGACCCCATGGTCGCAGCGAACCCTGACGTTTTTCTCGGTCAGAGACAAAACGAGAGGAGTTCCTGTCAGAGTCACCTGACTCTCTGAGTCCAGTCTACCAAAGACTTCCTCCCAGTGCAGCATCATGGTACAAACCTGTGGGCCGTCATCTGGAAAATACATGCCGCACTCCTCAAAACTCATACAGACACACTGTGGTTCCCCAGACATATCCACTGAGGCAACCAGTGCTGCCATTTCCTGAACCACCCCAATTTAGGTCACCGCCCCCTCCTGGGACTCCACCCTTTTTGGGTTATCACGCCAATTTGGGTCACCGCCCCCTCTGGGACGCCACTTCTTTTTGGGTTACCACCCCAATCTGGGTCACCGCCCCCTTCTGGGACTCCACCCCCTTTTGGGCTACCACCCCGATTTGGGTCACCTCCCCCTTCTGGGACTCAACCCCTTTCTGGGCCACCACCCCGATTTGAGCCACTGCCCCCTTTCAGGATTTCCCCATGTCCATTCTGCAAAACTTCTTATGCCACAGTTCAAACAGTACAGTTTATGTCTTTTTGGGCAGGTACTGGCCCTTTAAGCACAACATCACACCAGCTCCTTCTGGCACTGCCACAGCTCCTGCTGTCACAAATTACCGACACCACTGGCTGCTGTTCACACACAGCAGTTGGTGTCCTCTTCGTAACCCCGCCGAGTTACAGGAAGCCGCTTGTCCCCTTCGTAACCCCGTCGAGTTACAAGAAGCCGCTTGTCACCTTCGCAACCCTGCCGAGTTACTGGAAGCCGCTTGTCACCTTCGTGACTCCCACTAAGCCACTGCAGGCTGAGTTAAGAAAAAAAAACACACCGCACAAAACTCACGTGTCCTTTCTGCGTGCTATTCAGGACGTACCATCTCCGCCTGAGACCGTCCAACAAACAGGATGCACCGGGTGCTATTCAGGGAGCTGACCCTCTTCCCGGGGTTTCCCAACACACCGGCCTCACCAGGTCCAGGGGCTCAGCGGGTGCTCTTCAGGACATCCGTCTCCTCCTGAGACTGCCCAACACTCACACCTCACCAGGTCCAAGGTCATACCACGTGCTCCAGGTATCAGATTCTTCTCCTAGAACCTCCCGACACTGACCCTCCAGGACCTTGCTCACTGAACCCTCCAGGTATACAGTCTTTCCCACTGACCCAGGTCAGTACACCACAGACTCCTGTCTGTTACGTGTTGGTGTCAGCCACACAGGTTCCCGGGTACCTCTCATCCACAGAGGCACCCTATAGCAATACAGTCACTTTCTCTGACCTCGGTCAGTATTACTCACGGTTTTCCAGACCGTCTGCTCTCCTGGCTCAGAGCCGCCAGTACGGCAACATGTGCTTCTTGGAACCGCTGCCCGCAGTCTGTCACCAATTGTAGGGATTCTACTCGCTTAGGTGCGACGGGAGACAGTCAGGAGGCAGGTTCCCTTAACCCCTTAATCCCATATGATGTACTATCCCATCCATGTGCCCTGGGACTTAATTCCCAGGGACGGGATAGTACGTCATAGCGATCAGCGGCCAGGTGTCAGCTGATTATCACAGCTGACACCCGGCACGGACCGCCCCCGACACGTTAACCCCTTGCACACAGCGATCAAACACGATTGCGGTGTACCGGGGGTTAAAGGGAAGCATCGGCAGGGAGGGGGCTCCCTCCGTGCTTCCCTGAGCCCCCCACGGCAGCGCAATGTGCAGCGCTGCTCCTGGGGCCTCCTTCCCTGCATGTCCCTGCTTCGGGGGCCTGCAGGGAGCCGACTTCCTCATGCCTGCAAAGCGCCGGCATGAGGAAGCCTCCAGCACTGCCTGTGACAGATCGCTGATCTGTCACAGCGATCTGACAGTGATGTCCCCCCTGGGACAATGTAATAAAGTTAAAAAAAAAAAGGTGTAAAAATAATTTATAAAAAAATCGCTAAATAAATTTTTAAAAAAATGTTCCCTAATAAATTCATTTTTTGAAAATAAAAAAACCAAAACAATAAAAGTACACATATTTGGTATCGCCGCGTCCGTAACGACCTGCCCTATAAAACTGTCCCATTAGTTAACGCCTTTAGCGAACCCCTTTAAAAATAAAAATAAAAAACGAAGCAAAAAATAATGATTTATTATCATACCACCGAAAAAAAGGGCAATGACGCGCGATCAAAAAGATGCATAGAAATATCCATGGTACCGCTGAAAACGTCATCTTGTCCCACAAAAAACGAGCTGCCATACAGCATCATCAGCGAAAAAATAAAAAAGTTATAGCTCGCAGATTAAAGCGATGCAAAAATAATTATTTTTTATATAAAATAGTTTTCATTGCATAAAACCGATAAAACATAAAAAAACGACCTAAATGAGGTATCGCTGTAACCATACTGACCCAAAGAATAAAGCTGCTTTATCAATTTTATCGCACGCGGAATGGTGTAAACGCCCCCCCCCCCAAAGAAATTCATGAGACGCTGGTTTTTGTTCATTCTGCGTCCCAAAAATCGGAATAAAAAGCGATCAAAAAATGTCACATGCCCGAAAATGGTACCAATAAAAACGTCAACACGTCCCACAAAAAATAAGACCTCACATGACTCGGTGGGTTGAAATGCGGAAAAATTATAGCTCTCAATATATGGTGATGCAAAAACTATTTTTACAATAAAAAGCGTCTTTTAGCGTGTGACAGCTGCCAAACATAAAAACCCACCATAAATAGTAAATCAAACCCCCCGTTTTCACCCCCTTAGTTAGGGAAAAATAATAAAATTAAAAGAAAATGTATTTATTTCCATCTTCCCATTAGGGTAAGGGTTAGGGCTAGGGTTAGGGCCAGGGCTAGGGTTAGGGCTAGGGCTAGGGTTAGGGCTAGGGTTAGGGCTGAGATTAGGGTTAGGGGTGTGTTGGGGTTAGGGTTGGAGTTAGAATTGGGGTGTTTCCACTGTTTGGGCACATCAGGTGCTCTGCAAATGCAACATGGCGTCTGATCTCAATTCCAACCAATTCTGAGTTGAAAAAGTCAAATGGTGGTCCTTCCCTTCCAAGCTCTGCCATGCGCCCAAACAGTGTTTTACCCCCACATATCGGGTATCAGCCTACTCAGGACAAATTGCAAAACAACTTTTGGGGTCCAATTTCTCCTGTTACCCTTAGGAAAATAAAAAATTGGGGGCAAAAATATCATTTTTGTGGAAAAAAATGATTTTTTTATTTTCACGCCCGGGCGTTATAAACTTCTGTGAAGCCTAGGTCTAGTTTCCAAAATGGGGAGTTTCAATAGTTTAGGTACATCAGGGGCTCTCCAAACGCACATGACACCCACAGACCATTCCATCAAAGTCTGCATTCCAAAGCGTCACTACTTCCCTTCCGAGACCCGATGTGTGCCCATACAGTAGTTTTCTCCCATATATGGGGTATCAGCGTACTAAGGACAAATTGCACAACTTTTGGGGTCCAATTTCTCCTGTTACCCTTGGGAAAATAAAAAAATGGGGACTAAAAGATCATGTTTGTGGAAAAAATACGATTTTTTTATTTTGACGCACGGTCGTTATAAACTTCTGTGAAGCACTGGGGGGTTCAAAGTGCTCACCACACAACTAGATAAGTTTCTTAGGGGGTCTAGTTTCCAAAGTGGGGTCACTTGTGGGGGGTTTCCACTGTTTAGGTACATCAGGGGCTCTCCAAAGGCAACATGACACCCGCAGACCATTCCATCAAAGTCTGCATTCCAAAACGTCACTACTTCCCTTCCGAAACCCGACGTGTGCCCTTACAGTAGTTTTCTCCCACATATGGGGTATCAGCGTACTCAGGACAAATTGGACAACAACATTTGGGGTCCAATTTCTCCTGGTACCCTTGGGAAAGTAAAAAAATTGGTGACTAAAAGATCATGTTTGTGGAAAAAATACGATTTTTTTATTTTCACGCCCGGGCGTTGTAAACTTCTGTGAAGCACTGGAGGGGTCAAAGTGCTCACCACACATCTAGATAAGTTCCTTGGGGGGTCTACTTTCCAAAATGGTGTCATTTGTGGGGGGGTTTCCACTGTTTTGGTACATCAGGGGCTCTCTAAACGCGACATGGTGTCCGATCTTATTTCCAGCCAAAAACGTTAAATGGCGCTGCTTCCCTTCCGAGCTCTGCCATGCGCCCAAATAGTGGTCTACCCCCACATATGGGGTATCAGCGTATTCAGGACAAATTGCACAATAACTTTTAGGGTCCTGTTACCCTTGGGAAAATAAGAATTGAGGGTGAAAAGATCATTTTTGTGGAAAAAATATGATTTTTAAATTGTACAGCTGTATGTTATAAACTTCTGTGAAGCTCTTGGGAGTTCAAAGTTCTCACCACACATCTAGATAAGTTCCTTGGGGGGTCTAGTTTCCAAAATGGTGTCATTTGTGGGGGGTTTCCACTGTTTTGGTACATCAGTGGTTTTCCAATCGCGACATGGCGTCCGATCTCAATTCCAGCCAAAAACGTCAAATGGCGCTGCTTCCCTTCCGAGCTCTGCCATGCGCCCAAATAGTGGTTTACCCCCACATACGGGGTATCAGCGTACTCAGGACAAATTGCACAATAACTTTTAGGGTCCTGTTACCCTTGGGAAAATAAAAATTGTGGGTGAAAAGATCATTTTTGTGGAAAAAATATGATTTTTTAATTGTACCGCTGTACGTTATAAACTTCTGTGAAGCCCTTGTGGGTTCAAAGTTCTCACCACATATCTAGATAAGTTCCTTGGGGGGTCTAGTTTCCAAAATGGGGTCACTTGTGGGGGGTTTCCACTGTTTAGGTACATCAGGGGCTCTCCAAACGTGACATGGCGTCCGATCTGAATTCCAGCCAATTTTGCATTGAAAAAGTCAAACGGCTCCTTCCCTTCTGAGCTCAGACATGCACCGAAACAGTGGTTCCCCCCCCACATATCAGGTATCAGCGTACTCAGGACAAATTGCATAATACATTTTGCAGTGCAATTTCTCCTGTTACCTTTGGTAAAATAAAAAAAATTGAACCTGAAGTATTTTTTTGTGAAAAAAAGTTAAATGTTCATTTTTTTTAAATATTCAAAAAATTCCTGTGATGCACCTAAAGGGTTAATAAACTTCTTGAATGTGGTTTTGAGCACCTTAAGGGTTGAAGGTTTTAGAATGGTGTCACTTTTGGGTATTTTCTATCATATAGACCCCTCAAAGTGGCTTCAAATGTGATGTGGTCAGTAAAAATAAAATGGTGTTGCAAAAATGAGAAATCGCTGGTCAATTTTTAACCCTTATAACTTCCTAACAAAAAAAATTTTGGGTTCCAAAATTGTGCTGATGTAAAGTAAACATGTGGGAAATGTTACTTATCAAGTTTTTTGTGTGCCATATCTCTGTGATTTAAGGGCATAAAAATTCAAAGTTGGAAAATTGCGAAATTTTCAGAGTTTTTGCCAAATTTCCGTTTTTTTCACAAATAATCGCAAGTTATTTGAATGAAATTTTACCACTAACATGAAGCACAATATGTCACGAGAAAACATTGTCAGAATCACCGGGATCCATGGAAGTGTTTCAGAGTTATTACCTCATAAAGGGACAGTGGTCAGAATTGTAAAAATTGGCCCCGTCATGAACGTGCAAACCACCCTTGGGGCTTAAGGGGTTAAAGTTCATGCGGTTCGTTAGGTCATAAACCAAACAGCACGTCACCAAAATAAACAGCCTTCAGTTCAGGAGACAAAGTAACATCGAATGTCCTTTCCTTCATGCTCAGTCCACGAGCCTCAGCGCACACAGGAGGTGTATACCCCCCTCACACACAGCTAATATCCACAGGCCTCACCGGGTCAGCAGCCTCAGCATGTGGTCTTCAGGAAGTTAGCACACCTTCTTCCACCTAGGCCTGCTGGGACCTTCCACATGGCCCAATCAGATCCATGCGCTCTCTCTACATGTGACCTACCCTGGCCACATTATATGGTCCATAGCCACGCCCACTGTGTCACATGACTATGACCTCATCACAGGTCCTTCAACCACTCACACTTTTTGCAACAGCGTTATTAAACACACCGTCTGGGTGGGTTTGTAGGTAACTGGCCCATCCATCTCCCTAGTTACCTGGAGACTTCTCCCTGTCACCTTAAAGCAGCACCTCAGCAGTGTCACTGCTGATCAACACATAAGTCTCCATCTCAAAGCCACCCACTTAGAGATACATAATGGCCATTCAGTATTCTGCCATTCATCCTTTCTCCTGGGACATCCACACAGCGCCCCCTAGCGGACACAGTGGTTACTACACCACAGTATGTATACAGTATATACAGGTGCTTCTTACAAAATTAGAATATTATCAAAAAGTTAATAAATTTCAGTTCTTCAATACAAAAATTGAATCTCAGATATTATATAAAGTCATTACAAAAGTGATCTATTTCAAGTGTTTATTTCTGTTAATGTTCATGATTATAGTCTTACAAAAGGGCACGTCACTCCGAACTTGAATGAGGGGTGCACAGAAAAAGGGTACCAGTCCCAAAACAATATGAAAATCAAAAAACCGGCACTCCCATATGCAGAAAGAAGAAAATTCATTTTATTCACAGCTTAGTTCTCCACAAGACATGTACTCTTAATGTGACGTTTCGGTCCTTACAATGGACCTTCTTCAGACATGAAAATAATCTTGTTAAAGCTCATAAATGACCTGGTGGGCCAGAGTAGCAGGAAACAAAAAGGCATTCATGTGGAGCTGTGAAGAGACAACAAGAGAAAGTCGGCGCTAGCTGGTGTGCATTACTTCATTATGGAGAGGAGCGCACACCAGCTAGCGCCGACTTTCTCTTGTTGTCTCTTCACAGCTCCACATGAATGCCTTTTTGTTTCCTGCTACTCTGGCCCACCAGGTCATTTATGAGCTTTAACAAGATTATTTTCATGTCTGAAGAAGGTCCATTGTAAGGACCGAAACGTCACATTAAGAGTACATGTCTTGTGGAGAACTAAGCTGTGAATAAAACAAATTTTCTTCTTTCTGCATATGGGAGTGCCGGTTTTTTGATTTTCATAATGTCCATGATTATGGCTTACAGCCAATGAAAACCCAAAATGACCCTTAATCTGTCTCAGTAGGCTCCATAATTATGGGGAAGACTGCTGACTTGACAGATATCCAGAAAGCAGTCATTGACACACTCTACAAGGAGGATAAGCCACAACAGGTCATTGCTAAAGAACCTGGCTGTTCAGAGTGATGTATCCAAGCATATTAATGGAAAGTTGCCTGGAAGGAAAAAGTATGGTAGAAAAAGGTGCACAAGCAACCGGGATAACTGCAACCTTGAAAGGATTGTTAAGAAAAGGCCATTCAAAAATTTTGGGGAGATTCGCAAGGAGTGGACTGCTGCTGGAGTGATTGCTTCAAGAGCCACCACACAGAGATGTACGCAGGACATGGGCTACAAGTGTCACATTCCTTGTGTCAAGCCACTCATGACCAATAGACAACTCCAGAAACGTCTTACCTGGGCCAAGGAGAAAAAGAACTTGACTGTTGCTCAGTGGTCCAAGGTGTTTTCAGATGAAAGTAAATTTTGCATTTCATTTGGAAATCAAGGTGGAGAGTCACACAATCCAAGCTGCTTGAGGTCTAGTGTGAAGTTTCCACAGTCAGTGATGATTTGGGGGGCCATGTCATCTGCTGGTGTAGGTCCATAGAAATACATTGTGCATGACAGTGTCTTTTTATGGTTCCTGTATACTGAGGTGAGGAAAAAGATTATTGGTACCTATAAAAAAAATAACAATTACAAAGATTTCATTTTTTTCTGTTCATCTCAAACCCACAAATTTAATATTACAAACAGTAACTTAAGCTACTGAGCCACAAGCTCTGATGTTATAACAAATTATTAAACAACATGTATGTCAGTACCTGGATAAGAATGAAGTGATTAAACAGAGTAAGCATGGATTTGTATCTAATTCATGTCAGACTAACTTAATTTCCTTCTATGACAGAATCACTGATTGGGTGGATCAGGGAAATGCTGTAGATAAAGTATATCTTGACTTCAGCAAAGCATTTGACAAAGTATCCCACACAATCCTTACTGAAAAAATGACTAAGTATGGAATGGACAAGGCAACTGTTAGGTGGATTCATAACTGGCTTATTGATCGGACCCAAAGAGTGGTCGTAAATGGCTGCACATCCAGTTGGAAGAATGTCTGAAGTGGGGTACCACAGGGCTCTGTCCTGGGCCCTGTATTGTTCAACATCTTTATCAACGATTTAGATGAAGGAATTGAGGGTAAACTGATTACATTTGCTGATGACACAAAGCTAGGAGGGATAGCTAATACTAGAGAAGAGAGAGAGAGGATTCAAAAAGATATAAATAAACTGTAGCAGTGGGCAGCAACTAACAGAATGGTTTTTAACAGGGAAAAATGCAAAGTACTACATCTGGGCAGTAAAAATGTGAAAAGCATATACAGAATGGGAGGAATAGGGCAAAGCAACAGCACATGTGAAAAAGACTTGGGTATACTAATAGATCACAGACTGAATATGAGTCAACAGTGTGATGCAGCAGCAAAAAAGGCAAATGCAATTCTAGGATGTATTAACAGAAGCATACAGTCTAGATCACGTGAAATCATTATTGTCCTCTACTCCTCTTTGGTCAGACCTCATCTGGAATACTGTGTCCAGTTTGGGTGCCACATTTTAAAAAAGACATCAACAAACTGGAGCAAGTTCAGAAAAGAGCGACCAGAATGGTGACCGGTCTGCAAAACATGTCTTATGAGGAAAGGTTGCAGGATTTGAGAATGTTTAGCTTGCGAAAGAGAAGACTGAGAGGAGACTTAATAACTGTCTACAAATATCTCAAGGGCTGTCACATTGCAGAAGGATAATCTTCTCATTTGCACAAGGAAAGACTAGAAACAATGGGATGAAACTGAATGGGAGGAGACACAGATTAGATATTAGAAAAAACTTTTGACAGAGTGATCAATGAGTGGAACAAGCTGCCACGATAGGTGGTGAGTTCTTCTTCAATAGAAGTCTTCAAACAGAGGCTGGACAGACATCTGTCTGGGATGATTTAGCGAATCCTGCTTTGAGCAGGGGATTGGACCAGATGGCCCAGGAGGTCCCTTCCAACTCTATGATTCTATGATTCTAATAGGGAGAATTTTGTGTACTTGATCTTTATTGCAGGCTCTGACTCCACAGGCAGGCTATATTGATAGAAATACACTGCTATGCACAATGTATGTATTTGAGAATAAGAGATTTTTTTTTTATCCTATAAAATTAATAAATAGTAATGAAAAACACATGAAAAAATATTGGTATTTTTATTACAATTTTTTAAAAAATAATGAACATTACAAATCAGCAAATAACAGAGATATTTGGTGTCCCTGTAATCGTAACGACTCGCACAACACAGTGATCAGATTATTTATGGGGATTGGTAAATAACGTTAAAAAAATTGCATGATTGATGTTTTTTCTCCATTAAACCCATTAAAAATGTAATGAAACTGTAATCCTGAGGCCATGGTCACACATAGCTTAAATGCTGCATCCTTTCTGCTGCTTTTTTCTGCAGTGTCCTCAACACGCAGTGCAATAACAATCTTCTCCGGTTATTGCATGTTTGCTGCATTTGGTTCATGCATTTAACCCCCATATTTGATGCGATTTTGGGACAGATATGAAGCAGAGTTTTTAACACTTTTTATTAGTACAGAAAAACTTTGATTCTCTTCTTAAAAATGCAACTGTGTTTTTTGTTTTCATGCATTTATTTCAGAAGAAGCCTATAGAGAAAAAATGCACCAAATCCACAGAGTTCAGCAGTGTCTTCAGACCACAGAGGGCAGAGATTGCATGGAATCACATCCGCTTTGCTTGGAAATTTAGACCTTGTTCACATGTATTGTAAATGTGACATATTTTCTGCTGCTTTTTTGCATAAAAATTCTGCTGTGCTTAAGGCCGGCGTCACACACAATGTATAAAAATACGGACCGTATTGTAAGGCCGTAAATACGCATAAATGGTCCCTAAATAGTGATCCGTATGTCATCCTTTGTCAGAGTGTGGCCGCGTATTTTTCCCATGTAAGGCTATGTGCACACGCTGTAGTTTTTGCTGCGGATCCACTGCGGTTTTGGACTCTGCGGATCTGCAGAAGTTCTGCAGACAGTGTACAGTAGCATGTAAGTCTATGTGATTTACAATCTGCTGTGCACATGCAGCGGATTTTCAACTGCGGAAAAGCTGCGGTTTTGAATCCGCAGAAAGAATTGACATGTCACTACTTTCTGCGGATTCCGCTGCGGTTTGCCACCTATTCCATTGTCCAGGTGGCAAACCGCTGGCCAATCTGCAGGTAAAACCGCAGGTCATTTTACCTGCGGATCCGCAGATACAAATCCGCGGGTGAATCTGCAGCGTGTGCACATAGCCTAAGCATCCGTATGTAACCATATGACATCCGTATGCCGAGATTTTCTTGCAGGCTTGAAAAATTGATGTATAATGGAGCCCAATGACAGGTTTTCAAACCCAAACGAAAGAATAGATATAGACAGGTTACGTAGAATGCATATATATATATATATGTGTTATAGAGACACACACACACATATATATATATATTTATATTTCATAGAGTTCTACATAGCAGAATAGCCGCAAAATCAATTGCTGGCTTTTGTGAAATCATTCCCCAACCCGACATGAAATGACACGTTTTACATACAGTAAACCATTTCATGTTTTTTTTTATATGTCTTTCACTAGTAATTAGATTAGGGTTTGTGTGTAAAATTTGGGAGGTGTAGGTGTTAATTTAAGGGGTTGATTCGTTGTCAAAAATTGCTTGTGGTCCCGTGGTAATTTGTCAACCAGAGAGGTAAAGCAGGTGAGTGAGGGCTGATTTTAATAGCCTTGAGAGGGACCATTATTTTTGCCCCCCCGGCTACAAAAATCTGCCCCCAGACAACCCAGAAAAGGCGCATCTATAAGATGCATCTTTTCTGGCACTTATCCTCTCTATTCCCATTGCCCTGTAGCGGTGGCGAAAGGGTTAATAAAAATTGGTCAAAAACTTGGTGTCTTTATTTCATTAAAAGACTTTTTAATTATTGTCTGTGTGTGCTTTTTAACCCTTTCATAGTTTAGGGTTAATAATGGATCGGTGTCTTATTGACACCTCTCCATTATTAATCAGCTTAATGTCACCTTACAATCGAATGGTGACATTAACCCTTTGTTATTAATCCATTCGCCACATTGCTACAGGGCAATGGTTATAGAGAGGATAAGTGCCAGAAAAGGTGCATCTTATAGATGCGCCTTCTCTGGGGTGTCTGGGGGCAGATTTTTGTAGCCGGGGGGGCAAAAACAATGGTCTCTCTCAAGGCTATTAAAATCTGCCCTCACTCACTTGCTTTACCTTTCTGCGTCATAGACGCCGATACAGTTCAAAGCAATGATGATGCTCCCTCGACCATCATTCCCCGCTCTGCCTGTGATACTGGGGGTGCGCGATAATGTCATCACGCACTCACTGTGTGCCAGGCAGAGCAGCCTCTGAAATAGGAGCCGGGAGCGGTGCGGGCACGAGGAAAGGTGAGGATTGTGTTTTTTTGCTTTAATGTAACAGTGAGTACTGGACTGTGGGGCCATTCTCGGGGGGGAGAGATGCGGGTTGTGCTATATACCATGTGGTGCTGTGCTATATACCAGGGTGCTGTGCTGTATACCATGTTGCTGTGCTGTATACTATGTGGGCTGTGCTGTATACCATGGTGCTGTGCTATATACCATGTGGGCTGTGCTATATACCATGTGGTGCTGTATGCCATGTGGGACTGTGCTGTATACCATGTGGGGCTGTGCTATATACCATGTGGTGCTGTGCTGTATACCATGTTGCTGTGCTGTATACCATGTGGGCTGCGCTGTATACCATGGTGCTGTGCTATATACCATGTGGTGTTGTGCTGTATACCATGTGGGCTGTGCTATATACCATGTGGGCTGTGTTATTGACTATGTGGGCTGTGTTATATACTATGCGGCTGTGTTATATACTTTGTGGCTATGCTATATACTATTTGGCTGTGTTATATACCATAATGGGTACATTATACATTATATTCTATGGAGGAGGCTGTGTTATATAATATGGGGGTTACATTATATTCTATAGGGAGGTCGGCTGTATTATATTCTATTTGGGGCTGCATTATATTCTATGGGGGCTGTATTATATTTATTATATTCTATGGGGGTGATTGCATCATACTCTATGAGGGGGCTACATTATACTTTATGAGGGGGCTACATTATATTCTATTGGGGCTGCATTATACTATATGAGGAGGGCTACATTGTATTCTATGGAGGGGCTACATTATACTATATAAGCAGCTGCATTATATTATATGGGGGCTGCATTATACTCTATGAGGGGGCTGACATATATTCTATGGAGGGGCTGCATTATACTATATATGGGGGATGCATTATATTCTCTGGGGGGTGACATTATATTATATGGCGGGGCTGCATTATACTCTGTGGGGTGGCTGCATTATGCTATATGTGGGCTGCATTATACTGTATCTAGGACTATGGGGAATACATTACATGAAGAACTATGGGGTGCATTATACTATGGGAAGCGAATTGTACTACATGGATGACTGGCAGTGTATTATACTATATGGAGCACTATGAGGAGTGTATTATACTATATGGAGGACTGAGCAGTGTATTTTAATATATGGAGGACTATGAGTAGTGTATTATACTATATGGAGGACTGAGTGTATTTTAATATATGGAGGGGTGCTATGAGAAGTGTATTATACTATATGGAGGGCTATGAGGAGTGTATTATACTATGTGGAGGACTATGAGGAGTGTATTATACTATATGGAGGACTGAGGAGTGCATTATACTATATGGAGGACTATGGGGCACATTATATTATATGGAGGACTATGGGGTGTAAACTGTAGATGTTCTGCTGATAACATGATACTGTATAGGGACAGATTGATCTAATAGTGATTGTTCTGTCCCCATCATTCTTTCTCAGATGGTGGAAAGAGGCCAGGAAACAAGTGTTGAATGATTTCAATATTGTCAATCACACTCATTTAGCGGCCTGAACTCAGCGCATGTAAATACAATCAAAATGCTTCTGTGTGATGTGCAATATGTTCGCATTTGGGGCCCCATTTTAAACTTTGCCTAGGGCCCCACTTTGCCTAAAACCGGCCCTACCAGGACGTGACCAAAATTTGCCGTGACGTGCTACATGTGCCGCATGATCTGTCCCCCTGTCTGTTCTTCAAAAGTTGTGAATTATGCTGAAATGATGAATTGTCAATAAACATGTATAAAACTAAAAATCTACCCGCAATGGCAAACTAAAAAGAAAAGTTAATAAAAAGTTCTTTTAAAAGCTGCAAATATATATTACATAATACAAATGCATTCACAGTGATTTGTTGAATTTGTAGCGGCAATTTCATGTAAAGCAAGGAAACTGCAGTTTGTTCCATAAAAACAAAACTTCACATTGCTACACTGATGCAATCTTTATGAAAAAATACAAGAGGAGTTATCTACTAATTTTCAATTAAATCTGTCTTGACTTCAACACACTGAGGCCGGGGTCACACTAGAGAGGAATACGGACGAGTGAGAGGCGTTAAAAGCACGCATTACACACGGACCAATGATTCTCTATGGGTTTGCTCCCAACAGCCGTATCTTTCTCGTCCGTATTCTACGGTCCGTGCCAATCGCAGCATGCTGCGATTGTCAGCGTACTACGCCCTTAGTACGCCAATGCATGCCTATGGGTGCGCAAAAAATACGGATTACACACGGACCACATGTGTGACTTGCGAGAAACACGCAGGTCTTTTGGCTGGAGACAGGAAATGGTCCAATCCATCATCAGGAAGCCTAGACATGCAAATGAGCTCAAAAACCGCTCCAGACATCCAGGAAGTGCGCGTCCACGGAGTACAGCAGCGTCATGGCGCCATATTTCCTGAATGTGGAGATGCTCATTGTACTGGTTCAGGAGCGGCCAGAACTCTGGGACCAACGTGATGCCCATTATGCGAACCGGGCAAGAAAGGAGGCGTCATGGAGGCGCATATGTCGCCAGATGTTCCATGATTTTGGTGATCGGCCACGTGAGGAGAAGCAGAAACTGAGTAAGTAAAAGGCCAAAAACTCATTAAAATTACCTCACATCAAAAAGTGCATAAAGAATCAGCCCCCCCCCCCTTCCTGTGCTTCTACTTTTCTCCTCATGAGGTGGGTAGATTTTGATGTGACATATGGTTTGACACTGCCATAATTTTGCCCAGGCCACAAGCTCCTCATCCTCTTGGCCAACCAAGTTATTAAGTGTAGTTACTTGATACATGAACTATTGTGACCCTGTGTATCTGGCCTGGATGGCCCAATTAGATATGCCACCCTGGGTAGAAAGCACACCCCAGAAGGCCACATGCCTAGACTACTGGTAGCAAATGTGACCGATCAAATATGTAAAATTGAGAATATTTCCTGTCACATTGCAGTGGAAGATGTGATGAAACGCTGGCGCAGCATCCGCGATCAGTACAGGCGGGAACGTCAGCAGCGGTCCAGGAGTGGGAATGCGGGCTACATCAAACAAAAATACATTTATTATGACCGCCTCTCCTTCCTCGCCCCTATTCTGGATCTGAGACCGTAAGTAGATACCTCACACCACATTACACCGATACTTTACAGGGCCAAAAATATTAATGTATTTTTGGCTCTGTTCTATTTCATAACAGAACTCACTCCAACCTTACGGATAGAGGAACGGGCTCAGATACAGAGCCCGTAATTGACCCTGTAGGGGATGAGGTGGCTGGCGAATCTTCTCCCCCTACAAGAAGCATGGGTGAAGAATCCTCTCAGGAGAACCCATTGCCTGCGCCCCAAACCCCACCACCAGGACCGTCTGCTGCTGCAACATCACCCATACTGGAGGAGCAGGGCAACATGAGCAGCAGCCCAACTGCCCAGATCCGGGGCTCCCCACAGCCTGCTGGAACATCCCGGCGAGGACAAAGAAGGCGCCAGATCCCTGCTCAAGATACCAGGACCAATGTGGACACAAGGGTCCTAAATTATCTGGCTAGAGTGAATACAGATGATGGCGAGGGGGCATACTCACGTAGCCTGGCCCTTTATCTCCGTGCCCTTTCCCGTGAGGTGAGGCTCCGTATTCGAGGATGTTTTCAGATCCTGCTTGATGCAAGCACACCCCCCAATACCCCATATGAGCTGTTTGAATATCTGGAGAGGTGGCAGCTATCCCCCCGAAAGCTAATGCGCATGAGACCACCCACACAGATGCTTGCTCAAGCAGGGTCTGAAGATCCTCAAATACGTGGGCCTACACCTCACCCCCTTCCTCCCCCTACCCAACCGTCACAACAGCAACAACATATGTCTGCCTCTAGCCAACCCCACCAATATGGCCACTTTTTCCCACCCAGTGTTGGAGGCTGGTCCCAACCTGGTTGGGGACGACATGGCTATATTGGTGGGTATGAGACACGGGCCTACCCGAGCCAACAAGGTGCCCCTCTTCATTATTCCTCTGGCCAGTACCCCTAACAATCCCAGGAGGAAGGACACTACCCACATCATGGGCAACAGTATGCCCCCACACAGGGCAATGTTGGGCAAAGTAGCCAGCAGCAACCACAGGCTGCTCTTCCGCCTTCTCCTTCCCCAACTTACCACAATTTATAAGGGCTTAAAAGTATGCAAATTCTTTACGCATACCGTACATCAGTGTCCATAAGCGGTCTGATGCCAGGAGATGTCCAGTGTGTTTCAACTGGTGCTCTAAATCGCAATACAAAGGAAAAAAGAGGTGTTCTCCATCATCAAAATTATATAAAAAAGATAAAACTCAGATATATTAGGAAGGTTGTCAAATCATATTAATAAGCCACCATGACAGGCAAGGCTACCTTACGTGTTTCTGACACATATTGCATGTCTGTAAAAAAGACAATATTTCACCGCGCTATACTGGGAAAGTCAAAGGATCAAAATAGACTACTCACTTGATAATGCATAGAAAAGGCGTGCTGTCCTTTTTCAATTAGTCACTTTTTTGGCAGCTAACTATATTCCCAAATCAAGGCGAACAGCCTCAATAACATCACGCTCTCTCTATGTATTATCAAGTGAGTAGTCTATTTTGATCCTTTGACTTTCCCAGTATAGCGTGGTGAAATAGTCTTTTTTACAGACATGTAATATGTGTCAGAAACGCGTAAGGTAGCCTTGCCTGTCATGTTGGCTTATTAATATGATTTGAAATCCTTCCTAATAAATGTTTTATCTTTTTTATATAATTTTGATGATGGAGAACACCTCTTTTTTCCTTTGGCTTCTAAATGTCTAATGTAGCAATTTTGTTATTGCATTCTGTTATTTTTTGATATGTGTGAAAATTGTATTTTTCTAAAATGTTCACATCTGCAAAAAGGCCAATTTGGCCCATTGCCCCAGTTTATCATAGGGCAATAATATGTTTGCCTTTAAAAAAAACAAAACAAAAAAAAGGCAAAAGTAAAAATTTGTCTAACACACTTTACGTCTCTGTCTCAATTCTCAAAAACCGTGTCAGCATACTAACATACGCTTACCAATGCAATTAAACAGTCATAGAATCAGAAGGGGTAGAAATATATCTATTTAGACACACATAAAACCAAAAATTATAACATAGATACAGCATGCTCTTGCCAAGAAGTTTCCCCCTCAGGTGAAATAAAGTAATTAGTGAAAATATCACGCACTTTGAGCCCAGAGAGTGGCCTACGTTGAGGGTTGATAGGTGGTCTCACCCTACGCACATTGTCCGGCCTACGCACAACACCAGCAGAGGAGGAACAATCATGTATCCTGGTGAAGTTATGAAGAACCACACAGGCTTTAACTACTTGATTAACATTTTGTTCACTCAGCTGAATGGCAGACTGGAGTAACCACCATTTGGCACAAAGAATGCCAAAGGAACACTCCACCAGTCGCCGAGCACGTGATAGGCGCAAGTTAAAAATTCTGCGCGTGTGGTCAAGGTTGCGCCGGGGATATGGCCTCATGACATTGCGTGTTAACTGAAACGCCTCATCTGCCACAAGGACATAAGGGACAGATTCTTGAGTGGAGCCTGGTAGTTGGCGTGGTGGTGGTAGATCCAACTGGTTGGTGCGTAGCCGGCGAGCTATAATGGAAGTATTGAAGACTCTAGAGTCTCCCGTCCTTCCATAGGCCCCAATGTCAATAATTATAAACTTGTATTGAGGGTCGGCCAGAGCCAACAATACAACAGAAAAGTATTGTTTATAATTGAAGAATTGAGAGCCAGAGTTCGGCGGCTTACGCACCCGGATATGTTTGCCATCAAGGGCCCCAATACAATTAGGAAACTGGCATTCCTCCTCAAAGTCCCTTGATATCCTCAACCAGTCTTCCATCCTGGGCTCGGGCATAACGACTTGATGTAGTCTTGTCCAGATTTCAATACATGTTGACCTAACTATGCCAGAAATGGTAGATCTTCCAATGAGAAACTCATGGTGGAGGGCGGCATAAGATAGGCCAGTGGACAGGAAGCTGAAGAACAACAGAAAAGGAAGATTTTAGGATGCACAAATTACAAAAAAAACAGGTACATACATACCAAACTTGTTAGGAATTCAGATCGACTAACACACACATATTTGGTTGCACAATTACTAAGTGATATTCAGTACATATTACACATAACATTCTGGTCTGTAAGTTGAAACATATGTGGACTAAGATGAGGGCATTAAACTTAGTCCAAGAAGCCAAAAATACATACTTTGGCCAAAACATTATGACCATAGAGAATGTGGTTTTGTAGTACATACCGTATTGTGAGTAGAAGTCGCTCCTCTGCAGATATAGCTTTGCGCATCCTTGTGTCCTGAAAGGTTATCCCAGGGCGCACTGTCTCCAAGAGTTGATCAAATGTTTGAAGGCTCATGCGACAGTATTGGTAGAATTTTACAGGATGCTCCCGCATAGAAGAATAGAGGCGGTGAAAATGACGTCTTGTGAGTCGTTGCCTCAAAAGTGGATGTACCCACATGCGTCTCCTCCTCCGGTGATCCACTATCACTGGGTATGGTTGGCCAAAGCGGCGTGACAAAAGCCAGTTGAAGAGAACCTGCTCAGTTGTGTTGAAACTCAGACTGTTTGCCATGTTGCACATACAACAGCAACACACCTAGTGAAGGCAAGGTCACAAATGGCCAGAATGGAGGTAGCCACCTGTTCCTGAGGCAATAAATAGGGTGCAGGCTAATGATTTAAATAGTTAGCAGGCCTCAAAACCGTTAAATGTCCATTTTGCAAGCCTGCGAGAAAATCTCGCCATACGGATTGCATACGGATACCATATGGATTACATACGGATGCAGACATGCGCAAAATACGCGACCACACCTTGCTTACGGATGACATACGGAGCACTATTTAGGGGTCATTCATCCGTATTACGCCTGTAAACTACGGACCGTATTTTGCGTCGGTTAGTGTGACCCCGGCCTTATTCCTCTTCTCCTCCAGCGATCATATGCCCTCAAAATAGATGGAGACTTATTGTTGTTGCAGGAATTATGTTACTGCCTCTTTGCATTATCATCAGGACATCATTGCTAATGCCGAAATTTCTTCAGGTTTTGGAATGGAAAGTGCTCACTGAGAGCCAGGCCTGGAATGTAGGGTGAATGGTTAAGCTAAATGAAGCTGCATTCCCTGATAGCAGGAAAGATATATATCTTTGTACCGTGTTAGGCTAGTTTCACATTAGCATTTACGGCCGCAGCGTCGGGCTGCGCACGGCCGCTGCTAAGCCCCACCCCCTGCCGCGCCTCTGCCGGTAGCCCCGCCTACGGACGCATGACACTGCATGCGTCCTGCGTCCCCTTTCTTTATCACTGGGGACGCAGGCCGTGCGCAGTATGCGTTTGGCGGCGCATGCGTCTTTTTGACGCTGCGCCGACCAGTGCCAAATGCAACTGGTCGCAATTTGGTGCGCTCGGCACTGCGTCCCCAGTGATAAAGATAGGGGACGCAGGACGCATGCAGCATCATGTGCCCGTAGGCGGAGCTACCGGCGGAGGCACGGCAGGGGGCGGGGCTTAGCGGCGGCCGTGCGCAGGCAGACGCTGCGGCCTTTAACACAAATGTGAAACTGGCCTTAGCCAGTAGATAGAAAAATATTCAGAATTGAGAGTCCTCAGTGGTTGATACCTTTTAGTGGCTAACTGAAAAGAGGGTAACACATTGCAAGCTTTTGAGACTACTCAGGTCTCTTCATCAGGCTAGACTAATACAGCATCTGAAGAATCACATATTTATACACAAAACAGCACAGAAATAACCCAATAGATAAGACAAGTGATGTGAAGCAGAATTGTCATTATGGGAGAGGGATAAACATAAATATTGGAACAGTTCATAGATAAGGAGTGTGAAAGTTTTATTGCCATCTGATTGGGGTCTGGTTCTGTGTTGTGTGATGACCCCAGAAGGTCTGAAAAGCAAATTGCTTAATTGATGTAAAAAGACACTGAGGACTCTCAATTCCAAATATTCCCTGATAGCAGCTTCTGATTTGAAACTTGTGAGCTGGTGTATTGTCGGGAAGAAGCAACACATATTCTGACAACTTCCCATGGCTTTTCTCTTTGATTGCGATATGTAATGCCTTCATTGTGAAGCATAGGTGTTTCCAGTAATTGTTGTCTTGTGATGCATGAATTCTAGTAATAAAATGCCTTCTATATCTTAAAAACTGTTGCCATGTTCTTTCCAGCTGACTTCTGGGCACAAACTCTCTTTGGAGACGGTGACCATTTGTGCTTCCATTGCATGGTCTCTTGTTTGATCTCAGGATCATGGTGGTGGACCCATGTTTTATTACCCATAATAATTTGAGAATTAATGTTGACTGGATTTTCTTTAAGCATGTTTAAATTCTCTTGGCTAAATTGCTGACATGCTTTTTGCTCAATATATGTGGCATCATCACCAGAACCACCATCAGTACATAAATACATAACCGGAAGAACCATGAATACATGAACACCCTTCCGGCCACACCATCAGTACATGAATCCATCACTGGAACCACCAGCATTACATAAATACATCACCAGAACCACCATCAGTACATAAATTCAGCATGAAGCTTAAATGTGTTGTCCCCTTTTAGAAAATTATGGCCTCCTAATGTGTTTTGTTGCAAAACACAAAAACAGAAGTCATCCGCAGGGTATTTAGTCTATACGTTTTTTTGCAAAAAAATGTATATCAAGCTGCTTTACCGCGTCAAGGTAACCCTATTGAAGCAGTCCCTATATAATGTATTTAAAACCTGAACATGTGAACAGTGTCTAAATGAACAGGATGAATATAGGCCGCTTCCTAGTATGGGCACGTGGTGTAAGCCAGCTCTTTATGTGCATGTCACACAAGAGAGGGGTGGGGTCTCTCAAATCATGCATAGCAAAAAAAACATATCAACTAAATACCCTGTATTTGTTATCATCTTTTTATCAGCACTTGCTGACTACTGTTATATGTTTTACTGCAGGATATTTCTGCACAATTGTCATTCTGTGCTCTCTGTTTGTGTTTGAGTCAGTGGGTGGTATGAACAGTGTCCTACCGACTTGTTCATATGTGTGCATGTCACATGTGTTTTTAATCCAGTTTTTTCCGTGCCTATGCATGATTTGAGAGACCCCACCCCTCTCTTGTGAGACATGCACATAAAGAGCTGGCTTACACCACGTGCCCATACTAGGAAGCGGCCTATCTTCATCCTGTTCATTTAGACACTGTTCACATGTTCAGGTTTTAAATATATTAGACAGGGACTGCTTCAATAGGGTTACCTTGACGCGGTGAAGCAGCTTGATATACATTTTTTTGCAAAAAAAGTATCGACTAAATACCCTGTATTTGTTATCATCTTTTTATCAGCACTTGCTGACTACTGTTATATGTTTTACTGCAGGATATTTCTGCACAATTGTCATTCTGTGCGCTCTGTTTGTGTTAAAGACTTGATATTAGCAGCATGATGAGGAATGGGAGGCCGATAAGTGCTCCTCCTATGCTGTGTCGGTGCCGTTTGTGTTTTCAATTTATTTCATCTGCCGAACGCAAATTCATTTGAATACAGGCAGCAGGTACCGGCTTTCTCCCTGTTCTCTGAGCCAGCTGTCAGTATAACAGCTAGCTTGAAGAACCAACCAAGTTCCATCACTGGGGCACAGCAAAATGCTGCCCCCTGGGAGATAGCTAAGACCACTGCCTCAGGTCTACATATTTTATTATTACAACCAGCTAATATTTTTTAAAACATTGCTATCTACATTTTAATTATGTAAACTACCCACTTTCCAATTTACATTCATTATTATTGCAAAAGAAAAATCTTTGTAATAACACACGTTGCAGGGCAAGCAAACACACTTTGACCCTTTTTCATGTGTGGAACAATCTTGGGAGCTGGAAGAGCTCAAACACCTGTTGCACTTCCTCTTTTTATTATTTTTTTGTATTTTCCTAGAACATCAATCACTGTTAAAATGATTAGTCCAAGTCCTTAATGCACTTATTCACACAGAGAACAAGCTGAAAGAATGAGGAATAAATGATGATGGTTACGATAACCCCAGTCCTCAAGCAAGCAGTTCCACTGTTTTGCCAAAATTGGGATAGGGTCCAACACAGAAGTTTGTACAAAGCAAAACTTTTTATTGTTCTGGTCTGAACTTTTGGATCTGGTCCCAGGTTTAGCAAAAAAAAAAAAAAAAAGTATGTGGCAAAGGCAAAAAACTGTGATCATCAGTGTGTGACCCATGTCTAAGATGAAACCACAATAAGCTTCTATGCCTGAGACCAAATACTATCATAATACTATCATAAGTATGATGAGGATAACCTTAAATGTAGATTTTCTGACTGAAGCATACCAAATTTAGGACCACTCAAGGTCCACTATATAGGATAGTTGTGTTTTAAATTGGAAAGATAACATTTCAAGAATAAATCTGAATCAATAAAATAAAGCTTTTTATCATGTGGAAAAGTTATTTAATTTTCTAATGTACTTGGGGAATAAATTTTTCATGTTTTTTTATCCTATAAAATGACCAATCAAGATTTTCATTAATAAAAGCAGAGATCGTGATAACCATAAAAAAATTCATTCACCGATAGTGGAACATGATCCTTGATGAAACTTAGCTAAAACGAGTGTTACGTCAGTCTGGGAGGCACAGTGAACCTGAGTGGGGTGAGTAATTTGTTCTGTTAGATGTCTCTTCATCTGGATGGTTGAGTTTATTTTATATTCAGCAGTTCATCATCCTGGCTAAATGTAAAATTGATTTGAATAGTGTGTGATTAAATAGTGTTGGAGATTGAAGATTCCAACAACAGGTATGTTTAAGCCTCTAAAAAAATTCTGAAGGTTCTTACCAAGAATATGTAACTTCTTCTAATCAGCTCAATAAATGTAATATTGGAACATACACAATAAACTGTGGGGACATTCCAAGTTTGTTTCTATATAATATTTATTGATTTTTATGTGAGGAATATACTGTAATTACGATTTAATGAAGCACTCTCCTTCATCTGAACCTGGCCTAAATCAAATAAATGAGAGTAATAATGCTAATTTCCAGAGAGAATTATAAATCTAGAATTGCAGTAGAGCGTGTAGAGTGTATCCGGAGTTTCTAAAACTAAATTAGTTAAAGTTTCTACACCTCTTCTCCAGGCTTTATCACATGCCTTCCCCCTTTCTGGACTACATGTGATCTCCTAAAAACTGATCTGGCTGTACGATTTCTTGGCAAGCGGAGACACTTACAGAAGGTTGATGAGGAAGAGTTCATGAGATCATAACAGTAACAAGAGGAGTGGAAAAAAAAACATTGAAATAAGGCTAGAATGTTACAGCTGCACACTGCTGCTTTGCTTGGGTTGTTTTTAGTGTTTTTATCAACCTGTCATTTATGTAAGTTTGTGATCTGATTTAAAACAGCAAACCCCAACCTATGACTCCTCAGCTGTTGCAAAACTACAACTCCCAGTGAAAGACACAAGATGTAAGAGCTTGCTGCATTTTCCTAATTTATGGTTAATATTGAATTTATTCCTGGACACCAGTTCCCAGATGTGGCCGAAAAACATGCCAATACGCAGTCACATGCAAAGTGGTTTGGTACTCATATTAGTTGTTAAAATCTGTGCTGCTTTGAAGGTAAAACCACATGTCCACATGATTTTAGCCACTATGCTACTGCACACTGGCCACACTGTGGTCTCTACTAACTTGGTAGTCAGACTTAAAAAGGAGAGTGGATTGTAACTTTGTTCAATGAACACAATTATCTGTCCCAACTACCTCATATCCACAAGATCTCAGTCTGCTCATGTGCCGCGTCTGCAGCCGCCACCACCCACCGTCCTGTAAGCTGCCTTCGGAATATAAAACGCACCCCTATTTCCCTCACAAATTTTTTTGAGAAAAAGTTTGTATTATAATCTGAAAAGAAATACTTTTTCTGTAGATCTGTTAATGTGTCAAACACTACTGTATAAAGGGCTTGTTTGACAGGTTGTTTATAAAGGAAAGGAGAAATGCTGGTGGTTTGGAGGGGATGGGGGACCTGTCAGATTCTCTTTAGGAGATACCTGTGGTTGTGTAAGATGGAGGAATTGAGCCCCATTCCAGAAAGCCTATAAATGCTATCACTTGGTCAGTGATCAACAAGGAAGTTAAAATAACATATTTATCCTATTAGGTACGGCTAGGTATGGAAGCAGGAGGAAGAGAAATACATTTGTTTCTGGCACCTCCATCCAGGTAATTAAATAAAATTTTATAAGATTAGTTTAAAATGGTTAAAAACAGAAACCTCAGAACATGACATGTTTCTGACGTACTAAGACACCCTTATTCATAGGATAACACATTGAGGTTAATAAACACATGTATATATTTATATACATATATGTGTACACTGGAAATCAATCCCAACTATGAGCGACTAATGACATTATAGAAACACAAGCTGTGTTCGTCCAATGGAGAAATGTATAGGAGAGACAACTACAATAGAATATCATGTAGATGAAATCAATGCAAAATACAAGATGCAAATGCAACTAATAATTATAAAATAAGTAATTTTTATAGTTCATACTTTGTAGGTATTTTGTATCCAATTGTGAAATCCAATAGGCCTCTCGTAGCATGGATTGCTTTTGCCAATTACCACCACATATCAAATGACTAGCCGTTTCAATCCCATAGAAGGAAAACTGAAATATGTCCCCTTTATGTACAATGGTAAAATGTTTTTTTCTGCGCGGATTTGTGACAAATCCTGATGCCAGCAAAGTGAGTGAGAAACCTGAAGTGTCATGCACATGTTGAGTATTTTTGACTTGCCGATTTGGTGCAGAAAATAATCTCAAATTTCTGTGCATTTTTGTCTTCGTTTTTCACCCCTTGAATGCACTGAAAAAAACACAGACGGAAATGCACCAAAGACTAGAGTTGAGCGAATATGTTCGGGTTCCCTCTTATTCGGCAAGCTATAGCGCTTACTGAATAAGTTGCAGAGGGAACCTGGCTTCCTGGATTGCGCCGGCCAATCAGCTGATCGGCACCGCAGCTGCATGTGTTGTGGCTGTTTCAGTCATGACACATGCATGGAGAGCCCAAGAAATAGGCTCTCCATGCATGTGTCGTGACTGTAATAAAGAAGCGACACATGCAGCTGTGGCGCCAATCAGCTGATTGGCCGGCACAATCCAGGAAGCCGGGTTCCCTCTGCAGCTTATTCAGCAAGTGCTAAAGCTTGCGAATAAGAGGGAACCTGAGCAAATTCACTCATCTCTACAAAGACGCATCAAAATCACAATGTTTTTGATGGTGAGTTTTCCTATCAAGAGTTGCAGAAGTGGAGCAGAAATTTCTGTAATCAAATACTCAAAGTGTACACATACCCTTAGCCCTTCATTCAAACACTGGAATAATTCACAATTAAAAGAGAAAGTTGAATCAGATCTTAACGGTTTGTAAGTATCTGTATCCCGTAAGATCATCCAAACCAGTTTGCAATAGAAAGCAGTATCAAGAATTACAACACAGCCCCCTTTGTGAGACTGGTGTATTGTCATATTATAATTACACTGTAAATCTGTGATGGCTTTAAACTGAGTATTATTCAAATTGCTGCGATACTTGGATGTTTTGGTTTCCACGCTGGAAATCCGCCCATTGGTAACCCCCGTCACGTGATGGTGGGTCGCCGATGCGTTGGCATGACAACCAAAGGTCTCCTGCAAATCTCTATGGTTGTCAATGCTGGATTACGATGAGTGCCACCCGGTGGTCGGCACTCATAGCAGGCGAGCAATTCTGCTACATGCTGGCGATCTGATCATTGCTGTATGTAGCAGAGGCGATCAGATTATGGCAGCTTCTAGTCTCCCATAGAGACTATTGAAGCATACCAAAAGTAAAAATAATTAAGAAAATAAAAAAATAATAAAAGTTCAAATAACCTCCCCTTTCGCCTCATTTAACATAAAACAATAAAAAAATAAAACATACACATGTTTAGTATCACCGCATTCAGAATCACCCGATCTAGCAATATAAAAAAAATAATTAACCCAGTCGCTAAACGGCGTAGCAAGAAAAAAATTAAAAACTCCAGAATTATGTTTTTTTGGTTGCCACAACATTGCATTAAAATGCAATAACGGGCGATCAAAGGATCGTATCTGCACCAAAATGGTGTCATTAAAACCATCAGCTCGGCGTGCAAGAAATAAGCCCTCATCTAACCAGAGATCACGAAAAATGGAGACTCTACGGTCTTTGAAAATGACGCAATGTTTTGGGTTTTTTTTACAAACTTTGTATTTTGTTTTCACCACTTAAATAAAAATAACTTAGACCTGTTTGGTGTCTATGAACTCGTAATGACCTGCACAATCATAATGGCAGATCAGTTTTAGCATTTGGTGAGTATGGTAAAAAAAAAATCCAAAAAAACTTTGTTTGCAATTTCACCACACTTAGAATTTTTTTCCCAATTGTAAGTACAAGATATGGTAAAACCAGTGATGTGATTCAAAAGTACAACTTGTCCCGTAAAAAATAAGCCCTCACATTGACATATTGATGGACAAATCAAAAAGTTATGGCTCTGAGAAGAAAGGGAGCGAAAAACAGAAACGCAAAAACGAAATTGGGCTGCAGCACGAAGGGGTTAAATCCCAGTCGATGAGTGTCTGGAAGAGATCCAGAGAGGGAACTCTGGATTGGAGAGAATAATGAGCTAGTTCATGGAACTACATGAACATTTTTGTCCTGGACCTTGTCCGTATCTCGAAGTGATGTCAAGGCTAGAAAGGCATTTTGCTCCATAAAGGAAAGAGACACATCTTTATCCATAGTATCTATACTCCTGGTATGTCCTGAGCTGTGGTATGTTGCTGCTTCGAAAAAGAAATGGGTTTTTTTTGACTGTCAGTAGCCTAGAGAATCTATTTACGTCCTTGATAGTATGAAACAAATCAAAATTTTTAAAGGGTAGGTAATTTAAACCTTTGGCAAGGATATCAATGACAGAATAGTAATAGTTAGAATGATGAAGCTTTGCAGGTTCTTATTTATTGCAAATGTTTGCGTCTCCTGTTTCTCATAAGATATATTCTCTGAGTGTCTCCATCTTGTTCTCCTGCCCCCCACCCCTCCTCCTAGTGCGTTTTTTGACGATGATGGTGTCCGTTCATACTTTACGCCCTAACTCGAAAAGGACGTACCAGTCTCACAATCGGGGATATCACACTCAGATGAGGAAAAGGATACCGATTTGTCCTGTTCGTTTTCATACAGACGGCGATTCGACCAATTTTTAAGTATGAGCTTGGAAGGTTCTCCCCAGAGTTTGTTACTCCACGTGTATACCTTGTCATTTTTATAGTCAAGGGAGGCTCTGTGAAATTGAGATTTTCTGCTTTTCATGATAATTTCCAATGCATTTAAATTGTCAGTCACTTTTTAAAAAATGTATTGTAATCACGAGTATGGGAGCCAGAGTAGAACATTATTACTTGCTTCAGTTTCTGATTGATAAGAGCATTGATAGTGGTACTTTGATGTCAAAAGATGTGTGTGTTGCATCATTTATATAATTTTTTGCTGATTGTCCTTAAAAGGGTAAGAAGCTAAAAGTTCACGTCGCAGGATTTAAGACAACTAAGCAATCAAGTGACATTGAGGGACATGCTGCCACTACTGGTCGTATTAATGTTTTTGTTTGTCTTTCCAATGAAAGACATTTTTGCAGTTGAATATAGCTCTGTACAATCAGTGTTGAAAGAACATCCCTTGAAATATATATACAAAAGAGGATCTGGTGGCACATGGACAATTTTTGGAGACTTCAACAGCTTAAAGGGAATCAGTCACCAGCTTTTTGCTACCTATTCTGAGAGCAACATAATGTATGGGCATAAAATCACTGTTTTATCTGCTGCAGATCTAGCAGTTCTCTGAATGCTGAGATCTGTATAACCCCGCTCCCACCTCTGATTGGCAGCTTTCTGTGTACACCGATCGTAGGCAGAAAGCTGCCAATCAATGATAGGAAGCAAAAAGAGAACACCTCAAACTTATGGTCTTAAAAGAGGAATGAGGAACAATTGGTGTAAGGATAAAAGTACCTTTATTAAGCAAAATGATAAACGGTATCACTACAAACAAAAATTGTGCCCGCCCTTGGAAATGGAGACAATGGTAAACACAACGATAAAAGCATACAATGAAGAAAAACAAAGAACCACTTAAAAAATTATAATATGAATATAACCATGTAGGTATAATCATGGATGTCACAATGGGCAGTGAAAACCATAAATTAAAGCATATCCCCACTGCCTGCAAGAAAAGGAAAGAATGATTATCCCTCAAAGGGATTTCCCATACGCACAGATGTTATCTACTTTACCTGGGAAATGTAATTATAGCAGTGTCGTACCAACCAAAAGAGAATAGTAACAGGCGATGATACACCAAGGTATATATGCTTTGGTTGGTATTTAGTAATATATATATATATATAATAAATAAAGCTCAATGTGTGTGTGTGTGTGTGTATATCCGGGATTAGCATCCGCACCGTCGCAGCTACAGCCACAAAATTTGGCACAGTCACACGTCTGGCCCCCGAGAGCGTCATAGGCTATGTTGTGAGGCGAAATTTTAACCCCGCGTGTTCCAATTCACCAAACAATTTTGCCCCTATCTACATAATGGGGAAAAAGTGTGTGTGTATCAAGCCCCCCCTCATTATGATGTCATAATGGTTGCCATGGCGACGCCGATGTCATCATAGGTTGCAAGCCCCGCCCCTCATTATGATGTCATAATGGTTGTCATGGCGACGCTAATGTCATAATAGTTTGCAATGGCGAAGATGCTGTCACAATGGTTGCCATGGTGACGATGATGTCTTAATAGGTTGCAATGGTGATGGTTATGTCATAACGGTTGCCATGGTGATGATGATGTCATAATGGGTATATGGGCACGGGACTATGGGATGGAGGATGTGTGATGGGTATATGGGCACTGGACTATGGGATGGAGGATATGTATGACGGGTATATGGGCACGGGACTATGGGATGGTGGATATGTATGATGGGTATATGGGCACGGGCCTATGGGATGGTGGATATGTTTGATGGGTATATGGGCATGGGACTATGGGATGGAGGATAATTATAATTTGTTATAACTAACAAAAATTAGTTATTATGCCCGGGCAGTGCCGGGCTCTTCAGCTAGTATATATATATATATATATATATATATATATATATGTGCTTCTCACAAAATTAAATTATCATCAAAAATTTAATTTATTTCAGTTCTTCAATACAAAAGGTGAAGATCATAGATTATATAGAGTCATTACAATCAGAGTGATCTATTTCAAGTGTTTATTTCTGTTAACCCCTTAATCCCATATGACGTACTATCCCGTCCATGTGCCCTGGGACTTAATTCCCAGGGACGGGATAGTACGTCATAGCGATCAGCGGCGCCCACGTGGTGAGCGCCGCTGATCGCGGCTGGGTGTCAGCTGATTATCACAGCTGACACCCGGCACAATGTGTCAGGGGCGGTCACGGACCGCCCCGACACGTTAACCCCTTGCACACCGCGATCAAACACGATCGCGGTGTACCGGGGGTTAAAGGGAAGCATCGGCAGGGAGGGGGCTCCCTCCGTGCTTCCCTGAGCCCCCCACGGCAGCGCAATGTGCAGCGCTGCTGCGGGGGGCACCTTCCCTGCAGGCCCCCGAATCCAAGATGGCGACGGGGACCTTCGGGGGCCTGCAGGGAGCCGGCTTCCTCAGTGCCTGCAAAGCGCAGGCACGAGGAAGCCTGCTGCACTGCCTGTGACAGATCGCTGATCTGTCACAGTGATCTGTGATGTGACAGATCAGCGATCTGTCACAGGACAGTGATGTCCCACCTGGGACAATGTAATATTGTTAAAAAAAATTAAAAAAAAGTGTTAAAATAATTTAAAAAAATCGCCAAATAAATTAGAAAAAAAAAATATTCCCTCCAATAAATTCATTTTTTGGAAATAAAAAAAAAACAATAAAAGTACACATATTTGGTATCGCCGCGTCCGTAACAACCTGCCCTATAAAACTGTCCCATTAGTTAACCCCTTTAGCGAACCCCTTAAAAAATAAAAATAAAAAACGAAACAAAAAATAATAATTTATTATCATACCGCCGAACAAAAAGTGCAATAACGTGCGATCAAAAAGATGCATATAAATATCCATGGTACCGCTGAAAACGTCATCTTGTCCCGCAAAAAACGAGCCACAATACAGCATCATCAGCAAAAAATTAAAAAAGTTATAGCTCGCAGAATAAAGAGATGCAAAAATAATTATTTTTTATATAAAATGGTTTTCATTGCATAAAAGCGCCAAAACATAAAAAAAGACCTAAATGAGGTATCGCTGTAACCGTATTGACCCGAAGAATAAAGCCGCTTTATCAATTTTATCGCATGCGGAACGGTGTAAACGCACCCCCCCAAAAGAAATTCATGAAACGCTGGTTTTTGTTTATTCTGCGTCCCAAAAATTGGAATAAAAAGCGATCAAAAAAGTTACGTGCCCGAAAATGGTACCAATAAAAACGTCAACTTGTACCGCAAAAAATAAGACCTCACATGACTCGGTGGGTCAAAATACGGAAAAATTATAGCTTTCAATATGTGGTGATGCAAAAACTATTTTTACAATAAAAAGCGTCTTTTAGCGTGTGACAGTGGCCAAACATAAAAACCCGCCATAAATAGTAAATCAAACCCCTCGTTATCACCCCCTTAGTTAGGGAAAAGTAATAAAATTAAAAGAAAATGTATTTATTTCCATTTTCCCATTAGGGTTAGGGTTAGGGCTAGGCTAGGGATAGGGCCAGGGCTAGGGTTAGGGCTAGGGCTAGGGTTAGGGCTAGGGTTAGGGTTAGGGTTATGGCTGAGATTAGGGTTAGGGGTGGTTGGGGTTAGGGTTGGAGTTAGAATTGGGGGGTTTCCACTGTTTGGGCACATCAGGTGCTCTCCAAATGCAACATGGCGTCTGATCTCAATTCCAGCAAATTCTGAATTGAAAAAGTCAAATGGTGGTCCTTCCCTTCCAAGCTCTGCCATGCGCCCAAACAGTGTTTTACCCCCACATATGGGGTATCAGCCTACTCAGGACAAATTGCAAAACAGCTTTTGGGGTCCAATTTCTCCTGTTACCCTTAGGAAAATAAAAAATTGGGGGCAAAAATATCATTTTTGTGGAAAAAAATGATTTTTTTATTTTCACGCCGGGCGTTATAAACTTCTGTGAAGCACTTGGGGGTTCAAAGTGCTCACCACACATCTAGATAAGTTCCATGGGGGGGTCTAGTTTCCAAAATGGGGTCACTTGTGGGAAGTTTCAATAGTTTAGGTACATCAGGGGCTCTCCAAACGCACATGACACCCGCAGACCATTCCATCAAAGTCTGCATTCCAAAATGTCACTACCTCCCTTCCGAGACCCGACGTGTGCCCATACAGTAGTTTTCTCCCACATATGGGGTATCAGCGTACTCAGGACAAATTGGACAACTTTTGGGGTCCAATTTCTCCTGTTAGCCTTGGGAAAATAAAAAAATTGGGGACTAATTTATCATGTTTGTGGAAAAAATATGATTTTTTTATTTTTATGCCCGGGCATTATAAACTTCTGTGAATCCCTTGGGGGTTCAAAGTGCTCACCACACATCTAGATAAGTTCCTTAGGGGGTCTAGTTTCCAAAATGGGGTCATTTGTGGGGAGTTTCCACTGTTTAGGTACATTAGGGGCTCTCCAAAGGCAACATGACACCCGCAGACCATTCCATCAAAGTCTGCATTCCAAAGCGTCACTACTTCCTTTCCGAGCCCTGACGTGTGCCCATACAGTAGTTTTCTCCCACAAATGGGGTGTCAGCGTACTCAGGACAAATTGGACAACAACTTTTGGGGTTCAATTTCTCCTGTTACCCTTGGGAAAATAAAAAAATGGGGACTAAAAGATCATGTTTGTGGAAAAAATACGATTTTTTTATTTTCACGCCCGGTCGTTATAAACTTCTGTGAAGCACTGGGGGGTTCAAAGTGCTCACCACACAACTAGATAAGTTCCTTAGGGGGTCTAGTTTCCAAAATGGGGTCACTTGTGGGGGGGTTTCCACTGTTTAGGTACATCAGGGGTTTTCCAATCGCGACATGGTGCCCGATCTCAATTCCAGCCCAAAACGTCAAATGGCGCTGCTTCCTTTCCGAGCTCTGCCATGCTCCCAAATAGTGGTTTACCCCCACATGTGGGGTATCAGCGTACTCAGGACAAATTGCACAATAACTTTTAGGGTCCTGTTACCCTTGGGAAAATAAAAATTGTGGGTGAAAAGATCATTTTTGTGGAAAAAATATGATTTTTTAATTGTACCGCTGTACGTTATAAACTTCTGTGAAGCCCTTGTGGGTTCAAAGTTCTCACCACATATCTAGATATGTTCCTTGGGGGGTCTAGTTTCCAAAATGGGTCACTTGTTGGGGGGTTTCCACTGTTTAGGTACATCAGGGGCACTCCAAACGTGACATAGCGTCCGATCTGAATTCCAGCCAATTTTGCGTTGAAAAAGTCAAACGGCGCTCCTTCCCTTCTGAGCTCAGCCATGCGCCGAAACAGTGGTTCCCCCCCACATATCAGGTATCAGCGTACTCAGGACAAATTACACAATAAATTTTGCAGCCCGATTTCTCCTGTTACCCTTGGTAAAATAAAAAAATTGAACCTGAAGTAATTTTTTTGTGAAAAAAAGTTAAATGTTCATTTTTTTTTTAAATATTCAAAAAATTCCTGTGACGCACCTAAAGGGTTAATAAACTTCTTGAATGTGGTTTTGAGCACCTTAAGGGGTGCAGTTTTTAGAATGGTGTCACTTTTGAGTATTCTCTATCATATAGACCCCTCAAAGTGGCTTCAAATGTGATGTGGTCCGTAAAAATAAAATGGTGTTGGCAAAGTGAGAAATCGCTGGTCAATTTTTAACCCTTTTAGCTTTCTAACAAAAAAAAATTTTGGTTCCAAAATTGTGCTGATGTAAAGTAAACATGTGGGAAATGTTACTTATCAAGTTTTTTGTGTGCCGTATCTCTGTGATTTAAGGGCATAAAAATTCAAAGTTGGAAAACTGCGAAATTTTCAAAATTTCACCAAATTTCCATTTTTTCACAAATAAACACAAGTTATCTGAATGAAATTTTACCACTAACATGAAGTACAATATGTCACGAGAAAGCAATATCAGAATCACCGGGATCCATGGAAGCGTTTCAGAGTTATACCCTCATAAAGGGACAGTGGTCAGAATTGTAAAAATTGGCCCGGTCATGAACGTGCAAACCACCCTTGGGGCTTAAGGGGTTAATGTTGATGATTATGGCTTACAGCCAAAGAAAACCAAAACGTTATCTCAGTAAATTAGAATAATTAACAAAAACACCTGCAAAGGCTTCCTTAGCATTTAAAATTGTCCCTTATTCTGTTTCACAAGGCTCCACAGTCATGGGGAAGACTGCTGACTTGACAGATGTCCAGAAGGCAGTCATTGACACACTCCACAAGGAGGGTAAGCCACAAAAGGTCATTGCTAAAGAAGCTGGCTGTTCACAGAGTGCTGTATCAAAGCATATTAATAGAAAGTTGAGTTTAAAGAAAATGTGGGGTAGAAAAAGGTGCTCAAGCAACTGGGATAACTGCATCCTTAAAAGGATTTTTAAGAAAAGGCCATTCAAAAATTTGGGGGAGATTCACAAGGAGTGGATTGCTGCTGGAGTCATTGCTTCAAGAGCCACAACACACAGACGTATCAAGGACATGAGCTACAAGTGTCGCATTCCTTGTGTCAAGCCACTCATGACTAATAGACAATGCCAGTAGTGTCTTACTTGGGCCAAGGAGAAAAAGAACTGGACTGCTGCTCAATTGTCCAAGGTGTTATTTTCAGATGAAAGTACATTTTGCATTTCATTTGGAAATCAAGGTCCCAGAGTCTGGAGGAAGAGTGGAGAGGCACACATTCCAAGCTGCTTGAGGTCAAGTGTGATGTTTCCACAATCAGTGATGGTTTGGGGAGCCATGTCATTTGCTGGTGTAGGTCCAGTGTGTTTTATCAAAACCAAAGTCAGCTTTGCCGTCTACCAGGAAATTTTAGAGCACTTCATGCTTTCCTCTGCCGACAAGATTGGAGATGGAAATTTCATTCTCCAGCAGGACTTGGCATCTGTCAACACTGCCAAAAGTACCGATACCTGGTTTGAAAACAACAGTATCACTGTATTTGATTGGCCAGCAAACTCACCTGACCTCAACCCCATAGGGAATCAATAGGGTATTGTCAAGAGGAAGATGAGAGACACCAGACCCAACAATGCAGATGAGCTGAAGGCTGCTATCAAAGCAACCTGGGCTTCCATAACACCTCAGCAGTGCCACAGGCTGATTGCCTCCATGCCATGCCACATTGATGCAATAATTGATGCAAAAGCAGCCCCGACCAAGTATTGGCTTTATTTACTGAACATACATTTCAGTAGGCCAACATTTCGGATTTTAAAATCATTTGTCAAGCTGGTGTTATAAAGTATTCTAATTTACTGAGATAATGATTATTGTGTTTTCATTGGCTGTAAGCCATAATCATCAACATTAACAGAAATAAACACTTGAAATACATCACTCTGTTTGTAATGACTTTATATAATGTATGAGTTTCACTTTTTGTATTGAAGAACTGAAATAAATTAACTTTTTGACAATATTCTAATTTTGTGAGAGGCACCTGTTTATACAGTATATGTATACTACCGTTCAAAAGTTTGGGGTCACCCAGACAATTTTGTGTTTTCCATGAAAACTCATACTTTTATTAATCAAATGAGTTGCCAAATGAATTTAAAATCTAGTCCAGACATTGACAAGGGTCAAAAAAAAGATTTTTATTTGAAATAATAATTTTCTCCTTCAAACTTTGCTTTCGTCAAAGAATGCTCCCTTTGCAGCAATTACAGCATTGCAGACCTTTGGCATTCTAGAAGTTAATTTGCTAAGGTAATCTGGAGAAATTTCACCCCATGCTTCCAGAAGCCCCTCCCACAAGTTGGTTTGGCTTGATGGGCACTTTTTGCGTACTATACGGTCAAGCTGCTCCCACAGCAGCTCAATGGGGTGGAGATCTGGTGACTGCGCTGACCACTCCATTACAGATAGAATACCAGCTGCCTGCTTCTTCCCTAAATAGTTCTTGCATAATTTGGAGGTGTGCTTTGGGTCATTGTCCTGTTGTAGGATGAAATTGGCTCCAATCAAGCGCTGTCCACAGGGTATGGCATGGCGTTGCAAAATGGAGTGATAGCCTTTTTTATTCAAAATGATCCCTTTTACCTTGTACAAATCTCCCACTTTACTAGCACCAAAGCAACCCCAGACCATCACATTACCTCCACCATGCTTGACAGGTGCCATAAGGCACTCTTCCAGCATCTTTTCAGTTGTTCTGCATCTCACAAATGTTCTTCTGTGTGATCCAAATACCTCAAACTTGGATTGGTCTGTCCATAATACTTTTTTCCAGTCTTCCTCTATCCAATGTCTGTGTTCTTTTGCCCATATTAATATTTTCCTTTTATTAGCCAGTCTCAGATATGGCTTTTTCTTTGCCACTCTGCCCAGAAGGCCAGCATCCCAGAGTTGCCTCTTCACTGTAGACATGGGCACTGGCGTTTTGAATTTACTATTTAATGAAGCTGCCAGTTGAGGACCTGTGAGGCATCGATTTCTCAAACTACAGATTCTAATGTACTTGTCTTGTTGCTCAGTTTCGCAGCGGGGCCTCCCACTTCTCGTTCTACTCTGGTTAGGGCCTGTTTGTGCTCTCCTCTGAAAGGAGTAGTACACACCGTTGTAGGAAATCTTCAGTTTCTTGGCAATTTCTTGCATGGAAAAGCCTTCATTTCTAAGATCAAGAATAGACTGTTGAGTTTCACATGAAAGTTCTTTTTTTCTGGCGATTTTGAGAGTTTAATGGAACCAACAAATGTAATGCTCCAGATTCTCAACTAGCTCAAAGGAAGGTCAGGTTTATAGCTTCTCTAATCAGCCAAACTGTTTTCAGCTGTGCTAACATACTTGCACAAGGGTTTTCAAGGGTATTCTAACCATCCATTAGCCTTCTTACACAGTTAGCAAACACAAAGTACCATAAGAACACTGGAGTGATGATTGTTGGAAATAGGCCTCTATACACCTGTGAAGATATTGCATTACAAACCAGACGTTTGCAGCTAGAATAGTCATTTACCACAATAACAATGTATAGAGTGTATTTCTGAATCATTTAATGTTAGCTTCATTGGAAATAACTGTGCTTTTCTTTCAAAAATTAGGAAATTTCTAAGTGACCCTAAACTTTTGAACGGTAGTGTGCACTGCTTAAAAAATAATGGGAACACTAAAATACCACATCCTAGATGTCACTGAATGAAGTATTCCAGTTATAAATCTTTATTCATTACATAGTGGAATGCATTGAGAATGATAAAACTTAAAAATGATCAATGTAAAGCAAAATTAATATTCCATGGAGGTCTGGATTTGGAATGATTCTCAGAATCAAAGGAAATGATGCTCAGTAGTGTGTGTGGCCTCCACATGCCTGTACAACCTTCTTTCAATGCCTGGGCATGGTCCTGATGAGGCAGCGGACGTCCTCCTGAGCAATCTCCTCCCAGACCTGGATTAAAGCAACAGACAACTCCTGGACATTCAGTGGTGCACAGTGGCGTTGGTGGATGGAACGAGTCATGATGTCTCAGATGTGCTCGATTGGATTCAAGTCTGGGGAAAGGGCAGGCCAGTCCATAGCATCAATGCCTTCATCATGCAGGAACTGCTGACACACTTCAGCCACATGAAGTTTAGCATTGTCATGCATCAGAAGGAACCCAGAGCCCAGTGCACCTGCATGTGGTTTCAAAATGGGTCTGAGGATCTCATCATGGTACCTAATGCAGCCAGGGTACCTCGGGCTAGCACATGGAGGGCTGTGGTGCCCTTCAAAGAAATGCCTCCTCACACCATTACTGACCCACTGTCAAACCAGTCATGCTGGAGGATGTTGCAGGCAGCAGAACATTTTCTGCAGTGTCTCCCGACTCTGTCATGTCTATCACAAGTGCTTAGTGTGAACCTGCTCTCATCTGTGAAGAGCACAGGGCGTCAATGTCAAATCTGCCAAACACTTTGCTCTCTGGCAAATGCCAAGCATCTCACATGGTGTTGGGCTGTGAGCACAACCACCATCTGTGGATATCGGGCCCTCAGACCATCCTCATGGAGACAGTTTCTAACCATTTGTGCAGATGCATTCACATTTGTGGCCTGCTGGAGGTCATTTTGCAGGGCTCTGGCAGTACTCCTCCTGTTCCTCCTTGCACAAAGGCTGAGGTAGCGGTCCTGCTGCTGGGTTGTTGCCCTCCTACGGCCCCCTCCACGTCTCTTGGTGTAGTGGCTTGTCTCCTGGTAGTGCCTCCAGCCTCTGGAAAATACGCTGACAGCAAACCTTCTCGCCACAGCTCGCATTGATGTGCCATCCTGGATGAGCAGCACTACCTGAGCCACTTGTGTGGGTTGTAGCGTCCGTCTCATGCTACCATGAGTGTGAAAGCACAACCAAAATTCAAAAGTGACCAAAACATGAGCCAGAAAGCATTGGTAATGAGATATGGTCTGTGGTCCCCACCTGCAGAACCACTCCTTTACTGAGGGTGTCTTGATAATTGCCAATAATTTCCATCTGTTGTCTATTCCATTTGCACAACAGCATGTGAAATTGATTGTTAATCAGTGTTGCTTGCCTGTATACATATATATACAGGGTGGGCTATGTATATGGATACACCTAAATAAAATGGGAATGGTTGGTGATATCAACTTCCTGTTTGTGGCACATTAGTATATGGGAGGGGGAAAACTTTTCAAGATGGGTGGTGACCATGGTGGCCATTTTGAAGTTAGCCATTTTGGATCCAACTTTATTTTTTCCAATGGGAAGAGGGTCATGTGACACATCAAACTTATCGATAATTTCACAAGAAAAACAATGGTGTCCTTGGTTTTAACATAACTTTATTCTTTCATGAGTTATTTACAAGTTTATCTTTGTTTACAGCCATTGACATGTCGCATAGGTTAACATGTGATAGAAATTGTGTTGATATTATTCTGGCTTACTACATATTTTGTTACCCAACTAATTTATTTCTAAATAACAAATCACTTGCAGAAATATAATACAAAGTAAAATGACTAAATAGAAAATATAGAATGGGAAAGAACTGGAACGATAGGGTAACAAAGCTGGGAGGGGGAGTCTCATATTTCTCCTGTGATGCTGCTCCTAGAATAGCAGATGATGTGTGGTCACTGTGCAGGATGCCTGCAACTCAAGTCTGGAACATTGACATTGCCTCTTTACTAACCGCCCCTCCTCACAGCTCTCCTTCCTACTACGTCTGCAGTCACTGCCAAACTGCAACATCTTTAATATTTTTTCACCTTACCATCATAATTGTAATTATAGAATGCTTCCCTTTCAAACTAATTTCTTAGAACTTCAGTCAAGTGACCTCAATTTTAGACTGTAATGTTATTTTTTTATAGATCTGGACACCATAAATGTGCTTACAATGCTGTATGTATATAGTGGTTTTCAAATATACACTGTGTAAAAGTACTGTTGTGGATAATTAATCAAATGGTTGAAGACTCTTTATTTCCATCTGGCTTGCCCAAAGATCCAATCTCAGGAAAATGAGATTCATGAAACAACTCTATCGAGCAGGTAGATATCACTGACACCTTGTCTTCTGTCTGAAACTTTGTTTTGCTTCAGTGCAGACTGAAAGCTTTCCCTTTACAATATTATTTTCACTAGTCCCCACATGCATCTTAATAAAGCGTTATACTCAAAAATGTGTCTAAATCCACATGTAAACGAATAAAATGGCCCATTATTCACTAATAAAGCTGAAGGTCGATGATTTCATTGAGAGGGAATGTAATAGAAGAGATCTGTCTAGGATGCTTGCTAAGACATCAGTTCTAGTCATAAATTGTGCTAATGGCAAACACAAATGTTTGGAGAGTAGATGAGGAGAGTAAAATGGAAGAGTCTGGAGAATAAGTAGATCAAGATGATTTTCATACAACTCTTTTTCTATATTTGCTGTGGAACCATACAGTTCTGGAAAAGTAATGATGGGGACAGATAAAGTAAGTATACCTTGATTTTTGATTATTCACCATGTTGGGCAGTTTAAGGATTATTACCAAAATTATATTGTGGTTGTATAACAATGTACATATATAGTTGTTCATTTGTGCCAATAGAACTCACTCTTAAATGTGCTCCGGTTTGCACATAAGGCAGGAGTCACACTTAACGTATAAAAATACGGTCCATTTTTTACGGACAAAAATCGCAGAAATGTTTCCTGAACAGTGCTCCATATGTCATCCATTCGCAATGCGAGGATGCGATTTTCTCTCATCTAAGCATCCGTGTGACATCCGTATGGCTTCTGTACGGTCGCTGGCTTGCAAAATTGACATATAATGGGTCCATAGCCCCAAATATTCGTGAAAACATATATACAGTCTATATATGTATATATATATGTCAGTGAGACACATACTGTATATATATTTATATTTCATAGAGATCTAGATAGCAGAATAGGTGAAAATTCAATTGTCGGCCACTGTAAAATCAATACGGAACCCGACCATTGCATATCCGTTATTTTTTTATATGTCCCTCACTAATAATGTTAGTAGTGTATGTGTGTAAAATTTTGGAGCTGTAGGTGTTAAAGGAGTAATTCACGGAAAAAACTGGCGTGGGCTCCCACCCAATTTTCTCCGCCAGAGAAGGCAAGCCAGTGACTGAGGGGAGATATTAATAGCCAAGAGAGGGACCATTTTTTTGGGTCCCCCTTGGCTAAAAAATTCTGCCCCCAGCCACCCCAAAAAAGGCACATCTGTAAAATGCACCAATTCCCGCACTTACCCGCTCTCTTCCCATTGCCCTGTAGCGGGTGGCATATGGGGTAATAAGGGGTTAATGTCACCTTGCTATTGTAAGGTGACATTAAGCCTGGCTAATATTGACAAAGACAGACGCCGAAATGCGCGCCGGGGCAAGCGCATCCTGGGGATCCTGCACAAACAGGCACAAGGTATTGACTGGCGCACTTTTGGGCATATTTTTTATATATACTATTCTGTTTGCAGCCATATATGCCGGTGTTTATGACTACTTGCCATTGAGCATTCGTACTTTAAATTATCATTACCACTTGTTGTGACACATGTCTGTTTTGCTGCATATTTCAGCAATCCTATGAAACATTCATTGCATTTGCACTTTATTTTGTTGTGTGCCCTAGCCCTCCTTTTATGAATCTTTTTTTTTGCATTCTGCACTTTATATATGCATTGCCTTCTGTATTGTTGTATACCTGAGCCTACTTTATGAACTGTCTTTTTGCATTGGCACTTTATATTTATGTATGTGCATAACATTTGTATATTCATTACCATATATACTCGTGTATAAGGTGACCCGTGTATAAGCCGACCCCCTAATTTTGCCACAAAAAACTGGGTAAACTTATTGACTTGCGTATAAGCCTAGGGAGGAAAATGCAGCAGCTACTGGTAAATTTCAAAAATAAAAATAGATACCAATAAAAGTAAAATTAATTGAGACATCAGTAGGTTAAATGTTTTTGAATATCCATAATGAATCAGGAGCCCCATGTAATGCTCCATACAGTTCATGATGGGCCCCATAAATGCTCCATACAAAATACAACCCATATAATGCTGCACAAAGGTTAGTAATGACCCCATAAGATGCTCCATAGAATATGCCCCATATGCTGCTCCATAAAGGTTATGGCCCCATAAGATGTTCCATAGAATATGCCCCATATGTTGCTCCATAAAATGCTCCATAGATTATGCCCCCTTAAGATGCCCCATAAATTATGCCCCATAAAAAGCTCCATAAAATGATCATTAGATTATGCCCCATAAAATGCTCCATAGATTATGCCTCCATAAGATGCTCCATAGATTATTCCCCATAAGATGCTCCATAAAATGCTCCATAGATTATGCCCCATTAAATCCTCCATAGATTATGCCCCCATAAGATGCTCCATAAAATGCTCCATAGATTATGCCTCATAAAATGCTCCATAGATTATGCCTCATAAAATGCTCCATAGATTATGCCCCATAAAATCCTCCATAGATTATGCCCCATAAAATATGCCATAGATTATGCCCCATAAAATGCTCCATACTCTATGCCCCATATGCTGCTCCATAGATTATGCCCCCATAAAATGCTCCATATGCTGCTCCATAGATTATGCCTCATATCCTGCCCCCACAAAATGTTCCATAGATTATGCCCCATATGCTGCCCCCATAAAATGCTCCATAGATTATGCCCCCATAAGATGCTCCATAGATTATTCCCCATAAGATGCTCCATAAAATGCTCCATAGATTATGCCCCATAAAATGCTCCATAGATTATGCCCCATTAAATCCTCCATAGATTATGCCCCCATAAGATGCTCCATAAAATGCTCCATAGATTATGCCTCATAAAATGCTCCATAGATTATGCCTCATAAAATGCTCCATAGATTATGCCCCATAAAATCCTCCATAGATTATGCCCCATAAAATATGCCATAGATTATGCCCCATAAAATGCTCCATACTCTATGCCCCATATGCTGCTCCATAGATTATGCCCCCATAAAATGCTCCATATGCTGCTCCATAGATTATGCCTCATATGCTGCCCCCATAAAATGTTCCATAGATTATGCCCCATATGCTGCCCCCATAAAATGCTCCATAGATTATGACCCCATATGCTGCTTCATAGATTATGCCCCCATAAGATGCTCCATAGATTATGCCCCCATATGCTGCTGCTGCAAATAAAAAAATGACATACTCACCTCTCTGTCACTGGGGGCCAGGTGTCGGGGCCCTGAGCAGGTGGGGACTGGTGCCGGTGTCACCAGCTCAGGGTCCCAGCACCTGCGATATTCACCTGTCCCCAGTCTATCGCTGCACCCGCTCTGTCTCATCCGGGTCTTCTGTCAGTGACTGTTCAGGCAGAGGGTGCGGCGCGCACTAACTATGTCACCGCGCCCTCTGACCTGAACATCACAGCGAGAGCATGCGGAGGACAGGGTAGCGTGCAGCCTGGGACAGGTGAAAATTGCATATACTTACCCCCTCCTGGTGTGGTCTCTGCAGCCCCACTTCTCCCAGTCTCAGGTTCCTTCCTTCAGCGATCACGTGGTACCACTCATTAAAGTCATGAATGTGCGCATACCGCTGAAGGAAGGAGCCTGAGACTGGGAGAAGCGGGGGGCTGCAGAGACGCGCCGGGGGGTAAATATGACCTGACACCCCCACTCCCCCACCCCTGACGCATATGACTCGCATATAATATGAGAGGGGGACTTTCAGCCCCAAAAAATGGGCTGAAAATCTCGGCTTATACGCGAGTATATGAGTATATACGGTAATTTTTTATTTTTTTGGCTCACTAAATTTTTCCAGATTATATTACATCCTATGAAGTCATATTATATTTATGTGCAATATATTAGTGCAATTTGATCCCCAGTGTTGCCCCCCTTTTTGGTATTTTGTTCCCACCCCTTGCTTTAGTGGTTTGAATTTTCAAATAAATATTTGTTTTAATTGAATAATGGACGTTTCTTTCGGTTTTTTCGTTGTGGAACATTTTAATATCAGATTTGTCCCCTTTTTTCTAAATTGTCCATTTTGTGCACTGATAAGGTTAATTACATTTTATTACACCATGTATATTCTTTTTTGATATGCACTTTGATCTTGGAATTTCATTATAACAGTAGTCTGTCAGCCTGATTTGATCTTATGCTTTCTACATCAACATATATGTGTTTTTTACATCATTGATCTACAAGCTGATTTCCTGAAGAGATCAACATTTTGCACTTTGCTCTATTCTGCCTGCATGATGGAGCTTGTAATAACTAGGCCCGCAGAGCTGATACAAGCAAGGCCGAGCTGTGTTTGTTGTCTGCTGCTAACAAATCATTCATGAAACTCTGCAAATGTATCTTTGTTGATGCATATGGCAGAAGATAATCATATGCCATATGCATCAACAGAGCGACAGTTGTAGTTTTGCATCATTAATCTGTCAACAGCAAGCATCAAGCACTGCTCAGCCCTGCTTGTGTCAGCTTTGCAGAGCCTATTATTGCAAGCCCCATTATGCAGGCAGAGTGGAGTGCAAGTTAACGTATAATCACCGTTTTCATTATTTTCATATACAGTATCTTATTAGTGAATTCCACTGCCTTCTCCTAGGCAAATGAAACCAATGGTGCCTCCCCTCGCCCCCTGATGAACCCACAGCCACATAAAAAAAACAAATGGAGAGAGACTAAGGTAACAGGATCCCTAACACACCCCTCACTCCGATGGGTCAAATAACAAGCTCTGATAACCACTTCCACTAGATTTCTTACCTTTTTCACCAAAAAATTCCAACAAAAGTGAAATAAAGTGATGTACTTTAGGGATGGGACCCAACAGGGAGTGGAATTTCACAATTAGATATTTAATCATTCATTGTTTGTGGACCATTTACATAATACCAAGAACAAATAGTAATATTAATCTCTGCCGTCCTATATTTTAAATGTCAGACTCAAGGACAGTCATGGAAACTAATATTGCTTAATTATAAAGGGGTCCATAAGATATAAATTAATATGTCCAGCATTTGGCAAACTTTTATAATAAAAGATTGAATCAATTGTAACACCACGTACATAGTTTATTTATTTGAGCGCATAATCTGTCATCTCCAATATACAGGATGTACAGCGGGTCCTCTTAAAACGTGAATTAGACGCCATTTATCATATGCAGTTAAACTCTCACTCCACCGTATTCAGGCATTGGGCTAATGTTCATAACGGTAATCTGAGGCTAGTTTCACACTATCATTTATTCCACGCAGCGCACAGCGCCGCTAAGCCCCGCCCCCTGCCCGCTCCCTGCCCGCCCCATCCGGTCATCGCCACCTACTATCGCACATCAGATCGTGCGCTGGCCGTGCGCTAGTAGGATTTTGGCATGCGCTGCGCACTTTTGAAAGGCAACATGCTGCATTCGACGCACACGGGCACACCTTCAAAAGTGTGCAGCGCACGCCAAAATCCTACTAGCGCACGGCCAGCGCACGATCTGCGCACCCTATGCTAAAGATAGGGTGCGCAGATCGCAAGCGTCCATGTGCGATAGTAGGCGGTGATGCCCGGATGGGGCGGGCAGGGAGCCGGCAGGGGGCGGGGCTTAGCGGCACCGTGCGCTGTGTGGAATAAACGCTAGTGTGAAACTAGCCTAACATGTTAAAAAATTTGCAATAGAAAATGTGTATAGACCTCCGAGAGGGGGTGATTACAGGAGAAAGTTATTCAACAGAGTCAAAATGGATTTTTATCTTGGAAACTCGAGTGCCGCGTGGACTTAATACTAGTCCGGATCTTATTCTTCAACATTGTTTCTTTGACTTACTGTATTTGTTTCCATGTGCTATGAACATAGTAATTTGTGTGCTAACTATTACTTTGTGCTTCCTAATATTTGTGCATATATCTTTTAGTTTCCTGATTTAATTTCACTGTTTCTGCTGTTAAATATCTTTTTATAGTTTTTTTTTCCATTCCACACTGCTCATTCTTTCTCCACTCCATTTTAATTAAAGGTTACACCTTCTTAGATATATGGAGGTCAATAAGGATCAGTGTTCAGACCATGAGTAAGGCATTTTGCCAAAACCAAGATACATCATGCTTAACCTCTTCATGAACGGAGGTATTTTCATTTTTACATTTTTGTTTTTTGCTCCCCTTCTCAGAGTCATAACTTTTTTATTTTTCGATCAAATTGGCCATGTGAGGGCTTGATTTTTGCAGGACAAGTAGTGTTTAGCGATACCATCTGATATCGTGAAATATCGGATCGGATTGGATCAGACCGATACCCAAAAAGTATCGGATATCGCCGATTCCGATACCGGAAAACAATGCAGGTCAATGGGACAGAAATATCGGAATTAAAATAAACCCTTTCTTTCCTTGTAGGTTAATTCTACATGAAGAAAAACAACTAATAATAATGTAGAATGTATTGGGGGAGGTGGATGAGACATTAAAGGCATAGAGGTTTAGCCCAATCAAATGGAAGAGCAGGAATAAAAAATTTTTTTAAAGACGTTCGGAGTTACAAAGATATTGACTATGTTAACCTTTTTTATATTTTGTCAGATATGTATGTTTCACTACTTCCATGCTCTTCACCTTCTTTTTTACTTCTTCCACACTTTCTCCTTCATGATCCTCAGCAGCAGCAGCAGCAGCATCTTTTTCATCAACTTCTTCTTCACCTTATTCATCTTCTTCTTCACCTTCTTCCTATTATTCTTTTGTTTTACATTCTTCATATCCTTCTTATTCAACTATATTTCTTCTTCATATTCTACTTCTTCATCTTCTTTCTATTCTTCTTCTTCATCATATTCTTATTTGTGACTGGCATTCCTGTAGTTGTTATCTCTAAAAGTTTGAAGATTACACCTTCCCTTCTGCCTGTCACAAAAGATTTACAACAGGATTTGTCCGCGTTCAGTTTGGCCTCAGCAGCAGGCATTTTCCAGGGGCACCACGAGGAGGAACAGACTCACCCCCATACACTGCTTAGTCTTCTTCTGCTTATAATTTAGATAATATCTTTTGCTCTGATTTTTAGTCTTATGCTTAACCCCTTACCTACAATTGACGTAATATTCCATCCATGTGACCCTGGACCTAATTACCATGGACGGAATATTACGTCACCGCGATCAGCGGCGCCCACGTGGTGAGCGCCGCTGATCGCGGCCGAGTGTCAGCTAATTTTCATAGCTGACACCCGGCACAATGTGTCAGGGGCGGTCACGGACCACCCCCGACACGTTAACCCCTTGCACACCGCAATCATGTGTACCGGGGGTTAAAGGGAAGCATCGGCAGGGAGGGGGTTCCCTCCGTGCTTCCCTGAGCCCCCCACGGCAGCTCAATGTGCAGCGCTGCTGCGAGGGACTCCTTTCCTGCAGGTCTCCGGATCCAATATGGCGACGGGGACCTCCGGGGGCCTGCAGGAAGCTGGCTTCCTCAGTGCCTGAAAAGCGGAGGCATGAGGAAGCCAGTGCAGTGCCTGTGACAGATCGCTGATCTGTCACAGTGATCTGTGATGTGACAGATCAGTGATCTGTCACAAAACAGTTATGTCCCCCCTGGGACATTATAATAAAGTAAAAAAAAAAAAAGTGTAAAAATAATTTTAAAAAAATCGCTAAATAAATTAAAAAAAAAAATATTCCCCAATAAATTCATTTTTTGGAAATAAAAAAAAACACAATAAAAGTACACGTATTTGGTATCGCCGCGTCCATAATGACCCACCCTATGAAACTGTCCCAATAGTTAACCCCTTAAGCGAACCCCTTAAAAAATAAAAATAAAAAACGAAGCAAAAAACAAAGATTTATTATCATACTGCTGAACAAAAAGTGCAATAACGCGCGATCAAAAAAACTCATATAAATATCCATGGTATCGCTGAAAACGTCATCTTGTCCCGCAAAAAACAAGCCACCATACAGCATAATCAGAGAAAAAATAAAAAAGTTATAGCTCGCAGAATAAAGTGATGCAAAAATAATATATAAAATTGTTTTCATTGCATAAAAGCGCCAAAACATAAAAAAAGACCTAAATGAGGTATCGCTGTAACCGTACTGACCCGAAGAATAAAACCGCCTTACAAATTTTACCGCATCCAGAATGGCGTAAACGCATCACCCAAAAGAAATTCATGAAACGCTGGTTTTTGTAAATTCTGCGTCCCAAAAAACGAAATAAAAAGCGATCAAAAAATGTCACATGCCCGAACATGATACCAATAAAAGCGTCAACTCATCCCGCAAAAAATAAGACCTCACATGACTCGGTGGGTCAAAATATGTAAAAATTATAGCTCTCAATATGTGGTGATGCAAAAATTATTTTTACAATAAAAAGCGTCTTTTAGCGTGCGACAGCCGCCAAACATAAAAACCGGCATAAATAGTAAATCAAACCCCCCGTTATCACCCCCTTAGTTAGGGAAAAATAATAAAATTAAAAAAATGTATTTATTTCCATTTTCCCATTAGGGTTAGGGCTAGGTTTAGGGTTAGAATTGGGGGTTTCCACTATTTGCGCACATCAGGTGCTCTCCAAACTCAACATGGCGTCTGATCTCAATTCCAGCCAATTCTGCGTTGAAAAAGTCAAATGGTGCTCCTTCCCTTCTGCCATGCACCCAAACAGTGTTTTACCCCCTCATATGGGGTATCAGCCTACTCAGGAAAATTTGCAAAACAACTTTTGGGGTCCTATTTCTCCTGTTGCCCTTAGGAAAATAAAAATTTGGAGGCAAAAATATCATTTTTGTGGAAAAAAAATATTTTTTTATTTTCACGCCTGGGCGTTATAAACTTCTGTGAAGCACTTGGGGGTTCAAACTTCTCACCACACATCTAGATAAGTTCCTTAGGGGGTCTAGTTTCCAAAATGGTGTCATTTGTGGGGGGTTTCCACTGTTTTGGTACATCAGGGGTTTTCCAATCGCGACATGATGTCCGATCTCAATTCCAGCCAAAAACGTCAAATGGCGCTGCTTCCCTTCCGAGCTCTGCCATGCGCCCAAATAGTGGTTTACCCCCACATGTGGGGTATCAGCATACTCAGGACAAATTGCACAATAACTTTAAGGGTCCTGTTACCCTTGGGAAAATAAAAATTGGGGTGAAAAGATCATTTTTGTGGAAAAAATATGATTTTTTAATTGTACCGCTGTACGTTATAAACTTCTGTAAAGCCCTTGTGGGTTCAAAGTTCTCACCACATATCTAAATAAGTTCCTTGGGGGGTCTAGTTTCCAAAATGGGGTCACTTGTAGGGGGTATCCACTGTTTAGGTACATCAGGGACTCTCCAAACGTGACATGGCGTCCGATCTGAATTCCAGCCAATTTTGCATTGAAAAAGTCAAACGGCGCTCCTTCCATTCTGAGCTCTGCCATGCGCCGAAACAGTCATTCCCCCCCACATAGCAGGTATCAGCGTACTCAGGACAAATTGCACAATAACTTTTGCAGTCCAATTTCTCCTGTTACCCTTGGTAAAATAAATAAAATTGAACCTGAAGTATTTTTTTTGTGAAAAAAAGTTAGATGTTCATTTTTTTTTTAAATATTCAAAAAAATTCCTGTGACGCACCTAAAGGGTTAATAAACTTCTTGAATGTGGTTTTGAGCACCTTAAGGGGTGCAGTTTTTAGAATGGTGTCACTTTTGGGTATTTGCTATCATGTAGACCCCTCAAAGTGGCTTCAAATGTGATGTGGTCCTAAAAATAAAATGGTGTTGTAAAAATGAGAAATCGCTGGCCAACTTTTAACCCTTATAACTTCCTAACAAAAAAAAATTTTGGTTCCAAAATTGTGCTGATGTAAAGTAAACATGTGGGAAATGTTATTTATCAAGTTTTTTGTGTGCCGTATCTCTGTGATTTAAGGGCATAAAAATTCAAAGTTGGAAAATTGCGAAATTTTCAAAATTTTCGCCAAATTTCCGTTTTACTCACAAATAAACGCAAATTATATGAATTAAATTTTACCACTATCATGAAGTGCAATATGTCACGAGAAAACAATGTCAGAATCACCGGGATCCATGGAAGCGTTTCAGAGTTATGACCTCATAAAGGTACAGTGGTCAGAATTGTAAAAATTGGCCCGGGAGTTAACGTGCAAACCACCCTTGGTAGTGAAGGGGTTAATGTTCTTCTGCCTTTTGTTCTTCTGCTTCTTGGTCTTCTGCTTCTTGTTCTTCTGCCTCTTGTTGTTCTGTATCTTGATGGTTGTCTTCATGTTCTTTGTCCTCTTGGTCATCTTCTTCAGGGTCATCTTTTTGGTCTTCTTCGGGGTGGTCTTCAGGGTCGTCGTCTTCAAGGTCATCGTTTTTGTGGTCATCTTCTTCGGGGTGGTCTTCAGGGTCATCCTCTTCAGGGTCGTCATCAGGGAGATCCAGAGTGATAACCAAAAACCATTTCCAAAAGCTTGAACTTGGAAATGTAGCAGAAGGTACAAGAAGGCTGAGGAACTGCCGAGAACCAGCTGACGGTACTGAAACCCGGATGGGTAGCAGAAGGAACAAGAGCCAATGGCACTACCGAGGACCAGCTGATGGTACTGGAACCCGGTTACTAAGCAGGAGGTACCTGTGCTAGAAAGCACTACCAAGGACCAGCAGACGTTGCTGGAACTCGGATACCGAGAAGGAGGCACCTAAGCCAAAGGCACTGCCGAGAACCAGCTGACGGCACAGGAACCCGGATGCGTAGCAGAAGCTGCAAGAGCCAATGGAACTAGCGAGTACCAGCTGACGGTGCTGGAACCCGGAGGGGCAGCAGAAGGAACAAGAGCCAATGGCACTACCGAGGGAGCACCAGCTGACGGTGCTGGAACCCGGTTACTAAGCAGGAGGTACCTGTGCTAGAAAGCACTACCAAGGACCAGCAGACGTTGCTGGAACTCGGATACCGAGAAGGAGGTAACTAAGCCAAAGGCACTGCCGAGAACCAGCTGACGGTTCTGGAACCCAGATGGATAGCAGAAGGTACCCATGAAAAACAAAGTTGCAAGGCCACGAGCCGGCCGTAGTTACCGAAACCCACAGTCCTACAGGGGGTGCTTGTCTGTTATGATGAGTCACCGAAGGAGGAAAAAACAAAATACCAGCTAAGTCCAGAAAAACCAGAGAGGTTGGCAGCTATCGGATTGCAGACCCCTGAACCTATCCACAACAACTAGCAGTAGCCGTGGGGGGTTCCTACGGTGCCCTAGACCCCTCGATCACAGCCGGAGAACTATATAGCCTAAAGACAGAAAGGGGAAAAACTAAACTGCCCCAGAGCAGACCCCAAAGCAATAGGCAGCCCCCAACATATAATGACGGTGAAGCAAGATGAAAACACTAACACAGATAGAGAGATAGGTTGAGCAAATGATGGGGCCCAAGCTAACTACATAGGACAGGATAGGAAAGCTGCTGTCTGCCATCCGCAAAAACCCTATCAAAATGAGCCAACCGACTGATAGGAAAAACAGGCCCTGAAGTCGCTAGGCTTCAAAAGACTATATCAGCACTCAGGTATATTCTGAAGACAGAGCAAAATATCAACAGATCAGAGACAAAAATGGAGTTCAGCTCACCCCCGGCCGGAGATGGCAGAACTCCCAAAAAACAAGGCAAAACAAAAACAAAACTGAAGAGTACAAAGAAGAGCAGAAAAACTTAGCTTTGAGATGCAGGAATCAGACTGGTCTCCAAGAATCCAGCAGGAAAATCACCAGCCAGGAAGAAGGGCGTCGGCAGCCTTATATCCAGTCCTCAATTCCAGCCACCCAGTCATCATCTAGCTGCCCAGTTGTTTGGTAATCAGCCTCACTACCTTCCTTCACCGGAGGAGGGAGTTCATCAGACCTCAATGGTGAAGGGAAAAATGAACTCACAACAGTACCTCCCCCTTGAGGAGGGGTCACCGAACCCTCATCCATGCCACCAGGGCGATCCGGGTGAGCCCGATGAAAGGCACGCACCAATCTTTCGGCATGAATATCAGAGGCAGAGACCCAGGAATTATCCTCCTGACCATAACCCTTCCACTTAACCAAATACTGGAGTCTCCGTCTAGCCAGACGGGAATCCAGTATCTTCTCTACCTCATATTCCATGTTACCTTCAACCAATATAGGGTCAGGAGGTGCCACCACAGGAACTACTGGTTCAACAAACCTCTTCAACAAGGACTTATGAAACACATTATGAATTTTAAATGTGACAGGAAGAGCCAACCGAAAAGAGACCGGATTAATAATCTCCAAAATCTTGTAAAGTCCAATAAATCTAGGCTTAAACTTAGGAGAAGCCACCTTCATAGCAATATTTTTTGATGACAACCAAACCATATCACCCACCTTAAACTGGGGAGCAACGGTCCTACGCCGGTTGGAAAACCGCTGGGCCTTTTCCTGGGAGAGAGACAACTTATCCACCACTTGGTCCCAGATCTGGTGCATTCTCTCCACCACAGTGTCAACACCTGGGCAGGCAGAAGGCTCCACCTGTCCTGAAGAAAATCGAGGGTGAAAACCAAAGTTACAAAAAAAAGGTGACATCAAAGTGGCAGAACTAGCTCTATTATTTAAAGCAAATTCGGCCAAGGGCAAAAATGAAACCCAATCATCCTGATCGGCAGAAATAAAACATCTCAAATACGACTCCAAAGTCTGGTTTGTTCTCTCCGTCTGCCCATTGGTCTGAGGGTGAAACGCAGAGGAGAAGGACAACTGAATTCCCAGCTTGGAACAGAAAGTCCTCCAAAATCTAGACACAAACTGAACTACTCTGTCAGATACAATGTTCTCAGGAATCCCGTGCAAGCGAACCACCTGTTGCAAAAACAAGGGCACCAACTCAGAGGAAGATGGCAACTTAGGGAGTGGTACAAGATGGACCATCTTAGAGAATCTATCACAAATCACCCAAATAACAGTCATTCTCTGAGAGACAGGCATATCAGAGATAAAATCCATTGAAATATGAGTCCATGGCCTCCTGGGCACCGGCAAAGGCATCAACAAGCCACTAGAGCGAGAACAAGGTTTAGACCGGGAGCAAGTCCCACAGGACTGCACAAATTTCCTGACATCATGAGACAAGGCGGTCCACCAAAAAGACCGACTCACCAGATCTCTAGTACCAAAAATACCTGGATGACCAGCCAATGCAGAGCAATGAACTTCAGACATCACTCTCTTCCTCCACTGGTCAGGAACATACAACTTTCCACTGGGACAATGCTCAGGTTTGTCCTCCTGAAACTCTTCCAGAGCACGTCTCAAATCGGGCCAGATGGCAGAAAGAACTACCCCCTCGCCTAAGATGGTAGCAGGCTTAGTCACAACAGGAGAATCAGCAAGGAAACTCCTAGAGAGGGCGTCTGCCTTGACATTCTTAGTGCCCGGAGAAAAGAGACCACAAAATCAAAACGTGTGAAAAACAAGGCCCACCTAGCCTGTCTAGGATTCAAGCACTTGGCCGACTCCAGGTAAATCAAATTCTTGTGGTCAGTAAGGACCACGACTTAGTGTTTGGCTCCCTCCAACCAATGTCTCCACTCCTCAAATGCCCATTTCATGGCCAACAGTTCCCGATTCCCCACATCATAGTTACGTTCGGATGGGGAGAACTTTCGGGAAAAGAAAGCACAAGGATTCATTTTAGATGTCACAGGATCTTTTTGGGACAACACCACTCCTGCACCAATCTCAGAAGCATCCACCTCCACCTGAAACGGGAGTGAGACATCAGGTTGCCGCAAAACCGGAGCAGAAGTGAATCTTCGCTTCAGCTCCTGAAAGGAAGAAACAGCCTCCGGAGACGAATTCAGCACATCAGCACCCTTCCTCGTCAAATCCGTCAGTGGCTTGGCAATACCAGAAAAATTAGCTATAAATTTCCGATAAAAATTAGCAAAACCCAAAAACTTCTGGAGGGCCTTCAAAGAAGTGGGCTGAACCCAATCATAAATGGCCTGTACCTTGGCCGGGTCCATTTCAATAGTTGACGGAGACAAAATAAATCCCAAAAATGAAATCTTCTGTACCCCAAAAAGGCATTTCGATCCCTTGACATACAGGGAATTCTCCCTCAAAATCCGGAACACAGTCCGAACATGTTCCACATGAGAGTCCCAATTCTTGGAGAAGATCAAAATATCATCCAGATAGATAATCAAAAATTTATCCACAAAGTCTCAGAATATATCGTTCATGAAGCACTGGAAGACAGAAGGGGCATTAGTGAGCCCAAAAGGCATCACCAGGTACTCAAAATGTCCCTCCGGAGTATTAAACGCCATCTTCCATTCATCCCCATGCTTAATGCGAATAAGATTATACGCCCCCCTGAGGTCAAGCTTGGTAAACCAGCAAGCACCTTTAACTCTGGAGAATAGATCAGAAATCAGGGGTAACGGATACTGATATTTAACAGTAATTTTGTTGAGGGCACGATAGTCAATACAAGGCCTTAATGAACCATCCTTTTTAGCCACAAAAAAAACCCCAGCACCTATGGGTGAAGAGGATGGTCTAATATGACCCTTCTACAATGCCTCCTTAACCCCTTCCTGACATCAGATGTACTATCCCGTCCATGGGACCCGGGCCCCTATGCCCATGGACGGGATAGTACATCTACCGCGATCAGCGGCGCCCACGTGGTGAGCGCCGTTGATCGCGGCCGGGTGTCAGCTGATTATCACAGCTGACACCCGGCACAATGTGTCAGGGGCAGTCACGGACAGCCCGCGACACGTTAACCCCTTGCACACCGCGATCAAAGATGATCGCGGTGTACCGGGGGTTAAGGGGAAGCATCGGCAGGGAGGGGGCTCCCTCCGTGCTTCCCTGAGCCCCCCACGGCAGCGCAATGTGCAGCGCTGCTGCCAGGGGCTCCTTTCCTGCAGGCCCCCGAATCCAAGATGGCGACGGAGGCCTTCGGGGGCCTGCAGGAAGCTGGCTTCCTCAGTGCCTGCAAAGCGCAGTCATGAGGAAGCCTTGTGCACTGCCTGTGACAGATCGCTGATCACAGTGATCTGTGATGTGACAGATCAGCGATCTGTCACAGGACAGTGATGTCCCACCTGGGACTATTTAATAAAGTAAAAAAAAATAAAAAAAAAGTGTTAAAATAATTTAAAAAAAATCGCCAAATAAATTACAAAAAAAAAAAATATTCCCCCAAATAAATCCATTTTTTAGAAATAAAAAAAAAAACAATAAAAGTACACATATTAGGTATCGCCGTGTCCGTAACGACCTGCCCTATAAAACTGTCCCATTAGTTAACCCCTTTAGCTAACCCCTTAAAAATTAAAAATAAAAAACGAAGCAAAAAATAATGATTTATTATCATACCGCCAAACAAAAAGTGTAATAACGCGCGATCAAAAAGATGCATATAAATATCCATGGTACCGCTGAAAACGTCATCTTGTCCCGCAAAAAAGGAGCCACCACACAGCATCATCAGCGAAAAAATAAAAAAGTTATAGCTCGCAGAATAAAGCGATGCAAAAATAATTATTTTTTATATAAAATAGTTTTCATTGCATAAAACCGACAAAACATTAAAAAACGACCGAAATGAGGTATCGCTGTAACCGTACTGACCCGAAAAATAAAACCGCTTTATCAATTTTACCGCACGCGGAACGGTGTAAACGCACTCCCCCAAAAGAAATTCATGAAACGCTGGTTTTTGTTCATTCTGCGTCCCAAAAATCGGAATAAAAAGCGATCAAAAAAGTCACGTGCCCAAAAATGGTACCAATAAAAACGTCAACTCGTCCTGCAAAAAATAAGACCTCACATGACTCGGTGGGTCAAAATACGGAAAAATTATAGCTCTCAATATGTGGTGATGCAAAAACTATTTTTACAATAAAAAGCGTCTTTTAGTGTGCGACAGCCGCCAAACATAAAAACCGCCATAAATAGTAAATCAAACCCCCCGTTATCACCCCCTTAGTTAGGGAAAAATAATAAAATAAAAAAAATGTATTTATTTCCATTTTTCCATTACGGTTAGGGTTAGGGCTAGGGTAGGGTTAGGGTTAGGGCTAGGGCTAGGGCTAGGGTTAGGGCTAGGGTTAGGGCTAGGGTTAGGGCTAGGGTTAGGGTTAGGGCTGACAGGGTTAGGGGTGTGTTGGGGCTCGGGTTGGAGTTAGAATTGGGGGTTTCCACTGTTTGGGCACATCAGGGGCTCTCCAAATGCAACATGGCGTCTGATTTCAATTCCAGCCAATTCTGAGTTGAAAAAGTCAAATGGTGCTCCTTCCCTTCCAAGCTCTGACATGCGCCCAAACAGTGTTTTACCCCCACATGTAGGGTATCAGCCTACTCAGGACAAATTGCAAAACAATTTCTGGGGTCCAATTTCTCCTGTTACCCTTAGAAAAATAAAAAATTGGGGGCAAAAATATCATTTTTGTGGAAAAAAATGATTTTTTGATTTTCACGTCCGAGCGTTATAAACTTCTGTGAAGCACTTGGGGGTTCAAAGTGCTCACCACACATCTAGATAAGTTCCGTGGGGGATCTAGTGTCCAAAATGGGGTCACTTGTGGGGAGTTTCAATAGTTTAGGTACATCAGGGGCTCTCCAAACGCACATGACACCCGCAGACCATTCCATCAAAGTCTGCATTCCAAAACGTCACTGCTTCCCTTCCGAGCCCCGACGTGTCTCCATACAGTAGTTTTCTCCCACATATGGGGTGTCAGCGTACTCATGACAAATCGGACAACAACTTTTGGGGTCCAATTTCTCCTGTTACCCTTGGGAAAATGAAAAAATTGGGGACTAATTGATCATGTTTGTGGAAAAAATACGATTAATTTATTTTCATGCCCGGGCATTATAAACTTCTGTGAAGCCCTTGGGGGTTCAAAGTGCTCACCACACATCTAGATAAGTTCCTTAGGGGGCCTCGTTTCCAAAATGGGGTCATTTGTGGGGGGTTTCCACTGTTTAGGTACATTAGGGGCTCTCCAAAGGCAACATGACACGCGCAGACCATTCCCTCAAAGTCTGCATTCCAAAACGTCACTACTTCCCTTCCGAGCCCCGACGTGTGTCCATACAGTAGTTTTCTCCCACATATGGGGTGTCAGCGTACTCAGGACAAATTGGACAACAACTTTTGGGGTCCAATTTCTCCTGTTACCCTTGGGAAAATATAAAAATTGGGGACTAATTGATCATGTTTGTGAAAAAAATACGATTTTTTTATTTTCATGCCCGGGCATTATAAACTTCTGTGAAGCCCTTGGGGGTTCAAAGTGCTCACCTCACATCTAGATAAGTTCCTTAGGGGGTCTAGTTTTCAAAATGGGGTCATTTGTGGGGGGTTTCCACTGTTTAGGTACATTAGGGGCTCTCCAAAGGCAACATGACACGCGCAGACCATTCCATCAAAGTCTGCATTCCAAAACGTCACTACTTCCCTTCCGAGCCCCGACGTGTGTCCATACAGTAGTTTTCTCCCACATATGGGGAGTCTGCGTACTCAGGACAAATTGGACAACAACTTTTGGGGTTCAATTTCTCCTGTTACCCTTGGGAAAATAAAAAAATTGGGGACTAATTGATCATGTTTGTGGAAAAAATACGATTTTGTTATTTTCATGCTCAGGCATTATAAACTTCTGTGAAGCCCTTGGGGGTTCAAAGTGCTCACCTCACATCTAGATAAGTTCCTTAGGGGGTCTAGTTTTCAAAATGGGGTCATTTGTGGGGGGTTTCCACTGTTTAGGTACATTAGGGGCTCTCCAAAGGCAACATGACACGCGCAGACCATTCCATCAAAGTCTGCATTCCAAAACGTCACTACTTCCCTTCCGAGCCCCGACGTGTGTCCATACAGTAGTTTTCTCCCACATATGGGGCGTCAGCGTACTCAGGACAAATTGGACAACAACTTTTGGGGTTCAATTTCTCCTGTTACCCTTGGGAAAAAAAAAAAATTGGGGACTAATTGATCATGTTTGTGGAAAAAATACGATTTTGTTATTTTCATGCTCGGGCATTATAATCTTCTGTGAAGCCCTTGGGGGTTCAAAGTTCTCACCACTCATCTAGATAAGTTCCTTAGGGGGTCTAGTTTCCAAAATGGGGTCATTTGTTTGGGGTTTCCACTGTTTTAGTACATCAGGGGTTTTCCAATCGCGACATGATGTCCGATCTCAATTCCAGCCAAAAACGTCAAATGGCGCTGCTTCCCTTCTGAGCTCTGCCATGCGCCCAAATAGTGGTTTACCCCCACATGTGGGGTATCAGCGTACTCAGGACAAATTGCACAATAACTGTTAGGGTCCTGTTACCCTTGGGAAAATAAAATTTGGGGTGAAAAGATCATTTTCGTGGAAAAAATATGATTTTTTAATTGTACCGCTGTACGTTATAAACTTCTGTAAAGCCCTTGTGGGTTCAAAGTTCTCACCACATATCTAGGTAAGTTCCTCGGGGGGTCTAGTTTCCAAAATGGGGTCACTTGTAGGGGGTTTCCACTGTTTAGGTACATCAGGGACTCTCCAAACGTGACATGGTGTCCGATCTGAATTCCAGACAATTTTGCATTGAAAAAGTCAAACGGCGCTCCTTCCATTCTGAGCTCTGCCATGTGCCGAAACAGTCGTCCCCCCCACATATCAGGTATCAGCGTACTCAGGACAAATTGCACAATAACTTTTGCAGTCCAATTTCTCCTGTTACCCTTGGTAAAATAAAAAAAATTGAACCTGAAGTACTTTTTTTGTGAAAAAAGTTAGATGTTCATTTTTTTTTTAAATATTCAAAAAAATTCCTGTGACGCACCTAAAGGGTTGATAAACTTCTTGAATGTGGTTTTGAGCACCTTAAGGGGTGCAGTTTTTAGAATGGTGTCACTTTTGGGTATTTTCTATCATATAGACCCCTCAAAGTGGCTTCAAATGTGATGTGGTCCGTAAAAATAAAATGGTGTTGTAAAAATGAGAAATCGCTGGTCAACTTTTAACCCTTATAACTTCCTAACAAAAAAAATTTTGGTTCCAAAATTGTGCTGATGTAAAGTAAACATGTGGGAAATGTTAGTTATCAAGTTTTTTGGGTGCCATATCTCTGTGATTTAAGGGGATAAAAATTCAAAGTTGGAAAATTGCAAAATTTTCAAAATATTCGCCAAATTTACATTTTTCTCACAAAAAAACGCAAGTTATTTGAATGAAATTTTACCACTAACAAGAAGTCCAATATGACACGAGAAAACTATGTCAGAATCACCGGGATCCATGGAAGCGTTCCAGAGTTATGACCTCATAAAGGTACAGTGGTCAGAATTGTAAAAATTGGCCAGGTCATGAACGTGCAAACCACCCTTGGGGGTGAAGCGGTTAATATAGGATCGCATAGCCTCGTGCTCGGGTACAGATAAATTGAAAAGCCGACCCTTGGGGAATTTACACCCCGGGTTCAGCTCAATTGCACAGTCATAACTCCTATGAGGAGGCATAGACGCAGACTCATTCTCACTAAATACATCATAAAAGTCAGCCAAATAGTCAGGAACATCATGCGACTGGGGAGAGGTGGAGAAAACAGGAGCATCACTAAGGGCACACCGACAACCCCAACTCACCACAGACAAAGATTTCCAATCCAGAACTGGATTATGGATTTGCAACCAGGGAAACCCCAGAACAATGGTATCATGCAAATTATGCAACACCAAAAATCTGCAATTTTCTTGATGGTCTGGGGCGACCCACATTATCACCTGGGTGTTACCTTCACGCTAGGCAAGGTGGAAGTCCCAGAGTGGACCCTCTGGACCCCGGTACCGAGGGGCCCCGGACGAGCAACCAGGTGGACCCGACCCCTATACAGGGACCGTTAAGAGCAGGTCCGGGGATTCGGATGCCGCGGTAGCCGGAACCAAGAGGGGCAGCTCGGAGCGTGCTGAGGAGCTAGGCCCGGGTAGGCGAACTGGAGTAGGACGGCTGGAATGAACCACGGGCAGCGGGACTGAGACTGGAGTACGGACCACAGAAGGAAGGCTGGAGCACGGACTACAGGAACGGAGGCTGGAGCACGGACAACAGGAACGGAGGCTGGAGCACGGACAACAGGAACGGAGGCTGGAGCACGGACAACAGGAACGGAGGCTGGAGCACAAGGCAGAGAGGTTAACGCAAGGGGCCCAGGGTGCTAATGGAACATTAACGATCAGGCGCCTCCACTAAGGGAGGGCGGCTTGATATAGGCAGGGGCCCGCTCCCATTGGTCTGACTAGGAGTCGCATTGACGTCACAGGCCGCGGACCGGCCAGAGGAGGACGCTGCCGCCGGCGCTGGGAGGAGGAATGCTGCGGAGTCGACAGGTGAGTATGGAGGCAAGCGGCAGAGTGCGCGATGGAGACCGGAGCAGGGCGCGCGGCGGTGGTGGCAGTAACAGTACCCCCCCCTTAAGCCGCCCCTTACTGCGATTGGCAAAAAATCTCCTAAGAATGTGGGGAGCGTTAATGTTCTCCCGGGTTTCCCAGGATCTCTCCTCAGGACCAAACCCTCTCCAGTCAATAAGAAAAAAGGTTCTACCTCTAACCCTCTTCATGGCGAGAATGTCCCTTACCTCGAAGGTGTCGTCAGCACCCTCCGGCCGGGGAACAGGACAAGGAGAGGGTTGAAACTGATTCAGCACCACAGGTTTCAGGAGAGAGATGTGGAAGGTGTTCGGGATACGGAGCGAAGCAGGCAACCTCAGCTTGTAGGCGACTTCGTTGACACGTTTCAGAATCTCAAAAGGACCAATGTACCGGGGACCCAGCTTGTAAGAAGGTAATTTCAGCCGGATATACCTGGAAGAGAGCCAGACTTTATCTCCGATGCGAAATGGTGGAGGATCCAACCTCTTCTTGTCTGCGTGTCTCTTCATCCGTTCACTGGCCCTTCTGAGGGCAGAGTTGGTCTCGGACCAGACCTCCGAAAATTCTTGGGACAAGACGTTGGCTGCGGGTACCTCGGAAACCGGAATTACAGGGAGAGGCATGCTGGGATGTTTGCCAAATACCACGAAGAATGGAGACTTAGTAGTGGCCTCACCGGCATGATTGTTGTAAGCGAACTCTGCCCAGGGAAGTAGGTCCACCCAGTCATCTTGGTGAACGTTGGAGAAGTGACGAAGGAACGCGATCAGCGTCTGGTTAGTTCGCTCCACTTGCCCATTGGTCTGTGGATGGTAGGCTGAAGAGAAGTCCAGGGAAATATCCAGAAGCCGGCATAGCGCTCTCCAAAATTTAGACGTAAACTGAACTCCACGATCCGACACAATACGACGGGGTAGGCCGTGAAGCTTAAAAATGTGATGGACGAAGACTTTGGCCAATTCGGACACAGAGGGAAGACCGGTCAGAGGAATAAAATGCTCCATCTTGAAAAAGCGGTCCACGACCACTAGGATCACCGTGCAGCTGGAGAAGCGGGGCAAATCGGTGATAAAGTCCATGGCGATGCTCTCCCAAGGAGATGTAGGCACCGGTAAAGGGAGCAGCCAACCAAACGGAGACTGACGTGGGACATTATTTCTGGCACAGGAGGAACAGGCAGCAACAAAGTCTGCTACGTCTCGGTGGAGGGTTGGCCACCAATAGTACCGGGACACGAGAGCAAGGGTCTTCTGTATTCCGGCATGACCAGCCAATTTGGAGGAATGTCCCCACTGTAGGACTTTACCCTTGAGACTCTCCGGCACAAACGTCTTGCCTGGCAGTGGAGAAAGCAAATTCAACGGAGCCACAGTGATTATCTTTGTAGGCTCGATGATGTGAGATGGTTCCTCCCTAGCCTCGGATGGTTGGAAAACTCGGGACAGGGCATCGGCCTTGGTGTTTTTGTCTCCGGGACGGAAATGGAGCTCAAAGTCGAAACGAGCGAAAAACAGGGACCACCTGGCCTGTCGAGGGTTAAGTCGCTGGGCGGACTGCAGGTAAGCCAGGTTCTTGTGGTCCGAGTAAATAATAAACGGGTGGATGGCGCCCTCCAGAAGATGGCGCTACTCCTGCAGGGCCAACTTGATGGCTAAGAGCTCCCGGTCGCCAATCGAGTAATTGCACTCCGAAGCGGAGAAGGCCTTGGAAAAGAACCCGCAGGGATGTAGGCGACCAGAGGGGGTCTTCTGGGACAGAACTGCCCCGGCGCCTGTTGAGGATGCATCCACTTCCAACACGAAGGGTTTGTTGCTCTCCGGACGGGACAACACTGGAGCCGTAGAGAAAGCTTGCTTTAGCGAGTGGAAGGCCTCCTCAGCCTCCGATGGCCAGAAGTTAGGACTGACCCCCTTATGGGTAAGGGCAGAGATCGGCCTGGAGAGTGAGGAGAAGTGCGGGATAAACTGTCTGCAATAGTTGGCGAATCCGAGGAATCGCTGGATGACCTTTGTTCCGATGGGACGGGGCCATTTGAGAATGGCAGACAGTTTCTCGGGATCCATCTGCAACCCGGCGTCGGAGACGATATAACCCAGAAACGGTAGTGAGGTCTGTTCAAACAGGCATTTCTCCATCTTGGCATACAAACGATTCTCCCGGAGACGCTGCAGAACCAGACGGACAGTCCTCCTATGAGACGGAAGATCCGAGGAGAAGACAAGGATGTCATCCAAGTATACCACGACACTGGAGTACAAGAGGTCTCGGAAAATCTCGTTAACAAACTCCTGAAACACAGCCGGAGCGTTGCATAGACCAAAGGGCATCACCAGGTACTCGTAATGACTGTCACGGGTGTTGAAGGCGGTCTTCCATTCATCGCCGGCCCGGATACGGATAAGGTTGTAAGCTCCTCTGAGGTCCAGCTTGGAGAAGATCCTTGCCCCTCTGAGGCGGTCAAACAGCTCCGGGATGAGAGGAAGAGGGTACCGATTCTTGACAGTGATGTTGTTGAGGCCCCTATAATCGATGCATGGACGCAGCAAACCGTCCTTCTTCTTGACGAAGAAAAAACCGGCTCCTGCCGGAGAGGAAGACTTCCGAATGAAACCTTTGGCAAGGTTCTCCTGGACGTATTCGGTCATAGCTGTAGTCTCTGCAGGAGACAGCGGGTAGATCCTACCCCTGGGAGGAGTGGAACCGGAGATTAATTCGATTGGGCAATCGAAAGGGCGGTGCGGAGGAAGGACCTCTGCCTCCTTCTTGTCGAAGACGTCGGCATAGGACCAATAGGCCGCCGGAAGCCCCGAGAGTCCCGGAGGGGGGCGTGCAGAGACGACAGGACGAATAGAGTTCAGACACCGACCTAGACACCGATTACACCCCAGCGCAACACCTCCCCAGACGACCAGTCGAGGACCGGCTGATGAGTCCGGAGCCATGGAAGACCAAGCAAAATGGCGTGAGACAAATCGGGTAACACGTAGAAGGCCACGCTCTCCCGATGGAGAGCACCGACTTGCAAGACAACCTCTTCTGTGACCATGGAAATGGGTTCCCGTAGTTGTCTGCCATCCACGGAGGCAATCCAACGAGCATTCTTCAGGGCCACCAAGGGAATCCGGTATTTATCCACCACATCACGCCGGATGAAGTTGCCTGCTGAGCCCGAATCCACGTAGGCCACCTCGGACCCACGCCTCTCCCCTAAAAGCAAAAGAACAGATAACGTAAGTGGTTGAGAGGAATCGTATTCACCTAGGGAGGCCTCTCTTACCTGGCCTAGGCAGAGGAGTTTCCCGTCCTCACAGGGCAAGAACGGATAAAATGCGAGGCTCCTCCACAATAGAGACATAAACCTTGCGCCCGTCTCTCTCTCTGACGTGTCTCAGCTAACCGTACCCGGTCTACCTGCATGGGCTGGGGAAGAGGGGCGTGAGCGGCACTCGCTGGTCATGGCGTAAAGGACCGATCAGAAGGCGGAGCTGGCCTGGGGGATCTCCTATCCCTAGCAGACTCCCGTGCGCGTTCCTGAAAACGGAGGTCTATGCGGGTAGCCAGGGAGATGAGGTCCTCGAGAGTGGAAGGAGTATCCCGACCCGCCAATTCGTCCTTTATCCTGCCCGACAGGCCCCGCCAGAAGGCTCCCACCAAAGCCGCATTATTCCACCCCAATTCCGACGACATTGTGCGGAACCGGATGCCATACTGACCGACCATCAGTGTGCCCTGGTGCAGGTTGAAAAGGGACTCGGTAAGGGAAGCTACCCGGCCTGGCTCATCAAATACCCTCCGAAAGGTGTCCAAGAAGAGCTGAATATTTAACACTACGGGATCATCCCTCTCCCAGAGAGGATTGACCCAAGACAGGGCCTCTCCCTCCAGATGGGACATGACAAAGGCCACCTTGGCCCTATCAGAGGGGTACTGATGAGGCAGAAGCTCGAAGTGCAGGCTACATTGGTTCAAGAACCCTCGACACTGCTTGGAATCCCCACTGAATCGGGGGGGTTTGGCTAGACGGGGAGAAGGAAATGGCGCAGGACTAGGAGGTGCGACAGCGGCCGCAGCGGCGGGCTGGAGGGCCACCAAACGATTATCCACGGAAGCCATGTACGACAAGATATGGGACTGAGCATCCCGCTGCTGACCCAACTCTTGCTGGAGACTGGCCAGCTGGGCAGCATTCCCCGGATCGGCGGCCTGGAGAGCTGACAGACGTGACTCCATAGATTTCATTATGGACATGATCCGCCCTTGGTTCTCCCGTAGGAAAAGCAACTCCTTTTGAGCGGGAGCGGAGGTACCGGCGGGGTCCATGGCCTGATCGTACTGTTACCTTCACGCTAGGCAAGGTGGAAGTCCCAGAGTGGACCCTCTGGACCGCGGTACCGAGGGGCCCCGGACGAGCAACCAGGTGGACCCGACCCCTATACAGGGACCGTTAGGAGCAGGTCCGGGGATTCGGATGCCGCGGTAGCCGGAACCAAGAGGGGCGGCTCGGAGCGTGATGAGGAGCTAGGCCCGGGTAGGCGAACTGGAGTAGGACGGCTGGAACGAACCATGGGCAGCGGGACTGAGACTGGAGTACGGACCACAGAAGGAAGGCTGGAGCACAGACTACAGGAACGGAGGCTGGAGCACGGACAACAGGAACGGAGGCTGGAGCACGGACAACAGGAACGGAGGCTGGAGCTCTGACATGCGCCCAAACAGTGTTTTACCCCCACATGTAGGGTATCAGCCTACTTAGGACAAATTGCAAAACAATTTCTGGGGTCCAATTTCTCCTGTTACCCTTAGAAAAATAAAAAATTGGGGGCAAAAATATCATTTTTGTGGAAAAAAATGATTTTTTGATTTTCACGTCCGAGCGTTATAAACTTCTGTGAAGCACTTGGGGGTTCAAAGTGCTCACCACACATCTAGATAAGTTCCGTGGGGGATCTAGTGTCCAAAATGGGGTCACTTGTGGGGAGTTTCAATAGTTTAGGTACATCAGGGGCTCTCCAAACGCACATGACACCCGCAGACCATTCCATCAAGGTCTGCATTCCAAAACGTCACTGCTTCCCTTCCGAGCCCCGACGTGTGTCCATACAGTAGTTTTCTCCCACATATGGGGTGTCAGCGTACTCAGGACAAATTGGACAACAACTTTTGGGGTCCAATTTCTCCTGTTACCCTTGGGAAAATATAAAAATTGGGGACTAATTGATCATGTTTGTGAAAAAAATACGATTTTTTTATTTTCATGCCCGGGCATTATAAACTTCTGTGAAGCCCTTGGGGGTTCAAAGTGCTCACCTCACATCTAGATAAGTTCCTTAGGGGGTCTAGTTTTCAAAATGGGGTCATTTGTGGGGGGTTTCCACTGTTTAGGTACATTAGGGGCTCTCCAAAGGCAACATGACACGCGCAGACCATTCCATCAAAGTCTGCATTCCAAAACGTCACTACTTCCCTTCTGAGCCCCGACGTGTGTCCATACAGTAGTTTTCTCCCACATATGGGGAGTTTGCGTACTCAGGACAAATTGGACAACAACTTTTGGGGTTCAATTTCTCCTGTTACCCTTGGGAAAATAAAAAAATTGGGGACTAATTGATCATGTTTGTGGAAAAAATACGATTTTGTTATTTTCATGCTCGGGCATTATAATCTTCTGTGAAGCCCTTGGGGGTTCAAAGTTCTCACCACACATCTAGATAAGTTCCTTAGGGGTCTAGTTTCCAAAATGGGGTCATTTGTGGGGGGTTTCTACTGTTTTAGTACATCAGGGGTTTTCCAATCGCGACATGATGTCCGATCTCAATTCCAGCCAAAAACGTCAAATGGCGCTGCTTCCCTTCTGAACTCTGCCATGCGCCCAAATAGTGGTTTACCCCCACATGTGGGGTATCAGCGTACTCAGGACAAATTGCACAATAACTGTTAGGGTCCTGTTACCCTTGGGAAAATAAAATTTGGGGTGAAAAGATCATTTTCGTGGAAAAAATATGATTTTTTAATTGTACCGCTGTACGTTATAAACTTCTGTAAAGCCCTTGTGGGTTCAAAGTTCTCACCACATATCTAGGTAAGTTCCTCGGGGGGTCTAGTTTCCAAAATGGGGTCACTTGTAGGGGGTTTCCACTGTTTAGGTACATCAGGGACTCTCCAAACGTGACATGGTGTCCGATCTGAATTCCAGACAATTTTGCATTGAAAAAGTCAAACGGCGCTCCTTCCATTCTGAGCTCTGCCATGCGCCGAAACAGTCGTCCCCCCCACATATCAGGTATCGGCGTACTCAGGACAAATTGCACAATAACTTTTGCAGTCCAATTTCTCCTGTTACCCTTGGTAAAATAAAAAAAATTGAACCTGAAGTACTTTTTTTTGTGAAAAAAGTTAGATGTTCATTTTTTTTTAAATATTCAAAAAAATTCCTGTGACGCACCTAAAGGGTTGATAAACTTCTTGAATGTGGTTTTGAGCACCTTAAGGGGTGCAGTTTTTAGAATGGTGTCACTTTTGGGTATTTTCTATCATATAGACCCCTCAAAGTGGCTTCAAATGTGATGTGGTCCGTAAAAATAAAATGGTGTTGTAAAAATGAGAAATCGCTGGTCAACTTTTAACCCTTATAACTTCCTAACAAAAAAAAATTTTAGTTCCAAAATTGTGCTGATGTAAAGTAAACATGTGGGAAATGTTAGTTATCAAGTTTTTTGGGTGCCATATCTCTGTGATTTAAGGGGATAAAAATTCAAAGTTGGAAAATTGCAAAATTTTCAAAATTTTCGCCAAATTTCCATTTTTCTCACAAATAAACGCAAGTTATTTGAATGAAATTTTACCACTAACAAGAAGTCCAATATGACACGAGAAAACTGTGTCAGAATCACCGGGATCCATGGAAGCGTTCCAGAGTTATGACCTCATAAAGTACAGTGGTCAGAATTGTAAAAATTGGCCAGGTCATGAACGTGCAAACCACCCTTGGGGGTGAAGGGGTTAATATAGGATCGCATAGCCTCGTGCTCGGGTACAGATAAATTGAAAAGCCGACCCTTGGGGAATTTACACCCCGGGTTCAGCTCAATTGCACAGTCATAACTCCTATGAGGAGGCATAGACGCAGACTCATTCTCACTAAATACATCATAAAAGTCAGCCAAATAGTCAGGAACATCATGCGACTGGGGAGAGGTGGAGAAAACAGGAGCATCACTAAGGGCACACTGACAACCCCAACTCACCACAGACAAAGATTTCCAATCCAGAACTGGATTATGGATTTGCAACCAGGGAAACCCCAGAACAATGGTATCATGCAAATTATGCAACACCAAAAATCTGCAATTTTCTTGATGGTCTGGGGCGACCCACATTACCACCTGGGTGTTACCTTCACGCTAGGCAAGGTGGAAGTCCCAGAGTGGACCCTCTGGACCCCGGTACCGAGGGGCCCCGGACGAGCAACCAGGTGGACCCGACCCCTATACAGGGACCGTTAAGAGCAAGTCCGGGGATTCGGATGCCGCGGTAGCCGGAACCAAGAGGGGCAGCTCGAAGCGTGCTGAGGAGCTAGGCCCGGGTAGGCGAACTGGAGTAGGACGGCTGGAATGAACCACGGGCAGCGGGACTGAGACTGGAGTACGGACCACAGAAGGAAGGCTGGAGCACGGACTACAGGAACGGAGGCTGGAGCACGGACAACAGGAACGGAGGCTGGAGCACGGACAACAGGAACGGAGGCTGGAGCACGGACAACAGGAACGGAGGCTGGAGCACAAGGCAGAGAGGTTAACGCAAGGGGCCCAGGGTGCTAATGGAACATTAACGATCAGGCGCCTCCACTAAGGGAGGGCGGCCTGATATAGGCAGGGGCCCGCTCCCATTGGTCTGACTAGGAGTCGCATTGACGTCACAGGCCGCGGACCGGCCAGAGGAGGACGCTGCCGCCGGCGCTGGGAGGAGGAATGCTGCGGAGTCGACAGGTGAGTATGGAGGCAAGCGGCAGAGTGCGCGATGGAGACCGGAGCAGGGCGCGCGGCGGTGGTGGCCGTAACAGTACCCCCCCCTTAAGCCGCCCCTTACTGCGATTGGCAAAAAATCTCCTAAGAATGTGGGGAGCGATAATGTTCTCCCGGGGTTCCCAGGATCTCTCCTCAGGACCAAACCCTCTCCAGTCAATAAGATAAAAGGTTCTACCTCTAACCCTCTTCATGGCGAGAATGTCCCTTACCTCGAAGGTGTCGTCAGCACCCACCGGCCGGGGAACAGGACAAGGAGAGGGTTGAAACTGATTCAGCACCACAGGTTTCAGGAGAGAGATGTGGAAGGTGTTCGGGATACGGAGCGAAGCAGGCAACCTCAGCTTGTAGGCGACTTCTTTGACACGTTTCAGAATCTCAAAAGGACCAATGTACCGGGGACCCAGCTTGTAAGAAGGTAATTTCAGCCGGATATACCTGGAAGAGAGCCAGACTTTATCTCCGATGCGAAATGGTGGAGGATCCAACCTCTTCTTGTCTGCGTGTCTCTTCATCCGTTCACTGGCCCTTCTGAGGGCAGAGTTGGTCTCAGACCAGACCTCCGAAAATTCTTGGGACAAGACGTTGGCTGCGGGTACCTCGGAAACCGGAATTACAGGGAGAGGCATGCTGGGATGTTTGCCAAATACCACGAAGAATGGAGACTTAGTAGTGGCCTCACCGGCATGATTGTTGTAAGCGAACTCTGCCCAGGGAATTAGGTCCACCCAGTCATCTTGGTGAACGTTGGAGAAGTGACGAAGGAACGCAATCAGCGTCTGGTTAGTTCGCTCCACTTGCCCATTGGTCTGTGGATGGTAGGCTGAAGAGAAGTCCAGGGAAATATCCAGAAGCCGGCATAGCGCTTTCCAAAATTTAGACGTAAACTGAACTCCACGATCCGACACAATACGACGGGGTAGGCCGTGAAGCTTAAAAATGTGATGGACGAAGACTTTGACCAATTCGGACGCAGAGGGAAGACCGGTCAGAGGAATAAAATGCTCCATCTTGGAAAAGCGGTCCACGACCACTAGGATCACCGTGCAGCTGGAGAAGCGGGGCAAATCGGTGATAAAGTCCATGGCGATGCTCTCCCAAGGAGATGTAGGCACCGGTAAAGGGAGCAGCCAACCAAACGGAGACTGACGTGGGACATTATTTCTGGCACAGGAGGAACAGGCAGCAACAAAGTCTGCTACGTCTCGGTGGAGGGTTGGCCACCAATAGTACCGGGACACGAGAGCAAGGGTCTTCTGTATTCCGGCATGACCAGCCAATTTGGAGGAATGTCCCCACTGTTGGACTTTACCCTTGAGACTCTCCGGCACAAACGTCTTGCCTGGCGGTGGAGAAAGCAAATTCAACGGAGCCACAGTGATTATCTTCGTAGGCTCGATGATGTGAGATGGTTCCTCCCTAGCCTCGGATGGTTGGAAAACTCGGGACAGGGCATCGGCCTTGGTGTTTTTGTCTCCGGGACGGAAATGGAGCTCAAAGTCGAAACGAGCGAAAAACAGGGACCACCTGGCCTGTCGAGGGTTAAGTCGCTGGGCGGACTGCAGGTAAGCCAGGTTCTTGTGGTTCGAGTAAATAATAAACGGGTGGATGGCGCCCTCCAGAAGATGGCGCTACTCCTGCAGGGCCAACTTGATGGCTAAGAGCTCCCGGTCGCCAATCGAGTAATTGCACTCCGAAGCGGAGAAGGCCTTGGAAAAGAACCCGCAGGGACGTAGGCGACCAGAGGGGGTCTTCTGGGACAGAACTGCCCCGGCGCCTGTTGAGGATGCATCCACTTCCAACACGAAGGGTTTGTTGCTCTCCGGACGGGACAACACTGGAGCCGTAGAGAAAGCTTGCTTTAGCGAGTGGAAGGCCTCCTCAGCCTCCGATGGCCAGAAGTTAGGACTGACCCCCTTATGGGTAAGGGCAGAGATCGGCCTGGAGAGTGAGGAGAAGTGCGGGATAAACTGTCTGTAATAGTTGGCGAATCCGAGGAATCGCTGGATGGCCTTTGTTCCGATGGGACGGGGCCATTTGAGAATGGCAGACAGTTTCTCGGGATCCATCTGCAACCCGGCGTCGGAGACGATATAACCCAGAAACGGTAGTGAGGTCTGTTCAAACAGGCATTTCTCCATCTTGGCATACAAACGATTCTCCCGGAGACGCTGCAGAACCAGACGGACAGTCCTCCTATGAGATGGAAGATCCGAGGAGAAGACAAGGATGTCACCCAAGTATACCACGACACTGGAGTACAAGAGGTCTCGGAAAATCTCGTTAACAAACTCCTGAAACACAGCCGGAGCGTTGCATAGACCAAAGGGCATCACCAGGTACTCGTAATGACTGTCACGGGTATTGAAGGCGGTCTTCCATTCATCGCCGGCCCGGATACGGATAAGGTTGTAAGCTCCTCTGAGGTCCAGCTTGGAGAAGATCCTTGCCCCTCTGAGGCGGTCAAACAGCTCCGGGATGAGAGGAAGAGGGTACCGATTCTTGACAGTGATGTTGTTGAGGCCCCTATAATCGATGCATGGACGCAGCAAACCGTCCTTCTTCTTGACGAAGAAAAAACCGGCTCCTGCCGGAGAGGAAGACTTCCGAATGAAACCTTTGGCAAGGTTCTCCTGGACGTATTCGGTCATAGCTGTAGTCTCTGCAGGAGACAACGGGTAGATCCTACCCCTGGGAGGAGTGGAACCGGAGATTAATTCGATTGGGCAATCGAAAGGGCGGTGCGGAGGAAGGACCTCTGCCTCCTTCTTGTCGAAGACGTCGGCATAGGACCAATAGGCCGCCGGAAGCCCCGAGAGTCCCGGAGGGGGGCGTGCAGAGACGACAGGACGAATAGAGTTCAGACACCGACCTAGACACCGATCACCCCAGCGCAACACCTCCCCAGACGACCAGTCGAGGACCGGCTGATGAGTCCGGAGCCATGGAAGACCAAGCAAAATGGCGTGAGACAAATCGGGTAACACGTAGAAGGCCACGCTCTCCCGATGGAGAGCACCGACTTGCAAGACAACCTCTTCTGTGACCATGGAAATGGGTTCCCGTAGTTGTCTGCCATCCACGGAGGCAATCCAACGAGCATTCTTCAGGGCCACCAAGGGAATCCGGTATTTATCCACCACATCACGCCGGATGAAGTTGCCTGCCGAGCCCGAATCCACGTAGGCCACCTCGGACCCACGCCTCTCCCCTAAAAGCAAAAGAACAGATTACGTAAGTGGTTGAGAGGAATCGTATTCACCTAGGGAGGCCTCTCTTACCTGGCCTAGGCAGAGGAGTTTCCCGTCCTCACAGGGCAAGAACGGATAAAATGCGAGGCTCCTCCACAATAGAGACATAAACCTTGCGCCCGTCTCTCTCTCTGACGTGTCTCAGCTAACCGTACCCGGTCTACCTGCATGGGCTGGGGAAGAGGGGCGTGAGCGGCACTCGCTGGTCATGGCGTAAAGGACCGATCAGAAGGCGGAGCTGGCCTGGGGGATCTCCTATCCCTAGCAGACTCCCGTGCGCGTTCCTGAAAACGGAGGTCTATGCGGGTAGCCAGGGAGATGAGGTCCTCGAGAGTGGAAGGAGTATCCCGACCCGCCAATTCGTCCTTTATCCTGCCCGACAGGCCCCGCCAGAAGGCTCCCACCAAAGCCGCATTATTCCACCCCAATTCCGACGACATTGTGCGGAACCGGATGGCATACTGACCGACCATCAGGGTGCCCTGGTGCAGGTTGAAAAGGGACTCGGTAAGGGAAGCTACCCGGCCTGGCTCATCAAATACCCTCCGAAAGGTGTCCAAGAAGAGCTGAATATTTAACACTACGGGATCATCCCTCTCCCAGAGAGGATTGACCCAAGACAGGGCCTCTCCCTCCAGATGGGACATGACAAAGGCCACCTTGGCCCTATCGGAGGGGTACTGATGAGGCAGAAGCTCGAAGTGCAGGCTACATTGGTTCAAGAACCCTCGACACTGCTTGGAATCCCCACTGAATCGGGGGGGTTTGGCTAGACGGGGAGAAGGAAATGGCGCAGGACTAGGAGGTGCGACAGCGGCCGCAGCGGCGGACTGGAGGGCCACCAAACGATTATCCACGGAAGCCATGTACGACAAGATATGGGACTGAGCATCCCGCTGCTGACCCAACTCTTGCTGGAGACTGGCCAGCTGGGCAGCATTCCCCGGATCGGCGGCCTGGAGAGCTGACAGACGTGACTCCATAGATTTCATTATGGACATGATCCGCCCTTGGTTCTCCCGTAGGAAAAGCAACTCCTTTTGAGCGGGAGCGGAGGTACCGGCGGGGTCCATGGCCTTATCGTACTGTTACCTTCACGCTAGGCAAGGTGGAAGTCCCAGAGTGGACCCTCTGGACCGCGGTACCGAGGGGCCCCGGACGAGCAACCAGGTGGACCCGACCCCTATACAGGGACCGTTAGGAGCAGGTCCGGGGATTCGGATGCCGCAGTAGCCGGAACCAAGAGGGGCGGCTCGGAGCGTGCTGAGGAGCTAGGCCCGGGTAGGCGAACTGGAGTAGGACGGCTGGAACGAACCATGGGCAGCGGGACTGAGACTGGAGTACGGACCACAGAAGGAAGGCTGGAGCACGGACTACAGGAACGGAGGCTGGAGCACGGACAACAGGAACGGAGGCTGGAGCACGGACAACAGGAACGGAGGCTGGAGCACGGACAACAGGAACGGAGGCTGGAGCACGGACAACAGGAACGGAGGCTGGAGCACGGACAACAGGAACGGAGGCTGGAGCACAAGGCAGAGAGGTTAACGCAAGGGGCCCAGGGTGCTAATGGAACATTAACGATCAGGCGCCTCCACTAAGGGAGGGCGGCCTGATATAGGCAGGGGCCCGCTCCCATTGGTCCGACGGTGCTAGCCGGTCAGGGCACCGCCGGAATAGTGAGTCAGCCAGGGAGAGCCGGCCGCGGCCAAGGACGCATGCGCAGGAGTCGCATTGACGTCACAGGCCGTGGACCGGCCAGAGGAGGACGCTGCCGCCGGCGCTGGGAGGAGGAATGCTGCGGAGTCGACAGGTGAGTATGGAGGCAAGCGGCAGAGTGCGCGATGGAGACCGGAGCAGGGTGCGCGGCGGTGGTGGCCGTAACACTGGGTCCAAAACTGAGGTTTATTCTTCGCCAAAGGAGTAGCATCAATACCCCTCAAAGGGATAGTCGTCCGCAGAGGTGTCATAGGAAATCCAAAACATTTAGCAAAATCCAAGTCCATCAGGTTCAGAGCTGCTACTGAATCCACAAAAGCCTTGGCGGAAAATGTGGACAGGGAGCAGATCAGAGTAATTGCCAGAAGAAACTTAGGTTGAACACCACTCACAGAAAACGTGTGTACACAACGTTTCTCTCGTTTAGGGCAGACAGAAATAATATGCGAGGCATCTCCACAAAAAAACACAGCTTATTACGCCTTCTGAACTCCTGACGTTGCGCCCTAGACAAAACTCACATTGCATAGGTTCAGACATTTGTTCAACAGGTGGCAACATCTCCCGTGTAGTTTTGCATTCACGTAAACGCCGATCCACCTGAATGGCTAATGACATAGAATCATCAAGACCAGAGGGAACAGGAAATCCCACCATAGTATCTTTTACAGTTTCTGACAAACCCTTCCGAAAGAGGGCTGCCAAGGCACCATCATTCCAGGTAGTAAGGACCGCCCACTTTCGGAATTTTTGACAGTACAACTCTGCCGAATCCCGACCCTGGCTTAATGCCAACAGGGTCTTTTCAGCCTGATCAATAGCATTAGGTTCATCATACAACAACCCCAAGGCTTGAAAAAATGCGTTCACATTATTCAGAATAGGATCATCAGGTTTCAAAGAAAACGCCCAATCCTGGGGATTGCCGCGCAGCAAAGAGATGACAATTTTAACCTGCTGCGCGGAGTTCCCCGACGAGTTAGGCTTCAAGGCAAAAAATAATTTACAATTATTCTTGAAATTCAAGAATTTAGACCGATCCCCCAAAAATACATCAGGAGTAGGAATCTTTGGTTCAGCAGCATGTGAATGAGCAAGATAGGTGGAAATTCCCCACACTTCAGCAGCGAGCTGCTCCACACGATCAGACAATTGCTTCATCTCCATTGAGAGAAAAATTCCCCCTACGGCCTCAGAGATATAGAGGAAAAAATATGCACACAAAAAAAAAAAAAATTCTGACACTTTTTTTTTTTTTACAATTCTCTCCTGCTATTGAGTACCCTAGGATCTGCGGTATGGCTGGTGATTCTGTTATGATGAGTCTCAGAAGGAGGAAAAAACAAAATACCAGCTAAGTCCAGAAAAACCAGAGAGGTTGGCAGCTATCGGATTGCAGACCCCTGAACCTATCCACAACAACTAGCAGTAGCCGTGGGGGGTTCCTACGGTGCCCTAGACCCCTCGATCACAGCCGGAGAACTATATAGCCTAAAGACAGAAAGGGGAAAAACTAAACTGCCCCAGAGCAGACCTCAAAGCAATAGGCAGCCCCCAACATATAATGACGGTGAATCAAGATGAAAACACTAACACAGATAGAGAGATAGGTTGAGCAAATGATGGGGCCCAAGCTAACTACATAGGACAGGATAGGAAAGCTGCTGTCTGCCATCCGCAAAAACCCTATCAAAATGAGCCAACCGACTGATAGGAAAAACAGGCCCTGAAGTCGCTAGGCTTCAAAAGACTATATCAGCACTCAGGTATATTCTGAAGACAGAGCAAAATATCAACAGATCAGAGACAAAAATGGAGTTCAGCTCACCCCCGGCCGGAGATGGCAGAACTCCCAAAAAACAAGGCAAAACAAAAACAAAACTGAAGAGTACAAAGAAGAGCAGAAAAACTTAGCTTTGAGATGCAGGAATCAGACTGGTCTCCAAGAATCCAGCAGGAAAATCACCAGCCAGGAAGAAGGGCGTCGGCAGCCTTATATCCAGTCCTCAATTCCAGCCACCCAGTCATCATCTAGCTGCCCAGGTGTTTGGTAATCAGCCTCACTACCTTCCTTCACTGGAAGGTGTTGGAGGCCAGGGTAAATACTAGAGACAGAGTGGAGCCAGAGGCCTAATTGGAGCAAGTTTTATATCTGATGCAGTTTGAATGTGGGGGCAGCAGGAAACTTTGCCGGACACACAGCAGGGGAGTAGCTGGCGTTACTGAACCCCACTAACACAGAAGCTAGTGTTTTTCTCTGTGCAGATGGCACGTCTGTGCAGCAACTGGCGGTGTTGGAGCCCAGGGTCATTCCTGGAGTAGGCTAAGGCCGAATTGGAGCAAGTTTAATATCTGATGTTGGGATGAATGAGGAGGGAGCAGGAGATATTGCCGGACACACAGCAGGGGAGCAGCTGGCGTTACTGAACCCCACTAACACTGGAGCATGTGTTTTTCTCTGTGCAGACGGCACTTCTGAGCAACAACTGGCGTTGTTGGAGCCCAGGGATTACAGTTCAGGTGGTAGAAACATGAACACAACAGGAGACCTGGATACTGTTGCCAACCAATTATTTATTCTGGAAGAGGACTGGCAAATTCCGGCAAGATCCAGGCCTTGTTCATTTTCAGAAAAGTAAGCCGGTCAACGTTATCGGAGGATAGTCGCATGCGACGGTCTGTTAGTACACCACCTGCAGCACTAAAGACGCGTTCCGATAATACACTAGCAGCAGGGCAAGCCAGCACCTCCAATGCATACTGGCTAAGCTCTGGCCATGTATCCAGCTTAGAGACCCAAAACTTGAAGGGGGAAGAGCCATCTGGGAGTACACTGACAGGGCAAGACATGTAGTCTGTCACTATCTGACGGAAACGTTGCCTCCTGCTGACTGGAGCCGTCTGTGATGGTGTAGACATTTGTGGCAGACACACAAAACTTTGCCACATTTGGGCCATTGTGGTCTTGTCTTGTGCTGAGGCGCTGCCTCTGCTCCCTCTTTGTGCCGAGCTTCCTCCACTGCCTCGACGCACAGAGCTGCTTTGTAAAGCACTAGCAGCACTGCTCTCGGGTGGAATGGACAACATGATGGAATGCACCAGTGTGTCTTGGTACTCCTGCATTTTACGCTCCCGATTCAATGGTGTTATGAGGCTTTGTAAGTTGTCCCGGTAGCGAGGATCTAGGAGGGTGTACACCCAATAATCAGCCGTGTTGAGAATGTGGGCGATGCGGCGGTCGTTTCTCAGGCACTGCAGCATGAAATTAACCATGTGCTGCAGACTCCCAACTGCCCAAGAAACGCTGTCCCCTGCTCTGCATCACCCCACCCTCGCTCTACATACTGACTACTAGAACATTGTGTACCTCCCTCCTCTGGAGAGATGTCTTCCTCCTCCATTGACTCCTCCTCATCCTCACAAAGTGTCCCCTGCCTAGGCCATTGTGAGGAACCACGTTGCGCAGACTGTCCAGAAGCAGATGGCATTTGTGACTCCTCATCCTCCACCTCTTCCAAAACCTCCTCCCTTAGTGCTTGCAGTGTTTTTTGAAGCAGGCAGATAAGGGGGACAGTCATGCTGACTAGTGCATCATCTGCACTCGCCATCTGCGTGGAATCATCGAAGGCACGCAAAACGTGGCAGATGTCCTTCATAGAGGCCCACTCAGTGGTGCTGAAGTGTGACCGGCGCACAGTGCGACTTGTTTGCGCCTGATGCAGCTGGTACTCCATTACTGCTGCCTGCTGCTCACACAACCGCTCCAACATATGTAACGTTGAATTCCACCTGGTGGGTAGGTCACATATGATGCGATGTTCCGGAAGGTGGAATCGGCACTGCAGAGCTGCAATGCGCGATCTTGCCATCCTGGAACGCCGCAAGTGAGCGCACTCTATGCTGACTTTGTAGTAGTGCATCAAGATCCGGATAGTCCCTCAGAAAGCTCTGCACGACCAAGTTGAGCACATGTGCCAGACATGGGATGTGAGTGAGGTTGCCTAGGCCCAGAGCTGCCACCAGATTTCGGCCATTGTCACACACTACCAAGCCTGGCTGGAGATTCGCTGGCACAAACCACACGTCGCTCTCCTGCTTGTTGGCATTCAAGAGCTCCTGCGCTGTGTGGCTTCGATTCCCCAAAGAAATTAATTTCAGTACGGCCTGTTGACGTTTGGCCATGGCTGTGCTCATATCGGTTAAGCGTTCACGGGTCCATGTGGAGGTAGACCGTGACAGCTCCTGCAGCGCTGATTCTGAGGAACTGGAGTATGAGGAGGAGTCAATGTGTACATACTGGATTCCTGCAATCCGTGGAGTTGGCAGAACACGTACAGCGCCACTCTCCAGATCTGTACCAGGCTCCACAACATTGACCCAATGGGCAGTGAGGGAAAGGTATCATCCCTGTCCATGGTTACTGGTCCACGCATCGGTGGTCAGGTGGACCTTTCTACTGACGGCTTTTAGTAGTGCATGTTTAATTTTTCCCTCCACATGCTTTTGCAGGGCAGGGACGGCTTGCCTGCTGAAATAAAAGTGGCTGGGCACGGTGTATTGTGGGACTGCCAATGCCATGAAGTTACGGAAGGTGTCAGTCTCCACCAGCCTGAATGAGAGCATTTCAAGGGCCAGTAGTTTTGCAATGCCAGCATTCAGAGCCTGTGCTCAGGGATGGTTTGCCGAGTATGGCCGCCTTTTCTCCCATGCCTGTGCTACCGATGGCTGTAGAGTGGCCTGGGAGTGTGAGGATGACAGGGTACGTGGTGCTGTGGGTGGAATGTCACTGGGTCTCTGGACAACAGTGCCAGAAGTTCTTCCATGGCGATCCTGTGAGGAAGCCGAACCAGCTGTGTGTGAGCTGGAGGAAGAGGCTACAATACGAGCTGAAGAGGTGGTAGGTGGTGCTGTAGGTTGGCCTACGTCTTCAGTGTGTCTTTGTAATTCCACCACGTGCTTGGTCCGCACATGTTTCCACATATTTGTGGTATTGAGGTTGCTGACACTTTCCCTCTTTTGACTTTATGATTACACAGCTTGCATTTGACAAAGCAAATGTCATCTGAAACTGTGTCAAAAAAGGACCACGCACTGCAAGTCCTGGGAGCGCCCGTTTTGGGTTTTGGAAGAGGAATGCTCCTAACGGGTGCCGAAGTGGAGGCTACAGGCAACCAAGTCTGCCCCCTCCCTCTCCCTCCTGTTTTGGCCGTTCGGGGAATCTCTTCCTCAGAGCTGCTCCCACCACCTTCCTCTTCCTCACGCCATGATGGGTCAAGGACCTCATCATCTACATTCCCCTCTTCAAACACCTGCTTCTCCTGGGTAGTCTCGCCAGCACAGTACGCACCAGAAAGTGACACCTGAGTCTCATCATCTGATGCGTACTGAGGTGTGCTGACCATAGGCACTGGCCCACCCGCCTCTTCAGATTCAGAGGGACAAAGCAGTTGCACATCACTGCATAATCCCTCTTCTTCACATTCTAGAATGCTGCTTGGCTGGCCCCCTGTTTCCAAGCCAAGAGATTCATAGAACAGAAGTAGATTTGGCTCCTGTCTAGGGCTCTCTGACTGCCTGGGCAATTTGGCAGGTGTTGAAGAGACAGATGGTTGCTCTTCAGTGCTCTGGCCCTGAGAGGATGTGGAAGTAATTGAAGTCGATGCGTTAGCTGCCGTCCATCCGACAACGGCTTCAATTTGTTTGTCCCGCAGCAGTAGGGTACGGCGAGGTCCTACAAAGCTGCGCATGAAGGACTGTTGCCTGGTAAAACTGGGGAATGCTGAGTCACTGGTGCCCGCAGCAGGCACAGAATCCCCACGTCCTCTCCCTGCTGAAACTCCATGCCCACGACCATGTGCCTTACTCCCTGCCTTCTTCATCTTGGTAGACTGATAAAGATAGGCAGAAAAGTACAAAGGGGGGCTTAGTGTGCTTATTCCTGAACAGCTGCTAACAGGTATAAGAAACACTAATTTTATAAAGTGTGTGGACTACACTTTAATATGAGGTAATGTGGCCTACACAACTGTCAAGTGGAGTGTTTGGTAAACTTTAGTTACGTGGTTTTTTTTAAAAAAAACAAAAAGGATATGACCAAAGATGTGAAAGCGATAGTATCACAAACTTTTTGGAGCTATTACAATGCAGGAAGGTAACCTACAATGCAATAGATGAGCCTCCAAAAAATAGGCTAATACTAACCTGGTTGCAGCTGCAGGGCACAAGCCAGAAAAAAGGCTCCTCTATCTACTCCTTTATAGTGTTTGCAACCAACCATTGTAGATGGATACGGATGGAAGCACACTAATAGGAGAAAAAAATCAGGAAAAATGAGCTGCAATAAAACAAAAAAAGGACTATGTATAAGGCAGTGACGCACACTGAGCGGACTACAACCAGAGGTGGCTGCAGAACACACTACAACGTGAGCTGCACTCACACACAGAGACCTCACAGACAGCCGTGAACAGTGCAGAGAACTGGGCACTAGCACTGAAAGGCTGCAGAAAGGCTCCGCTGTCTACTCCTATAGTGTTTGCAACCAATGTAGATGGATACGGATGGATGCACACTAATAAGAGAATTAATGAAAAATGAGCAGCAATAAAACAAAAATAAATATGTATGAGGCAGTGACGCACGCTGAGCGGCCTACAACCAGAAGTGGCTGCAGGACACACTACAGCGTGAGCTGCACTCACACAGACCTTGCAGACAGCTGTGAACAGCGCTGCAAGGCAAAAGAAAGCTACAGTGATTGATAACGTAGCCTGGGTAAAGCACAATATTATATAGCAAATCGCTATCTCTAACTGTCCCTCAGAGTCTTGAACAGCAGCCTGTCCCTAACTGAATTCACAGCAGAGTGAACCCTAAATGGCGGCGGCGGCTTTTATAGTGCATCATGACATCATTTCAGCAGCCAATCACAGCCATGCCATTAGTTAACATGCCTACATGCCTAACAGGATGTGCCCACACTTCTGAGGATTCCTCATTGGCTGAGTCAAATCAAACTGGCTCATAGCATTATGGGAACTTCCGATTCCGGTATTCGATATGCAAAAAGTATCGGAACTCAGTATCGGAATTCCGATACCGCGAATATCGGCCGATACCCGATATTTGCAGTATCGGAATGCTCAACACTAAGGACAAGTTGTACTTTTTTGAATGACACCATTGGTTTTAACAGATCATGTACTGGAAAATGGTAAAAAATTCCAAGTGTGGTGAAATTGAAAAAAAGTGCAATTCCACTGTTTGTTTTTTTTACCATCTTCACTAAATGCAAAACTGACCTGCCATTTTATTTAAGTGTTAAAAAAAAATCCAAACTTTGGTAAAAAAAAAAAAAAAGCACCATTTTCCGAGACTCGTAGCGTCTCCATTTTTTGCGATTTGGGGGTTGGTAAGGGCTTATTTTTTGCTCGCCGAGCTGACATTTTTATTGATACCATCTTGGTGCAGATACGATCTTTTGTTTGCCCCTTATTGCATTTTATTGCAATGGAGCGCAACCAAAAAATGTAATTCTGATGTTTTGAATTTTTTTCTCGTTATGTCGTTTAGCGATCCTTTTTTATTGCTATAGCAGGCGATTATGAATGCGCCGATGCCAAATATTTGTATGTTTGATTTTTGCTATTGTTTTGAATGGGGCGAAAGGGGGGGTGATTTGAACTTTTATATTTTTTATTTTTTAATATTTTTAAAAACTTTTTTTCCTTTTTGCATGCTTCAATAGTCTTCATGGGACAACTGTCTGATCGGCTCTGCTGCACACAAGCGATGATCAGATTGCCTATATGTAGCAGAAATGCTTACTTGCTATGAGCGCCAGCCACCGGGTGGTGCTCACAGCAATCCAGCTATGACAACCATAGAGGTCTGCTGGAGACCTCTGGTTGCCATGCCAACCCATCAGTGACTTGCAATCAACTGATGGGGTCACCGAAGGGCGGGATTTCATAGAATCATAGAATCGTAGAGTTGGAAGGGACTTCCTGGTCCAACCCTCTGCTCAAAGCAGGATTTGCTAAATCGTCCCAGACAGATGTCTGTCCAGACTCTGGTTGAAGACTTCCATTGAAGGAGAACTCACCACTTCTCATGGCAGCCTGTTCCACTCTTTGATCACTCTGTCAAAACATTTTTCTAATATCTAATCTGTGTCTCCTCCCATTCAGTTTCATTCCATTGCTTCTAGTCTTTCCTTGTGCAAATGAGAATGAAGATGATCCTTCTACAATGTGACAGCCCTTGAGATATTTGTATACAGCTAATAAGTCTCCTCTCAGTCTTCTCTTTTGCAAGCTAAACATTCCCAAATCATGCAACCTTTCCTCATAAGACAGGGTTTGCAGACCGGTCACCATTCTGGTCGCTCTTTTCTGAACTTGCTCCAGCTTGTTGATGTCTTTTTTAAAATGTGGCGCCCAAAACTGGACACAGTATTCCAGATGAGGTCTGACCAAAGAGGAGTAGAGGGCAATAATGACTTCACGTGATCTAGACTGTATGCTTCTGTTAATACATACTAGAATTGCATTTGCCTTTTTTGCTGCTGCAACACACTGTTGACTCATATTCAGTCTGTGATCTATTAGTATACCCAAGTCTTTTTCACATGTGCTGTTGCTTAGCCCTATTCCTCCAATTCTGTATATGCTTTTTTTCATTTTTATTGCCCAGATGTAGTACTTTGCATTTTTCCCTATTAAAAACCATTCTGTTAGTTGCTGCCCACTGCTCCAGTTTATTTATATCCTTTTGAATCCTCTCTCTACCTTCTCTAGTATTAGCTATCCCTCCTAGCTTTGTGTCATCAGCAAATTTAATCAGTTTACCCTCAATTCCTTCATCTAAATCGTTGATAAAGATGTTGAACAATACAGGGCCCAGGACAGAGCCCTGTGGTATCCCACTTGAGACATTCTTCCAACTGGATGTGCCGCCATTTACGACCACTCTTTGGGTCCGGTCACTAAGCCAGTTATGAATCCACCTAACAGTTGCCTTGTCCATTCCATACCTAGTCATTTTTTCAATAAGGATTGTGTGAGATACTTTGTCAAATGCTTTGCTGAAGTCAAGATATACTATATCTACAGCATTTCCCTGATCCACCCAATCAGTGATTCCGTCATAGAAGGAAATTAAGTTAGTCTGACATGACTTATTAGTTACAAACCCATGCTGACTCTGTTTAATCACTTCATTCTTATCCAGGTACTGACATGCATGTTGTTTAATAATTTGCTCAAAGATCTTTCCAGGTATAGAAGTCAGACTCACCGACCTATAGTTGCATGGGTCCACCTTCTTCCCCTTTTTGAATATAGGAACAACATTTGCTCTTCTCCAGTCTTCTGGGACTTCTCCCGTTCTCCAAGAATTTTCAAAGATTATGGAGAGGGGTTCAAATATTTCTTCTGCTATCTCCTTCAGTACTCTGGGGTGTAATTCATCTGTACCTGGAGACTTGAATTCATTTAGGTTAGCTAAGTGTTTCCTCACTATATTTCTGTTTATAGATATCCTGGATTCTTCTATTCCCTTAATAGAACAGTGAAGAACAGTTGATGTTACATTTCCTTTCTGAGAGAAAACAGATGCAAAATAGGAATTTAAAAGTTCGGCCTTCTCAACATCCTGTCTTACCATTTCATCATTTTCATCCTGTAAAAATCCTATAGCATCTTTGACTTTTCTTTTACTTTTGACATATCCCCAAAATCCTTTATTATTGCTTTTGACGTCTCTTGCAAGCCTCACTTCATTGTCAGCTTTAGTAATCTGATTTGTGCCCTGCAGCTTCTGCAGACAGCATTATATTCTTCTTTAGATATGCCTCACTTTTTCGATTTTATAAACATTTCTTTCTTCCTTTTTAGCATGTGCTTAAGTTCTGTGTTCATTCATCCTGGTTTCCTTAAATGCTTCCTATTCTTCCCTCTTTTTGGAATTGTTAACAATTGTGCTTTGAGAATTTCATTTTTCAAGATTTCCCATCCTTCCTGGACATTTTTGTCTTTAAGGATATCCAGCCATTGGATCCCTCCAATTCTCTTTCTGAATTCCTTAAAATCTGCATTTCTGAAATCTAACCTTGACGTCTGAGTCTTCAAAGGTCTTCCTCCTCTAGTTATCTAAAATTCTAAAATAGCATGGTTGCTACCTCCTAGGGTCCCAGCCACTTTTACCTCCTCAACCATTTCCTCCCTGTTTATAAGGATTGGATCCAAGGTAGCAGATCCCCTTGTTTTCTCCCCTACCTTTTGGAAGATAAAGTTGTCAGCAAGAGAGGATAAGAATTTCCTTGACCTGTTAGTTTTGCCTGAGAGAGATTCCCAACAAATGTCTGGATAGTTGAAATCTCCCATGACAACTATGTCATATTTTTTGGAGAACTTGGCCATTTGATGCATAAAGAGTTCATCCATATCTTCAGCTTGCACAGGTGGCCTGTAGTAAATGCCTAAAATGGTGTCCTTTCCATTGTCCTGTCCTTTTATTCTTACCCAAACAGTTTCCACAGAACGCCCAGTCTCTGAAGCTTCAATCTCTGTGCAGATATACGCTTTTCTAACATACAATGCGACACCTCCTCCTCATTTAACAAGTCTGTTTCTTGCAAATAAGTTGCATCCTTCTAGCCTTGTATTCCAATCATGTGTATAGTCCCACCAAGTTTCAGTGATTCCAATGACATCATATTTCTTTTCCTGTGTTAGTAGTTCCAGTTCTCCTTGTTTGTTGCCCATGCTTTGTGCATTAGTATAGAAACATTTTAGTTTGCGATTGGTTTCTCTTTCTCAAATATTTTTATTATTTAGATTTTTTTTGTCTTTGTTCTTTCCTCCCACTTCTAATACCAGAGTTCTCAATAGCATTTGCCAGGTGTATGGCTTTTTCTGGCCTTTTGCTTCCCTTCCCACATTGTTCTAGTTTAAAGCTCTCCTGATGAGTGTAGCAAGGGGACTTCCAAATACATGTTTTCCAGTCTTCGTAAGGTGCACCCTATCTCTAGCAAGTAGTCCATCGTATAGGTAATTCACTCTGTGATCCAGAAATCCAAATCCTTGCTGACAGCACCATCAACGTAGCCAGTTGTTCACCTGCAGAATCTTATTCCACCTCCATGTTCCATGGCCATCCACTGGGAGGATGGAAGAGAAGACCACCTGCGCTTCCAGTTCTTTCACTTTCTTGCCTAAGTTTTCAATGTCACTGCAGATGGTTTCCAGGTCGTTTCTTGCTGTGTCATTTGTCCCCTCATGTATTAGCAGGAATGGGTAGTCATCGGTAGGTCTGAAGAGTCCTGATATCCTGTCAGACACATCTTTAATTTTTGCACCTGGAAGACTCTTCACTTATGCCAGAAGACACTGGGAATAAGCAAATGATCTCCTCAGGACTCTTCCCCTGGTTTACCGATTTCCTCTTTTCAACTGCAACGGCCAAAACCCAGTGATCGTTGAGCTCACGGAGACTCTTCACTTATCCCAGAAGGCACTGGGAATATGCAAATGATCTCCACAGGACTCCTCCCCTGGCTTGGCATGTTTACCGGAAGCATGAGTTAAATCCCGCTGTCAGAGATTGACTACGTGGTTTTTGTTTCACAAATTCCAAAATACAGAATGAAATGGCTCTAGTATTGTTATTGTGGTACACCTTAACGTGTCTTGCTAGTGGTATGTCTCTCTTATATGTAATATCACATAAACGTTCCCCAATATGTCTTCTCAGTTCTCTTTTTGTCTTCCCAATATAATATAGTGGACATAGACAAGTGGCCAAATAGACAACCCTCGCTGTCTTACAATTTGCAAAGTCCTTTTGCGAGAATGTTTTTGAAGTAGAAGTACCCGAAAAATTCTTACTTGGCCTCACCCAATTACAGAACTTGCATCTGCCACAACAAAAAATACTACAGGTTTTTCAATGCAGCCAAGTACCTGGTGGGGTTGTTTCCTGATAGAAACTTTGTACAAGGCGATCACGTACAGATCGACCTCTTCAATATACAGTGGGGCAAAAAAGTATTTAGTCAGTCAGCAATAGTGCAAGTTCCACCACTTAAAAAGATGAGAGGCGTCTGTAATTTACATCATAGGTAGACCTCAACTATGGGAGACAAACTGAGAAAAAAAAATCCAGAAAATCACATTGTCTGTTTTTTTTTCATTTTATTTGCATATTATGGTGGAAAATAAGTATTTGGTCAGAAACAAAATTTCATCTCAATACTTTGTGATATATCCTTTGTTGGCAATGACAGAGGTCAAACGTTTTCTGTAAGTCTTCACAAGGTTGCCACACACTGTTGTTGATATGTTGGCCCATTCCTCCATGCAGATCTCCTCTAGAGCAGTGATGTTTTTGGCTTTTCGCTTGGCAACACGGACTTTCAACTCCCTCCAAAGGTTTAGAGGGTTAGACTGATTATAAAATGTTCTGATAATTCTAGCTAGCTTATTTGTATCTCATTCTGCTTTGGGATGCAAAAGTTACTGTCTATCCTGATCCAATGCATGATAAAAAAGTCCAAAAGATTCTTTGGATTAATCTCTTCCTAAGGTCTTTTGCCTTTCTACGAAAATCATTCACATTTCTTCTAATCCACAGATACTGGCTTTTTGTAATCCATTTCTTTAGGGGCAGGTTGATAACTTTCCCACTTTAGTAAGCTGTTTGTAGCTGTTGGTTTACGGTGTGTCCGCGTCATGATATTACTCTGTCTCTTTACTAATGACCAGGTCCAAAAAAGGTAGTTCTCTAACTGATTAATTCTATGTAAATTTGAGACCAGTGTCATTATCATTAAGATAATCATTGAAGAGTGGAAAATCATCTGCGGACTAGGACACACATCATCAATATATCTTACCCATAGCAAGATATTTTGGTTCTGCCAGGTGTCCCTCCTGGAAGACATATGTCTCTTCCCACCAGCTAAGAAAGACTTTGGCATTTGATAGGGAACAGGGACTTTCTATCGCTTTCCCCCTGAACTAATGGTATATTCTTCCGTTAAAATTGAAATAATTGTGGGTGAGTATGTATGACTGAAGGTTGGAGATGAATTGGTTATGGTCCTCATATTATACAGCTCTTGATTTAAAAAACATTAACCAGCCCTGTGTGAAATACTGCTATACAAACCTTGACATCTATAGATGCCAAGAAAGTGTTGCATTTATGATTGCCCTATCCAATTTTCCCAGAAGATCAGAAGTGTTCCTGATGTATGAATGTAATGATGTAACAAAGGGGCTGATTATCTTATCTACATACTGTATATCCCAGTGTGTTGGCTAATGGAAATTACCCCTGACACAATCGGTTGTCGTTTAAGAGGGTTTGTGCCCTTGTGAAATTTTGGCAGGTCACAGAAAGACGGTTTAGTTGTGAAGTTTAAACCAAAAATTCAAACTCATTTTTTTAAATTAATTTATGATCAAGACCATCCATCAGCAAACGTATCAAGATTGCCATATATCTAGATGTGGGATCACTCTTTAGGATTTCAGAAGTTTATTTGTCTTTAAGAAATGTTAACACATAGAAATGTAGTATAGTAATATACCACATATCTCATATGGTATATTAATATTATTTCTTGCAGCTGGGACCACCTTAGAGCAGGTAATGTTTGAATAAAGACACAAGGAAGCCCTATATCTTGGGCACTGAACTCCACTATGAGACAATGAATTGAGGCTTGCAAGAGACGTCAAAAGCAATAATAAAGGATTTTGGGGATATGTCAAAAGTAAAAGAAAAGTCAAAGATGCTATAGGATTTTTACAGGATGAAAATGATGAAATGGTAAGACAGGATGTTGAGAAGGCCGAACTTTTAAATTCCTATTTTGCATCTGTTTTCTCTCAGAAAGGAAATGTAACATCAACTGTTCTTCACTGTCCTATTAAGGGAATAGAAGAATCCAGGATATCTATAAACAGAAATATAGTGAGGAAACACTTAGCTACTCTAACTGAATTCAAGTCTCCAGGTCCAGATGAATTACACCCCAGAGTACTGAAGGAGGTAGCAGAAGAAATATTTGAACCCCTCTCCATAATCTTTGAAAATTCTTGGAGAACAGGAGAAGTCCCAGAAGACTGGAGAAGAGCAAATGTTGTTCCTATCTTCAAAAAGGGGAAGAAGGTGGACCCATGCAACTATAGGCCGGTGAGTCTGACTTCTATACCTGGAAAGATCTTTGAACAAATTATTAAACAGCATGCATGTCAGTAACTGGATAAGAATGAAGTGTTTAAACAGAGTCAGCATGGGTTTGTAACTAATAAGTCATGTCAGACTAACTTAATTTCCTTCTATGACATAATAATTGATTGGGTGGATCAGGGAAATGCTGTAGATATAGTATATCTTGACTTCAGCAAAGCATTTGACAAAGTATCTCACACAATCCTTTTTGAAAAAATGACTAAGTATGGAATGGACAAGGCAACTGTTAGGTGGATTCAAAACTGGCTTAGTGATAAGATCCAAAGAGTGGTCGTAAATGGCTGCACATTCAGTTGGAAGAATGTCTCAGGTGGGGTACCACAGGGCTCTGTCCTGGGCCTTGTATTGTTCAGCATCTTTATCAATGATATAGATGAAGGAATTGAGGGTAAACTGATTAAATTTGCTGATGACACAAAGCTAGGAGGGATAGCTTATACTAGAGAAGATAGAGAGGATTCAAAAAGATATAAATAAACTGGAGCAGTGGGCAGCAACTAACAGAATAGTATATACAGAATGGGAGAAATAGGGCTAAGCAACAGCACATGTGAAAAAGACTTGGGTATACTAATAGATCACAGACTGAATATGAGTCAACAGTGTGATGCAGCAGCAAAAAAGGCATATGCAATTCTAGGATTTATTAACAGAAGCATACAGTCTAGATCACGTGAAGTCATTATTGCCCTCTACTCCTCTTTGGTTAGACCTCATCTGGAATACTGTGTCCAGTTCTGGGCGCCACATTTAAAAAAAAAAATCAACAAACTGGAGCAAGTTCAGAAAAGAGCGACCAGAATGGTGACCGGTCTGCAAACCCTGTCTTATGAGGAAAGTTTGCAGGATTTGGGAATGTTTAGCTTGCAAAAGAGAAGACTGAGAGAAGACTTAATAGCTGTCTACAAATATCTCAAGGGCTGTCACATTGTAGAAGGATCATCTTTATTCTCATTTGCACCAGGAAAGTGTCATGGTTAGGATGTGGTTAATGTCCTGTTCTCACAGGGTTAACTTTTGCCGGCCTCTCTTTGGATCTGGGAGGGGTATTTATACTCACTCCAGACTAGCATTCTCTGTCAGCTATACTGTTCTGGCTGTGTGTCTGACCGACCCCCTTGGTGTGCGTGTATTCTGCATTGCTTGTTTGATTCCCGTGTATGACCCGGCCTGTTCCCTCACTCTGTACTCCGTCTCTCGTTTTGGTACTTTTGTCTTCTCCGGTTCTGACCTCCTGGCTTGGCTCTTGTTACTCTGTTGCAGTTTTGTACCGTCCATTGCCCGTTCTGGTTTTCTGATCTATTGCTACGTCCTGACTATTCGCTCTGTCTAACCCTTTGGTACTGTCCTGCTATCTCGTGCTTTGACCCGGATTGATCTGGTTTCTGTCTCTGTCTATGCCCCTTGGTAACATTGTCCTGTAGTTACCTTTCTAGGAGTTTCCCTGCAGCTCTTAGCTCTGTGGAGCTTAGGCCACACCCCAGCAGTCACATGCTTCAGGTCCTGGAGCATGCATCGCCACCACTGCTGCCCACTCCACAGGTATCTTTGAGCACTGTTTTTGTTCTCAGGACACGCGCACTGGCTCAGTGAGCAAGTGCAGTGCGGTGTTCCTGACAGAAAGACTAGAAGCAATGGACTGAAACTGAATGGGAGGAGACACAGATTAGATATTAGAAAAAACTTTTGGACAGTTAGAGTGATCAATGAGTGGAACAGGCTGCCACGAGAGGTGATGAGTTCTCCTTCAATAGAAGTCTTCAAACAGATGCTGGACAGACATCTGTCAGGGATGATTCAGCGTATCCTGCTTTGAGCAGGGGGTTGGACCAGATGGCCCAGGAGGTCCCTTCCAACTCTACGATTCTATGATTCTAAGAATGAAGAGACACATAATGAATGGATGTATGTTTAATCCAGTATCTTTGTGATAACCCGTACATAAATTATTGCTATATTTTATTAGTGTACATTCACAACTTTTGTGAAGATGTTCTTTCAAATTTATACAACTAAAGTAAAGTTGGAAGGGGATATTCATGTTAGTCATTTTGAATCATTCTCTTGTAAGCAAGCATCTTGTTAGGCGTCGGGTTCCTGCACCTGCACAGCGGGAATCCAGAGCCTTGCATCGGTCTCACATTCTCAACCGACCGCTCAGGAGCCTGCACAGCAATCTCTACGCCCCAGACGCTCTGCTCAGACCAGCTCTGTAGGACTGGTTGTTGCTGCCACGTCTGGGTCAGCAATAGCAGCGCAGGCTGTCCTGCAGCAAGCCTCTCCAGAGGCTAAGTCCTCTCTTCGCGCTACTAGGCATGCTCACGAGACAATCTCCCAATGGAGATCGGGAGTCACGTGCTCAGGTCCTTCTCTTCATCTGATTGGTCCATCTCAGAGATCTGGAAGGTCCCAGAAGCGCGCGGCTATAAAAGGCCTGCATGGCCGCTCGGCCATGCACTAGTGTGGCGCCCCTGAGGGTTCAGTCGCAACAGAGGTACTGCACCTCTTCCTGAGGTGTGGTGCCCCACCATTCAGGTAAGGTGGAGACATCTGACCACACTCCAACACCTGCATCCCGCACAACATAGTAGTGTAGCAAAGAACCTTTGGTGGCTCCCTGCTTGGAACACGAAGAGTGCTGGGAGGTGGGTGGAGCTTAGTCTGCACAAGAGAGCGGAAGATTATTAGGACTAGGGCAGTCTAACGAGGTCAGTCTGGGAGAGAAGATCCCCTGAGTGGGATGGATTGAAGGAAGTGCTGCAGCAGACTTCAGTGACCTGAGTCTGCTGGCACAGGAAAGAGATATTCAGAAAGCCTAATTCTCCATAAGAAAGATAGTTTTGTACGGAACGTAAGGAGAAGAAGAGGACTAAGGATTAGGGTTAGAGCAGAGCCCTTCCTCAAGTTCTAAGCGCATGGCCGGGGTCCGGTCCCCGAGGTTGTATGGATACTAATGGTCCTGCAGCAGACACCGGAGGAATAGAAGTTGTCACCACTTTATTCCCACACAAGACTTGGGGGGCACAACAGCAACGTGAGTGAGCCGGGACTTAGTAGCAAGGAGTCCCCGCAGCAGGCTACAGCTGTCTGCCATACAAGTAGAGTTCTAAGAACATCTGAAAGGAGGAACTCCAGTGTAACTCAGTACTGTTAGTACTTCAAATAGGCGCTAGAAGGGAGACATTCAGGAAAGGCACATGTTGGCGGAGTGTTGGAACGGAGTACTTCATCTTGCCTGGAAGTTGGCTGAGCTCCTGACCTGGAGGACACGGCACGGATGCGGGCACCTGTACGCACAACAGACTGTGAGTAAAGCTTTGGAACTACATGCCTTGGTGTCCTCCACTTATTCCTGCGCCAACACACTCAGCACTGCTACATCGCGGTGCCTAACACTGCACCATCTACGTCTCCTCACGAGCTCTTCATCTACACTGCCCTGGGACTACAGCCCTACCTGTGGAGGGCCACAACATCATTGCTGCACCACACCATCTGTCCCAGAGGATCTGACTGCAGCGTCGGCTTAACATCTTCATTGACGAACACCACAGGTGGCGTCACGAATCATACACTTATAAACTTCAATCACCATCCACACGTTCAACATCTTCCCTTTTACAATTGACACCCAGGGCTATGGACCGGGTCACCGCTACCGTGACAACTCCCATTGAAACCCACGGTCCCGGTACCGAGTACCCCACGGCCCTGGCATGGGGCAAGCCACTAGTATAGACTAATTGCTACTGTGTGTATGGTGATGGATGTTTGGACTGCGAATGACTCATTAAGATTCCCCTCCCTCTGATATTACAAGTGCGTTTAGGGATCTAGTTATAGAATCAGCGCCTATCAGTGGCAAGTTACTGGCCACAGGGCACATCCTCCACAATGCTAGCATCCAACAGTGCGTCCCTCCTGGGCACTGTCGCATTGCGGCTGGGTCAGTCTCCACGCAGCTGTAGCAGCACTAGTTGGTGTCCGTGGTAGCGACGCCGCACGCACGGTAGGTCTAGATGGACATCGCCCTGAGTCTTGAGCTTAGTCCTGTGACCACATACCGTGCGTGCACTTCACTGAGTCCTGAGTCTTGAGCTTAGTCCTGTGACCACATACCGTGCATGCACTTCGCTGAGTCCTCTGAGGTCAACAGGCTCGGCATTTATGTTCATGCCTCAGGCGACTCTGTGAATCAACAGAGTACGCCCAGTGACGTATAACCCGCGTGTGCTATACTGCCATATAGCGCGTCTGCCATTGTCTAGCAGCAGTTTTAACACCTACTGCACGGTGGACCCCGGGCGGCGAACGCGCTTTTTATTATTTAATATTTAGTGCGTTCCATCGTCCCTAACATTATACTAGCGCCAGGGTCTGGCTAGTAATGGCGGACCTGCAGCTTCGGCAGTACATTCGGCAGCTGGAGAGCAGGTTGGTGGCTATTGAGAGCTCCACCTCAGCTGCGAATGCTACAGTGGCCGCTGCCCAGGCAGTCGCAGAGGCTGTCTCACGTGTGCCCACACCCACGCCACTGCCGACAATGTCCCTCCTCCCGTTGCCCGGTAAATTTTCTGGTGACAGCGCCGCCTGCAGGGGTTTCATGAGCCAGTGCTCTATCCAGCTTGAGTTGCTGGCCGCGCAATTCCCTACAGAGCAGGCTAAGGTGGGGTTTATTTTTTCCCTCTTGTCAGGCAGGGCTTTAGAATGGGCCACGCCGCTGTGGGAGCGTGGTGACCCCGTTGTTCTGAGCGCTGCTCAGTTCCTAACCTCTCTACAACAGGTCTTTTTGGGACCACGGGTCACTCACGACACCTCTCTCCAGTTATTAGCTTTAACACAGGGTCCCCCTTCGGTCAGCCACTACGTCGTTTGTTTTCGGACACTGGCTTCCGAGTTGGAGTGTCCTGATAAGGTGCTTGTCCCTGTGTTCTGGAGGGGTTTGGCGGAGCATGTCAAAGATGCTCTAGCTACCAGGGAGGTTCCCATAACTCTGGAGGAGTTGATTACTATCTCCACCCGCATTGATCTCCGATATATGGAGCGCGGGTTGGAGCGAGCTCAATCCAGATAGAGGGTTAGGTTGGCTCCTGCCTTCTCTGTACCTCTTGAACCCACAGAGGTGTCTCGCACCGGCTCTAAGCCGCGTCCGGTGCGAAGCTCCGCGTGCTGTTATCAGTGCCGGCAGTTTGGTCACTCGGCTAACACATGTCCACAGGGGTCGAAAAAACGATCACGCCCCGCGGTCATAGGAGGGTGTCTATCTGATATGAAACCCTTTTCTCCCAAACCGGTATTCCTAGGGATGTTAGATGTGCTTCCACCTGGGAGGTAGAGGTCACGGTGGACTCCGGGGCAGAAGGAAATTTCATGTCTTCGTCCTTCGCCCAAAAGCACGCTATCCCACTGGTGCTACTGCCCCATCCCATGACAATCAGGGTGGTTAATGGTGCGCCTTTACCATCTCAGGTCACCCACCAGACAGCACCTCTTGGTCTCTCTATCTAAACATCTCACCACGAGACCTTGTCCCTGTTCATTTTGCCAGATGGCATCGACCAGGTGCTTCTCGGAGTTCCCTGGCTCCATTACCATTCCCCTCATATTGATTGGTCTTCGGGGAATATACGGGGTTGGAGAAAGGACTGTGAGGGGAGGTTCATGAGGGGCAGTGTCCAAGTAGCCTCCACAGAAGTGCCTGCGTACCTTTCCGAGCTTCCTACACACTACCGGCAGTACGCGGATGTTTTCTCCAAAAAGTCTGCGGAGACGCTTCCGCTGCACCGTCCATACGATTGCCCGATATACCTATTGCCAGGCGCGGAACCTCCTAGAGGCCGTGTGTATCCTCTATCTCTCCCCGAGACAGAGGCTATGTCACAATATATTCGGGAGAACCTGGCAAGAGGTTTTATCAGAAAATCGGTGTCGCCAGCTGGTGCAGGGTTCTTCTTCGTGTAGAAGAAGAGTGGAGAGTTGCGCCCCTGCATTGACTACAGAGGTCTCAACGCCATTACTGTAAAAAACAAATACCCTCTTACTTTGATCTCTGAGTTGCTTGACAGGTTGCGAGGGGCCCGGATCTTTACGAAATTGGATCTACGGGGAGCTTACAACCTGATCCGCATACGCGAAGGAGACGAGTGGAAGACAGCTTTTAATACCAGGGATGGCCACTACGAGTATTTGGTCATGCCCTTCGGCCTCTGTAATGCGCCTGATGTCTTCCAGGACTTTGTAAATGACGTCTTTTGCGATATGCTTTCTACTTCGGTGGTGGTCTATCTCGATGACATTCTCATCTTTTCTCCAGATTTGACCTCTCACCGTAGAGACGTCTGCAAGGTCTTCGACCGTTTGCTGGTAAATTCTCTCTTCGTCAAGCTGGAGAAATGCCAGTTTGAGCAGGAGTCCTTGCTGTTCCTGGGCTACATCATCTCAGCCCAGGGGTTGGCTATGGATCCTGCCAAATTGCAAGCAGTAATGGACTGGCAGGAGCCCCATTCGTTGAAAGCCGTGCAGCATTTTTTTGAGTTTGTTAATTATTATCGTCAGTTCATTCCCCATTTCTCCACACTGGTTGCTCATTTGGTTGCTATCACCAAGAAAGGAGCCAATCCTAAGGTTTGGTGAGAGCAGGTCTACACGGCCTTTTCTTCTCTGAAGTCCCATTTTGCTGGCGCTCCTATCCTCCACCGTCCCGATGTGGATAAACCCTTTATCCTAGAGGTGGATGCATCATCCGTCGATGCAGGAGCAGTCCTTTTCCAGAAGGATGCTCAAGGTCGGAAGCATGCCTACTCCTTTTTCTCAAAGACCTTCTCACCGACGGAGAGGAATTACTCCATCGGGGACAGGGAGTTGCTGGCCATGAAACTGGCCTTTTCTGAGTGGAGACATCTCCTGGAGGGAGCCCAGTTTCCCTTCCAGGTGTACACTGACCATAAAAACCTGGTCTATTAGCAAATGGCCCAGCACTTGAACTCTCGTCAAGCTAGGTGGTCACTCTTCTTCTCCTGCTTCCGCTTCACCTTGCACTATCTGTCTTAAGAGAAGAATGTCCGTGCGGATGCTGTCTCTCGCTCGGTGGTCTCAGCGGAGGAAGAGGAGGCTGAGCCTTGGCTAATCGTCCCCTCGGAGAGCCTGAGGACCGTGGCTCCGGTCGCTATTGAGGCAGTTCCGACGGGCAAGACCTTTGACCCTTCCCACCTGTGGCCGGAGGTCCTCGCATGGGCACACGCGTCCAGGGTGGGTGGTCACTTTGGCATTAAGCGGACCACAGAACTCCTGGCAAGGTCTTATTGGTGGCCGCACATGGCACGGGACACAAAAGAGTACATTCAAGCATGCGTCTCTTGTGCTTGGAACAGGTCCTCTAGGCGGAGGCCGGCTGGGTTGTTGTATCCCTTGCCGGTGGCAGACAGACCCTGGGAGATGGACGGCATGGACTTTGTGGTTGGCCTGCCCAAGTCTGGTGGCAGTACCGTCATCTGGGTAGTCACAGACCATTTTTCTAAGATGGTGCATCTGGTGCCACTTGCGTGGTTGCCGTCCGCTCGTGGTCTTGCCACACTGTTCATTAAACATGTATTCTGTTTGCATGGCATGCCAGACAAAATTGTTAGTGACCGAGGTCCACAATTCGCGTCCTGGTTTTGGAGGGAGCTCTGCAGCCTACTCAGCATTGAGCTAAACCTGTCCTCCGCTTATCACCCCAAGACAAAAGGTTTGGTTGAGAGAGCCAACCAAACCTTGGTCACATACCTGCGGCATTTTGTCTCTGCCAGGCAGGATGACTGGGCATCCTTGCTACCATGGGCTGAATTTGTCCTGAACAATGCATTGGCTGATTCCAATGGTCAGACACCGTTCCTTCTTAATTACGGCCAGCATCCGCGCGTCCCTGTCCCGATGCCAGTGTCTTCCACTGAATCCAGGGTGGCAGACTGGGCAGTGGAGGCTCGCGACATTTAGGATCGCACCCAGGATGCTATTCGAGCCTCTAAAAAGAGAATGAGAGCGTCCGCCGACACACATTGGCGTCCCGCTCCAACTTTCGCCCCTGGCGACTTGGTGTGGCTCTCTGCCTGAAATATCAAGCTGCGGGCCGAGTCCTCCAAGTTTGCTCCGCAATACATTGGTCCCTTCAAAGTCTTCGAACGCATCAGCTCAGTGGTCTAACGTCTGGCTCTTCCACCACACTTGGCAATCTCTGATGCCTTCCACGTGTCTCTTCTCAAGCCTGTTCACATGGCTGTTTTCCGAGTCATCTGCCGGGACATCAGACCTGTCCTCGGATGAGTTTGAGGTCAATGCCATTGTGGGACGCAGGATTGTGCGTGGCAAAAAATTTTATTTGGTGGACCGGAAGGGTCATGTTCCTGAGGCCCAGACCTGGGAGCCAGTGGAGAACATCCACGTTCCGCTCTTGATCGCGCCGTTTGAGCGTACCGAGGCTCAGAGGTCAATGTTAGGCATCGGGTTCCTGCAGCTGCACAGCTGGAATCCAGAGCCTTGCATCCAGCGGTCTCCCATTCTCCACCGACCTCTCAGGAGCCTGCACAGCAATCTCGGCATCCCAGACACTCTGCTCAGACCAGCTCTGTAGGACTGGTTGTTGCTGCCACCTCTGGGTCAGCAATAGCAGTGCAAGCTGTCCTGCAGCAAGCCTCTCCAGAGGCTAAGTCCTCTCATCGCGCTACTGGGCATGCTCACGAGACGATCTCCCATTGGAGATCGGGAGTCACATGCTCAGGTCCTTCTCCTGATCTGATTGGTCCATCTCAGAGATCTGGAAGGTCCCAGAAGCACACGGCTATAAAAGGCCTGCATGGCCGCTCAGCAATGCGCTAGTATAGACTCTAATTGCTACTGTGTTGTATGGTGATGGATGTATGGACTGCGAATGACTCATTAAGATTCCCCTCCCTCTGATATTACGAGTGCGTTTAGGGATCTAGCTATAGAGTCAGCGCCAGTCAGTGGCAAGTTACTGGCCACACGGCACATCCTCCACAGTGCTAGCGTCCGACAGTGCGTCCCTCCTAGGCACTGTCGCATTTCGGCTGGGTCAGTCTCCGCGCTGCTGTAGCAGCACTAGTTGGCATCCGCGGTAGCGACGCCACATGCACGGTAGGTCTAGATGGACATCGCCCTGAGTCTTGAGCTTAGTCCTGTGACCACATACCGTGCATGCACTTCGCTGGGTCCTGTGAGGTCAACAGGCTCGGCATTTATGTTCATGCCTCAGATGCCTCAGGCGACTCTGTGAATCAACAGAGTACGCCCAGCGCACATCGGGTGACGTATAACCTGCGTGTGCTATACCACCATATAGCGCGTCTGCCATTGTCTAGCAGCGGTTTTAACACCTACTGCATGGCGGACCACGGGCGGCGATCGCACTTTCTATTATTTAATATTTAGTGCGTTCCGCCGTCCCTAACACATCTATTCTGGTCAGTAGAGCATAATGCATTGCCCAAACATGCTACGAAGTCCCCAGACTTGTCTCCTATTAAGCACATATGGGACATCATTGGTCAACAACTGCAAATGTAGCTGCCAGAAATGGTTGTTTTTTTGCATGCCCAAGTGCATTCAGCATGGCAAAACATTCCTGAGACAACCATTAATAACCTCATTTATAGCATGTCAAATACTGTAAGTGCATGTATTTCTGCATGTGGTGCTAATACATGAAACTGAATAAATTGAAATGTTTTGAACATTTTGTTTCCACTTTTTATCATTTGCATATCATTAACTCCCTTTCGATATCTGCTATGCATATACGACGGCGTAGCAGGAAGTGCATTCCTGCAAACCGCTATATATGTACATCACAATTATCTTGCTAGCTCACAAGCCCTAGTTTCGGCTGCTGCGGAGCAGTTTCAGCTGATTGTGAGAGTAAAGGACCCCACCAATCTCATATTGAAATGAGTCATCAATTCTTATGTCCTGGACAACTCTTAACAATCCATGGGAAATGTGTCTCTGGATGGACATGCTGGTTACCGTGTATTGAGTACAAAATGGCATACTTTCAATTTTCACACTGCAACATCCATTGTTTGTTAATTTCTGGAAAATGTTAGTAGGGTCAAAATAGTCACTACGACCATAAATGATTTCCCCGAGAGTAAGTTTTGAATATTTCTGCTGTTTTGGAAGCTTAGGGGCTCTGAAAATGGTGCTACTCCAGGAAACCCTGTGCCCTAAAAGTTATATGGCTTTCTGTCTCTTCTGAGCCCTGAAGTTTGCCCAAAGAAAAGAAGTGTACAACCTCATATAGGTTATTGCTGTACTTGGGATAAATAGAGTAATATTTTATGAGGTAAGTTCTTCCTTTGTAACCATGATAAAGGTTAAACATTTTGATTAAAATTATCGTGTGAATTCTGTGAGGGGTGTAGTTTCCAAAATGGGGTCAGATGAGGGATGTTTCTGCTGTTCTGGTACCTCGAAAGTTCTGAAATTGGCACCCACAAACTACTACTGCCAAATTTGTGCTCCAAAAGTCAAATAATGATTCTTTCTTTCTGAGCCCTACTGTGTGCACAAGCAATAGTTTCCCACCACATATTGTGCATTGCTTTATAAATGTTTGGGTCCATTTCCTCTCTTTATTCTCTGTGAAAATGAAAAATTTAGGGATAATACAATATTTTTGTGTAAAAAAACGTATATTCTCATTTCAATGACCCAGAATTATAAAATTCTGTGAAGTACCTGTGTGTTCAAAACGCTCACCACATCTCTAGATCAATTTCTTGAGTAGTGAAGTTTCCAAAATGTGGTCACTTTGTGAGGGTTTCTGCCTTTCTGGCACCTTGAGAGCATTGCAAGTGGCACCTGCAAACTATTCCAGGCAAAAATCTGCAATCATAAAGTCAAATAGCATTTCTCTCTTTCTTAGGCTACGTTCAGACTTCAGTTTTTTGCTATCCAGCATGATGCGGCGAAATATGTAAAAGCCGGATCCGGCGCCTGTTACGACCGAATCCGGCTTTTTGCCCGTACACTTTCATTGTCGCCGCTTTGCGCCGGATGGCAATGCTGCTCGTCTGTTTTTTGCCGGATACGGCAAGAATTGCCAGTCCGGCGTCTGGAAAAAACGTTGCATGCAACGTTTTTTCCAAACGCCGGACCGGTTTTTCGCACTGCGCATGCCCGGAAGACCTTCTCTGCCAGGAATATATCCGGCAGAAAGAAGGATCCAGTGTCAGCGTTTGCGGCCGGATCCGGTAGTCCGGTATTTCACCGCATCCTGCTGGATAAAGAAAACTGAAGTCTGAAAGTAGCCTAAGCCATGCTGTGTGTCCAAAAAGCAGTTTCCGACAACATATGGGCTATTGCTACATTTATATTTTCTCCTACTACCTTTTGTAAAAAAAAAGTTGATGCTAAAGCATCATTTTGAAAATTATCATAAAGGTCACTGCACCCTTAGATAATTTCTTTTAGGACTGTAGATTCCAAAATTGTGTCATTAGTGGATGGTTTCTTCTGCTTTTTTATATTGGGGTCACTTAAAATGTGACAAAACGTCAAATAGCACACCTTTCTTTCTGAGCCCTTCTGTGTGTCCAAACAATAGTAACCAACTGCATATGTGGTATCGGTGTACTCGGGAGACATTGCTTTACAAATTGTGTCATCCCTTTTCATCTGTTACCCCTGTGAAAGGGAAACATTTGGGGCTAAAACAACATTTTTGTAGAAAAGTCAATTTTAATCTTACCGTTTCAAAGTTATAAACTTTTGTGAAGCACATGTGAGTCTGAGTGTCTGAGTCTGAGTCTAGGTGTAGTTTGCAAAATGGGGTTACCTGTGGGGGATTTGTGCTGCTTTTGCACCTTTTGGGGATCTGCAAATATAACATGGTTTCCAGAATCTATTAAAATTAAAACTGCACTCCAAAAATCAAGCCTTCTGAGCCGTGGTATGTACCAAACCTTAGCTTCCAACAATAGTTTCTGAACACTGATAAGATATCAGCATGCTCAGAAGAAATTGCCTTACAAATTGTGGGGTCCACTTTATCCTACTACTCTTGTGAAAGTGAAAAGATTAGGCTAAAACAACATTTATGTGGAAATAAAATTTTTCATTTTCTTGTCTCAGTGTGATAAACTTTCATGAAGCACCTGTGAGTCTGTAAAGGTTACTACCTGGCAGGATAAATTCCTTGAGAGATGCAGTATTCAAAATGGGGTCACATGTGGGGGTGTTTCTGCTGTTTTGGTACCTTAGGGGCTCTGCAAATGTGACATTGAATCCAAAATCTATTCAAAGCAAAACTGCACCAAAAGACAAATAGCAGACCTTCCCCTCTGAGCCCTGCCATGTGCCCATATAGTAGATGCCAACCACATATGGGGTATTGTTGTACTCAGTAGGAATTGATTTACAAATTGCGTGGTCTATTTTCTCCTGTTACCCTTGTGAAAAGGAAAAAACTGGGACTAAAATAAAATTTGGGGAAAAAAATAGAATTCTTAATTTTCACATCTTAATGTCATAAACCTTCATGAAACACCCATGATTCTGAAAAGGTTACTATATTTCAAGATGAATTCTTTGAGTGATGTAGTTTTGACGTGGCATGGTGTCAAGAATAGTGTTGAGCATTCCGATACCGCAAGTATCGGGTATCGGCCGATACTTGCTGTATCGGAATTCCGATACCGACTTCCGATATTTTTTCAATATCGGAATTCGGCATCGGAATCGGAAGTTCAGTTGATTGACGGCCTGACGTCATCATGATGCGCGGTGTGTGCGCATCATGATGCGCCGTCATTTCGGGCCTTCCGGGGGTCTCTGCCGGCCTGCCGGGGGGCTGTGCCGGCCTGCCGGGGGGCTGTGTGGACTGCCCGGGGTCTCTGCCGGCCTGCCGGGGGGCTGTGCCGGCCTGCCGGGGGGCTGTGCCGGCCTGCCGGGGGGCTGTGCCGGCCTGCCGGGGGGCTGTGCACCCTGTGGGGGTCTGTACCGGCCTGCCGGGGGGCTGTGCTGATGTCCGGGGGTCTGTGCAAGCATCGTCCGATGGGACTACAAGTCCCATCGGGCGATGCCTGCTACCATGACAGTGATTGACACATTAGCCAATGATGGGACAGTAGTAGTCCCATCATCCGGCTAATGTGTTAAATGTTAAAAAAAAAAAAAAAAAAAAAAAAAAAAATACTACATACATACTACATGCTACATACATACTACATATATACTACATACATACTACATACATGCTACATACATACTACATGCATGCTACATACATACTACATATATACTACATACATACTACATACATACTGCATGCTACATACATACTACATACATACTACATACATACTACATGCATGCTACATATATACTACATGCATGCTACATATATACTACATGCATGCTACATATATACTACATACATACTACATATATACTACATACATGCTACATACATACTACATACATACTACATATATACTACATGCATGCTACATATATACTACATGCTACATACATACCACATACATACTACATACATGCTACATATATACTACATGCATGCTACATACATACTACATATATACTACATGCATGCTACATACATACTACATATATACTACATGCATGCTACATATATACTACATACATACTACATATATACTACATGCATGCTACATATATACTACATGCATGCTACATACATACTACATATATACTACATGCATGCTACATACATACTACATGCATGCTACATACATACTACATACATGCTACATATATACTACATACATACTACATATATACTACATACATGCTACATATATACTACATACATACTACATATATACTACATACATGCTACATATATACTACATACATACTACATACATACTACATATATACTACATGCATGCTACATATATACTACATGCTACATACATACCACATACATACTACATACATGCTACATATATACTACATGCATGCTACATACATACTACATATATACTACATGCATGCTACATACATACTACATGCTACATGCATGCTACATACATACTACATACATACTACATGCTACATACATACCACATATATACTACATACATACAATACATTCATACAATACATACATAGACATACAGTACATATAACATAGAGTAACATACTTACCAATACTTGTCACATTGTTCCCCGAAGCCATTGTCTTTCCGGAATAAATATTAACATAACAAACCACAAAAATACTCACCCACGATCCGAAGCAGTCCACGAGTGTGTCCCACGACGATCTTGGGTAGAGAACTGCAGCATCAGATGATGCTGCCGTTCTCTACGGGCTGCAGGAATCCAATGACGGAAGGTAGGTATCCTTCCGCACTGTATTCCTCCGCCACTTAAAAAAAAAAAAGTCCCTAGTCTCACTTTATGCCATTGCTGTGTGGGAAATTCCCACACAGCAATGGCATAAAGTGAGACTAGGGACTTTTTTTTTTTTAAGTGGCGGAGGAATACAGTGCGGAAGGATACCTACCTTCCGTCATTGGATTCCTGCAGCCCGTAGAGAACGGCAGCATCATCTGATGCTGCAGTTCTCTACCCAAGATCGTCGTGGGACACACTCGTGGACTGCTTCGGATCGTGGGTGAGTATTTTTGTGGTTTGTTATGTTAATATTTATTCCGGAAAGACAATGGCTTCGGGGAACAATGTGACAAGTATTGGTAAGTATGTTACTCTATGTTATATGTACTGTATGTCTATGTATGTATTGTATGAATGTATTGTATGTATGTAGTATATATGTGGTATGTATGTAGCATGTAGTATGTATGTAGTATGTATGTAGCATGCATGTAGCATGTAGTATGTATGTAGCATGCATGTAGTATATATGTAGTATGTATGTAGCATGCATGTAGTATATATGTAGCATGTATGTAGTATGTATGTGGTATGTATGTAGCATGTAGTATATATGTAGCATGCATGTAGTATATATGTAGTATGTATGTAGTATGTATGTAGTATGTATGTAGTATATATGTAGCATGTATGTAGTATATATGTAGTATGTATGTAGTATATATGTAGCATGTATGTAGTATATATGTAGTATGTATGTAGTATATATGTAGCATGTATGTAGTATGTATGTAGCATGCATGTAGCATGTAGTATGTATGTAGCATGCATGTAGTATATATGTAGTATGTATGTAGCATGCATGTAGTATATATGTAGCATGCATGTAGTATATATGTAGTATGTATGTAGTATATATGTAGCATGCATGTAGTATATATGTAGTATGTATTTAGTATATATGTAGCATGTATGTAGTATGTATGTAGCATGCATGTAGCATGTAGTATGTATGTAGCATGCATGTAGTATATATGTAGTATGTATGTAGCATGCATGTAGCATGTATGTAGTATGCATGTTGTATGTATGTAGCATGTAATTTTTTTTTTTTTTTTTTTACATTTAACACATTAGCCGGATGATGGGACTACTACTGTCCCATCATTGGCTAATGTGTCAATCACTGTCATGGTAGCAGGCATCGCTCGATGGGACTTGTAGTCCCATCGGACGATGCCTGCACAGACCCCCGGAGCCTGCACAGACCACCGGCAGGCCGGCACAGCCCCCCGGCAGGCCGGCACAGCCCCCCGGCAGGCCGGCACAGCCCCCCGGAGCCTGCACAGACCACCGGCAGGCCGGCACAGACCACCGGAGCCTGCACAGACCCCCTGGCAGGCCGGCACAGCCCCCCGGCAGGCCGGCACAGCCCCCCGGCAGGCCGGCACAGCCCCCCGGCAGGCCGGCACAGCCCCCCGGAGCCTGCACAGACCACCGGCAGGCCGGCACAGACCACCGGAGCCTGCACAGACCCCCTGGCAGGCCGGCACAGCCCCCCGAAAGGCCCGTACAGACCCCAGAGAGGCTGTACAAGGGCAGGAAAGGGTTTTTCTTATTCCGATACCGGAAGTCCCATAGACTTGAATGGGACTTCCGGTATCGGAATCGGCGATACCGATACTTTTTTTAAAGATCGGCCGATACCATCCGATACGATACTTTGAAGTATCGGATGGTATCGCTCAACTCTAGTCAAGAATCAATTGCAGTCAAAATTGTAAAGTTCTTCTTCTAAAGTTAAATAGAAAAATTAGTGGATGCATGTCGCATTTGGAGATCACCTGATGTGCCTAAACAGTGAAAATCCCACACACGGGACACCATTTAGGAAACTAGATCCCTCAGGGAACTTATCTAGATGTATAGTGAGCACAATGAACCCCCAGGTGCCTCACAGAGGTTTATAATGTTAGGCTGTGAGAATTTAAAAAAAAAAATTACATTTTCAACATAAAAATGTTTTTTAGCCCCAAATTTTGCATTTTCATAAGGGTAAAGGAGAAATTGCACCATACAATTTGTAGTGAAATTTCTCCTGAGTACGTAGATACCCCATATGAGGGAGAAAACTACTGTTTGTGCAAACGGCAGGGCTCAGAAGGAAATTAGCGTCATTATATTTTTGAAACGCAAAATTTGCTGGAATAATTAGCGGCCGCCATGTCTCTTTTGGAGAATCCCTGATTTGCCTAAACAGTGGAAATCCACCACAAGTAACCCCATTTTGGAAAGTACACCCCTCAAGGAATGTATTTAGATGTGTAATGAGCACCTTGAACCCCCAAGTGTTTCACAGAAGTTTTATCTTTGAGCTGTGAAAATAAAAAATATAACATTTTCCCCACAAAAATAGTTTTAGCCCCAAATTTAGCATTTTCATAAGGGTAACATTAAAAATTGCACAATACAATTTGCTGTGCAATTTCTCCTGAGTACGCTGATACCCCATATGTAGGGGAATACTACTTTTGAGCCATAGTGCAAAGCTCAGAAGGGAAGAGGAGCCATATTGGAGTACAGATTTTGATGGAATGGTTTGAGGGTGCCATGTCACATTGGCAGAGCCCCTGAGGTGCGAGAACAACAGAAAACTTACATATGTGAACTCATTTTACAAACTACAATCCCCAATTAATTCATCAAGGGGTGCAGTGATCATATTGACACCACATGTGCCTCACAGAATTTTAAATTATTGAGCGGTGAAGAAAGAATAAATTACATTTTTACCATTAAAATGTTGCTTTAGCCCCAAGGTTTTAATGTTTCTAAGGGCTAATAGTATTTTTTTTCAACAAACAGGTTATTTTTTCCCTGAGTGCAAAGCTCAGAATTTTACATTTTCACAAAAGAAGTGGTAAAAATGGCACCATAACTTGTCCCACAATTTCTACTGAATGCGGCAATACCCATATGTGACTGTACAGCACTGCTTAATCATGCGGAGAGACTCAGGAGGGACAAAGCGCTATTTGTCTCCTGGAACCAAGATTTTCCTAGAACAGTTTATGGACTCCATATACAGAGCACCTAAGTGCTAGAAGTGAGGAATTCTTCCCTCAAGTGACTCCAGTTTGGAAATGATACCTTTTTGAGAATTTATCTACAGGTGTAGTGGCGATTTTCACTCCATGAGTCTTTTGCAGAAACAAACAGCAATTGTCATGATCCAGACCGGGTTTTTCCTGTCTCTCCTTTTCCCGGCAAGGTCATGTCAGGGTTAACTCTTCTCTGCCTCGTTCTGGTGTCAGATTTGCTATTTCACTGCGCTGCATCCTGCAGGCAGTGTCAGCTATATTTTCTGCTTACGGTGTGAGTAGCGGAATCTGGTGAGATACCCTGATTTGTCCTGCTGTGTTTAGCTGACTTTGCTAATGTCTGTTCATTCCTCTCTTCCCTCCCCGACTCAGTGTTTCCCTTCATGTTTGGACTCCCCGGTACTCGACTCTGCTTTGGCTCTGACCTGATCCTGTTTCTTGCTTCTGGTACTTCTGCTCCTGACCAGTACTGACCTTTTTGGCATTCCTCTGACTCTGTGTTTGGTATTCCTCTTGGTACTACGCTACTCTCTGGTATCGACCTGGCTTGTTTGACTATTCTGCTGTCACCTGGTGGTAGCCTCACTGCACTGCTGATGGCCTGCTCTGAGCAGAATTTCAGTCTTCCCTCCACTCTGCTGCCATCTTGTGGAGTTTGCATTTACCTGCAGAGCTGCAGCGTGATAGCAATGATTGTTGCCTAGTGAAAATTTCAAACTGCCATTGTAGTGACCAATTCTGTGTTGTGACCAGTACGTTGTAGAGACCAGCACCTTATAGTGACTAGAACTTTATGCTCAGCTCAGGCTTTTGCAGACTTGCACCCATATGTTAAGGGGGCTCTCACCGCTTTAGAAATGCTAAACATGTGGACGCTATATGTGATTTAGGTACACTGTGGGTCATTTGGATTTGGGAGCACAGAATTTGCTGAATTTTTTATGAGGGGTGAGGAGCCATTTAGCTTTTTCAGAGCCTTTGTGCATCCAGTAATGTGGAAAACCCTATATTTCTGTTAACAGATGGCGGACCTGAGTGGGGACTTACTTTCTTCGCGGATTGATTTGAAGCTTGTTTTAGGAATATTTTACATAACATTTGAGATTACATTTATCTGGCACATTACGCTGAGCATTTACATTTGAGATTCTATCATTTCAAATGAAATCCCCAAGGGATCCTTTCACTACAATGAGGCAGCAAAATTACACTGGACTCCATCTGGCCTCTGTTCAGCGGTGTCCTTTTCAGGAGTGCACAAAACTGTGGCCGACGGCACTTTTATGCAATCCTAAAAAGACAGACACTGCCGGATAACAGGTTCTATGGGTGTTCAACTGTTCATAGTTTTTCCATCTGCTTCATTATAGGGAATCTTCCGATGGGGGTTCCGTTTGAATCAGATATTTCAAAGATTTACATGGAAACCCCGATGTAAGCGCAGAGTGCAGGATAAATGTGCGCCGAGCCTTACTGTGATCATTGGGAGGCAGAAGGAACAAATCAACAGCAGATGAAGAATTGGTTTCATTTTTTTATGCCATTCCTTGTGTGGTATAAGTGATATGGCAACTTCATTCTTTGGGTCGGTGCGATTACAGCAATTCCAGATTTATGGTTTTTTTATATTTGGCTGCTGTCACACACTAAAAAACACTTTTTATTGCAAAAACTAATTTTTGCATCACCATATTTTGAGAGGTATAATTTTTGCATATTTTGGCCCATATAGTCAGTCATGTGAGGGCTTGTTTTTTACAGGACGAGTTAACGTTTTTATTGGTACCATTTTCAGACACATGACATTTTTTGATCACTTTCTATTCTTATTTTTGAGAGGCAGAATGAACAAAAAAACAGGATTTTTTTTATAAAATCTTTCTGCATATGGTTAAATTGATAAGGCAGTTATATTTTTCGGGTCAATACGATTACAGTGATGCCCCATTTATATTTTTTTATGTTTTGGAGCTTTCACACAGTAAAAACTATTTTATAGAAAAAATAATTATTTTTGCATCGCTTTATTCTGAGAGCTATAACTTTTTTATTTTTATGCTGATGGATATGTATGATGGCTTGTCATTTTCAGAGGTACCATGTTTATCTATATTCCTCTTTTTGATCGCTTTTTTGTTTCTTGTTTTTTTGCTTATCTTTTTTATGGCATTCACTAGTGCGCCAGTTTTATAGGTCAGGTCATCCCAATACCAGATATGTGTACTTTTGTTGTTTATAGGCATATTTTTTTTCATAAAAATATTTATTCATGAGTGCAATATATTTTGATTTTTTTTAATCTTTTTACATTTTTTAATTTTTTTACTTTGTCCCACTATGGGACTTTCATTTTTTGCAGGCTGATGGTTGTATAGCATAAAGATGCCGGAGTATGCCTACGCTATGCAAACTGTCAGCGCTGCACTGACAGGCAAAGTTGATTTATCATACTCTGAGAATGATCAAGCAACTTTGCTAGCTCTGGTGACCCGGATGTCATCAAGACGACATTGGGTCACCATGTCAGCAATTGGGACCCTACAATAACGTTGCAGGGTCTCTGATCCAATGGCAGAGAGGGTTTTATTCCCTCTGCCTGCTCCCGAAATGCTACGATCGAGTTTGATCGCAGCATTTAGGGAGTTAAAGTGTGGGGAGCAGTTCGGGACCGTTCCTGGCACTGAGTGCCGCGTTTCAGCTGTCAGAATCAGCTGACACTCGGCGGTAATCACGCACGCACAGCCTCAGTATCCATACGTCCCAGGTCAATAAGTTCCAGGTCACAGGGACGTACGAATATGTCTCGGATGGTAAAGGGATCAAAGATATTTTCATATTTAGTTAAAAAAAAATACTGTATTGTTATTGACTGTCCATAATTTTTTTGGCATTAACAACCTTTTGGCCAAGTAAAAAGAGCTCTAAAATAAAAGACAGCCACCATTTCATTTGTCTGTAATGCTTTAATTCCAGATGAAACTGTCTTCGGATTCTGTGTCTGAGGCATAGAGAATTTTCTGAAACAGTGTTCCCATCACAGCTCAACTACCCAATGATACAGGAATGTAAACATGAATCATATGATTAATCCTCTGCTAACTTTCTTCTCTTTCTGCGTTCACTGGATTTCTCTATAATGTGTCTCTATCTCAGCTTTACAATAATTCACAATATGTGGATAGTTAAGCCATAGGCTTTGCTTGTGTCATTATTTTGTGAACTGTACAGTGCTCCATTCAATTCAGTCATAAAGAATGATTTACAGTACTAGGAACTTATTGCCTTCCCCACATCACTTTGGTGATGCCGGACTGACCTTTTCACACATGAAACTAGTCATTCATGAAGTCACTTTAGTCCCGGGAGGGACAGACCTTTTAACTCACTAAATATATCAGTGTCGTTAGGTCACTCTGCTCATATTTCATATGGAGAGAAGTGCCAGGGAAATAGTTTATAGACTGGAACAGACAGAATAACGATCATAGTGTCCCCTTTATAAATAAAATAACATTTTCTCCAATGATACAGATACAGTATAATAACTGGTGATATTAACTATTGTTAGGGATGGCGGAACGCACCAAATAATAAAATAATAGTAAGGTGTGTTCGCAGCCCGGGGTCCACCATCCAGGGGCGGTAAACTGCTGCTTAGTAATGGCGGAAATATAAAGCGGTATACAAGAGATCACACATGGGTTAACGTCACCCAGTGTGAACAGAAGCAAACTCTGTTATGACACAGAGCCGCGCCACCGCTGAACATAAATGCCAGAGCCTGTTAAAATCACAGCACTCGGTAAGAGAGCGCTCAGTATGCGGTCACAGAACTCAGCCCCAAGGACACGAGGTCTGAGTCCCTCTAGACCTACTGAGCGCGCGGCATCACACCTGCAGACGCCACTATAGCTGCTGACTAAGGTGGCGTGTCGAGCACGTGCACCGTGGCGCGCAGAGCCACCGGTGGACACTGATGTTAGTCTCAGACTCTGCCTATACCTATACCTAAGCCTGGGAGCTTAACAGGCTAGGCTGCACAACACATGCGTACCAAGGGTAGGGGTTTCAAATGAGTCGGTCACCAGAGACATTCATACTTGTATACAACACTCACTTCTCATAGTCTGGGAATGCAGTCTATACTAGTGCATGGCCGTGCGGCCATGTGAACCTTTTATAGCCGCGTCCTTCCGGGACGTTCCTGACCTTTCTGATGGTCCAATCCGAGCTGGAGAAGTATCTGAGCATGTGACCTCCGATCTCCAATGAGAGATCATCCCACGGGCATGCTCAGTGGACCAAAAGGAGGACTTGGTCCCTGGAGTAGCTTGCTGCTGACCAGCATGTGTTGCTATAGCTGGACCAGAGGTGGCAGCAGCAACCAAATTAACGGAGCTAGTCTGAGCAAAGCACCGGGACCGACGAGTCTGCTGAGCAACCTCCTCTACGGCTGGAGAGGAATGGGAGACCACCGGAAGCAAGGCTCGGGATTCCTGCTGTGCAGCAACAGGAACCTGACGCCTAACAACTATGTAGTTAGAAAAACTAAAACCCCATCAATGTATGTTCTCCAATGATACAGATACAGTTTAATAACTGATGATATTAGTGAGAAGAACTAAACTCTCCAATAGAGGTCCTTCAATGATACAGATACAGTGTAATATTATGGTATAGTGAGAATATCTAAAAATCCTCTAATAGATGTCCTTCAATGATACATTGTAATAATTGGTGCTGTCATGGTGTAGTGAAAAGAAATAAAATCCCATTGAAAGAATGAAGAGCCCCAGTCGTCATGTGTCAACACAGTTATGCCAGTATGTATTCAACTTTTGTTCACACAGACGTGTTTCTGGTCCAAGCGCTGTGCATGTAAAAAACTGACATCACACGGAGAGCACTCAGACCAATGTTATTTAAATTGATTGTTGAAATGACTGCTTTTTTAGACAAGTATATTCAAGACTATGGATGCACAAAAAAAGATGTATCTCATAATGAGCATTCCTATAGCATTTGATTTTAATAGGTACATAGAAAACGGTTTACAGACCTTCGTTTTTCGGAGCGGTCCCAGTGTAGGCAGAGGTATAGGTTGGCACCTAGCTTTACTAAACCTCTGGAACCTCCCGATCGGGCGTCCGAGCTCCAAGAGGCCATGGGGAATTCTTGCGCGGGATCCAGGTCCAGGTCCCGGTTCGCGCAAGCACCTGTGATCTGTCACATTTGCCGGCAGTCTGGGCACCCTGCCAACAGGTGCCCACAGCGGCCAGGAAAATGCTCACGTCTAGTGGCTGTTGCAGGAGGTCTACTAGATACTGCAACGTTTTCCTCCAAGCTGTCCTTTGAGGGCACGCTTGAGTTTGGCTCTTCCACTCTGATGGTGGAGGTTTGCGTAGATTCCGGGGCGGAGGGCAATTTCATGTCGTCTGCCTTCGCCCAACGGCACGCAATTCCTCTGGTTTTGCTACCTCAGCCAGTCACCATCAGAGTGGTGAATGGAGCAACATTACCCTCCCAGATCACCCACCAGACCACCCCGCTGATACTCTCTTTGTCTCCTTCCCATCAGCAGACGCTATCTCTCCTTGTCATACCCGAGGGTATCGACCAGGTCCTCTTAGGGGTCCCCTGGTTGCGTCATCACTCTCCCCATATAGAGTGGTCCTCAGGGAGAATTCTCGGGTGGAGTAAATCCTGTGAGGATAGATGTCAGAGGGACATGGACATGAAAAACATGTATTTGGAAGTTGCCTTGCTACATTCATCAGGAGAGCTTTAAACTAGAACAATGTGGGAAGGGAAGCAAAGGGCCAGAAAAAGCCATACACCTGACAAATGCTATTGAGGATTCTGCTTTCTGACAAAAGAATCTAAATAATAAAAATATTGGAGAAAGAGAAACCAATCACAAATTAAAATGTTTCTATACTAATGCACAAGCATGGGCAACAAACAAGGAGAATTGAAACTACTAACACAGGAAAAGAAATATGATGTCATTGGAATCATTGAAACTTGGTGGGACAATACACATGATTGGAATACAAGGCTAGAAGGATACAACTTATTTGCAAGAAACAGACTTGATAAACGAGGAGGAGGTGACGCATTGTATGTTAGAAACGTGTATATGTGCAGAGAGATTGAAGCTTCAGAGACTGGGAGTTCTGTGGAAACGGTTTGGGCCCAGGAGGTCCCTTCCAACTCTACGATTCTATGATTCTATTGGGATGATTTAGCGAATCCTGCTTTGAGCAGGGGGTTGGACCAGATTGCCCAGGAGGTCCCTTCCAACTCTACGATTCTATGATTCTATGAATACAAGGACAGAACAATGGCAAGGACACCATTGTAGGCATTTACTACAGGCTGCCTGTGCAAGCTGAAGATATGGATGAACTCTTTATGCATCAAATGGCCAAGTTCACCAAAAATTATGACATAGTTGTCATGGGAGGTTTCAACTATCCAGACATTTGTTGGGAATCTCTCTCAGGCAAAACTAACAGGTCAAGGAAATTCTTATCCTCTCTTGCTGACAACTTCATCTTCCAAAAGGTAGGGGAGAAAACAAGGGGATCTGCTCCCTTGGATCTAATCTTTATAAACAGGAAGGAAATGGTTGAGGAGGTAAAAGTGGCTGGGACCCTAAGAGGTAGCGACCATGCTATTTTAGAATTTTGGATAACTAGAGGAGGAAGACCAGTGAAGACTCAGACGTCAAGGTTAGATTTCAGAAAGGCAGATTTTAAGGGACTCAGAAAGAGAATTGGAGGGATCCAATGGCTGGATATCCTTAAAGACAAAAATGTCCAGGAAGGATGGTAAACCTTGAAAAATGAAATTCTCAAAGCACAATTGTTAACAATTCCGAAAAGAGGGAAGAATAGGAAGCATTTAAGGAAACCAGGATGGATGAACACAGAACTTAAGCACATGCTAAAAAGCAAGAAAGAAATGTTTATAAAATGGAAAGAGGGAGGCATATCTAAAGAAGAATATAATGCTGTCTGCAGAACCTGCAGGGCACAAATCATATTACTAAAACTGACAATGAATTGAGGCTTGCAAGAGACGTCAAAAGCAATAATAAAAGATTTTGGGGATATGTCAAAAGTAAAAGAAAATTCAAAGATACTATAGGATTTTTACAGGATGAAAATGATGAAATGGTAAGCCAGGATGTTGAAAAGGCTGAACTTTTAAATTCCTATTTTGCATCTGTTTTCTCTCAGAAAGGAAATGTAACATCAACTGTTCTTCACTGTCCTACTAAGGGAATAGAAGAATCTAGGATATCTATAAACAGAAAGATAGTGAGGAAACACTTAGCTAACCTAAATTAATTCAAGTCTCCAGGTCCAGATGAATTACACCCCAGAGTACTGAAGGACATAGCAGTAAAAAATTTTGAACCCCTCTCCATAGTCTTTGAAAATTCTTGGAGAACAGGAGAAGTCCCAGAAGACTGGAGAAGGGGAAATGTTGTTTCTATCTTCAAAAAGGGGAAGAAGGTGGACCCATGCAACTATAGGCCGGTGAGTCTGACTTCTATACCAGGAAAGATCTTTGAACAAATTATTAAACAACATGTATGTAAGTACCTAGATAAGAATGAAGTGATTAAACAGAGTCAGCATGGGTTTGTAACTAATAAGTCATGTCAGACTAACTTAATCTCCTTCTATGACAGAATCACTGATTGGGTGGATCAGGGAAATACTGTAGATATAGTATATCTTGACTTTAGCAAAGCATTTGACAAAATATCTCACACAATCCTTATTGAAAAAATGACTAAGTATGGCAACTGTTAGGTGGATTCCTAACTGGCTTAGTGATCGGACCCAAAGAGTTGACGTAAATGGCTGCACATCCAGTTGGAAGAATGTCTCAAGTGGGGTACCACAGGGCTCTGTCCAGGGCCCTGTATTGTTCAACATCTTTATCAACGATTTAGATGAAGGAATTGAGGGTAAACTGATTAAATTTGCTGATGACACAAAGCTAGGAGGGATAGCTAATACTAGAGAAGAGAGAGAGAGGATTCAAAAAGATATATCCCATGAGGCCATGTCTCAGTATATCAGGGAGAATCTGGCCAGAGGATTCATTAGGAAGTCAGTGTCACCAGCGGGGGCGGGATTCTTCTTTGTCCAGAAGAAGAATGGAGAATTACGTCCCTGCATCGATTACAGGGGTCTTAACGCCATCATCCTGACTTCTAATTAATCCCCACCTGTGTGTGTAACCAGTCTCCCTGCTGCTCCTCCCTCCTGATCACACCTGGGCCTGTTTGATGTGCATTTGAGCCGTTATAAATTCTTAGAGATTGGTCTGCCTAGACCCTGGTCTGCGATTGCAAGGATGCCATTCTAAGGATAAATATTGAAATATGCCAGAAATGAGCCAGAAGTGACCAGATGGTATGCCAAAACTCTGTTTAAATACACCAAATTTCTTTCTGTCAGCTCCATACTTACTCTTACCATGCTGAAATATGGTTTAATGGTTTTGCCTCCATTACTCCTGACTCTCCTTCGCTATCCACAGACCCCAGCACCCTCTAACCAAGTAATAATCTCTCCTTCCCTCTTCCCCCCCATCTGACCGCCTCCGCTGACCTGCTTCTCAACTTCAGATCGCACCTAATAACACACAAAACACGTCTCCCTCTCTCCTCCTCTCACCTGTTCTGCCTCCGATATATCTCCCAATCCTGGACCCCCACAGCTCATACCTCCCATTATTACCCCCTTCTATCACTCCCAATCCAAAAAAACACCCGAAATCTTTCCAACCTCATATCCGTGCCTTTGACGCTCACCACCCTGCTCCCTCTCTCTGTATCACTCTGGAATGCCCGCTCCGTCTGCAATAAACTCCATGTGATTCACGACCTCTTTACCTCTCGCAATTCTTCCTTCCTTGGCCTCACTGAAACATGGCTGACATCCTCCGACACCGCCTCCCCTGCTGCGCTATGCTATGGCGGCCTCCACTTCACCCACACTCCTTGCCCTGGCAACAGACATAGTGGAGTGGGCCTTCTCCTTTCTTCCAACTGCACCTTCAACCCAATCCCACCTCTACCCTCCCTTATCCTCCCCTCTTTTGAAGTCCACTCTGTCCACATCTACTCTCCCTCCAACCTCCAAGTGGCTGTCATATACCGACCTCCAGGCCCCACCACTGCCTTTATTGACCAATTCTCCACCTGGATCCTCCACTTTCTCTCTGCTGACATTCTCACCATCATCATGGGTGACTTCAACATCCCCATTGACACCCACCAGTCAGCAGCCGCAAAACTTCTGTCGTTCACCTCTTCCTTTGGACTTATTCAGTGGTCCTCCTCAGCCACCCACACAGACGGACACACATTAGACCTGGTCTTCACTCGCCTCTGCTCTCTTTCTAACTTCACAACCTCCCCTCTCCCTCTATCTGACCACCATCTACTCACTTTCTCATCCCTGTCCTCCTCACCTGGTATCCATGTCCAGCAACACGCACACCCCCCACAGAAACCTTGCACATCTAGACACTCGCATGCTCTCTGACTCTATCCTACCACTGTCCTCCTTATCTTCACTCCACGACACAGACACTGCCACTAGTTTCTACAATGCCACTCTTGCATCAGCCATCGACTCGGTTGCCCCTGTCATGCGTAACAGAGTGCGACGAATCAATAGACAACCCTGGCACAATAACACCACTAAAAAACTTCGGCAAGCATCCAGGATTGCTGAACGGCGCTGGAAGAAAACACATTCCCAAGACGACTTCACTGCACTCAAACAAGCAACACTCGCATTCAAATCAGCTCTCACCTCTGCTAAACAGGCCTACTTTATGTCCCTTGTATCTTCCTTATCCCACCACCCCAAACAGTTGTTCAATACTTATAACTCCCTCCTCCGCCCACCACTGCCCCCTCCAACTTCCCTTATCTCTGCTGAGGACTTCGCCATGCACTTCAAAAACAAGATAGACCAAACATGGCAAGTCTTTATTATTCAACCACCACAACCCCTTTGTACACCAGACCAATGCCCAAACCCCATAACCTCCTTATCCAACATCACTGAAGGGGAGCTTGCTCATCTTCTCTCCAAATCACACCTCACCACTTGTGCACTTGACCCCATCCCATCCCACCTCCTCCCCAACCTCGCCACCACTCTTATCCCATCTTTAACCCACCTCTTCAACCTATCACTAACTTCCGGTGCCTTCCCTTCTGCTTTCAAACATGCTACAATCACGCCTATCCTCAAAAAGCCAACCCTCGACCCAGCCGCTATGTCTAGCTATCGGACAATATCGCTGCTCCCATTTGCTTCCAAACTCCTGGAGCAGCACGTCCACGCTGAACTTTCCTCCCATCTCTCATCTAACCTGCTCTTTGACAATCTACAATCTGGTTTCCGCCCCCATCACTCCACTGAGACAGCCCTGACCAAAATTACTAACGACCTACTTACAGCCAAAACAAACGGACAATACTCTATACTCCTCCTTCTAGACCTGTCCTCTGCCTTCGACACAGTTGACCACTGCCTCCTACTACAGATCTTCTCTTCCTTTGGCATCAAAGACCTTGCTCTATCCTGGATCTCCTCATACCTCTCCAACCGCACATTCAGCGTCTCCCACACTACCTCCTCATCCCACCCTCTATCTGTTGGAGTCCTCCAAAGCTCTGTTCTAGGACCCCTACTCTTCTCAATCTATACACTTGGCCTTGGGCAACTCATAAAGTCCAATGGATTCCAGTACCATCTTTATGCCAATGACACTCAGATCTACCTCTCTGGCAAAGACGTCACCTCTCTGCTGTCCAAAATCCCGGAGTGTCTATCAGTCATATCCTCCTTCTTCTCCTCCCGCTTCCTCAAACTGAATGTGGACATATCTGAACTGATCATCTTTCCCCCATTTCACAGATCCTCCTTACCTGACCTTTCTATAACAATTGACATCATGCTTTCCCCCGCACCAGAGGTCCGCTGCCTCGGAGTAACCCTTGACTCTGCCCTGTCCTTCAAACCGCACATCCAAGCTCTCTCCACTTCCTGCCTCCTCCAGCTCAAAAATATTTCCAGAATCTGTCCCTTCCTAAACCCTCACTCTACTAAAATGCTTGTGCATGCCCTCATCATATCCCGTCTCGACTACTGCAACATTCTTTTCTGTGGCCTCCCTGCTAACACCCTCGCACCTCTCCAGTCCATCCTTAACTCTGCTGCCCGACTAGTTCATCTCTCTCTCGTTACTCCTCTGCTTCTCCCCTCTGCAAATCTCTTCACTGGCTTCCATTCCCTCAGCGTATCCAATTCAAATTACTAATACTGACCTACAAGGTCATCTATAACCTGTCTCCTCCATATATCTCTGAATTAATCTCCCGATATCTTCCCTCATGTAATCTCCGATCCTCCCAAGACCTCCTCTCCTCCACACTTATTCGCTCCTCACCCAACTGCCTCCAAGACTTCTCCCGAATAGCCCCCATTCTATGGAATTCTTTGCCCCAACACGTCCGGCTATCAACCACACTCGGATCCTTCAGACGGAACCTGAAAACCCATCTCTTCATTAAAGCCTACAGACTGTAATAATTCCCGATACCCCCTCACCACTACTGGAGCTACTGCCTGACCATCACTGGAGCTGCTGCAACCCCCCCAACCTACTGTCTCCTTCCCCACCATCCTGTAGAATGTAAGCCCAAAAGGGCAGGTTCCTCTCTACCCTCTATATCAGTCTGTGATTGTTAGTTTGTTTACTGTAAGTGATAACTGTAATTTGTATGTAACCCCTTCTCTTGTACAGCACCATGGAATCAATGGCGCTATATAAATAAATATTAATAATAATAATCACCGTTAAGAATAAGTATCCTCTGCCCCTGATATCGGAACTGTTCGATAGGCTACGGAGAGCGAGATTGTTTACTAAGCTTGATCTGCGGGGGGCTTACAACCTGATTCGCATCCGTGAGGGGGACAAATGGAAGACAGCTTTTAACACAAGGGAACTCAGTTGAAGGGTTCAAGAGAGGCATGGATGTCTTCCTGGAGCATAACAATATTGTATCTTACAGTTATTGTTAGGTTCTTTAGAAGGACATAGATCTGGGGATTTATTCTGACAGAATTTTATAGGCTGAACTGGATGCACTAATGTCTTTTTTTGGCCTTACTATGATACTATGTTACTATGTTACTATGGATGGGCACTATGAATACCTGGTGATGCCCTTCAGGCTCTGTAATGCTCCAGCTGCCTTCCAAGACTTTGCAAATGACATCTTCCGGGGTATGCTCACCACCTCAGTTGTAGTCTATCTGGATGATATTCTCATCTACTCTCCAGATATTGACTCCCATCGGAGAGATGTTTGCAAAGTTTTCGACCTCCTGTGGGCAAACTCCCTCTACGCCAAGTGGGAGAAGTGTGTGTTTGAGCAGGAGTCCTTGCCTTTCCTGGGCTATATCATCTCCGCCCAGGGATTAGCCGTGGATCCTGCCAAGCTACAGGCGGTGATGGATTGGCAGGAGCCCCATTCTCTCAAAGCGGTGCAGCGCTTTATGGGGTCCATACATTATTACCGGCAATTCATCCCCCACTTCTCGACGTTGGTAGCCCCCTTGGTAGCCCTCACCAAGAAGGGTGCAAATCCCAAGTTGTGGTCGTAACCTGTCTCCAAGGCCTTCTCCTCCATTAAGTCCCATTTCGCTAGCGCTCCCATTCTACATGCATTCTGCGATTGTCATCGTATTACAGCCAAAATATACGCCAATGCAAGGCTATGGGTGCGAAAAAAATACGGATTACACACGGACCAGATGTGTGACTTATGAGAATTACGCACCGGTGTCCTTTAACAAAAGCCGGCAGTTAATTTTGCGATACAGTAAAATCAGACTGACATGTTTAATAAAGAAACGAAAGAATAGATATATACATATAGAATACATATATAAGATGCGCCTTTTCTGGCACTTAGCCTCTCTATTCCCATTGCCCTGTAGCGGTGGCTAATGGGTTAATATTAATGGGTTAATGTCACCTTGCTATTGGAAGGTTACATTAAGCCGATTAATAATGGAGAGGTGTCAATAAGACACCTCTCCATTATTAACCCTAGTCTATTAAAGGGTTAAAAAAACACACAGACATTAATAAAAAATTATTTTAATGAAATAAAGACACCAAGTTTTTGACCATATTTATTCCTCTGCTAATCCATAAAAAAAACATGGTCCTATAACAAAAATAAAACAAAAAAGCAACAATATCCTTACCTCTCCGCAGGTCAGTCAGGTCCCCCGCTGTAATCCATCAGAAGGGGTTAAGTGGTTTACAACGGGGCTGGTGCTAATGCGACCAGGCCACTATAAACCACTGCCAGAATGAATTATTTCATCTCTGCGCAGCCTCCCTGGCTGACCGGAGATGAACTAATGAGCGTGGGAACGTTTCTGCATTTTTTCCCATGCCCACCAGTTCATCTTAGGTCAGCCAGGGACTCTGCAGCATTGTCCACAGCATTTCCGTAACTCCCTGCCACGAGTAAAATGCATGTGGAATTCGCATGCATTTTCCCGCCAAACACAAGCGTTTTGCAAGCATTTTTAGCTTGCAGAATGCTTGCGCTTTTCCAAGAGATTTGAAGCATTGCTTGGAAAAGTGATTGACTGGTTGGACACACACAAGCATAGTGCTTGACAAGTGTGACCAACTTTTTACTATTGATGCTGCCTATGCAACATCAATAGTAAAAGATAGAATGTTAAAAATAATAAAAAAAATTAAAAAATAGGGATATACTTACACTCCGTCGGCCCTCGGAGTCGTCCTGGTCCTCAACGGCGCTGCCGGCATCTTCGGTTCCCAGAGACCGGTGTGTCATCAGAGGTCATGCGCGCAATGCATCCATGGGAATGGAAGATGCTGGCAGCATCGCTGATGGAGGGACGACTCCGTGGACCGCCAGAAGGTAAGTATATCCTTATTTTTTTTTTAATTCTATTTTTACAGGAATATGGTACCAAGGGCAAAAACGCGGTGGAAACGCATAAAAAACGCAACTTGGGCACACAGCCTTGTAATAATAATAATAATAATAATCTTTATTTATATAGCGCCAACATATTCCGCAGCGCTTTACAGTTAAACAGTTTCAAACACAACAGTCATAAGTAACAACGTTAACATTACAATAATTAAAGCGAAATAAGACGACCCTGCTCGTGGGAGCTTACAATCTACAATGAGGTGGGGGAGATACAAAGCACAGGTTTGTATTTACAATGATGTATTTACAATGATGGTCCAGTCACCTTCAGGGGGTGGGGGTTAGATGGAGATAGTGAATGGGCTACACACACACAAACATAACATGACTTTGATTACTGAATGTGATAGGCCGCTCTGAACAAATGTGTTTTGAGCGAGCGCCTAAAACTATGCAAATTGTGGATGGTCCTAATATCTTGGGGTAGAGCATTCCAGAGAATTGGTGCAGCACGGGAGAAGTCTTGGAGTCGGGAGTGGGAGGTACGGATTAGGGCAGAGGTTAGTCGAAAGTCATTTGCAGAGCGCAGCGGTCGGTTAGGCCGATAGACAGAATTGAGGGAGGAGATGTAAGGGGGTGCCGCACTGTGGAGAGCTTTGTGAGTGAGAACAAGTACTTTGAATTGTACCCTGTAATGAATTGGCAGCCAGTGTAACGACTGGCGAAGAGCGGACGCGTCTGAGTAACGATTAGCCAGATGGACAACCCTGGCTGCTGCATTAAGGATAGACTGGAGAGGGGAGAGTCGAGTGAGAGGGAGGCCAATTAATAGAGCATTACAGTAGTCCAGGCGGGAGTGGATCAGGGCGACAGTGAGAGTTTTTGTTGTTTCCATGGTGAGAAAAGGGCGGATTCTAGAGATGTTCTTTAGGTGTAAGCGGCACGAGCGGGCAAGAGATTGTATATGGGAGGTGAAGGAGAGATCGGAGTCAAACATAACACCCAGACAGCGCGCCTGCTGTCGGGGTGTTATTATGGTGCCACCCACAGAGAGGGAAATGTCAGATTTAGGGAGGTTGGTAGATGGTGGGAGCAGAAGAAGTTCAGTTTTGGAGAGGTTGAGTTTCAGATAGAGAGCAGACATGATGTTGGAGACTGCAGACAGACAGTCAGTGGCGTTCTGTAGTACAGCGGAGGTAAGGTCAGGGGATGATGTGTACAGTTGTGTGTCATCAGCATAAAGATGGTACTGAAAGCCAAATCTGCTGATGGTCTGTCCAATTGGGGCGTGTAGAGAGAGAAGAGAAGGGGGCCAAGGACTGAGCCCTGAGGTACCCCAACAGCGAGAGGAAGAGGAGATAAAGTGGAGCCAGAAAACAGAACACTGAAGGAGCGGTCGGAAAGATAGGAGGAGAACCAGGAAAGAGCAGTGTCCTTAATGCCTAGTGACTGGAGCCTAGAGAGTAGGAGAGGATGGTCAACAGTGTCAAAAGCTGCAGAAAGGTCGAGAAGAATGAGCAGAGAGTGGTCACCATTACGTTTTGCTGTCAGAAGGTCATTGGTCACTTTGATGAGTGCAGTTTCTGTCGAATGTAGGGGGCGGAAACCGGACTGTGAAGGGTCTAGGAGGGAGTGAGTGGAGAGGTAACGGGTAAGGCGGGAGTATATCAGGCGCTCCAAGAGTTTAGAGATGAAGGGGAGATTGGAGACTGGTCTGTAGTTGTTTGTGCAGGATGGGTCGAGGGTGGGTTTCTTTAGTAATGGAGTAATGATAGAGTGTTTGAAGGAGGAGGGGAAGATGCCAGAGGAGAGGGAGAGATTAAAGATTGTAGTTAGGTGAGTTGTGACGACTGGAGAGAGAGACTGGAGGAGATGTGAGGGAATGGGGTCGGTTGTGCATGTAGTCGGACGAGAAGAGGAGAGGAGCTTGGAGACTTCTTCTTCTGTGATGGGATCGAATGTGGAGAGTGAGCCAGGGGAAATGCAGGGAGGGATGGGAGTCACTGAATTTGGTGATTGGGAGCGGATTTCCTGACGGATATTGTCTATTTTCTATATAAAGTGGGAGGCAAGGTCATCAGCGCAAATGTCTGTGATAGGGGCTTGTGCTTTTGGCCTGAGGAGGGAGTGAAAGGTGTCAAAAAGTTTCTTGGGGTTGTTGGATAGTGAGGAGATCAGGGTGGTGAAGTAGGTCTGTTTGGCGAGGTGAAGGGCAGAGTTATATCTCCTTAACATAAATTTGAAGTGTATGAAGTCTTCTGGTGTGCGTGTTTTCCTCCATAAGCGTTCAGCACACCTAGAGCATCGCTGGAGGAATCGAGTTTGCGATGTGAGCCAGGGCTGTTTCACTCTGTGTTTGGAGGTTCTGAGGGTGAGGGGAGCTACTTTGTCAAGGGTGCTTCTAAGAGTGTCATTGAAGTGATGTACAGCCAGATCAGGACAGGACAAAGAAGAGATTGGGGACAATGATGAGTGTAGGGAGTCTGAAAGTGTATGAGGGTTAATGGCTTGTAGATTTCTGACTGAATGGTAGGTAGGAGGGTGCTGGGGTGAGCGAGGATTTGTGAGTGTAAAGGAGAGAATGTTGTGGTCAGAGAGGGGAAGCGGTGAGTTATCTAGGTAGGAGATTGAGCAGAGCCGGGCGAAAACCAGGTCCAGGGTGTTACCGTCTTTGTGTGTTTCAGAGGTTGAGAGCTGAGAGAGGCCTAGAGAAGTGGTTAGTGATAGAAGCTGGGATGCAGATGTGGAAGTGGGGCTGTTAATGGGGATGTTGAAGTCTCCCAGGATAAGGGTTGGTAGTTCTGAGGACATGAAGTGCAGCAGCCAGGCAGAGAAATGGTCCAGGAAGTGGGTGGGTGAGCCTGGGGGCCGGTATATGACCGCTACTCTGAGGGAGAGGGGACGAAAGAGCCTGATGGTGTGGACTTCAAAAGAAGGGAATGAGAGTGATGGAACTGGGGGGATGACCTGGAAAGTGCATTGTGGGGACAGAAGTATGCCGACTCCACCACCAGGTCTGTTTGTCAGTCTCGGGGAATGGGAGAATTGTAAGCCACCATGGGAAATGGCAGCAGGAGAGACAGTGTCAGAATCCTGAATCCAGGTTTCCGTGAGGGCCAACAGATTCAGAGAGTTTTTCAGAAAATAATTGTGTAGGAAAGGAAGCTTGTTGCATACAGACCGTGGATTCCAAAGGGCACAATTGAAAGAAGGAGATGAAGGAGTGCAAATAATATTAGTAAGATTATTAAGGTTTCGATGTGAGGTAGGGTAGGGGTTGATGTCCCCTGAAATCAGTAGGAGCAGGAAGATAAAGAGCAAGTAGTTTTTGGAATTGTATGAAGATTTTTTGTGCAGTGTGTTTGGGCAAGATGGGCTGAGGTTTTTTAAGAAGGTGAGAAGTGCATGGGAGCTGTACATGGGAGAAGGAAAGAGAGAGGAGCTGATGTATATGAGTTGTGATGGAGGGGGGATTGGTCGGTGAAAGTGGATTGCAAGAGAACATAGGAGGATAGGAATAAGGCACATGGATAAAAGGGACAGCAGAGTGTGGGTTACCTGACTCCTGCCCTGACTAACTGCCATGTAATAACTGCTGTATCCCGACGCTTATCTTCGTGTCGCTTTGCTTCTGTGATGCGTGCACCCCTATGGATGGTTCTAAATTTATAGTCCAGACTGCAGGGTCAGAAGAGATGGATTGTGGGAACTGGTTGAGGATAATTTGGCAGCTGGGGTCAGCACACCAGGGTTTTTTATTTTTTTTTTTTTTTGGGATGATCAAAGACATTCAGCCTGGCAACATCTATTTTAACACCTCCACCAGATAAGATCTACACTGATCCCATTCATGGAAATGCAACAGTGAGTTTTAAGTACAATGCACCAAATGATTTATAACAATGAATTAGCAGACACAATAAAATATGTTTCTAAATGGTAAAGCAGCAGATGACACAGCAGACAGCAATCAGAGGTGGGAAGTTGTACCATTTGAATATGTTGCAGAAGACAGCAAGCAGAGGGAATTTTTACCATTAGAGCCTATTGCAGCAGATGAGACAGCAATCAGAGGTGGGAAGTTGTACCATTTGAATATGTTGCAGAAGACAGCAAGCAGAGGGAATTTTTACCATTAGAGTCTATTGCAGCAGATGAGACAGCAATCAGAGGTGGGAAGTTGTACCATTTGAATATGTTGCAGAAGACAGCAAGCAGAGGGAATTTTTACCATTAGAGTCTATTGCAGCAGATGAGACAGCAATCAGAGGTGGGAAGTTGTACCATTTGAATATGTTGCAGAAGACAGCAAGCAGAGGGAATTTTTACCATTAGAGTCTATTGCAGCAGATGAGACAGCAATCAGAGGTGGGAAGTTGTACCATTTGAATATGTTGCAGAAGACAGCAAGCAGAGGGAATTTTTACCTGTATGAAGAGAGAAGATGGATTTTAGTTCTGTGCCATGTAATAACTGCTGTATCCCGACGCTTATCTTCGTGATGCTTTGCTTCTGTGATGCGTGCACCCCCACATGCGTTATAGTTGATGAATAGGCTCACCTTCTAGAAATGTTATGTAACATAACCATACACTACATATATATATATATATACATACATATACAATCTCAAATTTATATATATATATACTGTATATATATATATTTAATATATAAAGCTCAATGTGGGTGTGTATGTATGTATGTATGTATGTCCGGGATTGGCATCCGCACCGTCGCAGCTACAGCCACAAAATTTGGCACAGTCACACGTCTGGACCCGGAGAGCGTCATAGGCTATATTATGAGGTGAAATTTTAACCCCGCGCGTTCCAATTCACCAAACAATTTTGCCCCTATGTACATAATGGGGCAAAAGTGTATGTATGTATGTATTGGCATCTGCACCATCGTAGCTACAGCCACAAAATTTGGCACAGCCACACGTCTGGCCCCCGAGAGCGTCATAGGCTATGTTGTGAGGTGAAATTTTAACCCCGTGCGTTCCAATTCACCAAACAATTTTGTCCCTATCTACAAGTCCCATTGGGCGATGCCTGCTACAATGACAGTGATTAACACATTAGCCAATGATGGGACAGTAGTAGTCCCATCATCCGGCTAATGTGTTGAATGTAAAAACAAAACAAAAAAAAAAAAAACATACTACATATATACTACATTCATACAACATACATGCATACTACATACATTCTATATACAGTTGTGGCCAAAAATATTGACACCCCTGCAATTCTGTCAGATAATACTCAGCTTCTTCCTGAAAATGATTGCAAACACAAATTCTTTGGTATTATTATCTTCATTTAATTTTTCTTAAATGAAAAAACACAAAAGAGAATGAATCAAAAAGCAAAACATTGATCATTTCACACAAAACTCCAAAAATGGGCAAGACAAAAGTATTGGCACCCTCAGCCTAATACTTGGTTGCACAACATTTAGCCAAAATAACTGCAACCAACTGCTTCCGGTAACCATCAATGAGTTTCTTACAATGCTCTGCTGGAATTTTAGACCATTCTTCTTTGGCAAACTGCTCCAGGTCCCTGATATTTGAAGGGTGCCTTCTCCAAACTGCCATTTTTAGATCTCTCCACAGGTGTTCTATGGGATTCAGGTCTGGACTCATTGCTGGCCACCTTAGAAGTCTCCAGTGCTTTCTCTCAAACCATTTTCTAGTGCTTTTTGAAGTGTGTTTTGGGTCATTGTCCTGCTGGAAGACCCATGACATCTGAGGGAGACCCAGCTTTCTCACACTGGGCCCTACATTATGCTGCAAAATTTGTTGGTAGTCTTCAGACTTCATAATGCCATGCACACGGTCAAGCATTCCAGTGCCAGAGGCAGCAAAGCAACCCCAAAACATCAGGGAACCTCCGCCATGTTTGACTGTAGGGACCATGTTCTTTTCTTTGAATGCCTCTTTTTTTCTCCTGTAAACTCTATGTTGATGCCTTTGCCCAAAAAGCTCTAATTTTGTCTCTAACATTCTTCCAAAACATTTTAGGCTTTTTCAGGTAAGTTTTGCCAAACTCCAGCCTGGCTTTTTTATGTCTCGGGGTAAGAAGTGGGGTCTTCCTGGGTCTCCTACCATACAGTCCCTTTTCATTCAGACGCCGACGGATAGTACGGGTTGACACTGTTGTACCCTCGGACTGCAGGGCAGCTTGAGCTTGTTTGGATGTTAGTCGAGGTTCTTTATCCAACATCCGCACAATCTTGCGTTGAAATCTCTTGTCAATTTTTCTTTTCCGTCCACATCTAGGGAGGTTAGCCACAGTGCCATGGGCTTTAAACTTCTTGATGACACTGAGCACGCTAGACACAGGAACATTCAGGTCTTTGGAGATGGACATGTAGCCTTGAGATTGCTCATGCTTCCTCACAATTTGGTTTCTCAAGTCCTCAGACAGTTCTTTGGTCTTCTTTCTTTTCTCCATGCTCAATGTGGTACACACAAGGACACAGGACAGCGGTTAAGTCAACTTTAATCCATGTCAACTGGCTGCAAGTGTGATTTAGTTATTGCCAACACCTGTTAGGTGCCACAGGTAAGTTACAGGTGCTGTTAATTACACAAATTAGAGAAGCATCACATGATTTTTCGAACAGTGCCAATACTTTTGTCCACCCTCTTTTTTATGTTTGGTGTGGAATTATATCCAATTTGGTTTTAGGACAATTCTTTTTGTGTTTTTTCATTTCAGACAAATTAAATGAAGATAATAATACCAAAGAATTTGTGATTGCAATCATTTTCAGGAAGAAACTGAGTATTATCTGACAGAATTGCAGGGGTGTCAAAACTTTTGGCCACAACTGTATATACTACATTCATACAACATACATATATACTACATACATACTACATATATACTACATTCATACAACATACATACATACTACATACATGCTACATATATACTACATTCATACAACATACATACATACTACATATATACTACATTCATACAACATACATACATACTACATACTACATACATGCTACATATATACTACATTCATACAACATACATATATACTACATACATACTACATATATACTACAGTCATACAACATACATACATACTACATATATACTACATTCATACAACATACATACTACATACTACATACATACTACATATATGCTACATTCATACAACATACATACATACTACATATATACTACATTCATACAACATACATACATACTACATACTACATACATGCTACATATATACAACATTCATACAACATACATATATACTACATACATACTACATATATACTACATTCATATAACATACATACATACTACATACATGCTACATATATACTACATTCATACAACATACATACATACTACATACATACTACATATATACAGTACTACATTCATACAACATACATACATACTACATATATACTACATTCATACAGCATACATACATACTACATACATGCTACATATATACTACATTCATACAACATACATACATACATACTACACACTGCATACATACTACATACACTCACTGGCCACTTTATTAGGTACACCTGTCCAACTGTGTGTTAAGACTTAATTTCTAATCAGCCAATCACATGGCGGCAACTCAGTGCATTTAGGCATGTAGACATGGTCAAGACAATCTCCTGCAGTTCAAACCGAGCATCAGTATGGGGAAGAAAGGTGATTTGAGTGCCTTTGAACATGGCATGATTGTTGGTGCCAGAAGGGCTGGTCTGAGAATTTCAGAAACTGCTGATCTACTGGGATTTTCACGCACAACCATCTCTAGGGTTTACAGAGAATGGTCCGAAAAAGAAAAAAAATCCAGTGAGCGGCAGTTCTGTGGCCGGAAATGCCATGTTGATGCCAGAGGTCAGAGGAGAATGGGCAGACTGGTTCGAGCTGATAGAAAGGCAACAGTGACTCAAATTGCCACCCGTTACAACCAAGGTAGGCAGAAGAGCATCTCTGAACGCACAGTGCGTCGAACTTTGAGGCAGATGGGCTACAGCAGCAGAAGACCACACTGGGTACCACTCCTCTCAGCTAAGAACAGGAAACTGAGGCTACAATTTGCACAAGCTCATCGAAATTGGACAGTAGAAGATTGGAAAAACGTTGCCTGGTCTGATGAGTCTCGATTTCTGCTGCGACATTCGGATGGTCGGGTCAGAATTTGGCGTAAACAACATGAAAGCATGGATCCATCCTGCCTTGTATCAACGGTTCAGGCTGGTGGTGGTGGTGTCATGGTGTGGGGAATTTTTTCTGGGCACTCTTTGGGCCCCTTGGTACCAATTGAGCATCGTTGCAACGCCACAGCCTACCTGAGTATTGTTGCTGACCATGTCCATCCCTTTATGACCACAATGTACCCAACATCTGATGGCTACTTTCAGCAGGATAATGCGCCATGTCATAAAGCTCGAATCATAACAGATTGGTTTCTTGAACATGACAATGAGTTTACTGTACTCAAATGGCCTCCTCAGTCACCAGATCTCAATCCAATAGAGCATCTTTGGGATGTGGTGGAACGGGAGATTCGCATCAGGGATGTGCAGCCGACAAATCTGCGCCAACTGTGTGATGCCATCATGTCAATATGGTCCAAAATCTCTGAGGAATGCTTCCAGCACCTTGTTGAATCTCTGCCACGAAGAATTGAGGCAGTTCTGAAGGCAAAAGGGGGTCCAACCCCTTACTAGCATGGTGTACCTAATAAAGTGGCCAGTGAGTGTATATGCTACATTCATACAACATACATGCATACTACATACATTCTACATATATACTACATTCATACAACATACAGTACATATATACTACATACATACTACATATATACTACATTCATACAACATACATACATACTACATACATGCTACATATATACTACATTCATACAACATACATACATACTACATATATACTACATTCATACAACATACTTACATACTACATACTACATACATGCTACATATATACTACATTCATACAACATACATATATACTAAATACATACTACATATATACTACAGTCATACACCATACATACATACTACATATATACTACATTCATACAACATACATACATACTACATACTACATACATACTACATACAGTGGGGAAAAAAAGTATTTAGTCAGTCAGCAATAGTGCAAGTTCCACCACTTAAAAAGATGAGAAGCGTCTGTAATTTACATCATAGGTAGACCTCAACTATGGGAGACAAACTGAGAAAAAAAAATCCAGAAAATCACATTGTCTGTTTTTTTTTCATTTTATTTGCATATTATGGTGGAAAATAAGTATTTGGTCAGAAACAAGCAATCAAGGTTTCTGGCTCTCACAGACCTGTAACTTCTTCTTTAAGAGTCTCCTCTTTCCTCCACTCATTACCTGTAGTAATGGCACCTGTTTAACCTTGTTATCAGTATAAAAAGACACCTGTGCACACCCTCAAACAGTCTGACTCCAAACTCCACTATGGTGAAGACCAAAGAGCTGTCAAAGGACACCAGAAACAAAATTGTAGCCCTGCACCAGGCTGGGAAGACTGAATCTGCAATAGCCAACCAGCTTGGAGTGAAGAAATCAACTGTGGGAGCAATAATTAGAAAATGGAAGACATACAAGACCACTGATAATCTCCCTCGATCTGGTGCTCCACGCAAAATCCCACCCCGTGGGGTCAGAATGATCACAAGAACGGTGAGCAAAAATCCCAGAACCACGCGGGGGGACCTAGTGAATGAACTGCAGAGAGCTGGGACCAATGTAACAAGGCCTACCATAAGTAACACACTACGCCACCATGGACTCAGATCCTGCAGTGCCAGACGTGTCCCACTGCTTAAGCCTGTACATGTCCGGGCCCGTCTGAAGTTTGCTAGAGAGCATTTGGATGATCCAGAGGAGTTTTGGGAGAATGTCCTATAGTCTGATGAAACCAAACTGGAACTGTTTGGTAGAAACACAACTTGTCGTGTTTGGAGGAAAAAGAATACTGAGTTGCATCCATCAAACACCATACCTACTGTAAAGCATGGTGGTGGAAACATCATGCTTTGGGGCTGTTTCTCTGCAAAGGGGCCAGGACGACTGATCCGGGTACATGAAAGAATGAATGGGGCCATGTATCGTGAGATTTTGAGTGCAAACCTCCTTCCATCAGCAAGGGCATTGAAGATGAAACGTGGCTGGGTCTTTCAACATGACAATGAATCAAAGCACACCGCAAGGGCAACGAAGGAGTGGCTTCATAAGAAGCATTTCAAGGTCCTGGAGTGGCCTAGCCAGTCTCCAGATCTCAACCCTATAGAAAACCTTTGGAGGGAGTTGAAAGTCCGTGTTGCCAAGCGAAAAGCCAAAAACATCACTGCTCTAGAGGAGATCTGCATGGAGGAATGGGCCAACATACCAACAACAGTGTGTGGCAACCTTGTGAAGACTTACAGAAAACGTTTGACCTCTGTCATTGCCAGCAAAGGATATATCACAAAGTATTGAGATGAAATTTTGTTTCTGACCAAATACTTATTTTCCACCATAAGATGCAAATAAAATGAAAAAAAACCAGACAATGTGATTTTCTGGATTTTTTTTTCTCAGTTTGTCTCCCATAGTTGAGGTCTACCTATGATGTAAATTACAGACGCCTCTCATCTTTTTAAGTGGTGGAACTTGCACTATTGCTGACTGACTAAATACTTTTTTTCCCCACTGTATATGCTACATTCATACAACATACATACATACTACATATATACTACATTCATACAACATACTACATACTACATACATGCTACATATATACAACATTCATACAACATACATATATACTACATACATACTACATATATACTACATTCATACAACATACATACATACTACATACATGCTACATATATACTACATTCATACAACATACATACATACTACATACATACTACATATATACTACATTCATACAACATACATACATACTACATACTGCATACATACTACATATATGCTACATTCATACAACATACATACATACTACATACATGCTACATATATACTACATTCATACAACATACATACATACTACATAATACATACATACTACATATATACTACATTCATACAACATACATACATACTACATACATGCTACATATATACTACATTCATACAACATACATATATACTACATACATACTTCATATATACTACATTCATACAACATACATACATACTACATACATGCTACATATATACTACATTCATACAACGTACATACATATGTATACATGCTTCATATATACTACATTCATACAACATACATACAACATACATACATACTACATACTGCATACATACTACATACATACTGCATACAATACATTCATACAATACATACATAGACACACAGTACATATAACATAGAGTACATACTCACCATCACTTGTCACTTTGATCCCCAAAGTCAGTGTCATCTATGAAAAAATATGAAAATAACAAACAAGCCATATACTCCCTGATCCGCAGAAATCCACGAGGGTCCCACACCGATTTCCCGTGGAGAACAGCAGCATCAGCTGATGCGACCGCTCTCCAGGGGCTTCAATAATCCAATTACGGGAGGTAGGTATCCTTCCGCACTGTATTCCTCCGCCACTGTTAAAAAATAGTCCCTAGTCTCACTTTATGGCAAAAGCTGCGTGGGAACTTTCTCACACACAGGCCTCCGACAGTCGGCACAGACCCCCCGAGAGTCCCGTACAGACCACCGGCAGCCGGCACAAGCCCCCGGCAGCCGGCACAGACCACCGACAGCCGGTACAGGCCCCCGAGAGGCCTGTACAGACCACCGGCAGCCAGCACAGCCCCCCGACATGCCTGTACAGACCCCGGAGAGGCCCGTACAGACCACCGACAGCCGGCACAGGCCCCCGACAGTCGGCACAGACCCCCGAGAGGCCCGTACAGACCACCGGCAGCCAGCACAGGCCCCCGACAGTCAGCACAGACCCCCGAGAGGCCCGCACAGACCCCGCCCGCACACACAGACACGCACAGTGTCCGCCCACACTCTTCCCCCCTCCCGAACAGGATGTACAAGGCAAGAAAGAGGTTTTTGTAATTCCGATATTTCTGTCCCATTGACTTGAATGGGACTTCCGGTATCGGAATCAGCGATACCGATACTTATTGGGGTATCGGGCTGATCCAATCCGATCTGATATTTCTGAATATCGGATGGTATCACTCAACACTAGTGAGGATACATTAGGAAAGGGTAGAGCAGGTCGTGCGTTGGTTCAGTAGACCGAGGATCATTGCAGGCTGTAGGCTTGTCAGAACAGATGGGTCTTCAGGTTCTTCTTGAAGGTTTCCGTTGATGGTGAGAGTCTGATGTGTTGCGGCAGGGAGTTCCAGAGTATGGGGGAAGCACGGGAGAAGTCTTGTATGCGGTTGTGGGAAGAAGAGATAAGGGGAGAGTAGAGAAGGAGATCTTGAGATGATCGAAGGTTGCGTGCGGGTAGGTACCTGGAGACCATGTCACAGATGAATGGAGGAGACAGGTTGTGGATGGCTTTGTATGTCATGGTTAGGGTTTTGAATTGGAGCCTCTAGGCAATAGGAAGCCAGTGAAGGGCCTGGCATAGGGGGGAGGCTGGGCAATAGCGGGGAGACAGGTGGATTAGTCGGGCAACAGAGTGTAGGATGGACTGGAGTGGTGCCAGAGTGCTAGAGTGGAGGCCAGAGAGTAGGACGTTGCAGTAGTCGAGGCGGGAGATGATAAGAGCATGCACTACTGTTTTTGTGGTTTCGTGGTTGAGGAATGAGCGGATCCGGGAAATATTTTTGAGTTTGAGGTGGCAGGAGGAGGCGAGGGCTTGGATGTGTGGTTTGAAAGAGAGCGCAGAGTCGACGATCACCCCAAGGCACCGAGCATGCGGGACTGGGGAAAGAGATCAGCCACTGACATTGATGGATCGGTCTGGTGGAGGGGTAGAGTGAGATGGGGGAAAGATGATGAATTCTGTTTTGTCCATGTTCAGTTTGAGAAAGCGAGAGGAAAAGAAGGCTGAGATAGCAGACAGACATTGTGGGATTTCAGTCAGTAAGGAGGCGAGGTTGGGTCCAGATAGGTAGATCTAGAGGTGATACTGCAAACTGTGGGATTCTATGAGCTGTCCCAAGCCGAAGGTGTAGATGGAGAATAGCAGGGGTCCTAGGACAGAGCCTTGAGGAACACCGACAGACAGGGGGCAAGGTGAGGAGGTGGTGTGTGAGAGGGAGACACTAAATGTTCGGTCTGTTAGGTATGATGAGATCAGGATAGGGCCAAGTCTGTGATGTCAAACATCAGGCTGCACTCAGCTGTCATCCGAGTGCAGTCCGAATCCACGGCCTCAGACAATGGAGAAGATGGAGAAATTAAGTTCCCTGTCTTCTCAATGTGCTCCGATTATCTCATGCAAGAGAATTAGATGACTCTCGGATGAGAGTTTGAGCCGAGTGTCAGTAACATAATTGAGCTGATTCTCTCACATGAGAGAATCATCACTCATGTGACCCCGGCCTTACACTTTTTTCAGCTGGACAATTCTTTTATATACCATAATTATTGCTAATATTCCCGAAGGCTTTATAATATAAGTATCCTTCTTCCCAAACCCACTGACCTAAGCAGGGCCGCATTACTGCCCTTACTGGATGGGGTCCGATGAGCAGAAGGGGCCCGCAGTGGGTCCCCTCTCCTCTGCTCAGCGAGCCCCAACTAAAGGCTTCTGCCAGCTCAGTAACTGATCTTGTGTCCTCAGATGCACAGGCAGTTAAAATTTGTTCCTGTGTGGTAGATTGCTACCACACGGCAACAGTTAACATCCGCCAGCCAATCACAGACCGGCAGCTGACGTCAGCGGGCACATCTCTGGCGTATGATATCACTGTCATACACCGGAATGAAGGTCTGTGCCTCAGATGCATCGAGTGGAGGACACTGTTGCATCTCAATCAGGTAAGGAGAAACTTTTTTGTAAAGCCACACAATCGGGCATATTATACATTATGGGGGTGCATTATACCGCTATGGGGCTGTATTATACCGCTATTGGGCTGCATTACACCACTATGGGGCTGCATTATACTACTATATATGACTATGGGATGCATTATTCTATTATGGATGACTATGGGGGTAATATGTAGAGACATGGGGCAGTATGGAAAGATATGAGGCAGAATGGGTGGACACGAGGGGTCCAGAATGGGAGGACCTATGGGGTCTAGAATGTGGGATTTTATTACTGTAGGGGCTAATCAAAGGATATAAGTTTTCAAGACACTGTCTTCAGTGTGGGGAAGGAGAGATCCTGTTACTGTGCAGGGCAACATGATTGCTTTTTTCTTCATCTGGTGTGTATAGAAGGGGGGGAAATTGGGGAATGTGCACTAGATAACTGTGTTATTTTCTGCAGAGAAGAGTCCTGGCTGGAAGAAGTGATGGCGGTCTGAACTGGATGAAGAAGAAAAACGAAGATGAAGGACTTCAACTAGAGACATCACCGGTGAGTCAGTGTGTTACCTGTACACATACACTGACACTATACACTATATACAGAGGTCCTGTGTATAATGTCACTGATGATTCCTGGATGACCTGTACACTGACACTATACACTGTATGCTGTTGTCAGGAGCATCGCACTGCACTTGCTCACTGAGCCAGTGCGCATGTCCTGTGTACAAAAACAGTGCTCAAAGATACCTGTGGAGCGGGGCAGCAGCGGTGACGATGCCTGCTTCAGACTATCAGGACCTGAAGCACGACTGCTGGGGGCGTGACCTAAGCTCCACAGAGCTAGGAGCTGCAGGGAAACTCCTAGAAAGGTAAGTACGGGACAAATTACTAAGGGGCATAGACAGGGACGTAAACCAGATCAAGCCGGGTCAAAGCACGAGATAGCAGAACAGTACCAAAGGGTTAGACAGAGCGAATAGTCAGGACATAGCAATAGATCAGAAAACCAGAACAGGCAATGGATGGTACAATAGGGACAAACTGTGACGGAGTAACAATAGCCAAGACAGGAGGTCAGAACTGGAGAAGACAATAGTACTAAAATGAGAGACGTTGTACAGAGTGAGGGCACAGACCGGGTCATACACGGGAATCAAACAAGCAATGCAGTATACACGCACACCAGGGGGGTCAGACACACAGCCAGAATAACAGTATAGCTGACAGGGAATCCTAGTCTGGAGTGAGTATAAATACCCCTCCCAGATCCAAAGAGAGGCCGGCAAAAGTTAACCCTGTGAGAACAGGACATTAACCATGTCCTAACCATGACAGCTGTATACAGAGCTCCTGTGTATAATGTCACCGGTGATCACTGTATTACCTGTACACTATATGCTGTATAATGAGCTCCTGTGTATAATGTCACCCATGATCACTGTATTACCTGTACACTATACACTATATAAAGAGCTCCCGTGTATAATGTCACCGGTGATCACTGTATTACCTGTACACCGTACACTATATACAGATCTCCTGTGTATAATGTCACCGGTGATCACTGTATTACCTGTACAAGGACACTGTATACTAAGTACAGCTCTCCTGTGTATAATGGCATTAGTATTGTGTTTTTTACATTAATGATCAGTATTGTATCAGTATTGTAGTATTTGATTACTATTTGTTGGTAATATGTGATCTGGTCACTGTGTAGCGGTATTTGATCCTTGTATGTGCTATTATTCAGTCACTATGTGGTGGTAAAATGTGGTCTGGTCATGGCGTGATGGTATTTGTTCCTTGTATGTGGGATTATAATTCACCATGTGGTGCTAACATGTGATTCGGTCATGGTGTGGTGGTATTTGTCCCTTGTATATGGCATTATTGGTAATTTTAAAAATTGAAAAATAAATACAAATATACCTAAAATTGTATTGGATATTTTAACAAATGTTTAATAAGTTGCAGTAGAGTAGAGCCCGGCCAAAAGAGTCTACTTTGTCATGGTGGCGGATTAAAAAATCTTTTGGCCAAAAGAAAAGCTGCTGACTATATGTGTGATCTGGTGATGGGAACTGTTAATGTGAGATTGTTGAGGACATGGTGTAGAAGTGGAGTTTTTCCAAGAGAGGGTGGTGGAACTTTAGAAGGTTTGAGGGGTAGAGGCAGAGCTAGGGTGGAGCCTGGGGGGAGTTTCAAGGGGCCCCGAAAATGTTGCCAGTATGGGGCCCTGAAATTCCTAGTGGCAGCCCTGCTCACAATGACTAATGCACTGTGACATCACTGTATGCAATAACTCTTTTCGGAGTTCACAATGTTCATTATTCAGGTACAGTGCCATTATTCCTGCACAATGACATAACTGTGATACTTACCCCTGTATGGGCGGGTCACTTTGTTCTCTAGTGCTGTATTTTAGCCTCACTATCTATATTTGTCCTTGGGTAGAGATATTGCTTATTTTCTAAGCATATTGACCTCAAAATATATATTATAAATGTAGTATATTATCCAGGTGGTGTAACATAACTGTAAGGGTATGTGCACACATAAGCGTTTTTTCTCACGTTTTTTAATCCCGGAATCGCTTTGCGGTAAAAACGCAGCATGCTCATTAATTTTGCGGAATCGCGGCGATCCCGCACCCATAGGAATGCATTGTTCTGCTTACTTTCCGCATGTGGCTGTGCACACCATGCGAAAAGTAAGCAGAACATTTGCGGATGGTACCCACGGTCCGGAGGAGAGTAGATTGTCCTCCGGGCTTTGGGTACCATATCCCTGTAAAAAATATAATTTAAAATAAAAAATATTGTTATTCTCACCTTCCGACGTCCCGCGCAGCCTTCCCGCCTCTCTCCACGCTCCCGGTCCCAGTATGCCTTTTCGAGCGATGAAGTCCGTTCTCGCGGGATCGCGAAGTCTCGCGGTCATTCGCTCGACGTCATCACGAATGACCGCGAGACATCGCGATCCCGCGAGAACAGACGTCATCGCGGTAATTGTCGCAAAGGATTACTGAGACCGGGACCGTGGAGAGAAGCGAGAAGGCTGCGCGGGACGTCGGAAGGTGAGAATAACAATATTTTTTTTATTATTATTTTTTACATTCTGTCTTTTACTATTGATGCCGCATAGGCAGCCTCAATAGTAAATAGTTGGTCACACTCGTCAAACACTATGTTTGACGAGTGTGACCAACCTGTCAATCTGTTCTCCAAGCGATGCTACAGATCGCTTGGAAAACGCTAGCAATTCTGCAAGCTAAATACGCTTGCAAAATGCTAGTTTTTCCATGGGAAAATCGCGGGAATTTAAAATGCGATTTTCCCGCGGAATGGAATTCCGGAATTCTCACGGTAATTTCCGCGAGAGTTCCGCTACGTGTGAACCCAGCCTTATAAAGCAGATGGAGTAAATTTGAACTGAGTTTTGTCTCTGCCCTGGCAGTGTCCCATGCAGTGTCGGACTGGCCCACCGGAGAACCGGAGGATTCTCCGGTGGGCCCTGGCATCTGGTGGGCCCTGGCACCCGCTGGCATACAGGGCCAGCAGTTGCCTAGCGCCACCGCTGCTCCAGGGGCCCCCAGCCAGTGGCGTGTCGCTAATAGCGGCACACCACGCAGCTGCTAATGGGGGCCCTGTGCCAGTGGAGCAGCAGCCAGGAGCCCCTGTCCCCGCTGCTAAAAGGAAATGAATATGCACTGCTTCCCACGCCCACATGGGCATGGAAAGCAGTGAATATCATTTCACAGTCTCCACTCCACTCTCCCCCAGAGGCCCCGCCCCCCAACCCAGTAAGCCGCTATGCGGCAGTGAGGGCCGGCGCCACCCTCAATTGTAATGGGAGAGAGCGCGCTCTCTCTCTCTCCCATCAGTCCCCTCTGCTGACTCACAGCCGATGCGCGATGACGTCACTACATCGCGCATCTGCTGTGTGTCTGGCAGAGGGGGCAGCTCCTGACACTGAAGCCGGCTGCCGGAATCAGCGTGGGAGCGAGGAGAAGAGGTGAGTATTGTTTTTTGTTTTTTTATCTCTCTCTCTCTATCTCTATATCTATCTATCTACCTCTCTGTCTATCTCTATATCTATCTATCTCTCTATCTATCTCTCTATATCTATCTCTCTCTATATCTATCTCTCTCTATATCTATCTATCTCTCTATATCTATCTCTATATCTATCTCTATATATCTCTATCTATCAATATATCTCTCTATATCTATCTATCCATCTATCTATCTATCTATCTCTATCTATCTCTATATCTATCTCTCTATATATCTATCTCTATATCTATCTATCTCTATATCTATCTCTATCTATCTCTCTCTATATCTATCTCTATCTATCAATCTATCTCTCTATATCTATCTATCTCTCTCTACATCTATCTCTCTATATCTATCTATCTATCTCTCTATCTCTATATCTATCTCTGTCTATATCTCTATCTATCTATCTCTCTCTATATCTATATCTATCTCTATATCTATCTCTATCTATCTATCTCTATATCTCTCTATATCTATCTCTCTATATCTATCTATCTATCTATCTATCTCTATATCTCTCTCTATCTATCTATCTCTCTATATCTCTATATCTATCTATCTCTCTATCTATCTCTATATCTATCTATCTCTATATCTATCTATCTCTATATCTATCTCTGTCTATATCTCTATCTATCTATCTCTCTCTATATCTATATCTATCTCTATATCTATCTCTATCTATCTATCTATCTCTATATCTCTCTATATCTATCTCTCTATATCTATCTCTCTATATCTATCTATCTATCTATCTATCTCTATATCTCTCTCTCTATCTATCTATCTCTCTATATCTCTATATCTATCTATCTCTCTATCTATCGCTATATCTATCTATCTCTATATCTGTCTCTATATCTGTCTATCTATCTATCTATCTCGATATCTATCTATCTATCTATCTATATCTATATATTTCTATATATCTCTATATCTATCTCTATATTTATCTATCTTTATATCTATCTCTATCTCTCTATCTCTATATCTATCTATCTATCTATCCATAGATCTATTTATCCCATATCTATTTATCTCTATATCTATCTATCTATCTATCTATCTATCTATCTATCTTTGTATAAAAGCATTACACCCTATGAGGGGGGCAGCATTATACCCTATGAGGGGGGGCAGCATAATACCCTATGAGGGGGTGAATTATACCCTATGAGGGGGTGCATTATACCCTATGAGTGGGGGCATTATACCCTATGAGGGGGCAGCATTATACCCTATGAGGGGGGCAGCATTATACTCTATGGGGGAGCAGCATTATACCCTATGGGGGGCAGCATTATATTCTATGAGGGGGCAGCATTATACCCTATGAAGGAGCAGCATTATACCCTATGAGGGAGCAGCGTTATACCCTATGAGGAGGCAGCGTTATACCCTATGAGGAGGCAGCGTTATACTCTGAGGGGGTGCATTATACCCTATGAGGGGGGCAGCATTATACCCTGAGGGGGCAGCATTATACCCTATGAAGGGGGCAGCATTATATTCTATGAGATGGCTGCATTATATTCTATGAGGAGGCTGCATTATACTATATGAGGGGGCTGCTTTATATTTTATGCGGGGGCTACATTATATTCTATGAGGAGACTTCATTATACTATATGAAGGAGCTGCTTTATATTCTATGAAGGAGGCTACTCCAACTCCTGCTACATAATTAAGATTTGTACTACCTTATATTATACCCGGATATTAGCATGTTTTACCGCACAATTGGTGGTCTTGTATTTATCTTTATGTAACTACATAGTGGGCCCCAAGAATGATTTTCTTTGGTGGGCCCAAGGTGCTCCAGTCCGACGCTGGTCCCATGTTGTTAGGCATTCACACGACTGTGGCAGAGCACACTAAAATGACAGACACTGTTGGGACAGAAGCTAGACAGTCAAAAGTGACTCGATATGCCTGTTTATACTGTATGATTCTGGTGGGGGTTACTTCTCAAATGCAGTTTTTGGATATTTACACGGAAACCTCAAGCTAGTTCTCTATGCGAACTGAGCTTTATATTGAGTTTTCGGAGGCAGAATCAGCAAACACAAATAGCAGTTCAAGAATTGTTTTTATCTTATTTTATTGCTTTTTATTTACCATGCAATATAAATGATAAGACAGCTTTATTTGGGTTAATGCAATTATAGCTATACTAGAGTTATGTCGTTTTTAATGTTTTGCTACTTTTACTAACTAATAACGATTAGTTTATCATCAAAAATATTTTTTTGTCACCGTATTCTGAGAGCTACCGTACAACTTTTGTATTTTTTTTTGTCTGACAGAGCTTTATGAGGGCTTGTTTTTTGCAGAATAAGTTGAAATTTTTTGGGTACATTACATTTATAATTTCTTTTTTATTAAGATTGTTGGGAAGCAGAATGAACAGAAACCAGCAATTCAGGAATTGTTTCTGTCATTTTTTTAAATTAATTTTTTTGCAAATTTGTTTGTTGCATTTCATCAAATGAAGTTGGTGATTTGGTCAGGATTAATGTTGTCCTTAATGCTGGGAAATACATAGAGATATGTATCTATTGTGCAATACCATCAGAGAGCCATCTCATTGGCTACAAATTTTGTTCTGCAGTAGGTCAACAACTCCAAACATCCAGGCAATGTCATTTAGAACTACAGCATCTTCAGCGTAAAGAACAAGAAGTCCTAGAAATGATGCCCCCCACAGAGCTCACAGCGAGTCTGTATGGGCTTAGATAAGAAGACAGAAGCATTTATGAAAGCCTACATCCACGTAATATCTGTGGTTGGTTCTCCATGATGTTTGAAACAACCTCCCTACTGAGTTCCTTTAAAACCTGTGTGCAGGTGTACCTGGAGGAAATTATGTTTTTTGAAGGCCAAGGGTTGTCACACCAACTGATTTGATTTAGATTTCTCTTTTGTTTATTCACTTTGCATTTTTTAATTGTTAAACATAAACTATTAACACTTCTAGTTTTGAAAATGTTGCTCCTTTGCAGAATTATTTCCACACCTGCCTAAAACTTTTTAACAGTACTGTATAAATATTAATCTGATTCTGAAAGAGAGAAACCTCTACACACACAATCGTTTTTACCTTTCTTGTTATCTTTTTCATCTTTTTTTTACCTTCCTCCTTTGTTTTTCTTTTACTAGCTTTCTTCCCTCCCAAATACAAACATTATGAACCTTCTATTGAGTTATTTGAGGTGTCAAATGTTGGCTTTGGTCACTGTTGTTGAGAATTGATGGTTTGGTTAGTGATTGGTTGCCAGGGTCACTTATAGTTGTTTCTAGGCAAAATGTTTACTATGGGTTTGGATCAGTAAAAAATATAATTGCTGACTGCTGCAGCCAATCCCAAGCTGCATATGTCCTGCTGTTGGTGGAATGGTGATCAAACTCTTCCTGTGTCAGTGACCATCATGGAGTGACCTGCCCTGGATCCATGTAAGTGCTGGTAGGCCAGTATCAATTAGTGCATTATTTTTTTTTACAGATTAAAGCCCCTGGGTCACCTGGACAACCCTTTTCATATCAATTCAGGGCAGTAATCTTTCCGCACACCCACAACGACTAATCTTCCATCCTGCCCAAATATTGTGAAAATGACCTGCTTTTGACCATATCTTGATATTTTTGTTATACATACTAACATTTTGGGCAGTGAGGCTCTCTATATCTAAATTTTGTCTGTCTGCAGCTGCACAGAAATCATACATTCTCAAGAGAGGACACTTGACTTACCAGCAAAAAGGCGGAGACTTCTCCTTTCTGAACGTTGAATATAGCACTGTGTACACAGCTCTTTAAGCAATAATACAACTTACTGGTCAGCATCTACATTAGCTGGTGGATGTTATCAGACCAGGATAACTGTAGCTAATATGTGGAGAAATCGGGAATTTAAAAAAATAAATAAAAATGTACACAAATGTACAAGCCCTGTAAAAAGGCTTCTATGTTTTGTAACACCAAGGCAATCAGAGGGAGTACTAGGTGCTCTGTATGTATAGTTTAATGGCTGCAGTGCCATTTATAAGTGGAATATTCCCTTAGCTGCACCAATGTCTTGTGAATTATTATCAAAGTGTATCGTCCTAGTTAACCACTTGACCCAGCAACTGGAGTCACCCCTTCTCTAACTATAAACCTTTATATTGTGCCCTCGCTGCTCCTAATTAGAGATGAGCGAATATTTCAATATTTGGTTCAGATTACGATTGCCATATTTGCAATATTCGCTGAATGCCATTGGAGCCTATGGAAGTACAGATGAGCGAATATGTTCGGAAACGATCATCAAGCATAAATTCGGCACACATATGGCAAATTCGAATTCGGCGATCGTTTTCTGAACAACTCATCTCTACTCCTGACCACACTTTATGTCTTGCTTGGTTTTGACTTTGCATACTGTGCTAAATATCTTTTCACAGCTCCACTCCCTTCTTACTATCCATCTTAAAATGGCTTAATCCACCTTCTTCTGTCGATACTCGCAAAGGCGAGTTAAAAAAAAAGGATGTACTGTAGAGACCAACTGATTGCATGTGCATGGCATTTCTACCCCAAAATATCAGCTGATAATGAGGGCAAAACCATATGTATGCATATATTGTGGTGTAGTAACCACTATGTCCGCTAGGGGGCGCTGTGTGGAGGTTCCAAGATGATGAGTGGCAGAATCCTGAAGGATGGTTATGTATCTCAAAGTGGGTGGCTTTGAGATGGAGACTTAGTTATGTGTTGATCAGCAATGATATTGCTGAAGTATTGTTTCAAGGTATAAGGGAGAAGTCTCCAGGTAACTTGGGAGTTGGGCGGGCCAGTTACCTACAAACCCACCCAGGGGTGTGTCTGAAAATGCCTGTATTAAAAAGCTATGTGAGTGTGTAAACGACCTATGATGAGGTCATAGTCACGTGACCCGGTGGGCGTGGCTATAGACCATATAATGTGGCCAGGGTAGGTCACATGTGAGAAATGCTGGGACCTCGTTGGTCCAGTGTGGAAGGTCCTGCAGACATTGAACTTCCTGCCTGACAGCGCGTGTGAAGTGGCTGTGAGCAATGGCGATGTGTGCCTGAGAGTTCCCTGGAGGGAACGAACGTGTGCGGAATGCTGAAGCCGCATGAGGAGCCCTGACTTGGGTGAGATAGTTGTGAGGCTAAGAGAGCCTGCGTACTGGACATTGATAATAAGAGTGAAGCATTATAATGGACGCTATACTGGTAATGCTGTTAAGTGAACTTTCTGTTGCTGCTGTGGTTTATGAGGCGTGAATAAACCGCAAGGACTGTATGATTTGTTGGAAAATCCGTGCCGGAACTTGGTTTTGTGGCTGCAAGCGAGAATCCCCTAAGTAAATGACAGCGCTACCTCACAATATATAGGGGAATGTAGCTTTGCATGGTGGGTATTCCTATGAATGACCATCCGTGCAATCTAGACAGGGTAAACCACACTGGCACTTAGAGGGAAATTGCAGGGGAGCTCCTTCTATGAAGTCCATATGTCCTAATAATAAACACACATACACATGGTGTACTTGCCATGACGCACCCCCCAAATCAGCATGTCCTCAATAATGTATTATAAAGAGTTAACAGTACTGACTCGGCATCATACTGAAGGATGACACATTGAAGAAGTGTAGATTCTATTTATGGTTTTCAGAGGTACATTATATTTACAAAAGTACTTTACAAAGATTTTGTAATGGAGTAGTGGTTTTGTTGAAGGTTTGCAAAGATACAAGGGGTTACAAGAGTGAATCAGACAGCTGCCCCTCGATATTCCTCATGGGGGGTTGTCAGCTGTGCCTGGAATACAGTCTGTCCTGGTCTGGATGAGTCAGCGAGCCCAGGGGGATGCCTCACCCTCTAAATCAGGACTGTGACATCCAGACCATCTGACTGAGCCACAGTTAAGCATCATCTTCTTATGTGACCACTTATTTCTAGAATACTGCAAAGACATCTTAGAATACTCTAATGCAGAGATTAGCACAGTCACAAACCAAGCAAAGGATTAACAGCTACTCTCTCCGAGAAATCTGCAGATCTCTCTCTTTGGCCATGGTCACACTATCAGTATTTGGTCAGTATTTTACCTCAGTATCTGTAAGCCAAAACCAGGAGTGGGTGATAAATCCAGAAGTGGTGACGTGTTTGTTCCTCACCTGGTCTTGGCTTACAAATACTGAGATAAAATACTGACTAAATACTGATAGTGTGACTGTTACCTTTTTAACAATCAATCAATGGAATATTATATGCTAAGGATTTTCACACTGTGTCTTTTTCAGAATTTTTTTGAGCAGATCCGCTAAAAAATTTTTAGCAGATAAAGAGTTAACAAAACAATCAAAATAATTGTTATTAATTTGTATGGGTAAAAGATTTGCTGTTTATTATGTTCAGGCTTTTGAACGTCATAAACGGTTCAGATTTTCAAAGACGCAAAGTATTTAAAAGAAGTAATGTACAGTACATTCTCCTGGTGTTTTCTAATAGATACTCAGTACTTTACAATAGTAGTCAGTGGGTATTCTGCCTTTTTAAGTGTTTTTTGAGCATTTTTACTTCAAAAATTGCTAGCGTTTTTTTCATTGCTTATGGAAAATCCAGTAAAAAGATGCCCTAAAAACACTGAAAAATGGTTATGAAAAAAACCCAAAACTTTCAAACAGCTTGCCCAATCATTGGTACAAACTTTATATAGAGGAGTTATCTCCATTGCTGTTTGAAACCTTTAACACTGTACAGGTAATGGGAGGACTGCCCTCTTCAGTGCAGGAACCACTGGTTGTCGTATTGCTGAAATCTGGGAAGGTCCCTCGGAATCCAGACTTGTACCATCACATTAATCTCCTTTGTTAAAATTCTTCTGTTAAGTCTCTAAAATATAATCTTATATTTAGTGCACTTTGCCAAAACTGAGTTTATGATCGGTAAGGCTATACAACATCCGGAAACAATTCCTTAACATTAATGCTTTTCAGTTGAGTAACACCCCTGGTTATATGGTATCTCTTGGTACCTGGAAAAGCATTTGACATTGTTGAATGGCTGTATTTGTGGGATTAACTCTCCAGGATGAATATTAGTCCTAGATGCTTGTCTTAGAATAAACTTATATATGATCCTTCAATAGCAAAGTTTCATACTAGTTCTACTATGTCTGATACTTTCTCCCTTAGAAGAAACATCAGACAGGAAATTCCCCGGTCACCTTTCCTGTTTGCCTTAGCGATAGATCCACTATCTGTCAGTCACGAACCATAGTGCGAGTTTCACAGAGTACAATTACAGAAAGGGTACCTCTATACATAAATGATACCCGTGTTTAGTTCACTGATAGTTGTACTTCCCTGGCTTCATTACTAGATCTTATTGAAAGGTTTGGTGCTTTCTATGGTATGAAGGTTAATTGGTCCAAGTCTGTGCTCTTTCCCTTATTGACTTAGAATTAACCTTGAACTCAATATCGCATAACGTTTGTTGTGTTTCACAATTCAAATACTTGGGGGTACAAATATTGAATTTTCTGGAGCACTTCAGGGAGATGAACTTGGATCCTCTGGTCAGTTAAGCAGTTGTAAAACTTTAAGCATGGTCTTTTCTTAGTTAATCCTTATTAGGTACACTAAATATATTCAAAATTATTTATCGTCCTAAGCTAAGCTTATTTACTTGTTTCATGCCTACCTTATTGTTTTACCCAAGATATTCTTTTAAGGCCTTGATAAGGTGCTCAATTAGTTTTATTGGCAAGGTCGTGCTTCATGATTTAAACGGCTGGTCCAAAACTAACATTGATGTAATCCTAATGTCTTTAATACAACAGCTTTTCTGGTATACTTCAATTAAGTATATTACTCTCTACTCTGATTTTTTTTACCTTCTTTTGGTTTGATGACATTTCATTTGAGATCATTTCACCAGGGGCAGAGGCTATGGTCGCTGCCTCAGACTCTATCCCCATCTTGAAACGAAGCATCATCAATGATGTACAGCTCAGGGCCTGGGCTAGTCTCTGCTCTACTTAAGCATACATTGGTTGTCAATTTCAATATATGCCAATATGAGGTCTCTTGTCATGCTGCGATATCCTTTTAATTTTCAATGCAAAGTGTCAGTGCGTTCACTCTTGCGCTCTGATAAGAAGTGATGAGCTGGTAAAAGAGTGCACTGTCAGTGCACATTATAAGGAGAAAATGCTTTGAGCAGAGACCAGCTCTGCCCAAGAAAATGCTGTCTGTTTCGGGGAAGGCATTCTCTTTTCTTTTCTTGCTTACCAGGTTCCTTCATTACAATGCACACTGACAGTGCATTCCCTTGCCAGCTCAACACTTCTCAATAGAGCTGGCGTATCAGTGCACTGTTACTATGCATTGAAAAGGATATCACACAATGACAAGAGAGCTCATACTGAGCATATATTGGTGTTATCAACTGACGCATGATTATTAGAGCAGGGACTAGCTCAGCTCCTGAATGCACATCATTGATTCATCTTGAGAGGAGGACAGAGGCTACTGCAGTAATTAAAGTTTATTAGAAAGAAAGTGATTAGATTAAAGAGATAGACATTTAGGATTAATTCAATGTTAGTTTTGGATCAACCCTTTAAACTGGCAGCTTTGCAGGTATCAAAAAATGACAGGGTTTTGCTGCCTCCAAATATCCTGCAGGCACTTCCGCTGCCCCCACTCACCGACGCATGCCATGCCATGCTGCGCTCTCTCCCCGCACGCCTGCTGCCCGTAGGATTGGCCTGTCTCCTCCTCGCTCTCCTCCTTCCGGCCAGCAGCGGTCCCGCACATGCGCCTTAGGCCGCGGGCGCGCGCTCTGCAGGTTCCTTAGCCCTGCAGCATCTGCCCAGAAGCCTCTGCCTTCCAATCAGCTGCTGTCACTGGGTATATCAGGCGACTTCTCCATGTTGGAGATGCCTGATTACCGTGTGCATTCCGTGCATGAATCTTGGCCGTGTTTATAGGGGTTTTCCCTGTATGTTGTACCTCCTGCTTCGTCCTGTATCTTCCGCTCCGTCCTGTATCTTCCGCTCCATCCTATACCGCCCGCTCTGTCCTGTACCTCCCTCTCTGTCCTGTACCTCCTGCTCCGTCCGGTACCTCCTGCTCCGTCCGGTATCTCCTGCTCCGTCCTGTACCTCCTGACCCGTCCTGTACACCTAGTCCTGTCCGTAGCGTTCCCTAAGTTCTCTGAGCCGTCCCTCTTGGTTTCAGCTGTCATGGTATCTGACTCCCTCGAGTCTGCCCCTAACGATCCCTGTATAGGGGTCTGCTCCACCTGGTCCTCTCGCTCTTGGGAGCCTCAGTGCTGCGACCCAGAGGGTCCACTCTCGGACACCCGTCATCCCCAAAAGCATCACACTTGCTGAACAGTTGGTGTAGACTAACTGGTAATTGGACATCAATTGTAGTAATCTTGGTACTGCCATACATGGTGCACTTTTGGGTTGCTGTGAGAGTCTTACTAACTATGTACACCGGTACATAGCCCACTCTCATTCTTGACTTTTTCCCTTGCAGACTGTTGTACTTACTTGCTCTACTGATGAAACCTTATTTAAATTGGATTTGACTGTACTTTTAAGGGCATGTCACACTAAGCAATATCGCTAGCAATATCGCTGTAACGTCACTGGTTTTTGTGACGTAGCAGCGATATTGCTAGCAATATCACTATGTGTGATACTTACCTCCGACCGGCTCCCCCGCTGATTATCGCTGATCGCGCGAGAACGTCCTGGACCATTTCTCATCGTCAGCTTCCTGCTGGGCTTCCTGTGGCACCGACGAGCGACGCGAGGACGTCAGGATCGCCACGTCTGACAGGTAAGTAGCGACCCCCGACCGCTGCTATGTCGCTGGTGAGATGTGCCTGTGTGGCAGCTCACTAGCGACCACTTAGCGATGCACCAGCAATCCTGACCGCGTCATATCGCTGGTTGGGATCGCTGGTGCATCGCTAAGTGTGACAGTACCTTTACTTTATATTCCCTATGGCATAATCCTAACCTTCCGTATTTCATTAGTCATCCTGCAGTTAGTTTTTGGGCAGGTAAAGGTCTGAAATATTTTTGGCAGTTATTTGAAAAGTCTCGTTTTTCAAACTCTTGAGAGCCTAAAGATGAGATTTGAATTGCCTAACACTACTTTTTTCGCTGTTAAATATGCTGTGCAATTCAGATACAATTTGACTCCCCCAGGTCAAAATGGGTTCTTCCAAACTTGAAACACCGTTGAAAACTGAGAATCTTAAAAATCCCTTGACCTGTATTTATGAGTTATTGGGCTCTTCTGGGGTTAATCCCTTTTAGAGAGCTCTTAGTTAAAGGAAAAAAGACCTGCAAGTCTGATGGATGAGGCCTGAGATGAGATAGCAGACTCTTTTTTTTTTTTACATCAGTGGTTAGTGTAAGGGATATTTTGATCCAACTCCAAATCCTTCATAGGGTTTATTATACTCCGATCAGACTACATAAAATGGGGCTTTCAGTTTCTGATGTATGATTTAAATGTAGTATTCCAACAGGTAGGTGGCACACCCAGCAGATTAGTTAGCTTGGGATAGGTGCTAGTTCATATGGAGCCAACCACTGAGCTCCTGTAGAACAACAGTAGACAAAGTGAAGGAACTGCACATCTAAAGGCACATGGAGATACTTCAAATAGGATTTATTCACAATATTTCATATCCATTGGTTACACTGCTATAAGCACAGTATTACGCAATGCTTCGTGTGAAAAACCCTTCTTCAAACGTATAGGCTATGTTCACTACATATAGGTTAAAAGGATCAGAGTTGGGCTTTTCCTAAACAGGTACAACCATGATCCAACTGTATCAGGGCCTGGTTGATTCTGCCATATTTGGTCCAATATTTAATTAATTCATCTTTAATGTGATGGCTATAATTGCTTCTCTTTTGTTAGGTGTGTGATATTAGATGGTATTGATGATGGTGCTACTCACAAATGCTTATCCAGAATTGCTTTCATCAGTTTGTAGTCGATTCTTTGCGAAGACCAGTTTTGAAAATAAATGCTCGCAGCAGTAAGTTGTTCCCAACACAGATGCACAACACACAAAAAATCACTAAGGAATAAGCTATAACGTGGAACTCCATGTAGACTTTCATCAAGAAATGGCTTAAATTTGACACAGCAGTGACATCATTTACAATTGGATGTCCCTTAAAAATTCAAAATTGATGAAAAAATTGGTCCAGGAGGTTGCCAAGAAGTAGAAAGCAACATTAAAGGAGCTGCAAGAATTTCTGGCACGTACTGGTTGTGTACCGCATGTGTCAACAATCACCCATATTCTTCATATGCATGGCTTGTGGGATAGGGTGGCAAGACGGAAGCCTTTTCAAGCTTTGCTATGGTTTGACAAAACCTACATCAAGTCTGCCAAAAAGATGTGGGAAAATTTGTTATGGTCTGATGAGACTTTCTGGACTTTTTGGCCTTAATTCCAAAAGGTATGTTTGGCACAAAGCCAGCCCTGCGCATTATCAAAAGAACACACATCGAAGTATGGTGGAGGCAGCATTATTCTTTGGGACTGGTTTTCAGTAGCTGGCACTGGGGCTTTAATAAAGGTTGAGGGAATTATAAAGAGTTCTAAATATCAATCAATTATGCAACAAAACGTTCAGGTCTTTGCTTAAAAGCTGAAGTTGAAAATGAATTCTGTGCTTCAGCACGACATTGACTCTAACCATACCTCTAAATCAACAAAGGAATGTCTTGACAGAAGAAAATCAAAGCTTTTGAATGACCCAGCCAGAGCCCAGGCATGAATCCAATTGAAAATCTGTGATTTAATCTGAAGAGGGCGCAGTACATGGGAGATGCCCTCGCAATCTGATAGATTTGGAGCGCTACTGCAAGTAAGAGTGGGCAAAGATTGTCAATTCTAGATGTGCAATGCTGCTAGACCCCCACTCTAAAGAGACTGGATGTTGTCATAAATTCAAAGGCTACTTGAACAAAATATTAGTGTAAGGCTATGTGCACACGTTGCCCAATTCCCGTGGAAATTTCCGCCGGAATTCCGCAACTCCCTGTCGCGGGAAATACGCTAGAATTCCGCTTGCGTAATTCCCACGTATTTCCCGCATTTTAGCTACTGTTTTGCAAGTGTAATTAGCTTGCAGAATGCTAGCGCTTTCCAAACGATCTGTAGCATCGCTTGGAAAACTGATTGACAGGTTGGTCACACTTGTCAAACATAGTGTTTGACTAGTGTGACCAACTTTTTACTATTGAGGCTGCCTATGCAGCATCAGTAGTAAAAAGTTATAAAGTTAAAAATAATTAAAAAAAAAAAAATGGTGTTATTCTCATCTTCCGGCGTCCCTCGCGATGCTCCCGGCAAGTCCCGTTCCCAGCGATGCCTTGCGACAAAGACCTTTGATGACGTAGCGGTCTCGCAAGACCACTACATCATCAAAGGTCATTGTCGCAAGGCATCGCTGGGAATGGGACTTGGCAGGAGCATCGCTGAGGCCTGGGGACACTGCGAGGGACGCTGGAAGGTGAGAATAACATCATTTTTTATTTTAATTCTATTTTTTACAGGGATATGGTACCCATAGCCTGGAGGAGAATCTCCTCTCCTTCAGACCCTGGGTACCATCCGCACATTTTCCACCTACTTTGCGCATGGTGGGCATAGCCACATGCGAAAAGTAAGCGGAACAATGCATTCCTATGTGTGCCGAATTCACGCGATTCCGCAAAAAGAATGAGCATGCTGCGTATTTTTCCGCTATGCGATTTTGCCGTGGAAAAATATGCAGCATTAGCACAGCATGTGCGGAATGCCATTAAATACAATGGGTTGCTTATTTTAAGCGTTTTCGGAGCGTTTACGCCACATTTTCGCGGCGAAAAAATGCGGCAAAAACGCATAAAATATGCAGGAATTCCGGACATGTGCACATAGCCTAAGGCTATGAATTGTACAGTTTATAGGTAACATGATCAAAGGTGGATAAAGTTCTGAAATGATTCTTCTTATGATTTTTTACATGAAAAAACTGGCATCTTAACAGGGGTGTTTATACTTTTTCTATCCACTGTACGTATAAGTATCTGATCCTAAACAAATGCCATGGTAAGCGCTCGCTTACACAGCCATCAAATCTCTGATGTGAGATAAATGAGTCGATTATGCTAATGTCACTTAGATCAAACTCTGTCAGAGTTTGATTCCAGTGCCACCTTAGTATGATCCAATTCTCTCACATGACACAATCGTATCACAGGAGTGGAGAAGATGGGGAGCTTAATTTTGTGTTCTCCTTTGTCTGTGTCCACGTAAATCGGACTGCACTTGGATGACATCATGGGTATAGTAATAAAATTAGATACCATATGGTATTAAAAACATAAAATAGCAATAAAGATCATTAAAGACATAGAGAATACTAATGTGCGATGACTTTAATAAAGCAATAAAAGAGAAAAATTAATTATGATTGTACATAGATTACTAAATTAAAGAGCCCTAAATGGTTTTTCCACCTTAAAAAAGTGGATTTCAAACACTTATACATAACAAACAGAGCAAGTACTCATTCTCACCAATGCTCGGGTCTTTGTGATTTGATATCAGGTTTACAGCATACATCATTGATGCAGCCAATCACTCTGTTCTGCAGCTCTGTCACTTTAGATGGCATGAGCTGCCAAGCTCAGTGATTGGCTGCAGCGGTAATGTGAGCTGTTGACGATGCGTCACCTCTGCAGCCAAAGCACTGAGACCAATGTAGCTGAGGAGCGCCCGCGCTGCACCCAGGGAGAACCCCTGCTCTGTTTATTATGTTAAGTATATAAGGCAGTTGGAGGACACTTTGCTTAAAGGCGTTCACCGAGAAATGTAATAAAATAAGTAAAAATACATTTAACCCCTTCAGGACAATGGACGTACCCAATATGTCCTGGCTGGGATTTCATTCCTGACCTTGGACATGCAGGGTACATCCTGGCGATATAACACGTACAAAAGCTGAGTGTGCGCGATCGCTGCTTGGTGTACAGCTAAGGCTAGTTTCACACTAGCGTTTAAACGACGCGTGCACGGCGCCGCTAAGCCACGCCCCCTGCCGGCTCCCTGCCCGCCCCTTCCTGTTATCGCCTCCTCCGAGCGCAGAGGGCTGCATGCGTTATGCGCACCCTATCTTTAGCATAGGGTGCGCAGGCCGTGTGCAACTATGAATATAGCGTGCGCTGCACATTTTTGGAGGTGCGCCGTGCGCGCCGAACGCAGCATGTTGCATTTTGGCTCGCACGGCGCACATTCAAAAATGCGCAGCGCACGCTATATTCATAGTTGCACACGGCCTGCGCACCCTATGCTAAAGATAGGGTGCGCATAACGCATGCAGCCCTCTGCGCTCGGAGGAGGCGATAACAGGAAGGGGTGGGCAGGGAGCCGGCAGGGGGCGTGGCTTAGCGGCGCCGTGCGCGCGTCGTTTAAACGCTAGTGTGAAACTAGCCTAATATCATAGCTGAGACCAAACTCTCACTGTTTAACCCCCTGAATGCTGTGATCGATTAAAAAAGGCAGGCAGAGGTAGGGGGCTCATTGCCATGGTGACCCCACGTTGTCATGACAACACCCGGGTCACCGGGCTCTAGCATGCTTGTTAGACCATGATTAGAGCATAGTTATAATGCATTGCAATGATAGTGCAGCGATCAGACTGATGAAAATGAAAGTCCCATAGAGGGACTAAGTAAAAAAAAAAGTTTAACAAAAATTGGGAAAACAATTTTTTTAATGAAATTACAAAATAATAATAAAATATGTATTGTATAAATTTGTATTTTTTGTAAAAAAGAAAAAAAAATACACGTTTGGTACTGCCACGTGTAGTACGACTCGCCAAATAAAACTGTCCCATTAGAACTTTACTTTTTCATCAAACAAAAAAGTGGAATAAAACACAATAAAAAAGATGAATGTAAATAAAAATGGTATCCCTGAAAACATCATCTTGTCCCACAAAAAAACAAGCCGCCATACAGCTCCATCAGCAGAAAAGTAAAAAAGCTATAGCTCTCAGAAAACAGTGATGCAAAAATAATAATTTTTTTATAAAATAGTTTTTATTGTGTAAAAGTGCTAAAACATAAAAAAAATAAATGTGATATTGCTATAATCGTGCTGACCCGAAGAATAAAGCTGCCTTATCAATTTTACCACACACGCAGAACGGCAAAAAAACAATTCCTGGAATGCTGGTTTCTTTTCATTCTTCCTTGCAAAAATTGGAGTAGAAAGTGATCAAAAAACTTTATGTGAAAATAGTACCAATAAAAACATAAACTTGTCCCTTGACAAACAAGCCCTCACTTGACTGTTAGCCGAAATATGGAAAAACTTGTTTTTGCATTAAAAATTTTTTTTTATGTGTCAGCAGCCAAACATAAAAAAACTATATAAATCTGGTATCGCTGTAATCGCACCGACCTGAAGAATAGTCATCTAATCATTTATACCGCATGAGGAATGGAATAAAAAATAAATAAAACCAATTCTTCACCTGCTGTTGATTTTTTCATTCTGCCTGCCCAACTTTGCAGTAAACATGGCACACATTTATCATGCACTCTACGCTGAGTGCTTACATCGAGTTTTTTGAGTAAAGCTCTGAAACACGTGATTCAGATGGAGCCCCCGGCGGAAATTCCCTATAATGAGGTGGCAGATGGAGACACCGTGGATGCTGTCTGACCTATGATCCAGCGGTGTCCGTCTTTTTAGGATTGCATAAAAGTGCCATCAGCCACAGTTTTGTGCACTTCTGAAAAGAAGGACACTGCTGAACAGAGGCCAGATAAAGTCCTGAGTAACTCTGCTACCTCATTATAGTGAATGGATCCCTTAGGGGTTTCATCTGAATCACGTCACTCTGAGAATTAGATGGAAACTGCAAAGTGCTCAGCATATTTAGAGAGCTGGATAAATGTGATCCTAAATGTTATGAAAAATGTTCCCAACATAAGATTCAAATCAATCCATAAAAATAGCAAATCCCCACTCAGGTCAGATATCTGTTAACGGAAATATAGGGGGCTTCCACTTTACTGGTAGTACAAAAGCTCTGGAAAAGTGAAATGGCTAACCCACCCTCCAAAGAAAATTCAGCAAATTTTCCGCTACCAAATCCAAATGTCTCCAGTAGAACGAGCTGATGACTTCAACATACTAGGCACTGCAATGTACTGAGTACTACAATGGCAGTTTGCAATTTTCACTCAGCAACATCCACTACTGCTTGTTTCTGGAAAACACCCATGGAGTCAAAATTGTCACTACACCTGTAGATAAATTCCCATAGGGGTATTCAGTGAGATGAAAAAGTGTTTGTCCACTTCCTGATTTCTTATTCTTTTGCATGTTTGTCACACTTAAATGTTTAAGATCATTAAACAAAAGTAAACACAAAATTATATTTTTAAACTAGATGTGTATTTCCTGAAGGAAGTACAGATAGTGGTTTGAAATGGTGCCCGGGCTGCCCCTTTAAGAGAGACTTGCCTGCCGCCCCTGCAAGACTTTCAACTCAGGATCCGTTTTAACTGTGGGTGCCTCTCAGGGGCCACTTTGGCCTCAGGGTCCGATTTTGTGGGTGGGGCCCCTCAGGGTCCGATTTTGTGGGTGGGGCCCCTCAGGGTCCGAGTTTGTGGACGGGGCCCCTCAGGGTCCGATTTTGTGGACGGGGCCCCTCAGGGTCCAATTTGGTGGGTGGGGCCCCTCAGGGTCCGATTTGGTGGCCGTGGCCCCTCAGGGTCTGATTTGGTGGGTGGGGCCCCTCAGGGTCCGATTTTGTTCCCGGGGCCCCTCAGGGTCCGATTTGGTGGGTGGAGCCCCTCAGGGTCTGATTTGGTGGGTGGAGCCCCTCAGGGTCTGATTTGGTGGGCGGGGCCCCTCAGGGTCTGATTTGGTGGGCGGGGCCCCTCAGGGTCTGATTTGGTGAACGGGGCCCCTCAGGGTCTGATTTGGTGGGTGGGGCCCCTCAGGATCCAATTTGGTGGCCGGGGCCCCTCAGGGTCTGATTTGATGGGTGGAGCCACTCTGGGTCTAATTTGGATGGGCGGGGCCCTTCAGGGTCTGATTTGGTGGGCCGGACCCCTCGGGGTCTGATTTGGTGGACGAAGCCCCTCTGGTACCGATTTTTTTGGCGGGGTCCCTCTGGGTCCGATTTGGTGGGCGGGGCCCCTCAGGGTCCGATTTTGTGGGTAGGGCCCCTCAGGGTCCGATTTGGTGGGCGGGGCCCCTCAGGGTCCGATTTAGTGGGCGTGGCCCCTCGGTCCGATTTGTGGCAGGGGCCCCTCAGGGTCCGATTTTGTGGGCGGGGCCCCTCAGGGTCCAATTTTGTGGGCGGAGCCCCTCATGGTCCGATTTGGTGGGCGGGGCCCCTCAGGGTCCGATTTGGTGGGCGGGGCCCCTCAGGGTCCGATTTGGTGGGTGGAGCCCCTCAGGGTCCGATTTGGTGGCCGGGGCCCCTCAGGGTCCGATTTGGTGAGCGGGTCCCCTCAGAGTCCGATTTGGTGGGTGGGGCCCATCAGGGTCCGATTTGGTGGGCGGGGCCCCTCAGGGTCCGATTTGGTGGGTGGGGCCCCTCAGAATCCGCTTTGGTGAGCGGGGGCCCTCAGGGTCCAATTTGGTAGGCGGCCCCACTCTGGGTCCAATTTTGTGGGCGGACCCCTCATGGTCCAATTTGGTGGGTGGGGCCCCTCAGGGTCCGATTTGGTGGGTGGGGCCCCTCAGGGTCCGATTTGGTGGGTGGGTCCCCTAAGGGTACGACTTGGTGATTGGGGCCCCTCAGGGTCTGATTTGGTGAGCGGGGCCCTTTAGGGGCCACTTTGTCCTATGGGGCCCCTCAGGATTCAATTCAGTGGCCTGGGCTCCTCGGGGCTTGAATTGGTGGCCGGAGCCCCTCTGCATCCGATTTGGTGGGCGGGGCCCCTCAGGGTTCGATTTGGTGGGCGGGGCCCCTCAGGGTCCTATTTGGTGGGCTGGACCCCTCAGCGTCTGATTTGGTGAGCGGCGCCCCTCAGGGTCCGATTTTGTGGGTAGGGCCCCTCAGGGTCCGATTTGGTGGGCGGGGCCCCTCAGGGTCCGATTTAGTGGGCGTGACCCCTCAGGGTCCGATTTGTGGCAGGGGCCCCTCAGGGTCCGATTTTGTGGGCGGGGCCCCTCAGGGCCCGATTTGGTGGGCGAGGCCCCTCAGGGTCCGAATTGGTGGGTTGGGCCTCTCAGGGTCTGATTTGGTGGGCGGGGCCAATCAAGGTCCGATATGGCGGGCGGGGCAACTCTGGGTCTGATTTGGTGGGCGGGGCCCCTCAGGGTCCAATTTGGTGGGCGTAGCCCCTCTGGGTCCAATTTTGTGACGGGCCCCTCAGGGTCTGATTTTGTGGGTGGGGCCCCTCAGGGTCCGATTTTGTGGGTGATTTTGTGGGTGGGGCCCCTCAGGGTCCGATTTTGTGCCCGGGGCCCCTCAGGGTCCGATTTTGTGGCTGGGGCCCCTCAGGGTTCGATTTTGTGGGTGGGGCCCCTCAGGGTCCGATTTTGTGGGTGGGGCCCCTCAGGGTCCGATTTGGTGGGCGGGGCCCCTCAGGGTCCGATTTGGTGGGCGGGGCCCCTCAGGGTCCGATTTGGTGGGCGGGGCCACTCTGGGTCCGATTTGGTGGGCAGGGCCCTTCAGGGTCCCATTTGGTAAGCGGTGCTCCTCAGGGTCCGATTTGGTGGGCGGGGCCACTCTGGGACCGATTTGGAGGGCGGGGCGAATTTGGTGGGCGGGGACACTATGAGTCTGATTTTGTTGGCGGGGCCCCTCGGGGTCCAATTTGGTGGGCTGTGCCACTCTGGGTCCGTTTTGGTGGACGGGGCCACTCTGGGTCCAATTTTTTGAGCGGGGCCACGCTGGGTCCGATTTGGAGGCCAGGGTGGCTCAGCCTCCGATTTGGAGGCCGGGGTGGCTCAGCCTCCGATTTGGAGCCTTGGGTTACTCAGCTTTCGATTTGGCGCGCCGGCCCTTTAAGACTCATTTCGGTGCGCAGCCCTTTAAGAATCACTTTCGCACATTGGCCCTTTAAGAGCCAGTTTGGCTAACTGGGCTTCTAAATCCAATTTGGCGCACATTCTCTCTCAGGGGCATGCGTCATGTGATGAAGCTAGATTTGCATTTGTGCTGTGGGTTTCGCTTTAAGAGCTGAAATTATCTGCCAGAAACTCTGTCCTGGAGAGGTCATGTGACGTTCACAGGTGCTGGCATAGTAACTGGGTGTGCCTGCGCATATCAATGAGCTTAACTGCCATTTCAATCGCCTCAGGGCATGTTTTGTCTATAGCAAAATTTCCCCATTCAAATGCATTGAGACAATGCATTCCAATGACGAGAAAAACATTTTTCTAACGCAAATTGCGCAAAAACTACAAATCCGATCAACACGAAAAATACTTAGCACACCTCTCATGGACGCTGGCTTCGAAACGACACCTCAACGGAGTCTGTGCGTGTAGCGGTTCGGGCCGCATTAATTGCGGAAATCAACTGAATAATAAGTAGAAGAATAAGTTAGCAGCGTTCGGATTACAAGATAGTGGTTTTTTCAAACCACTATAATTAAGGTCTTTATTATTAAGTGAAAAAGAAATTCAAACCTACAGGGCCCTGTGTGAAAAAGTAATTGCCCCCTAAACCTAATAGCTGGTTGGGACAAACTTAGCAGTAGCAACTGCAATCAAGTGTTTGTGATTACTGGCCATGTTCTTTTACAATGCTCTGGAAGAATTTTGGCCCGCTCATCTTTGCAGAATTGTTGTAATTCAGCCACATTGGAGGGTTTCAGAGCATGAACCACCTTTTTAATGACATGCCACAGCATCTCAATTGGATTAAGGAAAGGACTTTAACTAGGCCATTCCAAAGTCTTCATTTTGTTTTTCTTAAGCCATTCAGAGGTGAAGTTGCTGATGTGTTTTGGATTATTGTCCTGCTCCATAGCCTAAGTGTGCTTCATTTTGAGTTCACAAACATATGGCGGACATTCTCCTTCAGGATTTTTTGGTTGACTGCAGAATTCATGGTTACATTTACCACAGTGAGTCTTCCAGGTCCTGAGGCAGTAAAACAGCTCCAGACCATCACACTACACTACCACCACCATATTTTACTGTTGGTATGATCACCGAGCTGTAGGATAGATCAGGACAAACATAGGGCCTTATCCGAGAGATATGATTGGTGGTATAATCAGATTAAACCCACCTGTTTCAAGTATTTCAAAAGCATGTCATATGAAAATCAGCTGTATTGGATCTTTGATGGATCAGCAAGTGACCATAAGACATTTCAATATTGGTGGTCTTTCCTGATGAAGAAGTTATATGTACTTTGAAACACGTTGAATATATAACTAGTGATGAGCGAGTATACTCCCTCAGGTTTTCCCGAGCATGCTCGGGTGTCCTCCGAGTATTTTGGCGTGCTCGGAGATTTAGTTTCTGTCGACGCAACTTCATGATTTGCTGCTACTGGACAGCATGAATACATGTGAGGATTCCCTAACAAACATCCATTCCTCACATGTATTCAGCTTGTCCAGCAGCCGCAAATCATGCAGCTGTGTGGACAGAAACCAAATTTCCGGGCACGCCAAAATAACCGGAGGACAACCGAGCATGCTCGGGAAAACCCAAGCAACAAGTATACTTGCTCATCACTATAAACAACGATTTCAATCCATGTTCCATGGTTTTGCCATTTGCCATCGCTCACACTTTGGATTGCTGGAGTCCCAAAGCTTTAGAAATGGCTTTATATCCCTTTCCCGACTGATAACGCTTAATTACTTTGTTTCTCATTTGTTTCTGAATTTCTTTGGATCGCGGCATGATGTCTAAGTTTTTAGGATTTTTTGGTCTATTTCACTTTGTCAAACAGGTCCTATTTATGTGATTTCTTAACTGAGAACAGGTGTGGCACTAATCAGGCCTGCATGTAGCTCGGGAACTTAGCTTCCCAAAGATTTGATAAATCACAGTTAATTTATGTTTTACGGGAAGGGTGGGGGGACAATCACTTTTTCACAAAGGACCCTGCTTGGATATCTTTTCCCTTAATAATAAAAAACTGCATTTTATGTTCAATTTGTTTTTAATAATCAATAGTGAAAACACAAAAAAACACACAACATTCGACCAAATATATTATGATCAAATACGTCACGCAGGACTTCGCAATGCTTGTAAAGATAACAGTATTCGTGCGAAATATAAACAGGTCACTCATCATTGCAGCTGCATAAAAAAACAGCCAAAATTTTCATATCAGCAAATGCAGAATTATTCTGAAAATTCCAGTATTCCAACATAGAGGTTAAAAAGATAAAGAGGGAAAAAAACATATGTGGGAATCCATATGAGTATGTAACTATAACTAGAAAGAAGAAACAAAAAAAAAACATTTGAGGGGGGTTAGAAGGGAGAAGAGAGATGAGGTGGGGAGGGTTAACAGGGAGAAGGGGTATGGAAAAAGGGATGGGAAGATGAAGGAAATGAGGTGACAATCATGAGGTAAGCACACAGCACCAACCCAGAAACGCTTCATGTAAGAACAGTCTATCTATTGGAATAATTTATAAAAATCCACTGAGTCCTGAAACAGGATCCAGTCGCTACACAATCTCCTAAATCTCTCACCGTGCCCAGAGCTTTCGGATGTGAGTTTTTTCATCCTACAAATATTAACCATGTCTGCAAACCTTTCCGACCCCCAGGGCTGCGGGGTACTCAGTACCGGGCCGGTCTCTCAGATGGGAATGTCACAGCAGCAGTGACCCGGTCCGTGGCCCTGGGCGCCCAATGTAAAAAGGGGAAATTGAAAGGTGGAATGTAGTGGATTAAATGAATAGTTTGTGACGCCACCTGTGGTGTTCGGCAAGGGAGATGTTAAGCCGACGCTGCATGCAGATCCTCTGGGACTGGTGGTATGGTGCAGCAAAGATGTTATAGCTCCCCACAGGTGGAGCTGTAGTCCCAGGGCAGTGTAGACATAGAGGCAAAGAGAAGGCGTAGGTGAGGCAATGTCAGGATGTAGCAGTGCCGGGTGTGTTGGCGCAGGAATAAGTGGAGGACACCAGAGCATGTAGTTCCAAAGCATTACTCACAGTCTGTTGTGCAAACCGGTGCCTGCCTCCGTGCCGTGTCCTCCGGGTCAGGGACTCAGTAAACCTCCAGGCCAGATGGGATACTCCTTTCCAACACTCCGCCAACATGTGCCTTTCTGAACGTCTCCTCTTATAGCGCCTATATATGAAGTATTCCCAGTACTAAGTTACACTGGAGTTCCTCCTGTCCAATGTTCCTATGAACTTTCCTTGTATGGCAGACAGCTGTAGCCTGCTTCGGGGACTCCTTGCTTCCTAGTCCCGGCTCACTATTCAGTTGCTGTTGTGCCTCCAAGTCTGATGTGGGAATAAAGTATTGTTAACTTCTTCTCCTCCGATGTCTGCTGCAGGATCATTAGTATCCATACAACCTCGGGGACCGGGCCCCGGCCTTGCGCCCAGAACTTCTAGGAAGGGTTCTCCTCTAACCCCCGTCCTCTGTTCTCCTTTACTCCTCTCGTTCCGTACTAATCCTTTCTTTCTATGGAACAATCAGGTTTCCTTTCTATGTCTCTTTCCTGTGCCAGCAGACCCAGGTCACTGTGGCCTGCTGCAGCACTTCCTTCATCCATTCCTCTCCCGGGGATCTTCTCTGTCTCACTCTCTGTCCTCCTGCATCCTCACTCACTCCCAGTGACTGAATGACTGAATCTCTAAACTCTTCCTGCTCTGTGTAATATAAACTAACTCCACCCACCTCCCAGCACGTTTCGTGTTCCAAGTAGGGAGCCACCAATGGGTGCTTTGCTACACTACTTTGTGGTGTGGGGTGCAGGTGTTGGAGCATGGTTGGGAGTCTCCACCTTACCTGGATGGTGGGGTACCACACCTCAGGAGGAGGTGCAGTACCTCTGTGGCGACTGAGCCTCAGGGGCGCCACATACCCCCTCGTTAAAAACAGCACATCCGTGGGCTGCAAGGTAAACAAAGTTGACAATGCAGGAACATACAAAATTTTATATTGCATAACAAACATTCCTTATACTAAACTTCCCAATGTGGGAGGCACTGTTTCTTGAACGTCACAAACAAGTTAACTGCCTATCTATATTTAAAGTTATGCTATCTAATTCAAAGTGCTATAGCAACAGATTCACTATCAACTTGAGCAACACATTTGCTAGCGAAATATTCCTTTTCTGTTTATCTTTCACATTTTTATTTAACTCTCATATCTTTATTCGAATTCTGTAAGACATTCACTATATTTAAAATCTGTCATTAATACTTTCACTTCACACTGTCACTGTCTAGCTTCTTATTCAAAAACATTAAGCATTATTAAGAAGTGCAATAGTAGACACTGGTCCGGCCATCATGTCTTGAAATGTCCTTATTATGAGGTAATCCTTGTTCAAGGGAAGTTTCCTATGTAAAACCAAGAGAGAGCACCTAAAGAGGTGCAAACTATTTACAAGTACAGTTCTGGATCTCTCAGCGTCCTAGATCTCCACAGTTCAAGTGTAAAGTCTGCCAATGGACCTAGGCAACAACTGGATCAACAGAGAACATAATCAAAAAGTAGAAAAATATTAGAAAACTGAAAAACAGGCACAATGGTTCAAATACCCTCCTGGGCAGCAAAGTTAGTTTACTGTAAATTGCTAGTGCTGATCCCCTCCTGGGGTTCTGGAAGCTGAGTGCTTGGGCTTCTTCCAGGGGAGATTATTATGAATGGAAAACCGAGGAGGAAAAAAAGACAACAAGCTAAGTCTCAGAAAACCAGAGAAGTTGGTAACCATGCAGATTGCAGATGCCTGATCTTACCCGCACAACTAGCAGCAGTCATGGAGCGTTCCTATGTTGGTCCTAGATGCCTCGTAACAACCAGAGAACTACATAAGCCTAAAGCAGAAAAAGAGGAAAACTAACTACCCCAGAGCAGACCTCAAAGGAAAGACAGCCCCCCACATGTATTGACGGTGAAACAAGATGAAAATACAAACAAAGGCAGGAAAATAGGCTGAGCAAACGATGGGGCCCGGATAACTAAAAAGGACAGAAAAGGAAAGACACTGTCTGCAATCTGCCAAAAAAAAACCTACAAAAATATTATCCAACACTTCTGATAGCAAAATTAACCCTGAAGTCACTAGACTTCTAAACCTATATCAGCACTCTGAAATATTCTGAGACAGAGCAAAAAAGAGGCCAAACTAATAAGGGACAAAAAGCAGATTGGCAAATACTGATTAATAGGAGTGGAATTTCAGCGTAGCCCCAGCACGGGCAGGCTGATTACACAAAAAACTGAATTGACCAACAAGCGCAAGTGTGAACATTAGCAAAAAACAAACTTAACTTGAGAAGACTGGAAGAGAGCTGAAGTTCAGGACCTGAGAAGTAGACTGAATCACCAGCACCCGGATAGGGCGTCGGCTGTCTTATATCCAGTCTGATACTCCAGAGATCTAATCGTTATCTTCCTCATCAGGTGGCAGATCACTACCACTTAAACCAATCGCACTACCTCCTGTCACCACCAGAGGGAGAACGGAAGGGGAACTCTCAACTGGTGGAGCAGAAAATGAGTTCATGACAGGAGATGCTCTGGTTGTCCAGATGGGTTGAGGAATTGCCGATTCTCATCTGGCATGGCTGCTGCCTGAGGTGCAGCAGGGGTGGTGACGTCAACGGTTGCTGGTGGTGTCTCTGCTACCAGGAGTTCAGTAGTCGTAGCAACTGGTACTAATGGATACGGTTCCTCCCTTGCGGTTGGTACTGCTGCTCTGGTGCGTGGCCTGACATCTAGGGACGCCACGGCCTGTTGGCGTTGTTAGGCTGTTACACGGGGGATTTCTGGTCAAGAGATTTCTATATCCCCAAACAGCGTGGACTCCTCCAAGCCCTAAAGGTGTCGAATCGTGCGCGCCTGCTACAGCCGGACCCTTTTCAGTAGGGACCTCTTCCACCTCCCCATTTTCGACAGTCTGCTGCCCCTGGACGGCTCGTCCAACACCCCCATTTCAAGCTCCCGCAGGCCAGCCTCCGACAATGTAAATTCAGGGGGTAACCCGTTAGGAGGGCCCGGATCTATACCTGGTGCCTCCCGGTGGTGTTGTCTTGGGTCCGGTACAGGCACGATGTGGTTCTCGGTGGCAGTGGCGATGGTCGTGGCTGCTTGGGTAAATACCGGAGATGGCGGTAGGACAACTGACGGCTCCCATCTGCGGGGGTCTCCTGTGGGATCTGCGCAGCCGCATCAGGTCCAGGCGGGAGTTCCTTTTCCTCCGCTTCGGCTCCCTTGGCACCATGGAGCAGCGGGGAGATGCCCACAGACGCTGCCAGGGTCATTGCAGCCGTCTCAAGTGCTACAGTGTCTTCCTGGGGGAGATCCGGTGCGGCGGTGACAGGTACCGGTGTTGCGGGTACCGCAGGTGTAGGCCCCTCCTGGGTGCGCTGCAGGTTCAATGTCCATAGCGCTTCCTGCCTCAGTTGCAGGCGGCACGTCAGCTGGGCGATCTCGTCCTCCAGCTGTTGGCGGTTCATCCCGGAGACGGGGTTGGAGCCTTCAGCCATGGCACCGGAGAGATTCAACTCAACCTCTGCACGCTCCACAGGCCTCCTCCATTCTCCTTCCAAGATGGCACTCTGGTGTTCTTCTTCCTGTCTGGACTCTTCTCCCGCCACTGGCCTCCGCTCCTCCTTCCAGGGGCTGCGTCTTCTTCCAACTCCTCCATACCAGGCCAGTATACGAACCCCTCAGGGGGTGGACCATGTGGCTGTCGCATAGAAATTCAGACAGGGGAGGCCCAGGACAGTTCACGGTCTTTTCCTAGGACCACCCATGTTGTCACGCCCTTCCTCACCGCACCAGCGGCCATTTTTAGCGTTCATTTTACAGTCTATTAAATTGGGTCTTAGGGACATCTTCAAAAACTTTGAGTCTTAGGCACACAGAACCCGATGGCATCGGGTCTCGTCATCCTGTTCGTGACACCAAGTTGGGACGCCCCCCCAGGGCTGCGGGGTACTCGGTCCCGGGCCGGTCTCAGATGGGAATGTCACAGCATCGGTGACCCGGTCCGTGGCCCTGGGCGCCCAATGTAAAAAGGGGAAATTGAATGGTGTAATGTAGTGGATTAAATTAATAGTTCGTGACGCCACCTGTGGTGTTCGGCAAGGGAGATGTTAAGCCAAGGCTGTTTGCAGATCCTCTGGGACTGGTGGTATGGTGCAGCAAAGATGTTATAGCTCCCCACAGGTGGAGCTGTAGTCCCAGGGCAGTGTAGATATAGAGGCAAAGGGAAGGCGTAGGTGAGGCAATGTCGGGCACCAGGATGTAGCAGTGCCGGGTGTGTTGGTGCAGGAATAAGTGGAGGACACCAGAGCATGTAGTTCCAAAGCGTTACTCACAGTCTGTTGTGCAAACCGGTGCCTGCCTCCGTGCCGTGTCCTCCGGGTCAGGGACTCAGTCAACCTCCAGGCCAGATGGAATACTCCTTTCCAATACTCCGCCAACATGTGCCTTTCTGAACGTCTCCTCTTATAGCGCCTATATATGAAGTGCTCCCAGTACTAAGTTACACTGGAGTTCCTCCTGTCCAATGTTCTTATGAACTTTCCTTGTACGGCAGACAGCTGTAGCCTGCTTCGGGGACTCCTTGTTTCCTAGTCCCGGCTCACTATTCAGTTGCTGTTGTGCCCCCAAGTCTGATGTGGGAATAAAGTATTGCTAACTTCTACTCCTCCAGTGTCTGCTGCAGGATCATTAGTATCCATACAACCTCGGGGACCGGGCCCCGGCCTTGCGCCCAGAACTTCTAGGAAGGGTTCTCCTCTAACCCATGTCCTCTGTTCTCCTTTACTCCTCACGTTCCGTACTAATCCTTTCTGTTATGAATGGGTCACCGAGGAGGAAAAAATAAACAACAAGATAAGTCTCAGAAAACCAGAGAAGTTGGTAACTATGCAGATTGCAGATCCCTGAACTTATCCGCACAACTAGCAGCAGTCGTGGAGCGTTCCTACGTTGGTCCTAGATGCCTCGTCACAACAGGATAGCTACATAAGCCTAAAGCAGGAAAAGAGGAAAACTAACTGCCCCAGAGCAGACCCAAAGGAAAGACAGCCCCCCACATGTATTGACGGTGAAACAAGATGAAATTACAAACAAAGGCAGGAAAATAGGCTGAGCAAATGATGGGGCCCGGCTAACTAAAAAGGACAGGAAAGGAAAGACACTGTCTGCAATCTGCCAAAAAAAACCCTACAAAAATATTGTCCAACACTTCTGATAGCAAAATTAACCCTGAAGTCACTAGACTTCTAAACCTATATCAGCACTCTGAAATATTCTGAGACAGAGCAAAAAAGAGGCCAATCTAATAAGTAACAAAAAGCAGATTGGCAAATACTGATTAATAGGAGTGGAAATTTAGCATAGCCCCAGCAGGGGCAAGCTGATTACACAAAAAACTGAATTGACCAACAAGCGCAAGTGTGAACATTAGCAAAAAACAAACTTAACTTGAGAAGACTGGAAGAGAGCTGAAGTCCAGGACCTGAGAAGCAGACTGAATCACCAGCACCCGGATAGGGCGTTGGCTGTCTTATATCCAGTCTGATACTCCAGAGATCCAATCGTTATCTTCCTCATCAGGTGGCAGATCACTACCTCTTAAACCAACAGCACTACCTCCTGTCACCACCAGAGGGAGAACGGAAGGGGAACTCTCAACTGGTGGAGCAGAAAATGAGTTCATGACACCTTTCTGTCTATGGAACAATCAGGTTTCCTTTCTATGTCTTTTTCCTGTGCCAGCAGACCCAGGTCACTGTGGCCTGCTGCAGCACTTCCTTCATCCATCCCTCTCCCGGGGATCTTCTCTGTCTCACTCGCTGTCCTTCTGCATCCTCACTCACTCCCAGTGACTGAATGACTGAGTCCCTGAACTCTTCCCGCTCTGTGTAATATAAACTAACTCCACCCACCTCCCAGCACGTTTCGTGTTCCAAGCAGGGAGCCACCAATGGGTGCTTTGCTACACTCCAAGCAGGGAGCCGCCGAAGGTGCTTTGCTACACTACTTTGTGGTGTGGGGTGCAGATATTGGCGTGTGGTTGGGAGTCTCCACCTTTCCTGGATGGTGGGGTACCACACCTCAGGAGGAGGTGCAGTACCTCTGTGGTGACTGAGCCTCAGGGACGCCACAAGAGGAGTATGGATTGTTTTCTAATGTCTTAGAATCACTGACCGCGCTGCAGTTAAATAAAACCGTAGACTATCTTTTGGGAACCAATTGAAGAGGGAAAAATAGAAAGAAGAGCAATCTTAGAGCTGAGCTCCAAACTTGTACCTGTAACCAAAGAGTAATTTGAAAAAACCTTTTCCCAGAATGGCTTTATTCTACTGCAATCCCACCATATATGTATCATATTAACTCTATCTCTTCCACATCACCAATATGTGTCAGGAACAGATGGAAAAATAGCATGCAATTTTGAGGGATAATGATACCATCTTGTAATAATTTTATAGTTTTTTTCCTGAGCAGGACAAGCGATTGATAGCTTATGGGTAAATAGAAATCCTTTCTTGAACTCTGACTGAAATAAAGATTCCCCAAGTTCCCTTCCCATGTCAACTGATAGCCCATTTTACCCTTGCATCCCTCTCTGATTAAGTAGTTATATTCGAGTATAACTGAAATCTCATGCTTAGGCGTAGGTTCCTGTAAAAATAATTGTTCAAAAAGGGAAGGTGTGAATTGGCAAAAGTGGTCTAGACCCCTAGAAGATATAAGAGATTGCAATTGTACATATTCAAACCAAGAACGGACCTTGGACAGGGATTTAGCCTGCAGAGAATTGAATGTGGGCAACTTACCATCAATAAGAACATGATGTATACGGGTGTCTTCCACTACAGTCGAACCGAGTAAAGTCTCTCTCAAGTAACCTGGGCAAAAAAAACAGAGTAAAAAAAAAAAGTGATGTAAGGGTACTCTAATGACACTCCCAGAGGGATATTTTCCTTTACAGAAAGTGTGCCTTATTTTGAGTGTCTCTACTTTCAAATTATTTAAGCAACCCAGCCTGGAAGCCTCTGTCCACGGGATCCAAGGCAAGTGCTTCAAAGGTATCTCCCCTCCTTCTTGCTCAATCTCAACCCATTGCTTCTTAGCCAAAAAACTGCAGGGAGGAGAAACAGGTGTGGTCTGAAAAATATAGAGAAATTGAGGTAGTGTATCCATTTTAATGGTATTCATTCTTTTAAACTATGATAATTTCAGTTTGCTATATGATCCGAAGTCCTTAAGAGTTCGGTCTAAAAGTTTTTGATAGTTAAGTGATAAAAGTTTGGATGGGTCAGAAGGAATGAAGACTCCCAAATATTTTATAGCTTTTGCACGCCATTTGAAAGGGAAGTTTGATGTTGCTAAATAAACCTCCTCATTGGAAAAGTGAGATATTCAACGCTTCTGACTTTGAAGAATTCACTTTGAAGTTGCTCAGAAAACTAAATCTATCAAACTCTTTCATTACAGAGGGTATGCTAATTATGCAAATTGTCTCTTCAGAAAGGAAGAGGACTAGAACTCTAGTGCCACCTATTGGAAGAAGCAATCCTAAAAGTCAGTGTCGACCCTTTAACGAGCCTTGTTACATGACTTAGGATAAAAGCCAAGCCAGAATCTCAAATTCCAGACACTGTGTTTCGGGGTACTACCCCTCATCAGTGCAAAGTGTGAGAGCTGGTTTGGCTGTGAGAGAGGCATCTGACCGATATCCAAGAAGTATCATTTCTGATACTTCTGTCTGCAAATTGAGATTCTGGCTTGGCTTTTATCCTAAGTCACGTAACAAGGCTCGTTAAAGGGTAGACGTTGACTTTTAGGATTGCTTCTTCCAATAGGTGGCACTAAAGTTCTAGTCCTCTTCCTCTTTGAAGAGACAATTTGCATAATTAGCATATTTTCCAGAGGAGCATTGCAGCTTTAAGTCTCCTCATCTCGACATGCTTAGCATGTCAATTCTCCGCAAGGAGAAATGATACTTCTTGGATATCGGTCAGACGTCTCTCTCACAGCCAAACCAGATCTCAAACTTTGCACTGACGAGGGGCAGTACCCCGAAGCACAGTGTCTGCAAATTGAGATTCTGGCTTGGCTTTTATCCTAAGTCATGTAACAAGGCTCGTTAAAGGGTCAACATTGACTTTTAGGATTGCTACTTCCAATAGGTGGCACTAGAGTTCTAGTCCTCTTCCTCTCTGAAAAGACAATTTGCATAATTAGCATATTTCCCAGAGGAGCATTGCGGCTTTAAGTCTCCTCATCTCGACATGCTTAGCATGTCATTCTCCGCAAGGAAAAATGATACTTCTTGGATATTACAGAGGGTAAAGAGATTTGGGGCTGTGATACGTACAAAAGGAGATCATCTGCATATAATGCTGTTTTGTAATTTTCTGAGCCTATATTTTAGTTTCCCCAATAATTTCATTTGGATTTCCACAATACGGAACAACTCCACTTGTCATTTCCAGTTGGTTAGTAATGTAGATGATATAATCAGAATGCTTGAATAGTAACTTACTCTAGAACTGCATCCATGCTACTGCCATCATCCTTATAACAATCCTTGGAACAACTCTGTTGCTCTTACAATGTAAAACTTTAGACTTAAGGCTCATCAGAATACAATGCACTTTCCAAGGATTTTTACAATATTTATGCTACCAGACAGCAGCGAAATAAAGACATAACCCCACAATGCGGCAGTTCCTGTGATGGTAATGAGCTTAATTGGCTCCCTAATAATGGATTATCTAATCAAATAAACTTGGGGTGAAGTGGCAGCAGCCATCTTTATTGGTGAGTAGTTCCAGTTTCCCCTTTAATTAGGATTACCATTTTAGTTTTGGCTATTGTGTTTTATAGCTTATTTAGAGGTATTTTACCACTATTAGGCCTCAGCATTACCGTGAGGAGGTTGGTGTTGCTGTGTTTTAAACATGGTTCATGCATAGTGATCAAAATGAAAAATGTTAAATTCCATAGGATAGAAATATTTTTTTCCAAAAATGTTATGGTTTGGGGGCTAAGTTTTTGCCACTTTAATCATATATGTGTAAGCAGGTTGCGGGATGCAGTGACGGACAGGAGGCAGAGCAAGGGTTAACAATTTTAAATAACAGTGGAATACTCTACGCAGGGAAGTTACTTTTTGATGGGGGATTAAGCAGCACAATTGGCATTGAATATTCAGAATTAAAGAACAAAGGATCGGCTAAAGGCAGTTCTGTTGAATCCGGCTAGAAAGTCAGTAGTTCCTCAGACTATGAAGTTAATAGCGCCGACAACAGCTGGTGCGGTGTCTTTTCCAATGGGACCCTGTAGACAACAATGCCCCATCTTCTGGCAGCAGCGGTCGGTCTCCGGTATCTTCCACTGAGCCCCTAGTCCATATGCTGCAGTGGCTGACAAGGGTGCGGGCCACAGTCCTGTATGAGCCCAAAGTGGCTCGGCAAATATAAACTGGCAAAATCAGGGCACTAGTGTCTGTCCCGTACCCGGTCACTCTTATGTGGCACGTGCATTGTACTCATGGACACGGAGCATACGGCGCCTTACTTTATGGTAGTCACTGGGCACACACTGCACGTCTCTCTCTCTGGTCCCCGCTGTTGGTGGTGGGAGATGGCAGATGGCCTGCGCGATGCTGGTGCTCCCAGGATGGAGCACTCCTCTCTCTAAACTGCTGAAGCACGCCTGGCTCCTCTCTGCAGCAGTCACTTTGCAAATGACGGGGCTGCCACAGTGCCACTACTCGGTGGGGAGGAACAAAGCGAGTCGCTCACCTCACTGTGCGCTGCCCTGGGTTGGCGCCAAACTCCCCTCTGCTGTGCGCACTTTTGCGTTATATCCCACCGCCCCCCTTGGTCAGGAGGTTGGTCCGGCTTACTGTTTTTTCACCCAGGCAACAGGGGATCCAGCCTCAACAGTTCCAACCCCAGCAAGCAGGTACCCGCGGTTCGTTCCTCCCCCTTACACTCCTCCTCTCCTTTAACTCGTCATTCCACGGGCGAGAGTTCCTTCATCAGGCATTCACACTCTTCCATTTCTCGCACCATACGCTGCCAGATAGACTGGTCTTGGTCATATCGGGTGGGAGGTATTCCAGCTGTTGTCCGCTCAGCACGGCGTAGTTCAGGTTGAGTCGTAGATGATGGGAGTACGTCCGGGCTCAACAGAGCATCCATCTCTGGAGTTTCCGGCCTACGTACTTCCCTTTGACTGTCGGGTGGCGAACTATCCATTTCAGAGAACAAAGCAAGTGGTTCTTCCTCCTCACAATCGGGAACCATGGGAGTAGGTGCTTCAGGAACACTTGGCACTTTCTCCCCTCCTTCAGGACCTTGTAACAGGCAGGGACTATTTCCCTTGGACTATTCTTCCCCTTCGGGTTGATCCTCACAGACAGGACCATTGGATCCAATTTGGCGTTCCACCCGATTCACTTCAACACAACTGAGCAGCGCAGACATCTCACTGTAGACATTTGAGATCTTCTCCCTCCCTTCTCAGTGTCTGATGCCATGGCTCTGCCTTGCTCTGGGGGAGGTTCCTCTCCTCTCACCGTACCATTTCTTCCAGGGGCAGCGCTCTCTCCAAAAGGCATGACCTTGGGAAGGGTGAGCGAATCTTCACCATCGGCTGTCTCTTGTAGGGCAACTTCTTGACAGGTGTCCCATTCTCCCACACATCCAACACTCACTTCTGCTCCTATCTGGTGGGTGCTTAAGTCTGAATCGCCATCCTTAACAGGAAGGATACCTCTCTGCAATCGCTCTTCACTGCCTGAAATGGTATTAAATCTTGAGGCTGGTAAAGTTTTTCTTATTCCCCGCATCTCTCCTCTAACTTCTTTCATCTCTTGCAGTGAGTTACCTTGGGGTATGGAATTGCATTCCAAGGTAGCAGCAAGGGCTTCTTTCAGGCTCTCGATTTCTGCCCTCATTTTCCGCATTCCCTGCCGTAATTTACAGGACCACTCTGGCTCTTCCTTGATCAGGGTAGGTGCTTCGCGGCTCCGGACCATCCCTGTCAAGGCTGCGTTCCTCTGCTCCTGCTCCCTTTCGCGCAATTCCGCCCCCATTTCTGAAAAAGTCATGCGTGGATTAGCTCGCAGGCACTCACACAAGGCTTGCTTAAACAGCGCATCTCTAAAGCCTGCCACTAGCTGATCTCTTGGAATTATATCAGGAGGCCCGACTCCTTTGTCATCTCACTCAGCTATCGCAGCGTGGATCTCCTGCAGCGCGTTCATGTATTGGGTCACAGACACCCCCTCCCTTTGGACATGGCTAAACAAGCGCATGCGCAACTCTCCGACATCTGTGGGGTCTCCATGCATCCTCTCTAAGATCTGTAACAACTTGCTAAAGGTGTCTCGCTCATAGGGAGCCCAGAACATGATGGAGCTCCTCAACTCTCCGTCCAAGACCATCATTGCAACATCTGCCTCCATTGCGGGGGTCATGGGGTGCATTCTAAACATACCCCTGACTAGCTCAGTCCAGTCCCCCAACAGTAAAATCTGTCTTGAAATGTACAAATAGTGGAGTGTAATCAGTTGACTGCACACACTTTCTATTCCCCAGCATCAAATAGGGCAGCAAATCTTAATGGATGACTTAATTCTAGGTTATTCCCTGTTCTCAACAAGCATAAACTAATGGAATATATCTTTTTTGTGATAATGTCAAGGAGGCATCAAGGGTTCCATGTGCTGCTTTAGGTTCTCGAGATGTTTTAATATGTTCTTCTTTGTGATGATCCCCAAGACAATCCCATTGTTATGAATGAGTCTCCGTAGGAGGCAAAAACAGAAATACTAGCTAAGTCCAGAAAACCAGAGAAGTTGGCAGCTATCGGATTGCAGACCCCTGAACCTAACAACAACAACTAGCAGTAGCCGTGGGGGGTTCCTACGGTTCCCTAGACCCCTCGATCACAGCCGGAGATCTACATAGCCTAAAGACAGAAAGGGAAATCTAAACTGCCCCAGAGCAGACTCCAAAGCAATAGGCAGCCCCCAACATATAATGACGGTGAAGCAAGATGAAAAAACACTCACACAGATAGAAAGATAGCTGAGCAAATGATGGGGCCCAAGCTAACTAAATAGGACAGAATAGAAAAGCTGCTGTCTGCAATCTGCCAAAACCCTCTCAAAAACAAGAGCCAACAGACTGATAGGGAAAAAAGCCCTGAAGACGCTAGGCATCAAAAATACTATATCAGTACTCAGGTATTATCTGAAGACAGAGCAAAAAGGAATTCAGCTCACCCAGCAGGGAAAGGCAGAAATCCAGAAAAACAAGGCAAAACAAAACCAAAACACAAATGCAAAAAGTAGAGCAGGAATCAGACTGGTCTCCAAGAATCCCTGAGAGTAATCACCCGCAAGGCAGAAGGGCGTCGGCTGCCTTATATCCAGTCAGCAATCCCAGTCATCATCAATCTGCTCAGGTGCTTTGTAATCAGCCTCACTACCTTCCTTCACCAGAAGAGGGAGTTCATCAGACCTCAATGGTGAAGGGGAAAATGAACTCACAACAGTACCTCCCCCTTGAGGAGGGGTCACCGAACCCTCATCCACGCCACCAGGGCAATCAGGGTGAGCCCGATGAAAGGCACGCACCAATCTTTTGGCATGAATATCAGAGACAGAGACCCAGGAATTATCCTCCTGACCATAACCCTTCCACTTAACCAAATACTGGAGTCTCCGTCTAGCCAGACGGGAATCCAGTATCTTCTGTTATGATTGAGTCACCGTAGGAGGCAAAAACAGAAATGCTAGCTAAGTCCAGAAAACCAGAGAAGTTGGCAGCTATCGGATTGCAGACCCCTGAACCTATCAACACAACTAGCAGTAGCCGTGGGGGGTTCCTACGATGCCCTAGACCCCTCGATCACAGCCGGAGAATTAAATAGGCCTAAAGAAAGAAAGGGGAAATCTAAACTGCCCCAGAGCAGACCCCAAAGCAATAGGCAGCCCCCAACATATAATGACGGTGAAGCAAGATGAAAATACTAACACAGACAGAAAGATAGACTGAGCAAAGAGGGGCCCAAGCTGACTAGATAGAAAAGGACAGGAAGGCTGCTGTCTGCAATCCATGAAAAACCCTATGAAAATAAGGGCCAACAGACTGACAGTGAAAAAGGCCCTTAAGACGCTAGGATTCAAAAAAGCTATGTCAGAAATCAGGAATATACTAAAGACAGAGCTACAGGCAAAAGGAGATTCAGCTCACCCCAGCAGGGAATGGCAGAATACTGAAAAGCAAGGAAAACAAAAAGCTAACAGGCAAAACAGAAAACTTAGCTTTAGAGGAGCAGGAATCAGACTGGTGTCCTAGAAGTCCACAGAGAACTCACCCGCCGGGCAGAAGGGCGTCGGCAGCCTTATATCCAGTCCGTGACTCCACTCAGCCAGTCATCCTCATAAGACTCAGGTGCCTGATAATCAGGCTCATTACCCTCCTTTACCAGAATAGGGAGTTCACCAGACCCCAGTGACGAAGAGGAAAATGAACTCACAACAATCTTCTCTACCTCATATTCCATGTTACCTTCAACTAATACAGGGTCCGGAGGTGCCACCCCAGGAACAACTGGTTCAACAAACCTCTTCAACAAGGACTTATGAAACACATTATGAATTTTAAATGTGACAGGAAGAGCCAAACGAAAAGAGACCGGATTAATAATCTCCAAAATCTTGTAAGGTCCAATAAATCTAGGCTTAAACTTAGGAGAAGCCACCTTCATAGCGATATTTTTTGATGATAACCAAACCATATCACCAACCTTAAACTGGGGACCAATGGTCCTATGTCGGTTGGAAACTCACAACACCCATTGTGTGTGACAAGGTACTGCCTGAGGGCCAGTTTGCGGAATATATCCACCATTATCTCCATTGGTGTGTGGTCAGTCACAATAAATAGGTTCATGTCCAGGATACTGCACAGTTTCAGAGGTCAAGTGCTTTCTGCAGGAAGAGTTGAGGTGTGCTAGGCAAAGCAAACACGAAAACTTCCAACAATACCTTCTTGCTTCTTTCTTGAATTTTCTATTGCTAGTGTTAAATCTCTTCTTTCTGCGAACCCCACAAGTTAGACATGATGACAGGAAAACCATTGTAACTTATTTCATTGATTAAGTTTTCAATGTCACTGACGGTCATGTTATCTTGCGTGAGCACAGCGTGTGGGAAGTCACTTCTCTCTGACCTCAATACATCACGGGCCAGAGTTGTGTGTGTGAATTCCTCATTTGCGTCCAAAAACGGATATCCATTAAGAGGTATGTGTGATTCATGGATGCCTTCACATCCAAAAGCATCTCGAACCCACTTACTGGTCTTCACAGTTGCCATCAATGGCACAATGTATTCTATGCCTCTTGTCAGCTCAAAGACAATAACAAGTGACACGGTAATCCTAGTAACGCCACCCAAACACATGGCTGCCCCAACCATGGCATACAGACCGGGAGTGATGCAGTCTGCCCCTTCCTCACACCACTGCTTGAATATAAACCAGTTATGGTGGTAGTATGCCAGCTGCTCCACAGCAATGCCAACAATTCTTTCTGTGATAGCTCCTATTGCGATGCTTGGGATAAACAGTCCGGAGGGAACCTTAATGGCAAATGTAAACACCGTCATAACGATCTTATATACAAGCGCCAAGTATATCTGCCACATGGCTGAGCATACACCAGTACCAGCAGGCCTGTCTGGGATATCATCTAAAATGTTGCTAGCATTCATGTCATTTTTGTAGTCATACAGTGTGGACGGTTTGCGAGGCCCACAGTCTGTGAACAGCTCTTTAATTAGCTGACTGGTGTTGAATCGTGTATATGGATTTAGAAATGCAATGACGGCTGTGATAGCAGCCACCACAATAACCTCTAGGACTAGGTATTTTCCAAATTTTGTAGTCTTGCATCGGTGGCACCAGGCAATATTTGCACGGATGAAAAATGCTCCCCATAGGCCACCAAACACACTGAGCAGGATAAAAGGAAGGAGTTCAAATAAGTACGAAGGAGTGTGATGCTCCACATAAAAAAGCACAAGACGGCTATTTTGAAATGGGTTGATTGACCTTAAAAAAAAGCAGCCACTAAAGCGACAAAGAAAGATCTCCACAGTGTCTTGAAAGGAAAGTAGCAGCTGACCTCTTCCAAACTAAAAGGACTCCACCAATAGGCACTCCAAACATTACAGAGACACTAGCCACTGATGCTGCTGAAAGAACCTCCCTTTTTTTTTTTGCTTCGTTTGTGCTGTATTTGGGAAAGAGGTAGGAAAATATATTTCCACAGCAACAAGCCACATACACCAAGGGTCCGTCCTTCCTTTAACTTACATCTGAGGCCACGGGAAGTACCAGCGTGACAGTTTTGATCAGCAAAGTCCATTTTCCCAAATAACTTCTGATGATGAAGCCACTTAAAATTGTTTTAATTTCTGGAATCCCTAAGCCACAAGCATATGGAGCAAATACTTTTACCAGACTGACTGCTAAGAAGGCAAAATTCAGAGTCCAGAAGATGTACATTATGTAGTTCATTATGTATGAGCCTGGACCTTCTACCTGTCCTATTATGATGTCTGCCCATGTACTCCACTGAGGACACTTGTCACGTTCTTCAGATGTGGCTTCATATGATCCCCAGCAGTACTGTTCATGGCTAAACCAAAATGCAGACATGCAAATTCCTTGCTTCAAATCTGCCATCCAGTCTGCAGCAATACCTATTAAGCCTGCCAGGGCAGCTGAAGCTAAACCAGTTAGTGTAATGACCAGCCATCCTGACCAAGCACCGTAGAGACTTTTTGATAATTCCCATGCAGATTCCTTCTTCTTACTATTAATCCTTCTATGGCATTCTCGGTTTTTGCACTTTTCCTGCACCCAGTCAATGGTATGGAAATCATCATATGTGCCAGCCCCTGGAATAGGCTCATTCAACAAGTCCAACAGGTGAGTAGAGCTGCTGCTGGATCCTCCGTTTGTCATGGTGTAGTGTGTTCCCAAAGAGGTGTCGCCAATAAGTGGTCATCTTCCAAGGTATGGAAGTCCATCATCCCTCCAGCTCCATCAAGGAGTTTTTCGTCACTGCTTGCACTGGTTATAGTGTTATATCTATTGCAGTAGTTAGTTATAGAGAAGTTATAGCAGTAACTTCTCTGAAACAACTGTTCAGTCTTCATTTAGCCGCTTTACAACCTGCTCTGGGTGTCCAAGGGGCACTGCCTGGTCCCCTGGCCAGAGTATGCCGCATCCTCCTCATCCTCAGTTTTGTGGTCTATGCACAGAGGGAGACAGTGGTCGGCGGCGGAGTGGCGGGATGTCAGATGGGGGCAGTGCTGATCCTATATTTATCCCATGTATGTTAGGATTGTTCCTAATTGCATTAGCAAGATGTTCCATTACTAATATATAGAGCAGAGGGGACAGGTCACCCCTGTCTGGTTCCATTTTGAATCGTAAAGGGAGAAGATAATGTTCCGTTTACCCTAATTTGTGCAGTAGGGCCTTTATATAAAGGAAGGAATGTATCTTTTGCAGATAACGAGGACCAATGCCCAACTAACTCAGCACCTCTTTCATAAACCCCAGAGGACCCTATCAAAGGCCTTTTCCGCATCGACTGATAAGAGACCTAGGAGTTAAAAAACTGCATTTTGTCTTTACTTGTGTTATCTTTGTCTAATATTTTAACTTTTTGTGATCTGAAACACTTAAGTGTGACAAACATGCAAAAGAATAAGAAATCAAGAAGGGGCACTTTATCACACCACTGTAATTACCAAAATGCGGTCACTTGAGGGTGATTCTGCTCTTCTAGAACTTACAGTAGAGGCTCTGTATAGGGAGTCCACAAACTATTCTAGGAAAATCTGCCCTCCAGGAGGCAAATAGCGTTCCATCCCTCCCGAATCACACCGTCTGGCTAAGCAGTACTGTGCAGTCACATTGGGGGTATTTTTACATTCAGCAAAACATATGGAAAACATTTTAATGTCATTTTTACCCATTTTTCGAAGTGAACGGTTTTAGAATGCGCACAGACACTGCAGGTGGCTACATACTCCTGGGCATCCTGATGAGCACTTGGACACCAAAAATGCTGAGTAAGAAGATCAATGGTGGCTTTATTACCAGGATGTATGGACTCTAAGACGAAGATTAACAGAAACAAAAAGTTTACCAAGTGGACAGGCAGCAGGGGCATCCCTCTAAGCGTCAGCAACCTCTCTTTCCAGATCGGAGCATATACTGTAGACGCCATAACCACCCCTTTTTGAAGAATAGGTAACGGTTAACACTTATTTTCTCCCCCAAGAAAACGAGATAATGCATCGGCCTTAATATTTTTCCCTGGCCTATATGTGGCAAAAAAGTTAAACCTGGTAAATAACAATGCTCACCTTGTCTGTTGAGGCGTTAGACATTTCGCCAACTCCGAATATACCAGATTCTTATGATCCTTGATTACCATCACTGGATGAACCGTTCCCTCCAAAAAATGACGCCACTCTTCAAAACCCATTTGATTGCTAAGAGCTCCGTGCTACCAATGTCATAATTTTTCTTAGCAGGTGGCAGTTTCTTTGAAAAATAAGCACATGGATGCTATTTACTAGGAGACGCACCCTGCGACAACACAGGCCCCACTCCCACGTCAGACGCATTGACCTCAACAATAAGAGGCTGAGAGATATCAGGCTGAATAAGGATTGACACAGATGAAAAACACCTCTTGAATGTATTAAATGCCTCCCTGGCAGGACTGGAACACTTGGAAAAGTTTGTTCCCTTCCTGGTCATATCTCCCTGATGGGACTGGACCACTTGGAGAGAGCTGTCTCCTTTCCTTTCTGGTCATATGCATAAGAGGTTTGGCTACTACCGAAAAGGTTTTATGAACTTACAGTAGTAGTTGGTGAAACTTAAAAACCTTTGTAACGCCTTCTAATCCTCTGGATGAGCCCAATCCAATACTGCCCGGACTTTCGCCGGATCTATGCAAAAGCCAGTGGACATATCCTAGTAAAGGAATCTCCTCAACCGTTAACATACTCTTTTCGGGTTTGACATATAACTTATTGCCTCTGAGTATTTGTAAGACTTGTGTGGCGCCCCCAGGGGTATGATCGCCACACTGGCCTTGCCTTCCTCCAGGGGAGGGTAATGCCAGGCTTGGAAGCAGTGATGGGTCTCTCCAGCAGTTAACCTAATGCATGCAGCACAGTTCCACTCCAAGCCAGCAGGGGGAACTCTGAACCAGGATGAAGGGGAGGGGGTGCTCCCTGAGGGCTGAGAGGAAGGAGTGGTCAGTTAGTTGAAGGAGGTCCACATGTGCAGACGTGTGGAGGAAAGTGGAGGTTGAGCTCCGGGTGGAGAGCTCCCTCACGGCAAGAGCGCAAGAACTGGAGCCTGGTCTCCACGGTGGTATGGATACTAACGGTTCTGCCACAGATACCAGAGGAGTAGGAGGCTGTAAATGCCCTGCTCCCATCAGAGACTTGAGACACAACAGCAATTGACTAGAGAGCCAGGACTCAGGAGAGGAGTCCCAGAGAGACGCTACAGCTGTCTGTCATACAAGTATAGTTCTAGGAACATCTGAAGAGAGGCATTCCAGAGTAACTAAGTACTGGGGTGCTTCACACCACAAGGCACTAGGGAGGAGACTGCACAGCCCTTCTGCTGAGAGAGAATCCTGATCTGCTTCCAGGCTAACCTGCTCCAACACCATCTGTAATCAGGACCCTGGACTGCATATACTAAGTAAAGGTACAGAAACTGCAACCGCTGTGTCTTGTCTGTTCCCTACGCTTCCAGCACTGTTACATCCCCGTGCTGGTTACATCTACACTGCCCTGGGACTACAGCTCCACCTGTTGGGAGCTTTTACATCTTTGCTGCACCCTACCATCAGTCCCAGCGGATCTGTATGCAGCGTTGGCCGAACACCATACTTGCCAAACACCACGGGTGGCGTCACGAACTATTCTACCATTAACTACATCTCCCATTGCTTGGGCGCCCAGGGCCACGGACCGGGTCACCGCTGCTGTGACACATTCCCCTGACACCGGCCCGGTACCGAGTACCCCACAGCCCTGGGAGGGCGACCCACTTGCCTGACATGTACCTGATGTGTATTAAGGTCAGGTGAATAAATGAATATGTCATCCAGATAGATAACCATGAACCTGCCTACCAGGTGACTAAAGACATCGTTTATAGTGTTGAAAGACGGCGGGCGCATTCGTCAAGCCAAAATGCATCTCATAGTGTCCTTCAGGTGTATTGAACACTGTCTTCCACTCATCCATCTCTTTAATGCGAATGAGGTTATAAGCCTCCCTGAGGCCCAGCTTTGCGAACCACTTTGCCCCTACGATCTAATTAAAGAGGTAGGGAATGAGAGGTATCGGATAAGGATCACAGACAGTGATCGTATTAAGTTCGCGAAAATACAGGCATGGGCATAACTTCCATCTTTTTTCTTTTCAAAAAAGATCCCCACGGCAATGGGGGATGAGGATGGTCTGATATTACCTTTAGCCAGACTTTCCACAGTGGAATCCTTCATTGCCTGCTCCTCTGGACCAGAGATATTATAGAGTCTGACATTAAGGATGCGTGGCACCAAGGATGAGATTTATGGTGCAATCATAAGGACAATGGTGAGGGAGTTATTTGCACCCTTGCTCTGAGAACACATCCCCAAAATCTGACAGGTTACTTGACACATACTGGGTATCCATCATAGCAACCCTGGTACCCAAGCAGTGTCCTTGACAATACACACTCGATTTTACTATCTCTTGAGTCTGCCAATCCATCACAAGATTGTGAAAAGCGAGTCAAGGAAGACCCAGTACCACAGGTGAGGGCAGACCCTCTAGTACATGTAGTGTCGGTAGTGGGCCGAGCTGGGGGATGATAGGGGGTGGTCCCACTTCTTACCGCGCAGAGATGATAACAGAGACACGATGGAGGCAGATTCTGGGTGCAACAGGTCCAAGTTTATTCACGCTGGCCGTCCGACTGACGGCACACCTCGCGGCCCTCCGTTTCCAGAGCCGCTTCTCACACCGTACACTAGGGACGTGTCTGCACACACCGTCCCCTCCTTTACTGTCGACGCTCCTGACAGGTCCGTCACTGTGGCCGCCTTAGGCCCGTAAACCAACAGCGCTTCTACTGCTCAGTCGTCGTGTTACATACGGTGTCCCTCACCCAGAGCCTCGTCTCTGCTGCGGTCCTTTCCTGTCAGGACCACCCCCCTGACGTTTCCTCTCCTCAGTCCCCTTGGTCGGATTCTCCTCAGGGCATACAGACTGGCGTAGTCCTCCTGTCACCTGAGCTCCCCCTGGGGACTGGAACCTTCTGGAACCCTCCCTCAGTATTTATAACTCTCCCGGTTCCTTGAAACTGTCACTCTAACTGTCACCACGCCCCCCATGACCAACGGTTTCTAAAGCCCTAAGCTGCTGTAAAGTCCTTTGCTCACACTCCTCCCTGCCAACTAATGTCCACCCAAGGTACTGCACGTCCACTACACTTTCCTAGCTGTTTCCCCTCTATAATAACTGACACCTACCTACACTGTGCATACCTATCTTTCTCCATTCTGACTAGTCCGTCCGTCAGGTCACCTTCTCTACACTCCCCCTTCCTTTGTCCATTGTCGTCCTCGACAATCGTCATCCCTGCCTTCGTCGTTCTGAAGCTACACCTACATTCTGTTGTCGGACCAGCTGTTGAGCCAAACCCACTATCTGCGGGGGCCGAACCATACTGGGAGCACTATGCTCTGAGCAGCCTACTGCTACTCACCAGCGCGCACGCCACATGACAACGTCTTTCAAATTGGGCTAGGTACACCCATATTCTCTCTATGGCGTGTACCTTTCCCCTACTCTCCCCTTCAGTTACCTTCCACTATCCGGTACGCCATGATCGAGGCCTCACACCTACCAGATCATTACCAGCGCCCACCTTTCTCCTTCAGGGGTGTCCGTGGTGTTGGGGACCTGACCTAGGACGGCTGTCTCTCTCACGTCTTCCAACTCATTTTCCTTCTTTCAATTACATGTCATGGTCGGCGTCCCGGTCTCCCAGACCTCAACTCTTAGATCCCTACCGGATCTCACACTTTCCTTTGGTCCCGCAGACCTTCCCTTACCCGGACCTGTTGCATATTACCTTGGCATATTATACATCAAACAACTTTATAATAGCACAAGTACCCATTTTTATAATTTTTTTTTTTCATTTTCTTTTGCTTTAAAACTCAACGTTCAACAATAAACATCGCCAGTACTCCTTTTCCCTCCCCCTTCCTTGGACATGAACACTCCCTCTTGTCTTCGTATCCCCGTTCTGTCAAGTTTCCAAATCAGTAAAATAACATCCTGTAAGAGGAACATTCTAAAAAAACAGCTTAATCACATAAAACATTTTTTTTTTTTAAACTAGAACTGTTCTTTCAGACTCTGACAGTCCAGGCCATCTCCCGATGGCCGGTAGCAAGGGGCCCACAGCCGTGGAACTCCTGGGGTGAAGGGAGTGTCCAATACAGACCTCTTTATGGGGGTTCGCGTTCCTCAGGTACCGCCAGTACCGCCACCGCATAATACCCGCGGGGGCAGTATTCTTTATAATAAGAGACAAAGTCCCCTATTTCCAGGGCACGGCCGTGGCGTATGGAGGCTACGTTCACGTATACCTTCTGACCAGTCTGATCACGTATGAAGCCATACCCCCGGGCCACATTGGTGTACACCAGCCGCCCCGGGGATCTTTCCACCGCCATGCCAGCCTCCCCTTTTGAATGAAGCAGGCTCCATACCTCCTGCTCTCGAACCTTCTTTTGTTTTACCACCTCCGCAACCCAAACGGAGGGTACCGCGCCAGTCCCAGAGTCCGGTGGGCGGGACCTTGCCGAGAAAGGGCACGGGGCAGAGGCGGTCGATGATATCTGTGGCCCAGCAGCCGCTGGGGCTGGGTAGCGGATGGGAGCAGCCGTGATTCCGGAGGGCTGGTCCACAGGGCCCGTTAAACAGACCCTAGCCGGTTCCAATACTGGCATTACCGCGGCCGCAGGGTAGGCCGCATCCACAACTTCCAGCAAAGCCGGAGTAACGGCCGGTTCGGGTGATGAGGCTGACACTGGCCGAGGGAGCGCAACCGCGCCTTCTGTAAATAAGCTCCGCCCTGGTGACTCCGGGCGGGAAGGCTCGGGAACGGGAGCTAGGGCCTTGCTCAATTCCACGTATAGCATAGGGCCCTCCGCAGCCGGGCCTTCCGGTACACTGGAGGCTGCGTGTTGTGGCAAAATGATAGGGGCCGCTTGTGAAGCCGCCGGCAGGGCCGGGGGAACTCTCACCTTCCCCGGCGCCGCGGCCTCCGTCACACCACCGCACGGCTCATCCCGCAGCCTCCGCTCTCCAACTCGCTGCTCAGCGGGCCTAGCTTCCAGACTCAGGGGCTCCGCGGGGAGACTCTCCGCCGGTATCAATGGCGGCCGCTCCTTCTGTCTCCGCACGGGCTCCGCACAGACTCCTCTTCTTGCCCATGGACCCGAAGATGACGTCTTCTGTCTCAGCTCGTTCTCCTGCCGCCACTGCCATTCTAAGCAGCCAATGCCCCGACACCCGCAGCGTCTCATACCATCCGGTGGGCAGCAATCGAATGGCGCCAAACAGCCGCTCCCAAGCTTTTCTTCGGTGTCACTCCCTCTGTGGGGTGGGGCGTTGGCAGGCCTCTCCACCCACCTGTCAGGGTCCAATATATGGAAACGTCGGCCTCCGGGCCCATACTGCTGTCCACGGGGGTACGTTGGAGGGGGTCCCAGTCCATTCTGAACAACTGCGAACACCTGGACCTCGCCTCTGCGTTGAAGGAGCACCGCCATACTGCACTGTCCCTGGTACCGCCCCGGATCCTCTACTGGCCACACAGATTCATCACTGCGCTCCTCATTTGTAATCCACTGGTAAGCCAATCGTAATCCACCGGTAATTGTAATCCAAACTGAGTAGTCCGAGTCCTTTTCCATTCTTTGAGGCAGGTCTGCCGCAGAAGATGAGGTATTAGCGGCGGCTATCCTGCCGACTACGCCAAATGTAGTGTCGGTAGTGGGCCGAGCTGGGGGATGATAGGGGGTGGTCCCACTTCTTACCGCGCAGAGATGATAACAGAGACACGATGGAGGCAGATTCTGGGTGCAACAGGTCCAAGTTTATTCACGCTGGCCGTCCGACTGACGGCACACCTCGCGGCCCTCCGTTTCCAGAGCCGCTTCTCACACCGTACACTAGGGACGTGTCTGCACACACCGTCCCCTCCTTTACTGTCGACGCTCCTGACAGGTCCATCACTGTGGCCGCCTTAGGCCCGTAAACCAACAGCGCTTCTACTGCTCAGTCGTCGTGTTACATACGGTGTCCCTCACCCAGATCCTCGTCTCTGCTGCGGTCCTTTCCTGTCAGGACCACCCCCCTGACGTTTCCTCTCCTCAGACCCCTTGGTCGGATTCTCCTCAGGGCACACAGACTGGCGTAGTCCTGTCACCTGAGCTCCCCCTGGGGACTGGAACCTTCTGGAACCCTCCCTCAGTATTTATAACTCTCCCGGTTCCTTGAAACTGTCACTCTAACTGTCACCACGCCCCCCATGACCAACGGTTTCTAAAGCCCTAAGCTGCTGTAAAGTCCTTTGCTCACACTCCTCCCTGCCATCTAATGTCCACCCAAGGTACTGCACGTCCACTACACTTTCCTAGCTGTTTCCCCTCTATAATAACTGACACCTACCTACACTGTGCATACCTATCTTTCTCCATTCTGACTAGTCCGTCCGTCCGTCAGGTCACCTTTCCTACATACATAAAAGTCTTTCACCTCAGAGTGCATTGCCTTCACCTGAAGCTGTAAGTCTCGGATAACTTGAGTAAAATGCCTCTGTCTCAAGGGGGCGTAGTCGATGGTGATTATGGGTATGGGTCTGGACAACGTATGTGGATTGAGGCCTTGGACCTAGACAAACTTAATGTTGATCAAATTTGCTGAAGTTGCTGAAGTTGGTGCAGCTAAGGAGACATGATCTGGGTCATCATATGTAAGGCCCAGTGCCAGAAAAAATTCCTCCACCGACTGAAGCGACTGAGAGTCAGACGGGAGAGAAAACACCCATGCTTGGGGGTCTCCCTGGAGGAGCAAGATTACTATCCCCACGCATTGCTCTGTACCTGAGGAAACCGGACGTAACTTGAAGTACAGTTTACAGGCCTTCTGGAGCACAGCAAACTTGTCACGCCCCCCTAGAGAACCTGTCAGGCAAAGGGATCTTGGGCTCTACTATGATTTGCCTGGGAGATGAGAGTCCCACACCAGATGTATTAAGGTGCTGCAAAACCACCATGTGTAAATCTGTCACTTCCTGTCATGATCCATTTTTGGATCTGTGGCAGATCCGGGCTCATATATAACTTTTTTTTTCTTTCAAGCCTCTGGCTTAATGTTAGTTTTTGCCCCCGGTGGCCGCCGGTGTTACTATAACCTTAGTTGCTCTGCTAATGGGTTTTTGCCCCCGGTGGCGGCTGGGGTTACTACACGTTTAAATTAGCCAGCAGGTGTTACCACCCCCCTCCTTCCTATAAAAGGTTGTCAGGTGCTCTGGATCACTGTTGGTGATACTGGTCATTCCCTAACCAACCTTGGAGGAAAGAGGAGCTATTTGGAGCAGTGCTGTTGCAGCTCATTTTAGAGCCTTGGTGTTTCAGCTGGAAGCTGTGTCCGCGTGCCGTATTCTGCTGCCTCAGGAGCATTGGCAGCAGAGAAAGCTAAGTGTTGTTTATTTTTCCCTGTCTGCTATTTTCCTTGGTGTTTATTAGTACAGTGGTGGGAGCCAGTTCCCTAGTATGGGATAGGTGCGGGCTAGAGAGGGACTGAGGTATCCTGGTCGGTAACAGGTTGAAAGAACCTGTATATGGAACGTTAGGAGTGTTCAGGGACACAGCCTCAGGAGAGTGCAGGAGGTGTCCCCGTTCCCTATTATAGGGCCCACCGTTGTAATTGTGTCCTCGGTGTCCCCTTGTTTGTCTTGTTGTTTTAGTTACCGACCGATCGGCGGGTCGCGTCACACAGGGCAAGCCACTTCGTGACACCTCCAGGTGGGGCTGTTGCAGATGTCCTGTCAGAGCAGCGATTGGATGTATAATGGTTCAGAAAAAATGGTTACGGTCAGAGCTAATGTCATGACACAGCTGTTGGGTGACCCAGGACCAGGGACTCCTTCCCTGTACCTAACACTAGGGGGTGCCCTAGCTCGACCTATTCCCTGGGATGCTTTTGAAGGTTAAGATGCCGGGGCCTCCACCCTTGACTTATCTCCTGAGTCAGCCCTTCGTGTGTTCTTTCCCCCCCACCCAGAGAATAGAGGCACTGCTGTGCACCAATAGTAGTACACCAGAGAATACTGTAGAGGCACTGCTATGCACCAATAGTAGTACACCAATACAACAAAAAAGGCAACACAAACAAGGGTTAACAGAAAACTCCAGCATGCAAAATATTCACTCATTTATAACAGAGGAATGCATCGGGGCGTGGAGGTAGGGGAATATACCAAAATAGAGATGGATAGGGTATTACCACATACACAACCCAAACAACAGTCACAAATAACTCCTCCAACTCTCCTTCTCATATGAACACCTCTCCCTCCATTAGCCATGCAATAAATGCTTTCTCTGACAAGGATTAGCAACAGAGCTCAGATTATATAGGGGAAAGGAGTGGCTAACTGAGGATCTCAGCTGTGAGCTCAGATTTTGAACATGGCCGATTATCCCCTGTTCTGCCAGAAGGAATAAACACCATTAAAATAAAAGAGAAGTGCTTATTCTCAGCACCGGAGTAGGAGCATTCAGACACTGCAGGCTTTTGGCTCAACACTTTCGATGTAACCCTGTGACAGTATTTCAGTTGTCATCTATAGCAGTTTGCCAAAGGTCCCAGCAGCGACTTAGTAAGACAAGTAGCGTAAAGACATCTGCTCGAGACAAATGTTGGATGAGGGCAGCATCCTGGCAGGTATCATGAGTGCGCATTACAATGTTCACTGACCAGGACAGGACGAGTGCAGTTGTAAGGGGTCAGCCCCTGCTAAGAACTGAATTACAATGTGATTTTAAGAGACAATGCTCCCCTCTGATTTGTATGCACTTGGATTAGTCCTTTCTCCCCTGCAAATTGCTGTGTGTTGGTTTTGAACAAGAGGCAGTAAGTGTTCGTGAAGTGAAAGGGGATCCTCATGCCAGTGAGTGACAGGCAGGACAATAAGTGTTTCCTAACAGCGAGAGACTGATAAATGAACTAACAGCTTCAAGGGAGAAGATAGTGTATAGTTACCGCAGGATCTTTCACCGTGTCAGAAGGAAAGAGTCACATCGCACAGTCAGGAGGATAGTTCTCCTCGAGCACCTGTAACTTGAGAGAGAAAACAACACTGTGGTACTAGTATTCTCTCAACATTGAAAGTGGGAGCAAGACTTACCCGGATCAAGAAGAAGACAGATCAGTTAACCTGGAGGAAGAGCTCAACACAACAAACTTGGCACTACTACATCAGGACCCAGCAGAAGCTATCAGACTTTCAACTAAGCGCTACATTAGGATGGCTCCACAGTGCCTACAGTAAGGTATGATGTCCTTATAATGCTACCTACTAATACATTATAATAATACCACAGCATGATACCACTTAAGTGCCCCGCCATAGAATGATATCACCATAGTTCCCTCACCCCCTCACCAGTTTCATTCCCCCTCATAGTATGATGGCCCCCAGAGCCCACACTCCATTTGAGAGCTAACAGATCCCCCTAATCAGTATGAATGCCCCTAAAGCGACCTATTCAGTATGAAGGCCCTCACAGCACCCTACTCAGTATGAAAGCCCTTTAATCAGTAGGAAGGTCCACACAGCTCTCTATTCAGTATGTGAGTCCTCACAGCCCTCCACAGAATGAGGATTAGACTCAGTATGAGGGCCCCCACTGAGAATAAGAGCCCTCACAGTCTCCAACAGCCCCCCACTCAGTATAATGGGCCCAACTAGCCCCCGCACTCAGTTTTATGGCCCGTTCTTTATGAGGACCCCCATTAGCCCCCACAAAGTTTAAGGGCCTCCACAATTACTGACATTGAAAGCAAACATCACTACTTACCTAACCCTGTTCTCCATGGCATAGTGCTCTGTCTTCTGTAGTGTGAATGTCGAGGCTCCACACTACAGTAGTGACATAATCGCGCCTGCAGTTCAAGGAGTTTATGATTCACAGGTGCAGGCCGAATGATGGATCAGGGAGCTTTGAGCTCTCTGATCTACCATTTTGTTACACAGTATCCACGTCCTGTGACTTACTGGCCTCACTCACGGGCCGCATAGCGACTGCATGGGCTGCTACTAAGGATGTTATACCCTTGGCTGGTTTTATTGAAAGTTTATTTGCATATTTGAAATTTAGGGGAATCCAATATATTGAGAAAAGGGCTAAGTTAATGATTATGCTAACCTTTTGTCTAGTGGGATTGCCCTATAAAGCTGTTAACTGGTTGACAGGTGACATTCCCAACTATTAATATGTGTACATGTGTCTGGCATTCAGTGAATGTTTGTTATTTTTCCTGTTGTCTTCTTATCACCATTCTCAGCTGCAGCAAAGAATTTTCTGCAATGAATGAATAAAATGCATCTATAGCTTGGGTGTTCCATTCAATTACTGTGATTTCTTGCTGTTTATACGCCGGCATCTTACTTATCACTTATTTTCATATAAGTCTGAAAGCATATCAATATATAATTCATGCTAACATGTTACTGGACTTGATTTTCATGGTCCAGTGGAAAAATAGAGTCAACAGGAAACTCAAAGAAGGAGAGCGCAATGGTCTGTGAGTTAAAGATTACTATATATTTCAATTTCATCAACTGATATTTTGCTTAACCCCTTCGCACCCGAGCCTGTTTTTGCCTTCGTGACCGGGCCAATTTTTTCAATTCTGACCAGTGTCACTTTATGAGGTCATAACTCTAGAACGCTTCAACGGATCCTACTGATTCTGACATTGTTTTCTCATGACATATTGTACTTCATGATGGTGGTAAAATTTTTAGATATGATCTGCGCTTATTTGTTAAAAAAATCAAAATTTGGCGAAAATTTAGAAAATTTTGCAATTTTCAAACTTAATTTTTATGCCCTTAAATCAGAGAGAGATATCGCACAAAATAGTTAATAAATAACATTTCCCACATGTCTACTTTACATCTGCACAATTTTGGAAACATAATTTTTTTTTAGGAAGTTATAAGGGTTAAAAGTTGACCAGCGATTTCTCATTTTTACAACAAAATTTGCAACACCATTTTTTTTAGGGACCACCTCACATTTGAAGTGAGTTTGGGGGGTCAATATGCCAGAAAATACCCAAAAGTGACACCATTCTAAAAACTGCACCTCTCAATGTACTCAAAACCACATTCAAGAAGTTTATTAACCCTTCAGGTGCTTCACATGAATGAATGGAATATGGAAGGAAAAAATAAACATTTAACTTTTTTTCACATTTTATTTCAAAACCATTTTTTTTTTATTTTCACAAGTGTAAAAAGAGAAAATGAACCACAAAATTTTTTGTGCAATTTCTCCCGAATACGCCAATACCCCGTATGTGGAGCTAAACCACTGTTTGTGCACACGGCAGAGCTCAGAACGGAAGGAGTGCCGTTTGACTTTTTCAATGCAGAATTGGCTGGAATTGAGATCGGATGCCATGTCGCATTTGGAGAGCCCCTGATGTACCTAAACAGTGGAAACCCCTCACAAGTGACCCCATTTTGGAAACTAGACCCCTTAAAGAACTTATCTAGATGTGTCGTGAACACTTTGAACCCCCAAGTGCTTCACAGAACTTTATGACGTAGAGCCATGAAAATAAAAAATCATTTTTTTTCCATAAAATGATCTTTTAGCCCCCAATTTCTTATTTTCACAAGGGTAACAGGAGAAATTGGACCCCAAAAGTTGTTGTCCAATTTGTTCTGAGTACACTGGTACCCCATATGTGGAAGAAAACTACTGTTTGGGCACACGGTGGGGCTCGGAAGGGAAGTAGTGATGTTCTGGAATGCAGACTTTGATGGAATGGTCTGCGGATGTCATGTCGCGTTTGCAGAGCCCCTGATGTACCTAAACAGTGGAAACCCCCCACATGTGACCTCATTTTGGAAACTAGACCCCCAAAGGAACTTATCTAGATGTGTGGTGAGCACTTTGAACCCCCAAGTGTTTCACTAAGGTTTATAATGTAGAGCCGTGAAAATAAAAAAAATCATTTTTTTTCCACAAAAATGATCTTTCAGCCTCCAATTTTTATTTTCCCAAGGGTAACAGGAGACATTGGACACTAAGAGTTGTTGTCCAATTTGTCCTGAGTACGTTGGTACCCTATATGTGGGAGAAAACTACTGTTTGGGCACACGGTGGGGCTCGGAAGGGAAGTAGTGACGTTCTGAAATGCAGACTTTGATGGAATGGTCTGCGGGCGTCATATTGCATTTACAGAGCCCCTGATGTGCCCAAACAGTGGAAACCCCCAATTCTAATTCCAACCCTAACCCCAACACACCCCTAACCCTAATCTCAGCCCTAACCATAACCCTAACCACAAAACTAACACCAACACACCCAAAACCTTAATCCCAGCCCTAACCCTAACCCTAGCCCTAACCCTAACCCAAGCCCTAACCTGTGTACCTGCTTTTTTCTTTACTTTTTTTTCATTTTGTGACAAGATCACTGCCCTGCGATCTGACTCATAGTAACGCCACTTCTCCTCTGATCTCACACTGACAGATGATCAGAGGTGAAGCAGCGTTACTATGTGACAAGATCGCTGCCTGGCACACAGTAACGTGACTTCTCCTCTGATCTTACACTGACAGATGATCAGAGGAGAAGCAGCGCTACTGTGTGACAAGATCGCTGCCTGGCACAGCTGTGCCAGGCAGCGATCTAGTCATACAGTAACGCTGCTTCACCTCTGATCATCTGTCAGTGTGAGATCAGAGGAGAAGTTGCATTACAATGAGTGAGATCCCCGGGAAACAAGCAGCTTTCCCAGCGAGCACTCTCATTGGCTGCTGTGATGCTGACATCATCAGGACCTGAACCAATCAGGTCTCGATGACGTCGGGGGTCCCAGCATGCATTGTGCACCAGGATCCCCGCGTTATAAGGTATGTGGGGTTCTGGGGGGCACAAAACCACCGACAGTAGATAAACGTCGGCGCTGCACAAAGCCAAGCAAGCGCCAACGTTTATCTACAGTGGGCAGTCGGGAAGCAGTTAAAGGGAATCTGTGACCCCCTGGGACATGTATAACCTATTAATATGGGCATACAGGTGTAATGGGGACCAGGGGGGTAATCGTGGCTGAGGGTGGCAGTACACCCTGGCCCTCCTTCACATAAAGACATTGTCTCTTCTGTGGTGCATTTGATGGTTCACTTACTTGCACATCAGAGTCCTCTCCAGTCTGTTGAGGGTTTCCTTTCCCAAATACCATGCAAAGACAGGCAGAGTCCAGATCCAGTTTTAAACACACAACTTCACTCAGCTCTTGTCTCAGCTCATCCAGATTAGTCACATGTACAACACAGGATCCTTCACACATCATAACCTTTCCTTTCCCTGTGCTGTCCCTTATGCCTCCAGGAATATTGCAGGGTCATACCGTCGTCTCCGATACCGCAGCGTTCTGTCTGGCCAGCCTAACTACCTTCAGGAGTTCCCTGTCCGTTTCACCACAGACATTCGGGCGTCTTCCCACGTAGTTTACTGCAAACATGTTGAAGCTGCCCTGTATTCCTTCTTTTCCCAAGTGACCATTGCTCCTAGGCTCTGGACGAGCTGGGCTCCTTTACTTAAACATTATGTGGGCACAACTGCCCTGTCCGGACTCCCAAGCCCTACTGACCAAATTCAGGAAGCTCTCTATCTTACACAGTTGGCCCCTCCTAACTTAACTAGTTCCTAGCTTAACCTATTGTGGCCAAATCTAAGTACTACGCTTTCCCTATATACAGTTGTGGCCAAAAGTATTGACACTCCTGCAATTCTGTCAGATAGTACTCAGTTTCTTCCTGAAAATGATTGCAAACACAAATTCTTTGGTATTATTATCTTCATTTAATTTGTCTTAAATGAAAAAACACAAAAAGAATTGTCCTAAAGCCAAATTGGATATAATTCCACACCAAACATAAAAAAGAGGGTGGACAAAAGTATTGACACTGTTCGAAAAATCATGTGATGCTTCTCTAATTTGTGTAATTAACAGCATCTGTAACTTACCTGTGGCACCTAACAGGTGTTGGCAATAACTAAATCACACTTGCAGCCAGTTGACATGAATTAAAGTTGACTCAACCTGTGTCCTGTGTCCTCGTGTGTACCACATTGAGCATGGAGAAAAGAAAGAGGACCAAAGAACTGTCTGAGGACTTGAGAAACCAAATTGTGAGGAAGCATGAGCAATCTCAAGGCTACAAGTCCATCTCCAAAGACCTGAATGTTCCTGTGTCTAACGTGCGCAGTGTCAAGAAGTTTAAAGCCCATGGCACTGTGGCTAACCTCCCTAGATGTGGACGGAAAAGAAAAATTGACAAGAGATTTCAACGCAAGATTGTGCGGATGTTGGATAAAGAACCTCGACTAACATCCAAACAAGTTCAAGCTGCCCTGCAGTCCGAGGGTACAACAGTGTCAACCCGTACTATCCATCGGGGTCTGAATGAAAAGGGACTGTATGGTAGGAGACCCAGGAAGACCCCACTTCTTACCCCGAGACATAAAAAAGCCAGGCTGGAGTTTGCCAAAACTTACCTGAAAAAGCATAAAATGTTTTGGAAGAATGTTCTCTGGTCAGATGAGACAAAAGTAGAGCTTTTTTGGGCAAAGGCATCAACATAGAGTTTACAGGAGAAAAAAAGAGGCATTCAAAGAAAAGAACACAGTCCCTACAGTCAAACATGGCGGAGGTTCCCTGATGTTTTGGGATTGCTTTGCTGCCTCTGGCACTGGACTGCTTGACCGTGTGCATGGCATTATGAAGTCAGAAGACTACCAACAAATTTTGCAGCATAATGTAGGGCCCAGTGTGATAAAGCTGGGTCTCCCTCAGAGGTCATGGGTCTTCCAGCAGGACAATGACCCAAAACACACTTCAAAAAGCACTAGAAAATGTTTTGAGAGAAAGCCCTGGAGACTTCTAAGGTGGCAAGCAATGAGTCCTGACCTGAATCCCATAGAACACCTGTGGAGAGATCTAAAAATGGCAGTTTGGAGAAGGAACCCTTCAAATATCAGGGACCTGGAGCAGTTTGCCAAAGAAGAATGGTCTAAAATTCAAGCAGAGCATTGTAAGAAACTCATTGATGGTTACCGGAAGCGGTTGGTTGCAGTTATTTTGGCTAAAGGTTGTGCAACCAAGTATTAGGCTGAGGGTGCCAATACTTTTGTCTGGCCCATTTTTGGAGTTTTGTGTGAAATGATCAATGTTTTGCTTTTTGCTTCATTCTCTTTTGTGTTTTTTCATTTAAGACAAATTAAATGAAGATAATAATACCAAAGAATTTGTGTTTGCAATCATTTTCAGGAAGAAACTGAGTATTATCTGACAGAATTGCAGGGGTGTCAATACTTTTGGCCACAACTGTATGTACTATATATATTGTATATCATAGCAGCATTATGATACAAGGCATTATACAACAAAACAACATATAGATATGTATATATCAGCCATTCAAGAACTTAGAAGGAGGTGCAGGGTATAAATTGTCCTCTGTAACCCCTTACACAGGTTATAGAAATGTTAAACGAGTCCTACCTGTTTGCCTCATATTAGCGGTCTTGTTGTTGGGAAAACTTATTTTATTTCTTTATGCTTCCGCTCCGGAGGTCACTGGAGCAGAAGTCTAAGTGACTCGCCAGCGCCTGTGCATAAGGTCCCTGAATAGACTGCCCATGGAAGTGAGGAAAAGTTATGAATTGTGGAGGGAGTGCATGGCGCAGGCGCCAGATTCCGGCACCACAACTGCATGTTACAGGGCACTGTGACATGCATGGAAGAACTCAGGCAGGTATTTCTTCCAGGCACCATTCGCCTCGGAGCCTGGAAGAAAGCGTAAAGAAATAAAATAAGTTTTTTCACCAAAAGACCTCTTATATGAGGCCTACACGTAGGACTGGTTTAACATTTCTAACACCTGTATGCCTATATGTGGTGACACGTTGGTTCTTTGGGAGCCCTGGTCTGCTAACTGAAACCGCATGGACCAGGGATCATCCCACTGAACACCCTCTCTCCTTTTACTGTAGGCATAACACTACTCAGACAACACAGGGTGAGGGGAAAACAGTGTGGCAATGCTTTACTGAACCACAAAACAGGCAGATAACATGTAGAACAGTCCAAGCAAAATACACAAAATAGTGTAAATTACAGTGTCTCACCCTTCTGCTGACTAGCCAGGATAAGAGCAGCTGTTATTTCAGAGCTTCCAGTGCCGACTACCCTACTTGTGGCATGCACACAGAGAGTAGGTAGCGACAAGCTTAGGAAGATGACAGTCCATTCAGGTACAAGGCCAGTTGACAGGAGGGTCACAACCTGGCTTCAGCTTCCAGGGCCAACTAGCCCACCTGTGGCACGCACAGAGAGTAGGTAACGACAAGCTTAGGAAGATGACAGTCCATTCAGGTACCAGGTCAGTTGACAGGAGGGTCACAACCTGGTTTCTCAGAACATCACAATAGACTCAGGCAACCGGCGGGTCCCATTCCTGTCTCCCAAATATATTCATGGATTTACGATGGTTAATGGAGCAGATCTGTGTTCTTCCAGCCAGGGCTGAGGTCCCATAGGTTGGCATTCTGTAGAATGACAAATCTGTGTCCCTCATGATTGAGCCATGATGTCTTGGCTGCTGTCCTGTAGATAGTATCTAATTCTTTGGATCTCTGGATTTCTTGGCTGTCTGGATATCTCTCTCTGTATATCTGGTGGTATCTTTCAATGTTCATTGTTCAATGATCCTGCATGAAAAAAGAGTCAACATTTCAGGCTCTTGACCAACTGAAGAAAAAAATACATAAATTTAAAAGTCAACATATAGATAAGTCTATTCCTCCTGTCTTGCTGAAAATAGATGTCTGGGTAATTAAGATAAATGCTGTGTCCTCACACCATATAAATAGGTTGTATACGTCCCAAGGGGGTGAAAGATTCCCTTTAAAAGGAAACATGTCTATAAGTTCAATCCCCCAAATCACATATAGATATGCAGGTGTCACTTGTTTACCGCGACAGAGAGGAGCCAGAAGACCTCGACGTCTGATTTCTCCTACTCTTGCACTGATTAGAAGCACTTCACCTTCGTATTAAATGGTGCAAGTTTATTTTAGCAGTGCAGGGGTTAATCTGCTCAGTTGAGAGGTCTTGTAAGCTTTCTTGCGTTAAGGATCAGCTGTTCACTGTTAGCTGCTCCCATCTAGGCCCTGGGTAGCACTCATTGTCACAGTTGACTTTTGCTGCATGGCTGGAGGTTGCTGTTAGTTGTTATTGGAGAAGGCGTTTGGTGGATTTATCTGTGACTGTTACTACGTTTTGAGCGACCATCTGAGTCACCAGACCTAGCAAAGGTGCATGATGAACAAGTTTATCTCTCACTGCTGAGCTGGAAGTTTCTGAAGCATGGGGATGATGCATGCAAAAAATAATAGTCCCATATTAGGACAAAGTAAAAAAAAGTAAAAAAAAAATAATAATTTTAATTAAAAAAATGAAAAATAAATATAAAAAAGTCAAAAGATATTGTATCTTTAAATAAATATTTGAATAAAAAAATAAAATTACACATCTTTGGTATCACCACATCTGCAAAGACCCAAACTATAAAACTGTCCCACTAGTTAACCCATTTATTGAACACCATAAAAAGGCAAAAAAACAGTGCTTCATCATCATACCGCCAAACAAAAAGTGAAATAAAACACGATCAAAAAGATAGATATAAATAAACATGGTACCGCTGAAAACATCATTTTGTCCTGCAAAACACAAGCTATAATACAGCTCCATCAGTGGAAAAATAAAAAAGTTATAGATCTCACAATAAAGCGATGCAAAAATAATTTTTTCTATAAAATAGTTTTTACTGTATAAAAGCGCCAAATCATAAAAAAATATATAAATGAGTTATCGCTGTAATCGTACTGACCCAAAAAATAAAACTGCCTTATGAATTTTACCACACACAGAATGGCATAAACCCTGCCTCCCCAAAAGAAATACCTGAATTGCTGGTTTTTCTTTGTTCTGACTCACAAAAATCCGAATAGAAAACGATCAAAAAATGTCATGTGTCCGAAAATAGTACCAATAAAAACGTCAACTCGTTCTGCAAAAAAGGAAGACCTCACAAGACTCTGTGGGCCAAAATATGGAAAAATTATAGCTCTCAAAATGTGGTGATGGAAAAACTATTTTTTGTAATAAAAAGCGTCTTTTACTGTGTGACAGGAGCCAAACATAAAAACCCGATATAAATCTAGTATCGCTGTAATCGCACCGAGCCGAAGAATAAAGTCGCCTAATCACTTATACTGCACGAGGAACAGCACAAAATATAAATTAAACCAATTCTTCATTTTCTGCTGAAATACGTGATTCAGACGTAACCTCTGGCAGAAGATTTCCTATAATGAGGCAGATGGAGGCACTGTGCACGCTGTCTGACCTGTGATCCGGCGGTATCCGTCTTTTTAGGATTGCATAAAAGTGCCATCTGCCACAGTTTTGGGCACTACTGAAAAGAAGGACACTGCTGAATAGAGGCCAGACGGAGTCCAGAGTAACTCTCCTGCCTCATTATAGGGATTGGCTCCCTCAAGGGTTTCATCTGAATCACGACACTCGGAGATTTAGATGGAAATCCCAAAGTAAGTGGTCAGCGAAGAGCACTGCATAAATGTGATCCCAAATGTTATGTAAACTGTTCCCAATAAAAGCTTCAACTCATTCCAGAAAAAAGCAAGCCCTGGCTCAGATCCATCATCTGTTAACGGAAATATAGGTGGCTTCCACGTTACAGGCAGCACAAAAGCTCTGGAAAAGCGAAATGGCTCCTCACTCGCGAAAAGAAATTCAGCAAATTCTCTGCTTCCAAATCCAAATGCCCCCCCTCCCTTCTTAGCCGCACAGTGTACCCCAACCATATAATGCATCCACGTTTAGCATTTCTGAAGCAATGAAAGCCCACCTAAGTTACGGGTGCATGCCTCCAGAAGCTTGGGCTGGGCATACCGTACTGGTGACTGCAACCTACTGGTTACTACAGCATACTCATCACTACAACGGCAGTTTGCAATTTTCACTCGGCAACATTCATTGCTACTTGTTTCTGGAAAATACTCATGGAACCAAAACCATCACTACACCTATAGATAAATTACCCAAGGGGTATAGTTTCCCAAATGGGGTTACATGAGTGTGGATTCTGCTCTTCTAGCAATTAGGGGCTCTGTATATGGAATCCCCAAACTATTCTAGGAAAATCTGCGCTCCAGGAGGCAAATAGCGCTCCGTTCCTCACGAGTCTCTCCGTATGGCTAAGTAGTACTCTACAGCCACATATGGGGTATTGCCACGTTCAATAGAAATTGTGGGAAAAATTTTGGTTTCATTTTTACATGCTTCTTGTGTGAAAATGTAAAATCTGGGGCTAAAACAAAATTTTGGCGGTAAAAATGTAATTATTTTGTCTTCACTGCCCAATGGTATAAAATTCTGTGACACACCCATGGTGTCAATATGATCACTGCATCCCTATATGAATTCATTGTAGGTGTAGTTTGTAAAATGGGGTCACTTATGGGGAGTTCTGCTGTTCTGGCACCTCATGGGCTCTCCCAGTGGGTCATGGCACCTGTAAACCAAAACAGTAAAATCTGGTGCTCCTTGCCATCTGAGCTTTGCACTTTGCCTGAAAAATATTTCCTGATTACATGTAGGGTATTGATTGTAGGAAAAATGGACCTGACCTCAGGTTGTTGTAAAAAAAATCCTATTAGCCCTTAGAAAAATTAAAAACTTGGGGCTAAAACAACATTTTAGTGGTAAAAATGTAATTTATTCTTTCTACACCGCTCAGTGGTATAAAACTCTGTGTAGCACATGTGGAGTCAATATGATCACTGCACCTCTAGATGCAGGGCTGCCACTAGGAATGTTGGGGCCCCATACTGGCAAAATTTGGGGGGCCCCTTAAGACTCCACCCAGGCTCCACCCCAGCCCCACCTCGAACCGTCCACAGTCCCACCGCCCTCTCTTGGAAAAACTCCACTTCTGCACCACATTCTCACCAATCACACATTTACAGTTCCCCTCACCACACACACATCCAGCAGCTTTTGTTTTGGCCAAAAGATTTTTTAATCCGCCACCATGAGAAGGTAAACTCTTTTGGCCAGGCTCTACTCTACTGTAACTTACTAAACATGTTAAAATATCCAATACAATTTAGGTACCGGTATATTTTTATTTATTTTTCAATTTTTAAAATGACCAATAATATCACAAACAAGAAACAAATACCGGCACACCATGACCAGACCACATATTACCACCATATAGTGATCAAATAATACCACATACAAGTAACAAAAGCTGCCACACCTTGACCAGATCACATATTACCAAATACTACAATACTGATCATTAATAAAAAAAAACCCACAAAACTAATATCACCATAAGAGCCATTATACACAGGAGATCTGTACTGTATAGTATACAGTGTATAGTGTCAGTGTACAGGTAACACACTGACTCACCGGTGACATCGCTAGTTGAAGTCCGTCATCTTCCCTCTTCAACGTCATCCAGACACCACACCGCCTTCACTTTTTCCAGCCAGGACTCATCTCTGCAAAAAATAACACAGCTATGTAGAGCACATTCCCGAATTTTTCCCCAACCTCTACACTACGCCAGATGAAGAAAAAAGCGACCGTGTCGCCCTGCACAGTAAAAGAACATTTCCTCCCCCACTGTTGTGAGTTTATTCTCTGGTTCACCAGTTGTGAGTTCTCCTTCCAGACTCCCTCTGGTGGTAACAGGAGGTAGTGAGGCTGATTTGATTGGTAGAGATCTGCCACCTGAGAATGAGGATGACGATTGGACCTCAGGAGGCTCAGATTGGATTTAAGACAGCCGACGCCCTATTCAGTTGCTGGTGATTCCTTCTGGCTTGTCAGCTCTTGGTTTTCAGCTCTGTTCCAGTCATCTAAAGCTAAGTTTTTCTGCTAATGTTCACACTTGATTTTGTTGGTCTATTCAGTTTTTTGGTGTGGTCAGCCAGCCCCGACTGGGTGCTGTGCTGAATTTCCACTCTTATTTATCAGTATTTTGCCAATTTACTTTTTGTCCCTTACTAGATTGGCCACTTTTTGCTCTGTCTCAGAATATTTCAGAGTGCTGATATAGTGTGAGAAGTCCAGTGACTCCAGGGTTAATTTTGCTATCAGAAGTGTTGGACATTATTTTTGTAGGATTTTTTGCAGGTTGCAGACGTGCCATTCCTTTCCTTTCTAGTTAGTTTGGGCCCCATCGTTTGCTCAGCCTATTTTCCTGCCTGTGTTTGTGCTTTCATCTTGTTTCACCGTCAATACATGTGTGGGGGCTATCTATTCCTTTGGGGTCTGGTCTGGGGCAGTTAGTTTTCCCCTTTTCATGTTTCAGGCTTATTTAGTCCTCCGACTGTGATGAAGCGTCTAGGAACATCGCAGGTACGCTCTACGGCTGCTGCTAGTTGTGTGGTAGGATCAGGGACCTGCAATCTGCATAGTTACCAACCTGTCTGGTTTTTTGTGACTTAGCTTGTTTTGCTTTTTTCTCCTCAGTGACCCATTCATAACACCCCACACTGAAAACAGTATCCTCAAAAATAATATCTTTTAATTTGCCACTACAGTGATATTATTCCACATTCTGAACCCCATGTATCTTCCCATTCTGCCTCATGTCTCCATACTTCCCCTATGTCTCTCCATATTGCCTCCATAGTCATCCATAAAAGTATAATGTACCCCATAGTCATATATAGCAGTATAATGCACCCCCATAGTAGTATAATGTACCCCATAGTCATGTATAGTATAATGCACCCCACATAGTAGTATAATGCAACCCATAGCTGTATAATGCACCCACATAGCAGTATAATGCACCCCCATAGCAGTAAAATGCACCCTACAGTACTATAATGCACCCTATATTACTATAATGCACCCCATACCAGTATAATGCACCCCATAGTATAATGCAGCAGCCCTGTAGCAGTATAATGCACCCCATAGTATAATGCAGCAGCCCATAGTATAATGCACCCATAGTATAACGCAGCAGCCCCATAGTATAATGCAGTAGCCCCATAGCAGTATAATGCAGCAGCCCCATAGTATAATGCACCCATAGTATAAAGCAGCAGCCCCGTAGTATAATGCACCCACAGTACATTGCAGCAGTCCCATAGTATAATGAAACAGCCCCATAGTATAATGCACCAGCCACATAGCAGTATAATGCACCAATAGTATAATGCAGGAGCTCCACAGTATAATGCAGCAGCCCCATAGTATAATGCAGCAGCCCCATAGTATATTTCAGCAGCCCCATAGCAGTATAATGCACCCATAGTATAATGCAGCAGCCCCATAGTATAATTCAGCAGCCCCATAGTATAATGCACCCAGAGTATAATACAGCAGTTCCATAGTATAATGAAACAGTCCCATAGTAAAATTCAGCAGCCCCATAGCAGTATAATGCACCCCATAGTATAATGCAGGAGCCCCATTGTATAATGCAGCAACCCCATTATATAATGCAGCAGCCTCATAGCAGTATAATGCAGCAGCCCCATAGTATAATGCAACCCATATTATAATGCAGCAGCACCACAGCAGTATAATGCACCCATACTGTAATGCAGCAGCCCCATAGTATAATGCAGCAGCCCCATAGTATAAAGCAGCAGTCCCATAATATAATGGACTCCACAATATAATGCACTCCATAGTATAATGCATCCCCTTTCCCTCCCCCATAGTAGTATAATGCACCCCCTATGGGTATAATATGCCCCATACCGCGGCTTTACAAAAAAAAAATTCCTTTACTGGCCGAGCTCCAGCGATGTCCTCCCCTATGATTCAGCTGTGGCGCACAGCGTCGTTCCGGCATATGACAGTGACGTCATATGTCAGCGATGTGCGCGCTGGTATCAGCTGCTGGCCTCTGATTGGCTGGCGGCTGTTAACTGTTGCCATGTGGGAGGAATTTCCTGCACGGCAATAGATTTTAACTGATCTTGCGTTGGAGGACACGTTGCCAGTTACTGAAGTGGCAGGATCCTGCCGCTTGGGCCCAGTTAGCAGAACAGAGAGGGTCTGCTGCGGGCCCTCTCTGCTCATCGGGCCCCATATGCCAGTAAGAGCAGTAATGCCCTGATGGCGGCCCTGTCTAGATGAATTCATTGGGGAGTGTAGTTTGGAAAATAAGTTCACATATAGAGGGTTTCTGTTGTTCTGGCACCTCAAGGGCTCTGCCAATGTGACATGTCACCATCAAACCTTTCCAGCAAAATCTGTACTCTATGATGGCACCTCTTCCCTTCTGAGCTTTGCACTGTGCCTCAAAAGTAGTATTCCCCTACATATGGAGTATCAGCGTACTCGGGAGAATTTGCACAACAAATTGTATGGAGCAATTTCTCCTGTTAGGTCGGGGTCACACTAGAGTGAAATACGGACGAGTGAGAGGCGTAAAAACCATGCATTGCACACGGACAAATGATTCTCTATGGGGCAGCTCCCATCAGCCGTATATTTCTCGGCCGTATTCTACGGTCCGTGCCAATTGCAGAATGCTGCGATTGTCAGCGTACTATGCCCATATTACGCCAATTCAAGAGTATGTGTGCGCAAAAAATACGCATTACACATGGACCACACGTGTGACTTGCGAGAAATACGCAGGTCTTTGGCAAGTGACAGGAAATGGGCCAATCCATCATCAGGAAGCTTAGACATGCTAATTAGCTCAAAAAGCGCTCCAGACATCCAGGAAGTATGCCTCCACGGAGTCCTGCAGCATCATGGCACCCTACTATCTCAATGTGGAGATGCTGATTGTGTTAGTGCAGGAGTGCCCGAATATCTGGGACCAACGTGATGCCCATTATGAAAATCGGGCAAGAAAGGAGGCGTCATGGAGGCGCATGTTGCCAGATGTTCCACGATTTTGGTGATCGGCCACGTGAGGAGCAGCAGCAAATGAGTATGAACAACCTGAAAGTGTTTAAAATTACCTCACATCAAAAAAATACATTTTGAATAAGCCCCCACCCCACCTTCCTTCCTGTGCTTGGCCTTTTTGCCTCACGAGGCATGTAGATTTTTATTTGAACCATTGTTTACACTGACATAATTTGTCCCTGGCCACAAGCTCCTCATCCTCCTAGGCAACCAAGTTTAGAGTAGTTACTTGACCCCTGAACTATTGTGACCCTGTGTATCTGGCCTGGATGCCACAATTATATATGCCACCCTGGGTAGAAAGCACACCCTAGAAGGCCACATGACTAGGCTAGTTTTTGCAAATTTTAACTAGCAAATATGTGAAATTTAGAATTTTTCCTGTCACATTGCAGTGGAAGATGTGATGAGACGCTGGCGCAGCATCCGCGACCAATACAGGCGGGAACATCAGCAGTGGGCCAGGAGTGGTGATGCGGGCCACACAAAGCGCAAATATATCTATTATGATCGCCTCTCCTTCCTCGTTCCAATTCTGGATCTGAGACCGTAAGTAGATACCTCACACCACATTACACAGTTACTTTACAGGGCCAAAACTAATGTTTGGAATTTTGGATATGTTCTATTTCATAACAGAACTCAGTCAAACCTTACGGAAAGGGAAACTGGCTCAGATACAGAGCCCATCATTGATCCTGCGAGTGGAGGAGAAGAGGTGGCTGGCCCATCTTCTCCCCCTCCAAGAAGCATGGGTGAAGTTTCCTCTCCTGAAAACCCAGGGCCTGCACCACAAACCCCACCACCAGGAGCACATCCACAAGCAGGACCGTCTGCTGCACCACCATCCGCCATACAGGAGGAGCAGGGCAACATCAGCAGCAGCCCAACTGCCCAGATACAGGGCTCCCACAGCCTGCTGGACCATCCCGGCAAGGAAGAAGAAGGCGCCAGATCCCTGCCCAAAATTCCCGTACCAATGTTGACACAGGGGTACTGAACTACCTTGCTCGAGTCAATAATGATGATGGGGAGGAGGCGTACTCACGCAGCATAGCCCGCTGTCTTCGGGCCCTTTCCCTTGAGGTGAGGCTACGTATTCAAGGATGTTTTCAGCTCCTGCTTGATGGAAGCACACACCCCAATACCCCATATGAGTTATTTCAATATCTGGAGAGGTGGCAGCTTTCCCCAAGGAATCTGATGTGCCTTAGACACCCCACACACATGCTTGCTCAAGCAGGCTCTGAGGATCCTCAAACACATGGGCCTACACCTCACCCCCTTCCTCCCCCTACCCAACCTTGCCCACAGCAGCCACATATGTCTGCCTCTAGCCAACCTCACCAATATGGCCACTTGTTCCCACCCAGTGTTGGAGGCTGGTCCCAACCTGATTGGGGACGACATGGCTATTTTGGTGGGTATGAGCCACGGGCCTAACAGCCCCAACAAGAGGCCCCTCTCCAATTTCAGTCAGCCCAGTACCCACCACAATCACAGGAGGCAGTACGCTACCCACATCATGGGCAACAGTATGCCCCCACACGATGGCCAAGTTGGCCAAAGTAGCCAGCAGCAAACACAGGCTGGTCTTCCACCTTTTCCTCCCCCGACTTACCAACATTTGTAATGTAGGAATATTGGTCTTGCATAATTGTTTTTTTTTTTTTGTTTTCTGAAAATGTTTTGCTTGTAATTTTGCAAATCTGCAAAAAGGCCACTTTGGGCCATTGCCACATTTACCATATGGCAATAATATGTGTTTAAAAAAGAAAGTCAAAAGTAAAAATTTGTCTACTACATTTTACGTCTGTCTCAATGATGAAAAAAGTTATCAGCATACTAACATACGCTTACCAAGGCAATTAAACAGTCAGAGAATCATAAGGGGTTGAAAAATATATATTTACACAGACAGAAATCAAAAATTTATAACAGACACAGCATGCTCTTGCCAAGAAGTTTCCCCCTCAGGTGACATCAAATAATTTGTGAAAATATCACGCACTTTGAGCCCAGAGAGCGGTTTACGTTGAGGGTTGATATGTGGTCTCGCCCTACGCACATTGTCCGACCCACGCACAACACCAGCAGAGGAGGAATAATCATGTATCCTGGTGAAGTTATGAAGAACGACACATGCTTTGATAACTTCATTCACATTTTGTTCACTCAGCTGAATGGCAGACTGTAGGACCCGCCATTTGGCACAAAGAATGCCAAAGGAACAATCCACCAGTCGCCGAGCATGTGATAGGGGCAAGTTAAAAATTCTGCGCCGGTGGTCCAGGTTGCGCCAGGGATATGGCCTCATGACATTGCGCGTTAACTGAAACGCCTCATCTACCACAAGGACATAAGGGACTGATTCTTGAGTGGAGCCTGGTAGCTGGCGTGGAGGGGGTAGATCCAACTGGTTGGTGCGTAGCCACCGACCCATAATGGAAGTATTAAAGACTCTAGAGTCTCCCGTCCTTCCATAGGCCCCAATGTTGACAATTATGAACTTGTATTGAGGGTCGGCCAGAGCCAACAATACAACAGAAAAATATTGCTTTTAATTGAAGAATTGGGAGCCAGAGTTTGGCGGCTTACACACCCGGATATGTTTCCCATCTAGGGCCCCAATACAATTAGGAAAAACATGCAAAACACAAGCCACGGATACACCATCTCAACGCAAGCAATGACTAGCCAGGTCTTTCCCCGGGAAAGAACAACCACGGGAAGGGCAGTCTCCAACGAAGGAAACCACCTATGCCAAAACATGGTATCCATCCACAGACAGCTGTTTGTTTGGTTTTTTAAAAAAAAAAATTCAGGTTAGTTATAAACAACTCAATATAAGCTCATCAACTTAAACTTCGTTGTTTCAACTCTCATCATCATATTTATTTTAGTATAACAAACCAAGGGTATACCCAAAAGACATCCTGAACATCAATAAACATCACTAAAATTCACTGATATTTGATCAGGTGCTGCCATTTTTTAAATTTCCAGACACCCTCTGCATCAGAACCACCACCACCTTCGCTGTCTAATTTATAAATCAAGTATAATCTAGAAAGGATCAGCCCGACACACTTATTCACAGATACATGCTTCTCTTTGAAAATTCCTAAATTCCTCACATCCCACAAACTCTGCATCACACAAGTCATAATTAACCATAGGATTCTATTTTTCACACGACCACATGCACCAATTCCAAACATCGCAACACGCCAGTCAATAAAACTCACACCTGCTAACTCCTTACACTACCCACCTACACACTTCCACACACTGCACGCGTAATCACAGTCCCACATAGTATGCCACACAGTTTCACATCCACCACATCCTTCCCTCGGGCACACATCAGTTCTGGTCAGACCTCGTCTCTTCTGAACCTGTCGCACAGGCAAAATATTGTGCAAGGACATCCATACAATATCCCTTTGTCTATTAGACATCCCGTGCGTTTCCAAACTCTTCCATGCAACCGAAACTTCATTCCCTCTCAACCCCACAATATTACATTCCACATCATTCTTACATATTATTTTCATCACATTCTTAGCCATTCTAAAATCATTCATCGGTACACTCAGCAAATCATGCTTCCTCACAAACTTCTCAATCACCTCATACCAGACCGGACACTTGAAAGCAACAGGCACTCTAGCATCCCTCTTTCTCCATCATAAGCCATATAACATCCAACCAGCAGAATAACTTGCCATATACGCTCCCTTATTTCCTTTATTCAGCAAAACAACAACAGTTTTGATATACTGAAGCCCCAGAAAAATCTCAATGTTTGGAAAGGCCATGCCACCATGGTGACACGCCTTGAAAAGACTCTCTCTCTTAAGTTTCTCTATTTTACTGCTCCAGAAAAAAGTAAAAACTAACTTTTCCACTCTTTTTATTTTCCTACATGATGGTGGAAAAACTGTTGCAATAAAAAGCAAAATCGGAAGAATCACCGCTTTTATGACCAAAATCTTACCACTCAAGGTCAAGTCTCTCAGTCGCCAAAAATTTAACTTACGCTCTATGCGCAATCCACACTCCTCCCAGCTCTCCTTACCTTCCAAGTCCTTATTAAATAATACTCCCAGCATTTTGATAGCACCCTCCTCACACTTTACCCCCTCCATTTTAACCCTGTCATCCCCCAAACATTTAAAACTACATTCCAATTCACTCTAAAGCCAGATGCACCACAGAAAAACTCCAGAAGCAACTTAACCCTACTCATAGATGCAACACTTTCATTCACAGCCACAACATCATCCATATATCCAAGAACTTTCACATGCTTCCCACCACTCCCAGGTACCAACAAACCTCGCATCATTTTATCACGTCTCACCAAGCACAACAAAGGTTCAATCACACATACAAACAAGACAGGGGACATGGGACACCCCTGCCTTACACCAGACTTAATATTCACTTTCTCTCTCAACCACCCATTAACAAGAAACTCACTTGACACACAATCATACAAAGACATTATCCCATTCACAAATTTTTGAGGAAATCCCATTCTCTCCAGAACTTTAAGCAAAAACACATGCGAGACCCTATCAAACGCTTTCTCAAAATCAATTGACAGAACCATACACTTCCGTTTCCTTCCCATGCAGTCTCCAATCAAATCCCTTACTAACAATATGTTATCACTCATACTTCTTCCAGGCACAGCACACACTTGATCCTCATCCACAACATTACCAATCACCTCACGCATACGATTTGCCAACAATTTGCTATAGATTTTGTAATCTGCGTTCAGCAATGTTATAGGTCTCCAATTCTCTAAACACTTT